>NC_134354.1:683062136-683690636 GCF_048569485.1 Anomaloglossus baeobatrachus
AGAATGAGCTCTGAAAACATATTCGCTTGGCTCCTGCAGGCAGAACACGCTCTCATCTCCCGCTCCTCTATGTCACCCGCCGCTGTGTGCGATCCGGTGTGCATCGACTGTCCGCTATAGACAGGACAGAGGGATTAAAGGACACCCGCACACACTGACATTGTGTGAGTTCTCCATTATGTGCAGGGCTGTCACCCCAGTCCTACTTCTAGGCTTATGGCGTGGAGTGGCATAATGTGCGGTGTCCTGACCTCTCTAGTCTTCATTCCAAGTGCACTAACAGGTCTTTGTTACATTGATTTAGTCGTGGAGCCAGTGGTACTTTCCCTTCTCCAAACATTCCCAGGAGCCATTTTATCAACATGGAAATGCCATGCCACATGTTGCTTGTGGTACTTTGAGCAGCTTGTGTGGCTGAAACATGATAATATGGGCTGCAGCGTCTCCGGACTTGTCTCCCATCGAGCACATCTGGGACAACATTGGTTCTGCAATTGCACAGGGAGCAGCCAGCAGTGAATATTGAGAGTTTGCCCAATTTAGCAAGGCAGAACATCCCACCTAAGCCTATGAGTAAGGTGTTTTTTTCCACCGAAACGCGTAAGGCGTTGTAGAGAGGGGATTTTTCCTCCATTATGTTTTTAATTGTGTTAGCACAATAAAGCATTTTTCACTACTTGGGTGAGAGATTTTTTCCTTTTCCTATTGTATACCGGTGGAGGTCAGCCACCGCATCTCTCCCCTCCCTTTTCTTGGATCCTGATGTTACATTGGAGATAAGGTATTGGCTCTTTTTTTTTTTTTGTATATTGAGAGTTTGTCTAATTTAGCGAGGCAGAACATCCCACAAACTACCATTAATATCCTCATTGGTAGCAGACAAGGCGTGCACGCACGGGGATTTCTGCCTGTGGTGCTCACACTAGATACTGAATAAATAGAGATATTTTGAAACGTTTGTTCCCAAATTTCCATCATTTGCATATCACTAACATGTCTATCAATGCTGTGCTTTCACAAATTCCACGCCTTTTCCTTCTTGGTGCTGCAGTTTCAATGTTGAGGACTCAGTGCAGCTCATCTCTCATTGAGAGGAACCGGCTGCTTCTCTTCATGGTGGGCGCCAGGTCCCTAACCCTGCCGGGCCCAGTTGCGATCTCTGTGACCGCGATTATTACTCCTGTTGAGGAGTCAATAAATAGAGAGAAAATTTAGTAGATCTTCTCTGGATATGAATTGTGTGATATGCCATATCTGTAGCCTCACATATTCCGCCCGCATCCTCCTGACTAAACCCGTTTCACATTTTATTAATGTATTACAGATGAGAATAAAAAAATGGATAAAATCCTTGTAAAAAATTAATATTTTTTGTGAAAGTGGCCTTGTGGAGGTTTAATAGAAAGCAGTACCCACCGTTCTCCTGCAGATGTCGCTATTGTAGTCTTTAAAGGCTTATAGAGAAAACTGGCACTCCTGAACTGTAAAATAATATTTACCAAGGTTAGTGCCTGTCTGTTGCCCCTGTATTCTGGACCCCGCTAAATGCCACATCTGATGGACTAGAAGAAGAATACAAAACACATATCGGTATCAGATAGAAAATGCCGAGACATCTGGAGGATAAATATTAGGGATGAGCTAATACCTCAAATATTCGGCTTTGCGAATATTTTCTGAATACCTTGCCGCTATTCGACTATTCGATGCGCAATGTAAGTCTATGGGAAGCCCGAATAGTACTGAATAGTTGTTATTCGGGTTTCTCATAGACTTACATTGCGCATCGCATATTCGCGAATAGTCAATATTCGCGAAGCCGAATAATTGAAGTATTTGATCATCCCTAATAAACATGTAAAATCTAATTCTGCCCTATTAGTATGATTACCTTATGGCTATGCACTTATTCTGTGTCCTCACACTCAGGGGTGACATGAGAGGGTCTAATAATGGAGACGGACCCCCTGACCACTACATAAGCCAGAATAATACAATTCCCTTGAGTAGGGTTTCCATCCCTTTTATTACTTGTACACTTAAAGTCTAATGTATCTGACCCTAGAAGCCATAGGTCATCGGCACAGCCCTATTATCTGAATGGCCAGTCTGCCCCAGTTATTACAATAATTTCTTTAAGGTTTTACACAATTGCACTAGTCTTTTTTTTATTTGGTACCCGCGGGCTGGTTATAATTAAGCATTCTTGTTATCGTCCACAGTGTCCCAATAATCACTCCGCGTACTTGGCCTTTTCATAGTTAATGAATTGTGGAATACGCTGTACAGGACCCTCATGCCTGAGTTAATATAAGAAGAGAAGTTCTTAACCACTCCTTACTATGTTATTGGCTGTAGATCTGAGCTCTCCCCACCCTCCTCTCTGCTTCTAGAGGGGACCTCCTTGAGCAGAACCCTCTGCTGTCCTGTCACCTGCTGAATACCTCTATCCAGTAGACCCTCATGCCATGAGTGATCCCGCACTCTAGAATGTGTCCTCTAGTGTCTGTCCTCTGGAGATCAGAGCCCTGTATCTGTGCTGTCACCATGGTTAACCCTTCAGCACAGCTCTGGTCACTATTGCGGTAGGTGCACAAGCCATCTGGAGACTTTTTGCAATGATGCATGCCTTACTTTTGGTCTGGGTTATGGAAGGTGATGTAGAATGAGGATGGTGGGATGAGAGATTTTAAGGGGTTGTAAAGTTCTGCTCTGTCTTAAGGAGGATGTGAGATGTAGCTTCCTTGGGAGGGGAGATAATGGCAGTGAATGGCTTCTTGGGGCTTCTTGTGCTGATGTAATTACTTTCCGAGATGATTCCTAATTGTGATAAGAACAGATTGCTTCATTTGCCTCCTTGTGGTCCAAACAGCTCTACCTGAGACCTGATGAAGAACACCTGAGCCCTATGCCCATTTACAAAGTACCTTAGCTCTTGGCACTAAAGGAGTGCATTTTCACACACACACACACACACACACACATATATATATATATATAGATAGATAGATAGATAGATAGATAGATAGATAGATAGATAGATGTGATGTAGCGGTGATATATTTAAAGTCTGAGATGATATTATGGTGTTTTAGAAGGAAAGGGGTTAAGTAATGTGCGTCAATAGCATGTCAGAAGTGCCATAGAAGCAGCGAAGGCGTTAATTAGGTGGTGGTCTGAAGTGGTGATTATTGTGAGGTTGGAGGGGGCACGCGGAGTGCACAGATCCCTGGCAGTGAAGGGGTGGATCTGCTCTTGGGATGCACTTGGCTTGTCACAGAACAGGCGGCTGCTCTCTGCTTGCACAGGCTGTGGGATGGATGCAGGGATCCATTCATGAAGGGTAAGGAGGATACATTGCCCCTTAGACTACCATTCTGCTCATGAATGGCACCATGAGGCTCCTTGTGTGCACCCTGTCCCTTCCCTCTATCCCTCCATCTGTTCTCTACGCCTCTCCTTCTTCTCACCTTCTGCTGCCTTTTTCTGTCTCTGCCTCCACTTTTTCTTCCATCTCATCTCTCTATTCTGAATTCTAGATTTTAATCTCTAATTCTCCTCTATGTACATCAACGCTGGTAACTTTATCCTGGTCTGCACCGTCCACTTGTCATATCCTCATGTACATATCATATACAACCGTCCACCGCATCCTCACCCCATTGTACTGGACCATCCTAATAAATTGCTGTGTATCTGTATATTACCATATCCTGCTGTGTAATCCTCCCTCAGAGGTATCATGTAATTCTCTGTATGTAATTTGTAATAAATCTCAGAATAGAAACTATTTCTAAAGTATGTATATATTTGGTAATATCTGTACAGTACTTCACAGTCTTGTAACCACTAGAGGGCAGTGCTCCGTTGGAATTTTTGCAGCGTTCGCCATTAATCATTTATTCTTGGTAATATCTCGTGTGTTTACAGTGCATGCATTGCATTCTGCATTTCACGCTCAAGTGGCCTCCAGATGGCAATGTCCTACAGTTATCTACATTTCTATGAAGACTTTCATTTACAGCCCTATAATATGCCGGTCTTCTTAAAATGATGAAGTAAATATTTCAATTTCTGATTCTGATTAGCAATCAAAAAGTGTGGCATATAAAGCTTCCCTTTATAGGGGGATAATTAATCTTGCGAATTGTGTACCATAACTTATGTTTTGGTTTTTGGAGCAGTTTTTGCACACTTTTCATGCACACAGGTGGATTTGAATACACCTTAAAAAGGCATTTTTCTCACAGACGTCTCAGTAGGGGGCACTACAATGCATGAAAAATAATGTTTGAAATACAAAGGCACAAAAGGGTGTAAAAATACAAAGTTCATAGCGTTGACTTGTAATTGCACTGTGATGTAGCAGTGGCACCGAGCAAACCTTGGTCACGAGACAAGAGTCGCAGCCATAGTCGTCGGTCGTCGTGTATCCTCAGCCTAGGGGACATGTCACTTATTAAATTGGATTTTAAATTAACAGAAAAACAGTTTGCTATGTTGATTTCCCATTGAAAACAATGGAGGATGTTTTGCGGGTAGTTCTTCCATGCATTTTGGCAAGGGAATAGCTTTTAAATCTTTAGGTTATTTTTTATGCAGATTTAGAGGCTATTCCCTTGCCAAAATGCCCAGAAGAACTACCCACAAAACATCCTCTATTGCAGAGGTCCCCAACCTTTCTGAACTTAAAGGGAACCTGTCACCAGAGGGGGGCAAAGCCTGGATGTGGCTTTTGACCCTCTCTCAGAGCTGAATGTGGCTCACAACCCTTTCTTAGAGCTGAATGTAGCTCTTAAAGGGAACCTGTCACCAGATTTGGGCCCCATAAGCTGCGGCCACCACTACCGGGCTCTTATATACAGAATTCTAACATGCTGTATATAGGAGCCCAGGCCGCTGTGTAGAACATAAAAAAAACCACTTTATAATATTTACCTAGGGGGTCAATGTGATGCAAACTGATCAGATGGGTGGCGCTGTTCTCCAGGACCGGCGCCTCCTCTTTCGGCCATCTTAGTCCTCCTTCTTCTGAAGCCGGCGTGCATGATGCGTCTTACGTTATGCACACGCACCGGCATTGAGGTCCTGCGCAGGTGCACTACAATACTTTGATCTGCCCTGCTCAGGGCACCTGCTTGGGTCTTCAATGCCGGCGAGAGTGTATGACATAGGACGCGTCATGTAAGCCGGCTTCAGAAGAAGGAGGACTAAGATGGCCGAAAGAGGAGGCGCTGGTCCCAGAGAACAGCGCCACCCATCTGACCAGTTTGCATCACACCAACCTCTTAGGTGAGTATTATAAAGTGTTTTTTATGTTCTACACAGCGTGCTGGGTTCTTATATACAGCATGTTAGAATGCTGTATATAAGAGCCCACTGGTGGTGGCTGCAGCTTATAGGGCCCAAATCTGGTGACAGATGACTTTAAGAGCCACATTCAGCTCTAAGAAAGGGTTGTGAGCCACATTCAGCTCTGAGAGAGGGTCAAAAGCCACATCCAGGCTTCGCCCCCCTCACAGTAGTGACCCCCAGAGCCCCCATTACCGGTATAAGGTCAACCAAAGCTTTTCCACAGAAATCACACTGAGGGAGGGCACCAAGATCCAGGGGTTCCTACCTTACCCCCATTCAGATCTGCACTTCTATGTTGGGCTACTTACAAAAGTCACCATCTAGAGACCTGCTCTTCATAGCTGTTTGCTAACTCTGGTGCATATGCACCATGCTGGAAGACAGCCACGAGCTACACATCACAGGCCCACGAGCCACATGTGGCACCCAAGCCACAGGTTAGGGACCATTGCTCTATTGTTTTCAATGGGAAAATCAACATAGCAAACTATTGTTCTGTTAATTTAAAATCCTATTTAATAAGTGACACGTCCCCTAGGCTGGGGCTACATGACGACTATGGCTGCGACTCTTGTATCATGACCATGGTTTGCTTTGTGCCACTGCTACATCACAACTCAATACAAGTCAATGGGTTTCGAACTGCGACCCCAAGGTTACTGAGATTACAAGAAGTCACAAAAAATCCAACGAGGTTGGACTTCAGATTTACTCATCACAAACTCTCAGGGTCGCAATCTTAAACCTATTCACTTGTATTGCATTGTGATGCAGTAGAAGCACCTATTGACCCTTTGTCATATGACAGGTGTCGTGGCCAAAGTTGCTGTATAGCCCCAACCTTATCGAAGTGGTTACCATGAAGTTTCAGTCTGAAAACAGTTAAAGGTAGACATACAGAGATTACTTGATTCTTTGGGGTATGTCAACCTAAGGCAGTTCATACTGCAAATTAAGGAGAGAAATCAGAAGGTTGGCCTCAGATTTCTGCTGCCAATTCCACTGCAAATACCGGATACGCCTCCAACATTTTGATAATTGGTAGAAAAATGTGTTATTGATTTATGAAGGTTTTCCCCAGTTTTCCCTACAGGAAAGTGGAGATTCACTACAGGCGTTAACCTGTGCAGTCTTGGGGAATGGAGTGCTGCAGCCTACCATAATATATACCGGCTTATCATTCAGTGCTATGTCAGTATTTGGATCTGGAAATAGACAAACATATTAAAGACCATTAAGATAGATATTTATGGCATAAATGTCTAATGTGTATTATGCAAATTGTCTCTTCAGGGAGGAAGGATACGAACTCTAGTGCCACCTATCAGAAGTAGCAATTCTAAAAGTCAAAAGTGACCCTTTAACGAGGCTTCTCATATGACTTAGGATTTATGCCAGATCAGAACCTCAATTTGCAGACAGTGTTTCCGGGTGATTATCCCTCATCAATGCAAAGTATGAGATCTGATCTGGCTGTATGAGAAGCTAATGTGCAGATGAATGATTTTGAGATGTTGGTGTTGACCATGCTCAAACCTTTGATGCCCTACTAGACAGTTCTCAGGCATGTCCAACAGTCATGCCTATCCAGGATTCCTAGAATCCATCATACACCACCCCTGTATGTCTGTGGTATGTTTTATCAGGACAGAGCTTATTCCTATGCCCTAATAAGTCATATGGAAGGCATAGAGGAGGATCACCTGCTAGGAACTACCTCTAGGAGCCTTATCGGGGAGTATCATCACTCTAGCTATCAGGATTCATTCATGGAATAAGTGGACCATTGCTTTTATACACTTTTGATGTTATTTCTTATGCATCAGTTTAAATTGTTTTTCACATCCTGATATTGTCCTATAGAGAAGCAACACTGGATTTAGAAGTATGCAATCTTGAATTATGTTAATAGTAAATAAGGTATAACTGGCCCTAATAGCTTCTCTCTCCCCGCCTTCGGACCAAATGAATTAATCAAGGAAGTGAAGCTGCTGCTGCCACTCACTTCCTGTTGATTGCTCATTTTGTCTGAAGGCGGGGAGACCGAAGCGGGCGGTGATTGGATGGGGCTCACATGACGTCACATTGTCACATGAGCCATGAACCTCGATTACCGACAGCGCTGAAACGGCACCAGAATGGGAGGTGAGTACAGTTTCTTTTATTTTAACTGTGGGAAAAATGTGGAATCCGGAGGGGTTAGCCTAGTAGTGGACAACCCCTGTAATTAAAGCTGCTATTTGAGCATTGAATGAGTATGTTATTTAGATTCTATAAGACACACCATAAGCAAGGTTGTCAACGTAAGTTACTGCAACAATCAATTGTTCTATTTGGATTCAATCATAGTTTCAAACAAATCTGTCATGTGAAAAAACGCTATTAACCTGCAGATATGTGGTTAATCTGCAGGTTAATAGCATTATGAACCTGCCCGGCGTTCACACTGAGATCCCTACTTATGGAAGGAAATTAACTTTATTCCTCATGGCAGCATTCGGCTTTCAGTCATAGGGGAGGATCAGACGTGGTTTCAGTCACCGCTTAGTGTATAGTGAGGAGCGGCTATAACCGTGCCCCGGCACTGACTGACAGCCGGCTCAGTATTAGTTGGTTTAGGGAGATTTATAGGCCATGTTATGCCTCCTAGGAATTTAAATATATAAATAGCCACTCAAGTCAATATTTACTCCTTAAAGGGTCTTGCCACATAACTTAGGATAAGAAGCCAAACCAGAAACTCCCATTACAGTCTCATGTTTCAGGGTTTTTGCCCCTCATTAGTGTAAAGCACAAAAACTAGTTAGAATTGATGAGAAACCTCTGACAGGAGGTCAGGGGTGTAAAGTTTCTCCTTGTGTAAAGTGCCAAGTCAGCAAAAGTAGGCTAAAGGCCACTTTACACGTAACGACATCACTAACCGAGCAATTTTACTCACCTTATAGTTGCTCGTTGACACTGTGCTCCATTCCCAAATATCGTTGCTGTTGCAGGACGCAGGTTGTTCGTCTTTCCTGCGGCTGCACACATCGCTAATGAGGAACCTCACCTCACCTGCGGCCGGCCGCAATGAGGAAGGAAGGAGGTGGGCGGGATGTTCGTCCCGCTCATCTCCGCCCCTCCGCTTCGATTGGGCGGCCGCTTAGTGACGTCGCTGTGACGCCGAACGAACCGCCCCCTTAGAAAGGAGGCAGTTCGCCGGTCACAGCGACATCGCTAGGCAGGTAAGAAGTGTGACGGGTCCAAGCGATGTTGTGCGCCACGGGCAGCGACTTGCCCGTGACGCACAACAAACGGGGGCGGGTAAGCACGCTAGCGATATCGATATCGATATCGCTGCGTGTAAAGCAGCCTTTAGAGCAATGAAATGCTCTCCTAGGAATTAAAATATGCAAGTGGCCTCCTCAGAGAGCTTCTGGCTTGGCTTCTTTTCCGAAATCATGTGGTAAGGACCTTTAAAGGGAATCGGTCATCAGGTTCTCCCTACCCAATCTGAAATCAGCATAATGTAGGAGCAGAGGCCCTGATTTCAGTAGTGTATCACTCACTCTGATGCTGCATGCTGTCATTTTGATAAAACCACAGTTTTATCTGCTACTGATCTTCTAATTCTCTGTATGTTGAGCTCTGAAAAACCTCGACCAAACCTCTGACAGATTTTTGTGTACACTATGCATAGGCAGAAAGCTGCCAGTCATGGGGATGTGGTTATATAGAGCTCATGACTAGGGAGGACTACATGGCAGAATGTTTAATTGTTCTCTAATGATAATCTCCTACTGATAAAACAGTGACTTTATCAAAACTACAGCAAACAGACCTCTAGTAAGAGATATATCACTGGAATCTATGTCCCTTAGTAGTGATGGGTGAATTTGAATTGTAAAGTTTGGGGTCCATACCAGATGTTAAATGTCTGTATACGGACCTCGAACATGGACTTCTCAGGGAAGCCCATGTTACTGTTCAGGTTCAGCCACCTGGATAAAAATAAAAAAAAAATTGAAAAAAGGTAAGAGGAGGCAAAATGGGGATTAGAGCAGAACAGTTAGACTTACCGAGCCTCTGACGTGGCTGTCACACTGCTTCCGGGTGCGATTAACTCTCATGCATATTCACTGCTTCCCCTGCCCACCTTCTGTGACACCATCTGTGATTGACATCTTTGCTGCCATCTTGGTTTGGTTGCCCTCACATACCTGTCTGGGTCCCCGGAGTGAAGTGTAAAAATAAATAGTTGGAAAAAAATCGCATTGGTCCCCTGTATTTTGATACCAAGCACAGTTAAAGCAGACACCTACAGGTTGCAGCCCCTAGCTGTGTGCATTATCTTGCCTGTGTATCCAAATACGAGGGACCCCATGTGTTGTTTTAAAAAATTACCTAAATAAATAATTTGAAAAAATGGCGTGCGGTGTCCCAAATTTAATTACCCAACCAAGATAAAGGAGACAGCTGAGGGACAGTATTTTCATGATGGGAAGGCCCATGGTTGTTGCCCCCCAGCCTAAAAATAGCAGCCCTCAGCCACCCCAGAATTGTTGCATTCAATAAATGCTTCAGTGGTTAGCACTGCAGTCTTGCAGCACTGGGGTTCTGGGTTCAAATCCCACCAAGGACAACATCTGCAAGGAGTTTGCATGTTCTCCTCATGTTTGCGTGGGTTTCCTCTGGGTACTCTGGTTTCCTCCCACACTTCAAATACATACTGATTGGGACTTAGATTGGGAGCCTTAGTGGGGACAGTGTTGCCAATATACTGTATGTAAAGTGTGTGTAATTAATGGTGCTATATAAATGAATAAATATTATTATTATATTAATGTCAACGCTTTACCCAGCTCATCCCGACTGACCTGGTGCAGAGGGGTAATTGGGGTAATATAAGGGGTTAATGGCAGCTGTGGTTTGTCAAAAAATCGCAGCTGTCATCAAGCCCAAGGTTAGTAATGGGGAAGGGTCTAACCCTCTATGTAAAAAAAATAAATAAACACAAAACACAAAGGAAAAAAACTTTATTTAAAAAATAAACACCCTCTTTCTCCAATTTATTAACCCCCAAGCACCCTTGCAGGTCCAACATAATCTAAATGAGGTCCCACAACGTTCCCGGTTCTGTTACATCCTGAGGTCCCAGTGCGCAGTCACATTAGGAAATGTGACCGTGCACTGCGGCATCCGAGACACACTAATGAAGCCAAAGCTATGAGCAGTGATGTCATTGAGTTCCCCTGGGGTCACAGCTGTCGGTTCCCACGGTACCCAAGCTGTGACCTCAGGTGAACTGACCTGAGGTGAACTCAGTGACCTCACCTCAGTGCGTTTTTCTTCCCAGAGATGCAAATTTGGTACTGAAATGTATGTCTGCACCAGATTTCTGCACCAAATTTGCATCTCCTGACAGAAAATTTCACCGGAATGGCATCAAAACTGTTTTTATACATTTTTTTTTGCCAAGAGATGCAGATTTGGTGCTCAAATTTATACACTATGTTCCTGCACCAAATCTGCATTTCCTGGCAAAAAATTGCTTGCATTATGATTCAGTTTCGATGGGATTTTTTATCAGGAGATCCAGATTGGGTGCAGGAATATGGTGTATAAATTTCAGCATCTCTTTTGCCAAAAAAATGTGATTTTCTGCCAGGAGATGCAGGTCTATGAACTCAGTGAGCTCATCTGAGGTGAGGTCACTGAGTTCAATGAGGTCACCTGAGGTCAGTTTACCTGCAGTCACAGGTGGGTACAGTGGGAACCTCCAGCTGTGATCACAAATTAACTGAGTGACATGACTGCTCATCGCTGCGGCTAAGTCAGTCCCTGCCTGAAGCCACAGAGTGCGGACTTGTTCTGTGCTGTGACGTCAGTATGTATGTAGCAGAGCTTGAATCATAGTGGGACCTCATGTAGATTACCTTAGAACTGGGTATTTGGGGTTAATAAAGGGGTGAAATAGGGTGTTTCTTTGTATTTTATTTCAAATAAAGGATTTTTTTGGTGTTTGCGTTTTTCTTTTCACTTACAGATTAGTAATGGGGGTCACAGAGATGCTTCTTATTACTAATCTGTGGCTTAGTAGCAGCTGTGAGCTGTCATTAAGCCCTGATATTACCCTGATTGCCACCACACCGGGGCAGCTGCAGGCTGCTATTTTTAAGCTAGGGGGCCAAATAACCAGCCTCAGAATACCATCCCCCAGCTGTTGGCTTTATCTTTGCCTGGGTATCTTGGCTGTTTTCTGGTTTTATAATTCAGACCCATTGATGTGAATACCAAATACAAGCAAATCTATGGGAGTGGCGCTGTCTCTGGTGAAAAAAAGTACACGCTTTTTTGTATACTCATAGAATAAGTTTAATCTGTCTCTTTTTTGCTTTATCTTTTTTTGTGTCTGTACCATATTTCTGTATATTGCTGCCATATTAAGGTTATCTATTATGTCTGCAACTATTTTGTCTAATTCCCACAAGTGATAGAAGAGGCGTTTTGGCAGAAAAGGCTTATAAGTGGTTAATTGAAGGTTATAAATATATTATGATGCAGCAGTACACTTCATTACTCATTCATTGCTAGGAAAACCTTTCCTTGTAACACAAGAAGCAAAAAATAACTCATTTCTTAATATATTTGAAGAAAGGTGAAAAACTCAAGGTGCAATGTGAAACCTTAGGAGAAACTCATATTTTGCAGAAAGAAAATGAAGGTTGTTGAGGTTGTCACAGAGATCGTAGCACCGTAGAGTCCACAGTAAATGTGAAAATATAGTACAGCGGTAATGTTTTATTTTCCTTTTTATGAGAAATGGAAAAACTCCATTGAATGTGGGAGCCATGCTTTATTATGGGATAAAACAAATGAACAGCGGGGATGAGGTTGGCGGGAGGTGCCCGGGCTGAATAGGGCAGTCATAACTGTGGTGCACCGACATAAAAGTGTGTTTGATTAATTGAGAGCTAGCATGGCAGGTGGCGGCAGGAGATACGCTCCATACCAGGCTCCTCTGTCCGTTTTCTGTAAAATACAGTGCTGAGATTTAGAAGCATTCTCTTCCTCTACACATAGGAAGGAAAGCCTGATTTGTATATAATATGGAGGCCCGAAAAGGAAAAATGTAGTAATCTTAAAATATACATGGGAAATTGTTCTCTAGTTCTTTCCCAGTTATGAGAGGTCCTGCCTGGGGAGACTTTCATGACTTCATGACACTGAGAAGAAAAAAAAAATCACTTATGGATAACTGTACAGAGGTGTAACATGAAGCTCCTGGCTCCAATTCAAACCCTGTAACAAGCTCCACAGGCTCAATGTGCCATTAATAATACTGGTGTCTTGTTATGCTGCAGTGAAGCCGTTATTCCCCCCGAGGCACCAAGGACCTGGTGCTACTTCGGCACCACCTGCAGCCAGGGGACTAACGATCGCAGTCACAGAGGGTGGCAACCGCAACTGGGCCAATGCGTGAGGGAGGGCCCGCTGATACCAGCACCCTTCTTGGACTCACATTCAGCTGATCCACCAGCTGCCTGTGGCGCCTGCAGGGCAGAGGCTGGCAGCTGACGTTGGCATAGGTGTTGCATGACGTCATTGCCTTGCACCATCCGCCCCACTGTGCCAGGTATGGAGGAGTAGAGGGCAATGCTTGCCTCAGGAACCCAGCCAGGTATATTTGACTTTTACTGAGGCATTTCAGAGAAAAACATACCTTAATAGCCATCGGGGCTCGCACACTCTCTAGACTAGTTGGACAGGCATGTACCTAGTGGCCTCTCCCTTCCCACTGCCAGTGACTAACAGGTATCCGCCTATTCACGCACATAGACAGATACCTGTTAATCCATGGAAGGGGTCATGGAGAAGTCACTGGGGATCCAAATGTCCGACTAGTCTAATCTTTGGTTTGGTACCCGTTTAACTATTAAAGTATGTTTTTCTCTCAAATGTTGCAACGCTTGGGAGTCAAACTTACCTGGCTGAGATAAAACAGTCAGTGGCTGATATACAGTGGATAAAAGAGGTATTTGATCCACTGACGATTTTGCAGTTTTTACCACCTACAAAGAATGGAGAGATCTGTCATTTTTATCCTAGGTACACTTTAACTGTGACAGCCAGAATAAACAAAACAAAATCACATTGTATGATTTTTAAATAATTAATTTGCATTTTATTGCATGAATGAAGTATTTGGTCACTTACCAACAAGCAATAATTCTGGCTCTCACAGACCTGATATTTTTTCTTTAAGAAGCTCCTACTCTGCACTCACTACCTGTATTAATTGCACATGTTTGATCTGGTTACCTGTATAGGACACCTGTCCACACACTCAATCAATCACACTTCAACCTCTCCACCATGGCCATGACCAAAGAGCTGTCTAAGGACACCGGGGATAAAATTGTACACGTGGACAAGACTGGGATGGGCTACAGGACAATAAGCAAGCGGCTTGGTGAGAAGGCAACAACTGTTAGTGCTATTATTAGAATAAAGAAAAAACACAAGATCACTCTCAATCGTATGCGGTCTGAGGCCACATACAAGATCTTGTAGGGTAAGGATGATTCTGAGAATGGTCAGGAATCAACACAACTACAAGGGAAGACCTGATCAATGACCTGAAGAGAGCTGGGACCACAGTCTCAAAGATTAGTAACACACTACGTCGTCATGGATTAAAATCCTGCAGGCCATGTAAGGTCCCCCTGCTCATACCAGCACATGTCCAGGCCCGTTTGAGGTGTGCCAATGACCATCTAGATGATCCAAAGGAGGCATATGGTCAGATGAGACCAAATTAGAACTTTTTGGTATCAACTCCACTCACTGTGTTTGGAGGAAGAAGAAGAATGAGTACAACCCCAAGAACACTGTCCCAATAATGAAGCGTGGGGGTGGAATCATCATACTTTGGGGGTGCTTTTATATAACGTCGACAGGACGACTGAACCGTATTGAAGGGAGAATGGATGTGGCCAAGCATGGCGTGATTTTGGTCAAAAACCTCCATCCGTTAGTAAGAGCATTGAAGATGGGTTGTGGCAGAGTCTTCCAGCATGACAATGACCTGAAATACACAGCCAGGGCAACTAAGGAGTGGCTCCATAAGAAGTATTTCAAGGTCATAAAGTGGCCTAGGCCAATAGAAAATCTTTGGAGAAACCTAAACTCAATGTTGCCCAGTTACAGCCCTGAAACCTGAAAGATCTGGAGATCTGTATGGAGGAGTGGGCCAAAATCCCTGCTGCAGTGTGTGCAAACTTGGTCAAGAACTACAGGAAACATCTGACCTCTGTAATTGCAAACAAAGGTTTCTGTACCAAATATTACGTTCTGATTTTCCATTTTATCAAATACTTATTTCATGCAATAAAATGCAAATTTATTATTTAAAAATCATTCAATGTGATTTTTTGGATTTTTTTTATTGTCTGTCACAGTTGAAGTGTACCTACAATAAAAATTACAGACCTCTCCATTCTATGTAGGAAGGAAAACTTACAAAATCAGCAGTGTGTCAAATACTTATTTTCCCCACTGTATGCTGCCCATGGATTCAGTAGCATGTATCAGCTCTCAGGTTCCCTTTAAGGACATGTATCACACATCTTGTATATTGGTAAGGCTGTTCCTCATCTGAGTTACTGACAAATTACCAGTCATGAGTGCTCATCATCATTATACATAACGTATGTTTCATTATGATGTGAGATTTCGATGTCACCACATGCTGCAGGTTTGGCCTAATTTTTTACAACCCCCTCTTAGAATGTCAGTTTTTGGTTTTAATTATCTAGTAAAAATTTGAGATTCACTAATGAGGGAATAGTCTGTTACCCCCTTACATGGAGTCATACAGTGCTGAGAACTGATAAGTTCTCCTCGTCTAGTACCAGAAAGCATGACACTCAGATGACATTGTCACCATCTGCCTAGTCATCTGTATACACATAGAGAGATATCACAAGATTTAGTACATGAAGTATTTGCTTGGACTATAATGTCTGGATTTTATTCTTTAGTCCATGAGAATCTCCAAGATCACTGAAGTGTGGGAGGTCATCTACCAAAAAATTGAATTAAAAGTTTTCCTTAAGCGGGCTTTACACGCTACGAGAACGCTACAGCAATCTCGTTGGGGTCACGGATTTTGTGACGCACATCCGGACGCTGTAGCGATCTCGTTGTGTGTGACTCCTAGGAGCGATTTTGGATTGTTGCAAAAACGTCCAAAATCGCTCCTCATTGACATGGGGGTCCATTCTCAAATATCGCTGCTGTCGCGTGGGCGAAGTTGTTCCTCGTTCCTGCGGCAGCACACATCGCTACGTGTGACGCCGCAGGAACGAGGAACCTCTCCTTACCTGCCACACGCCAGTAATGAGGAAGGAAGGAGGTGGGTGGGCTGTTCGTCCCGCTTATCTCCGCCCCTCCGCTTTGATTGGCTGGCAGCTTAGTGACGTCGCGGTGACGTCGCTGTGATGCCGAACGTCCCTCCCCCTTGAAGGAGGGATTGTTTGGCAGTCACAGCGACGCCACCGACCAGGTAAGTGCGTGTGACGCTGCCGTAGCGATAATGTTCGCTGCGGCAGCGATCACAAAATATCGGCATAACGATAGGGGCGGGTGCTATCACGCTCTCCATCGCTAGCATCAGCTAGCGATGTCGCAGCGTGTAAAGCACCCTTTAGAATTATTATTTAATCTGACTTCTACTTATCCACTTACCTACCTTTCTGTTCCTCTTTCTTTATTACTTGCAGGGCCGTATTTACCATTAGGCACCCGTGGTCCGGTGCCTAGGGCGGCAGATTGTGAGGGGCGGCACCTTCTGGCAGCAAAAAAAAAAAAAAAAAAAAAAAAAAGATTTTTTTTTTTTTTTTTTTTTTTACATTTTTTTTTTTGTGGCCGCCGAGCACAGGGAGCTGATTGACCCCGGAACTGCCGGCGCCTGCACTTCCGGGGTCACGGGCGCGCGCCAATCAGCTCCTTCCTCTGTGCTGCGTCCACTGCTGTGTGGACGTCACATGCATGCAGAGCTCACAGCAGGACACCGCGGAGGACGCCGTGATGGAAGCCGGTGTCAGAAGAGGATACTCACGTGAGCCAGGAAGATGGCGGCGGGCACTGGAGCAGGTAAGTGGATTCATAAGGAGCGTGGGAGTGTCTCTAATGCAGACCAGAGATCTGCGCATGCGGGGGGGGAGGCGGCAAAGGCTGATACTGGAGGGAGGCAGAGGCTGAGACTGGGGGGAGGCTGGAGGGAGGCAGAGGCTGAGACTGGGGGGAGGCTGGAGGGAGGCAGAGGCTGAGACTGGGGGGAGGCTGGAGGGAGGCAGAGGCTGAGACTGGAGGGAGGCAGAGGCTGAGACTGGGGGGAGGCTGGAGGGAGGCAGAGGCTGAGACTGGAGAGAGGCAAAGGCTGAGACTGGGGGGAGGCTGGAGGGAGGCAGAGGCTGAGACTGGAGGGAGGCAGAGGCTGAGACTGGGGGGAGGCTGGAGGGAGGCAGAGGCAGAGACTGGGGGGAGGCTGGAGGGAGGCAGAGGCTGAGACTGGGGGGAGGCTGGAGGGAGGCAGAGGCTGAGACTGGGGGGAGGCTGGAGGGAGGCAGAGACTGGGGGGAGGCTGGAGGGAGGCAGAGGCTGAGACTGGGGGGAGGCTGGAGGGAGGCAGAGGCTGAGACTGGGGGGAGGCTGGAGAGAGGCAGAGGCTGAGACTGGGGGGAGGCTGGAGGGAGGCAGAGGCTGAGACTGGGGGGAGGCTGGAGGGAGGCAGAGGCAGAGACTGGGGGGAGGCTGGAGGGAGGCAGAGGCAGAGACTGGGGGGAGGCTGGAGGGAGGCAGAGGCAGAGACTGGGGGGAGGCTGGAGGGAGGCAGAGGCTGAGACTGGGGGGAGGCTGGAGAGAGGCAGAGGCAGAGACTGTGGGGAGGCTGGAGGGAGGCAGAGGCAGAGACTGTGGGGAGGCTGGAGGGAGGCAGAGGCTGAGACTGGGGGGAGGCTGGAGGGAGGCAGAGGCAGAGACTGGGGGGAGGCTGGAGGGAAGCAGAGGCTGAGACTGGGGGGAGGCTGGAGGGAGGCAGAGGCTGAGACTGGGGGGAGGCTGGAGGGAGGCAGAGGCAGAGACTGGGGGGAGGCTGGAGGGAGGCAGAGGCAGAGACTGGGGGGAGGTTGGAGGGAGGCAGAGGCAGAGACTGGGGGGAGTCTGGAGGGAGGCAGAGGCAGAGACTGGGGGGAGTCTGGAGGGAGGCAGAGGCTGAGACTGGGGGGAGACTGGAGGGAGGCAGAGGCAGAGACTGGGGGGAGGCTGGAGGGAGGCAGAGGCAGAGACTGGGGGGAGGCTGGAGGGAGGCAGAGGCAAAGACTGGGGGGAGTCTGGAGGGAGGCAGAGGCAGAGATTGGGGGGAGTCTGGAGGGAGGCAGAGGCTGAGACTTGGGGGAGGCTGGAGGGAGGCAGAGGCTGGGACTGGGGGGAGGCTGGAGGGAGGCTGAGGCAGAGACTGGGGTGAGGCTGGAGGGAGGCTGAGACTGGGGTGAGGCTGGAGGGAGGCTGAGACTGGAGGGAGGCTGAGACTGGAGGGAGGCTGGAGGGAGGCTGAGACTGGGGGGAGGCTGGAGGGAGGCTGAGACTGGGGGGAGGCTGGAGGGAGACTGAGGCTGAGACTGGGGGGAGGCTGGAGGGAGGCTGAGGCTGAGACTGGAGGGAGGCTGAGGCTGAGACTTGAGGGAGGCTGAGGCTGAGACTGGAGGGAGGCTGGAGGGAGGCTGAGGCGGAGACTGGGGCAGGCTGAGGCTGGGGAGAGGCAAAGGCTGAGACTGGGGGAGAGAGGCTGATGCTGAGGGAAGATAGAGGCTGATGCTGGGGGAGAGAGGCTGATGCTGGGGGAGTGGGAAAGAGGGGCTAATGCTAGAGACAGAGGACAAGGGATGAGGGATAGTGCAATGACAAAATCGATTGAGTGGGGGGAGTGTAAGGACTCAGAATAAGAGGGGGCAGCATTGGGAGCTCATTGTGAAGAAGGGGCAGCATGTGTGGGATCAGTATGGAGTGGAGAAATGTAGGGGAGTCAATATCAAGAGTGGGGTAGTGTGTGGGGGGGGGTCTCAGCATAAGCGTTAGTGTGGTGGTCTTAGCATGAGTGGGGCAACATGAAGGTCTCATTATGGAAAAGAGGAAGGCAGCATTAGGAGCTCATGGAGAGGGACAGCATGCATGGGACATTGTGAGGAGGGAGCAGCATGCATGGGACATTGTGAAGAGGGGGCAGCATGCATGGGACATTGTGAGGAGAGAGCAGCATGCATGGGACATTGTGAGGAGGGGGCAGCATGCATGGGACATTGTGAGGAGGGGGCAGCATGCATGGGACATTGTGAGGAGGGGGCAGCATGCATGGGACATTGTGAGGAGGGAGCAGCATGCATGGGACATTGTGAAGAGGGGGCAGCATGCATGGGACATTGTGAGGAGAGAGCAGCATGCATGGGACATTGTGAGGAGGGGGCAGCCTGCAAGGGACATTGTGAGGAGGGGGCAGCATGCATGGGACATTGTGAGGCGGGAGCAGCATGCATGAGACATTGTGAGGAGGGAGCAGCATGCATGGGACATTGTGAGGAGGGGGCAGCATGCATGGGACATTGTGAGGAGGGGGCAGCATGCATGGGACATTGTGAGGAGGGGGCAGCATGCATGGGACATTGTCCTCACATCATGCTGCTCTCTCCTCACAATGTACAGATCATATTTCATAATCGAGGAAGGTGTGGTGGATATACAGTAGTTTATAAGGGAGGGCAGAATGGTGTTTTAGTTTATTAGGGGCAGTGTCACAGTCACAGTATATAAGTGGGGACGGTGTGGTGGGAATATTTTATACTCATGCTATGTTTTGATGTGCCTGTGGTGATTCCCATTGGGGGGGGGGGTTAGTTTCTTATTGATACTTTTTAAAGTGTGCTACAGAGTAGATCTGCCTTAAACAGATGTCGTGTGCGAAAACTCAGTTTTACGTTGTCACTAAGGGGCGCGACCACTTAAAGTGCCTAGGGCAGCATGAAGGCAAAATACAGCCCTGATTACTTGCTGTTTACTTAGCATACAATAATACTTAAGAGGGTAACTTTGAGGGGTCTATGTAAATTCTGTTACTATTTAGCATAGGAAAAACGACAAAACCTCAACGTCTGACTGTAAAGGCTCCATATTAGATTACCATTGGCCAAGAGCTCCTTTATTCTCTAGGAGACAGCCGTGGCCGGATACCTTTGGTGGCTGCTTATTTCGAAAGAGAACAAAGCGATTATGCCGCTGAAATTCAGCAGGGAGGATCCGTCTCTCCATCTGCATTATCCGTCAGGGTAGAGTCAGGAGGCCGTATGCGCAATAACCTGTCATTCGATCCCAGTGATTCCATTAAGTTGCCTGATATATTTCAGTCTAGAGAGGCCATACTGGGCTCCTGCCTTTAAAGGGAGGCCGACAAGTATGGGTTAAAAAATTAGAGGGTGTGGAAATTGGGGAATTTGAAAAAGCATTGTGGGTATTGTTAGGGAAGAGGTGGGGCTATTGGGGGGGGTTTATAAGGGTCGGTCTATTAGTGAGGGTATCCATTTTAGGCACAGAGAAAGAGCAATCTCCCACCCACACTCACGTTATTTCATGTCACATGGACTCTTTAAAAAAAAAAAAATATATATATATATATATATATATATATATATAGATCTTTGGGTAAGCATCATTACAATGGTAAAAGGGAACTTTATTATTTTGTCATAGCAGCGTGGCAAAGGAAAGAGGGTCCTCAAAGTTTTATTTTTTGGTAAGTGGTGGAACGGGGGGGGTGAACTCACAAGGTTCTGAACTACTCCAGTGGACTTCTCTATATGTGAGTGGGTAGGTGAATTCCCGTGGTAGGCCTGGATGGGCCGCAGGTTGAGGCTTGTGGTAATCTGAAGCCAGGTTGTTTTTAACTGGTGCCTACAAGCTGGTGCTTGAAAGGCTGAAGGTGAAAGGTCAGCCTAGCTACAGTAGACTAACCGTCTGCAGGTTGAGGCTTTGAGGACCACCCTCTGGGTTTTGTTGGTTGCATGTGTTGCGTTTAAATTATTTGTTATAATACAAGGTTTCTTTGGCTAATGGAATCCGTATTGGTGTGCAGTCTGGGTATTTCATTCCGGGGTATAAAAGGCGGAAGGGGTTTATTTTAAGTATTACAGAATAACATTTTTAAGTTTGTATTAATAATACAGAAAATTACTTCTTTTTATACTTCTAAAAAAAAAAGAAAGTAAAAAATAAGAAGTAAAATAAAAAGTTATTAACGCTGGATTCAGCTACTTTAGGGCGGCTTTAATATTTATAGAATAACAACAATGTTATATTCGCTTTATTTTCTTCAGGTAAGAAATATAACAATCCTGTGTATTACAAAGATCTATTACAGTATAGCAGGTGTTACATGGCATTGATACACTGGCAGCAAACATTGCATTTACTCTAGAATCATACGACCTGTGTTTGGATGTTGATTTAAGTCCCAATGACAATTAACAGAATAGTGATATAAGCTGCTTATAATTCGATT
This sequence comes from Anomaloglossus baeobatrachus, assembly GCF_048569485.1. NCBI lineage: Eukaryota > Metazoa > Chordata > Amphibia > Anura > Aromobatidae > Anomaloglossus > Anomaloglossus baeobatrachus. Next base: position 683,083,081 of record NC_134354.1, read on the forward strand.
ACGCATTGACATTGGATTGTCATTTCTTCATGGTGTGATAACGATATACAGCACTACGAAGGCCACTGGTGAAGATGCAAGCAGCAAGTGCCAAATGTTTACCGGTAGGAAATCCTAAAAATCAGTTTTCTAGTTCATGACAGCAATATATTTGTCTTTCTTATTAGTGAATTTACCCATTTCTATTTTAGACCGTCCATTCTACATAGAAGGGACACTTAGTGAATTTATGGATGTGTTGATCTTCACTAGTTTATAGGAAGGGGGGCCTGCGCCCCACCATTTACATGTACTATGTTTTATAGACTTTTCAGTATTATAAGATGTATATATTTGTACCAACGACAACCATCTAATAGCAAGTCAATTTTAGATTAGATGTTAGATAAGATAGGGTTAAGGATATTGGAAGGAAGGAGTGGCAGATGGCGGGAAACAGAACAGGATTGAAGGCTCGAGAGAATACGGTTCAAATGTGAGAAGATGTCGTCTCGGTGCTGGAGCCAGTTAGGGAACCCTGAGGTAACCTTGAGAAGTCCGGATCCTACAGCTCACCCCAAGATGGGCTTAGACAGTCATCCAACTAGAAAGCCATCGGGCTCAGAATCGGACGAAGATGAACGGAGTTAGGAGGAGGAAGACACAGACCCTGGGGCTTGAGGACGAGACCCAAGATAGCTGGAGGATGTGGTACAGTACTAATCACGGAGAGGTAGGAAGGAAAGGAAGACCATGTCTGTCATAACAGTGTGAAGTATAAAAGTGAACAATTCTGGTTGGCTAAGCAAACTCTGGTGTTGTGAGTATTACTGACTGTGTACGATAACGACTGACAGCAGAGTGATGGACACCAGCCTGAAGAAACCATTAAGTGTCATGTACCCCACCCAAAGTCCCATCAGCACACAGAGTCTCCTTGGTGAAGAAGTGCGACACCCGTAAAGACCGGCATCGGCACCTTCCTTCAGGTGGCTTCAGCATTGACAATAGAGCAGGTTTGTTTGTCACCGTATGGCATCACAGGGGCTTGCGGTATATAAAAAGGGACATAATTTCTGCAGAAGAGGAGAACAATAAAAGAGTAGAGAATTTGGAGTGATGAGGTGTGCTGTATAGAATAACTTATACTGTATTGTATTCTAGGTTTTATAGACTGAGTGTTGGCATACGTAGAGCAGAGTTGGCCTCAAAGCCCTCCAAAATTCGGTTTCATGCAGGCTTCTTATACCCTTCTATTCTTGGCATCAGGCTCTTGAGCTTAAAACCCATTCTTAACCCTTTCAATGTTATTTTTTTTTCTACTTGACCTTATCAATTGCTACGTAGAGTGGCAAATTCATATGCGGAACTACTCAACCCGTAGAAAAGGGTAATGGACTTTACAATGGTCCTGTAAAATGCTTGGATCACTTTAATTATATGTATGCCCTTGACTTGGAAATTTATGGGAATTTCTGCTTAGCTATGACAAACTAAAACAACAGTATTTCCCTATCAGTATTTCTAGGTTACTCTGCAAATCATCCTTAACAGTTTCATCTAGACATAGAGGTGCCACGTTTCGCTCAGCATGAAGACCCAATAAACATATGGCTTCCAATTACAATTTCTTCTCATTAAGACTTGTGGTTGCAAAATGTGCTGTGTTTTGGCATCATTTATCACATCATTATAATGGTTATATTTTTTCTGCATCTCATCCAGACATGTTCCTGCACAATGACCTGAAATTAGGGCCACGTAGTGCAAGGTTGAGCAGAACGTTTTACAAATAATAACTCTAGATTTCCAAATTACACCTCTACTATTACAGGGCAGATGTGTTTAGTCTATCCGTAGCAACATCAGTCACCAATCCGCGTGGACCAAGGCGAGATTAATGTAATAGACATTGATGCTGGGGGCAGGATTACCCACATCAAATAATCCAACCTTTAGGATTAATTCTCTAAACCAGCTTTAGCTTTTCTCTGAAATCATCCATTTCTAGTGCAGTAATTCAGTATTCACGTTGTGATGACAATATGGCACATCTCTGAACTGATACCCCCGGGACCGGCTGATACTAATGATCGGTCTATGGATTATGGTCTAAGGATGGACTCCTGCACCAATGTCACACTGAATCAGCTTGGAGAATTAAAATATATCTTATGGCATGGACAAATGTTCGGTTTAATAGACCAGTTGCAGAATATCCAATCTGATTACATGCTTCGTTCTCTAATTACTGGAGACAATCACACGACATAATGATATGGAACTAATATTGACCTTGCATTTTAATACAAAGTGACAAATTGCTTCTTTCTCTTTAGTTCCAAACTTGACAATTTGGACATGTTAAAAACTCCTTAGGGATGGATGAAATATACTAAATATAATCTACTGCCAGCTGTATATATTTGTGCATTATACCAAGAATTTGTCAGAGATGCTAATATAGAATCAGATATCACCTGAATTGAATGCACCTAAAATGCCACAATCGCGTACAAGATTTCTCACGTGCCTCCCCCATACTCTGGAACACTCTACCTCAGCACATCAGACTCTCCCCTACCGTAGAAAGCTTCAAGAGGAACCTCAAGACCCACCTCTTCCAACAAGCCTACAGCCTACAATAGCCCTCAGTCCAGTAGACCACTGCGCAACCAGCTCTGTCCTCACCTATTGTACCATCACCCATTCCCTGTAGACTGTGAGCCCTCGCGGGCAGGGTCCTCTCTCCTCCTGTACCAGTCTGTTATGTACTGTTAATGATTGTTGTTTGTATACCCTTTCACTTGTAAAGCGCCATGGAATAAATGGCGCTATAATAATAAATAAATAATAACGTCAGAATGTGAATCATATTCTTCTGAATTTTTTGTTTTCTATGCTGAATGAGTTCTGTATAATATAATAACTCTATAAGGCATCTTTCAGATGTCCATTATATAAACATAATTAATACTCATTTTATTTATACAGTGCCAACATTTTCCACAGCACTTTACAATAAAAATATTATTTTATGGCTACAAGACTTGGAAATCCCTTCCTTCTATGAACTGAACTTAGATGACCACAAAACCAAAAGGGATCTAAGTTTGGTCTCTAAAGATTGAGGTGAAATTGAATGTGATACTTACTTTGAAATCATTCATTTTATGGTTGGCTTAAAGGGGTTTTCCACTACTTTTTCACCCACTTGCCATATGTCATCATAGTTCTTCTTAACAATACCTTTTGTAATATACTTGTATTTGATATATAGTGTAAAGTCCCTCACACAGAGGAGTGAGGAACTAATCACTGAGAGATGCACTAAACAGGCAATACGAAAGGTGGCATTAGGCATACTAGAGACTAAGGGAGGTCAGGCAGGGTGGGGTCAGAATCGAGAGGACACAAAGAGACTCAAGGAGCAGACAGGAGAGAGGTCGTGAAACAAGCCAAGGTTCAGGTAACCAGGAGAGTACATACAAACACAACAGACAGGCAAAGACTAGTCAAGAGGGAAGCCGAATTCAGGATCCACACAGGAGAGGAAAAGTCAGGGAGAGCAGGCAGATAAGTCAGAGATCAGTATAGAGTCGAGTACTAAGATCAATCACTGTAACCAGTAACCGGGCGCTTATCGCAACTTAACTAGAGAATACGACTTGCACCGATCCAGGCATGAACACTCCCAGGTAAAGTAGAGCTCAGAAGCGGCGTTTGTGAGTAAGCTCCTCCCATCACCGGCAAACGTCCAAGTGCAGGGTATGGCCTGTCACAGGTCAAAGAATAACATGACGGCCGCATGCAGGAGGATACAACAGAAGATCCCAGCACACGAGCCGCACCGCAAGTCAGGGCCGTAAGATATAGCTTCTAGAGGGCATCTCAGCTGGGATCATATAGTACAGGATTGTTATGCAGATTCTTCTTCCTCCTTTGTTATGTCTGATACTTCCTTTTCCAGTACAGAAATCAGACAAAACAAAAGAAGTTGTGACTGGGCTCATAATGGTGGGTATAGGCGTATTGGAGTGAATCACAATTCATCTCACACAAGCTGAGCTGAGTTTCCATTCAGCAGTAAGAGGACGGGCAACACCTAGTGAAGTGCTGCGACCTGCATTTTAAAAGCAAAGGGCTTCAGTAATCCAATCACTTATGTGGACAGCTGAAATGTGCTGAAATTTTCATAACAAACACAGTGACAGGGCTGTATTGGCCATCTGGCAATTGTCAGATGGGGTGGTACCTACCCTGGGCTCCTCTGACACTTGGTATATCCAAATATCATCATCAACACAGGATGGAGAATGGAGGGGGAGAGCTAAGTGCTGGCAAACAGGCTGCAGCAATGCATGATGGAACTTGTAGTATTAGCTCACACTAAGCCTGGGGAGAGAAAGAGATCAATGTAAACATCAGAGCTGCTGCTGGGAGACAACAAGTGATGCTATATGCATAATAAAATGTTTATATTACTGGAATAAGAGTATGGATGCATTTAGTGACATATAATAGCATGATTGACGAATAAAAAACGAAATGAATTAGGGTAGTGGATAATTTTTTTAAACTTACCTAAAATTTGAATCAAAGGAGTGCACAATGCTCCCTTGTTTTTCCATTAGCCCCAATTCATATGGTATCAGTAAGATGACCTTAGATGCACATAAAGAAGTTGGTCAATGAAAAACATTTATTGCCTATCAACAGGTTAAGTAGTAAATGAACAACTGCTGGCAGATATGGGGCTGAAATGGTGAACTCGCTAACAGAAAGCCTGGCTACTACTCTGACATATATCCTATTAAAGGGATGTTTTAGTATTAAAGAGGTTGAGCCATGAAAAATATTTATTACCTTTCCCCAGGATAGGTAATAAATGAATGATTTCTGGGCCTGCCACCAATAGGATTCCTCACCACTCACTAGAGACCAGTATCCTGATCCTCTGCTCAGGAGAGTATTACTTAATCTCCTCTCGAACAAGGGATCAGGACATTAGTACAGTGCTTGGCTGTTTTCATAAGTCCTGGAGACACTGAATAAACCAATAATGCACCTTCATGACCAGTACTCCATTCAATCTCCTCCAGAGCAGGGGACTTGGGACCCTTGTTCTACTAAGTGTTGGGGATCCCAGTGCTGTGAGTCCAGGGCATAGGCAATATATGTTTTTTAGCAAACACCTTTTATAGAGCATTTTCTAGAGTAATAGATAGAATCACCATTATAAAGAACAAGTAATCAGTATACTATATCTATAATTAAAGAGTGAGGGTTCGTTACATGGATCGAAGGACACACAATACTTTTACCAATCAGTTGTCGTTTAAACGTCTGTAGAATCTCAGGCGATTGAAGTTCTCTGGTGCTCACTATTGTCCACGGGGTATAAAACCTCTACTCTTTCCAGGGCACCTTACTGTATATCAATATCGTCCCATGTAAGAATTTAGATCTCCCATTCTTTTGCCTCTGCCTCGACGCGATTCCCCCCTGCCGTGGCTGTGGTTCATCAGGCGGCCAGTCTTAGATGAAGCAATCCAAATACTAATATCCAAACATTGGTGTCCGTGGGTGTACTAACAACGACCCTCCATATTTAGGACCTAAGAGAGAAGAATATACATACATCCCCTCCAGTTATGTAATACTATGAAACTTTCCTACTTCTCTATTTTTTTTAAACCTGACTGTATTCCGGGGTTAGAAGTATCCAAAATAGACATTTGCCCAGGAATGCATTGTTTGAGAATTCTTGAAAATCCTTTAAATCCTGAAATCTACTTCATATGTGCTGTTAGCGAAAGTTCCAAAAGCATCTGACGATGCAGCATTATTACATGTTTCCATCTGCCTGAGTCATTCAGTCTATATACTTTTCTTTCCCATTCACCATAAAGAACACGTGGGATGGAGAACATAATGGATAAACTGTACATAAAGGTTTATTATTGTAGTGAACTGTGTAAAATACAAATTGTATGTTCATGTCGATTCCTGGAGATCCAGAGCTTGTGATATCATCTCGTTACAATAAGAGAACAATCATTAAATTACCTTTTCAGCTATAAATGCTGTAAAAGTAACAAAGTCATGGGTTTTCTCTGCAAACAGGATGTGGGAGAAAAGTCAATACATTCTTCTACATTAAAAAAAACCTCAGCTGTGTAGTTTGCATTTTCGCTGTTCTTGCTATCTCCATACATAGCTCTGTCTTGGAGGTGAGGGCCAGTTCTCGAGGCTCCCGCCAGATCTCCCTTTTTTTGTAGCATTGAACTGTCACTGCTGGTCGTCTCTATCAGTCTATTGCATCACAGTGAAGAATCAGATCCAGCTCGTTCTCTGATTGCAAGTAATGAATGCGCCACAGACAAAACAACACTGTCTGAAAATAAAAATACATAGACAATAAATCCCACTAATGTCAAAGATACTTCATAAGATATTCAGTTAAAAAAGAAAGAAGATTCAGAACATATCACCTCTATTAAAGGGAATCTGTCACCGGGTTTTTGCTCCCTAATTTGAGAACAGTATAATGTAGGAAAAGAGACCCTGAATCCAATGATTTATCACTTAGATTACTGTGTGCAGCAGTTCTGATACAATCAGAGTATTAAGATGTAGTAGAGCTCAGAAAACTAACCCCACTCTCACCACAGCTTTCTGTGTACATAGTATAGTGACAGTGAGCTACTTATCAGTGCTGGTAGCATGGTTGGACCTAATTCAGGCAGTGATAATGTCCTGCTGAGAAAACACTCATTGTATTGAAACAATAGCGCAGAACCTTATAAGTGACACTTGCCTAAAATCAGTGGCTCAGCCCCTACCTCGTGCTGTCCTCAGATTACATAGCAAAAACCTGTTGACAGATACCCCAGGGTTTGTCATCTTTAAGGAGACTTTCTTTAATAGGCTGAGATAGCTGTAAAAAACAAAGTGAATATTTCTTACCATTGAAGAACCCAGCGTTGTTTCTTCATTGTTGCTCCAGTCTCAGTTGTTTCTCTGTAGTGCTGACATCACATAGATAGCACTGCAACCACTCAGTGAACCCAGCAGCTCTGCCGATGTAGATAACAGGAGCCACTGAGCACACTGACTGCTGCATCATGTTGTCAGCGCTGCAGTCAAACAGATTCCAGGGAAGTGGTAGTAACTCGGCTTTTGTTTTTATAGTTACTGCAGAACATGAAAGAAAGTAACTACAACTGGCCCAACACATAAGATAGTTGTCACCTGAATGTTCATATGGCAGAAGCTATCGCTCCAGGCTCCTCTATACAATAATGACTCAGCTTGGCCGAGCGGTCATGTATTTTCAATGGGGAGAAGGTATAAACTTAGTGCCAGAATCCTGTTATCGTCTCTGAAAACAAAAGGGTTTAAGTTTGAAATTCCATCTACATGATCCTTTTCTTTCTACCTGTAACGGGGTGCCAGGGGTGCCTCTGGCCTTGTAGTCGTGGCCCTTGCGATCAGGCTTACCCCTGGTTCCACCGTCACTTTGGGGACAGGAGATGACTTGGTGGGGCAGAGTGTGGTGGTGTTGCAGATGTTATCCGGCGCACAAACACTCTTCAGGCAGGGTTCGATGCAATGAACAAACATTCTTTTATTCTTCACAAAGTCCCAAACAAAGCAATAAAGGTGATGATACGCTTTCTTAGCTGGGGGAAGCCTGTCCTTGCGTCCCCTCCAGTGGGGATGTGCCTGGCTACTCCACTTCGCCCGGCTCCCACTTCTGGCTACCCACAGCCCGGACCCACACCGGACTGCTTCACACTATGAGGTTCCGCCCGCTCCTTTTCTCACCGGCTTCCCTGATTTCCAGCTCCCACACTCTGCCCCGGCTCTGCTGCTCCGCTCCTGTCCCCGAGACGACTGCTCCCTTGATCTAATCTTTTCCTCACACCCTTGCTCTCTCCTCCCCTTGTCTCTGCCGGCTCCTCCTCTCCACTGTGGTGACAGCCGTCCCACCCGGCCACTAGGGGTACCCTAACACAATACACATGCACATACAAATAAAACATTTTTATTAATAACATTTCCGGGTTAACTATGCTCCCTTTTGCAGGGGGTCTGCTCACCCACTGCATACCTCCCCTCTTAAAACCCGAGCCTCCCGGCACGGCTCTTACTTAAAACACACAGAAGCACGTAAAGTCTGCAATACCGTCCACAATAGGCGCAGCACCCACACAGAGGGCTCCAGTGTGCCCAGTTCTCCTCCTCTGGACGGCCACCAGTGTGCGCAGCTCTCCTCCTCTGGACGGCCACCAGTGTGCGCAGCTCTCCTCCTCTGGACGGCCTTCAGTGTGCCCAGTTCTCCTCCTCTGGACGGCCACCAGTCCCGCGCAGCACTCCTCCTCTGGACGGCCACCAGTGTGCGCAGCTCTCCTCCTCTGGACGGCCACCAGTGTGCCCAGTTCTCCTCCTCTGGACGGCCACCAGTCCCGCGTCCGGCGGTTTCTGCAGCGCTCCCGGTCCTTCTTTCAACTAGCGCCCGGAGGCTCAACAGCGCTCCCGGTCTTAGATGGGCGCCCGGAGGCTTGGCAACAGCGCTCCCGGTCTTAGATGGGGCGACTGCCCGTACAAACACACAGAAGGGAGCTCGTCCCGTGAAACTTTAAAAGAACTTCTGCCGGCTAAACGGCGCCGGACTTAAACAACAGATCAGCAGTGGTGACTTACTCTGGGGGCCAGGCCCTCTTCCATTCCTCCGCTTGGGCCTGGATGTATGCCCCCAGGGATTGTCCCGGCTGCTGACGGATCCTCTGGAAGGACGCAGGGGCGTAGGGTGGCTCCACAGGCGCAGCTGCTGCAGCTCCTCTCAGTGGTGAAGGCGTCGCTGCCCCTGACAATCTTGCTGGTAACGGCGGCGGTGTCAATGCTGAGACTGGGTAGAGTGGAGGCGGGTCCTCGTTTCCCGCTCTTAAACAGACTCCACCCCCAGCCCCACGCATCATCTTGACTCCTCCGCTGAGGTACTTCTTTTTCTTCTTCCGTGCCCTGGAGCTGGCGCCTCCCCTCTTTGGGCGGAGTACTCCATGCTTTCTCTTCGGCACCGGCCAGCCCCAGGCTCTTCTTTCGGCGCCAATTTTCCGCGCCTTTTCTTCCTCACAGATAACGGCCTCCTTGCCGCCATCTTGTACCCGGTCCAACGCTACGGGTACTAGGTTCTCTTCCCACCACGGGACTGGAAATCCTGTATCACGGTCCGGATCCTGTGCTTCAGGCACGACCCGATCTCCAGCCTCCTGGGTTCCTGGCAGGGGAATCGCATCCTGCCGACTACGCCACATGTAACGGGGTGCCAGGGGTGCCTCTGGCCTTGTAGTCGTGGCCCTTGCGATCAGGCTTACCCCTGGTTCCACCGTCACTATGGGGACAGGAGATGACTTGGTGGGGCAGAGTGTGGTGGTGTTGCAGATGTTATCCGGCGCACAAACACTCTTCAGGCAGGGTTCGATGCAATGAACAAACATTCTTTTATTCTTCACAAAGTCCCAAACAAAGCAATAAAGGTGATGATACGCTTTCTTAGCTGGGGGAAGCCTGTCCTTGCGTCCCCTCCAGTGGGGATGTGCCTGGCTACTCCACTTCGCCCGGCTCCCACTTCTGGCTACCCACAGCCCGGACCCACACCGGACTGCTTCACACTATGAGGTTCCGCCCGCTCCTTTTCTCACCGGCTTCCCTGATTTCCAGCTCCCACACTCTGCCCCGGCTCTGCTGCTCCGCTCCTGTCCCCGAGACGACTGCTCCCTTGATCTAATCTTTTCCTCACACCCTTGCTCTCTCCTCCCCTTGTCTCTGCCGGCTCCTCCTCTCCACTGTGGTGACAGCCGTCCCACCCGGCCACTAGGGGTACCCTAACACAATACACATGCACATACAAATAAAACATTTTTATTAATAACATTTCCGGGTTAACTATGCTCCCTTTTGCAGGGGGTCTGCTCACCCACTGCATACCCCCGATATCATTTGTTGAAGGCTTACATACACATCAGATGATCATCCTGGCCCACTGAAATAGGCAAGTTCAGCTGACTTTTATCTGATGTGTATGCGGTTGTCTCACAGAGTTTTGCACAAACTTCGCCGACTGTCATTGCTGCGTCGGACTATGTTCTTATACAGATCCTGACAATCTGCCTGATGGTTTCTCTGGTTTCTGGGATAAACACAGGCAGACTCAGGCATCAACCTGCTGTGTATTGACTCTTAGGCAGGCTAGCAAGAGTTAATTGCTGCTAGTCTGCTTGTTAGATTCCTTTGATCACATGTGATGGGGAAGCCAATCACATCTGCTCCCCTTCTATTTATGCTGGATGAAATCTTCCACCCATGCCAGCTATAGTTTCTATGTTGGTCTGTGAGATGTGGTGTCACCAGATTCTCTGGTGAAAATTGTGCTAGTTGCTTGATGCAGTTGTGGAAGTTAACCCCTGTTGTTTTGTAACTTTCTTCCTTCGCTTGTGTTTCCTCCTGAATCTCTTATTGTGTTTACCTATGTGTGATAGAGATTTGTTTTTTCCGTTGACTGTCTATATCCTTTCCCATCCCTCCTTGGGAGAGTGGGAGAGGGAAAACAGTTCAGGACTGATCAGTTGCTGGGCCAAGAAGGAGACTCAGGCATCCCCATCGTTAGGGCTATTCCTGAGAATAGGGATAGTATAGGGACCCTTAGCTTGATGAATAGCTTAGGGGCCCTGTTCTCCTCTACCCCAGAGTCATCATGACAAGGATGCTCTAAGAATTCCATAACTGAGTATATAAAAAGGTGCTCTAAACTAGACAACTCCTTTAATAAGCTTCAAATAACTGAGCAGAGAAAGGTTTTCGGCATAATTTGTATTATTTATAAGGAGGTTAGAATAGCGTGGATTTGAGTTTGTTACAGACAAGAAGAACATTATACTTATTATAATGCAAGGAAGATTTAAAACATGACAAATAAAATGTATATATAGCAGACATAAAAATTAAAGGAATATTGTATCTGGCAAGATTGCAAAAAGACTTATAGGACACTTTGTATAGTGGGTCAAGCGGGTGTGGGGCACCTCAACAAATACTTTTCAATGTCACTTTAAGGGCAGATTAATCTGGAAACAGTTTACTGTAACTGTCAGTTTATCTCAGAGTTTTGGGTTTGGCTCATGGATGAGTGATCAGGGTGGATTTCCCTTGGGGAAGGGTGGGAGGATCAAACATCTTATAAAACTAAATAAAACGTTCTTGCTGCAGAAACGTTCTTCCTAACATTCTCAGCAGCAGTTGTGTTAGATGCAGCACATCCCCGTGTAGCACAGGCCGGCCGGATCATTCTCTGCGGCTGTAACCTTGTTGGGCCGAGCACCTGTGTTTACAGTATCTTACTGGGAATAGTTATTAGCCGCCGTGTTTCAGCATCACTCATGCTCCGGCTCTTTATTTCCTAGTTGTGGGAGACAAATGAATCTGTGGAGATCCGAGCATGGTTCCTTCAGCTGGCTTTCCATTAGTATGACTTGCTTGTTGGTATTTTTGACTGGAAATTGCTTGTGCTCTGTCTACACAGATGGACCCCATCCACAAACCTGTGATCAGCCCCAACTTTGGCATCCCACTGATGAAGACAAAACGGCCAGTAATTTCCTGCAACGTGTGTCAAATCCGCTTCAACTCGGAGGTAAGAGAATTAAAAAAAATGCTGAGATCCACAAATTCAATCTTATAATTAGACAAGAATGAGATGACATCGTAGTGTGACATCTCGCAGATGGATCTCTTGTGTGTTTTTTGGAGACTAGCTTTTGAGGAACACAGGATTATTATGGGACAGCTTGAGTTGGATGACCATAGAAGTTGATGGAAAGCTACATATCGAAAATAAGACAGGGTCTTATATAAATTTTTGCTCAAAAAGAGGTGTTAGGGCTTATTTTCAGGGGATGTCTTATTTTTCTATGAGCGACAATCTAGTGCAATGGAGTGACTAACAGGACTACCCATTCCATATGTGAGAGCCTGGAATGTAGAAGCTGTGGACAAGTAGCGCAATAGGGTCTTACCAGATAAAAACCAAATAAATAAAATTAGGAAAACTCACCTATAGGGGTTGTGCAAGTCACAACTCCTATATTCGTGTAGTATCAAGGTGAAATAGCTGCAGCCCCGAAATAGAAGGAGATAGATCAAGGTTTCCTTCATCTATCTCCTTCATGTATGAGAACCTGGCACTTGCCAACCTTTTGGGTCTCATAGGGACTTTTGGGGGTGTCTGCTTTCCTTGGTTAGGGGTCTATCTGTCCTGCTGCATTCTATTGTCGATTGATTTTACTCTTTTACATGTACAGATGCCTGGACATTGTTTAAACTGACCTTTTTTTAATGAACTATAACCAGGGTTTATTTTTGGAGTAGGGCTTATATTTTGTGCATCTAAAAAATCCTGAAAAATCATGCTAGGGCTTATTTTCAGGGTAGGTCTTATTTTCAGGGAAACGGGGTATTTGTATGTAATCATCCATTAGAACGGATTGTGCAGAGCTCTGTTGGGAAAATTATGTCTACCGAATCCATTTTTTTAACATGTGGAGTCTATGGAGAATGTATCTGTTAATGGATTGCTGTTTATCTTCCATTTGAAATGGATCGTGTAAGAAAAAAATGGATCCGTTACAAATAGAAGAATAACGGATAACTAAATAACAATTAGAACCGTTCTCCATAGACTCCAATGTTAGAAAAACGGGTGCGGCAGACATCAGTTATTTAACAACAGACAAAAAACTTGTGTTTGCAGAACATTTTTCCAATGGATCTTTGTAGGATCCGTTTTAACGGATGATTACTGGACATGTGAACGACAATACAACAAATTTCCATTGGCTCCTGTGAAACAAAAAGAAAAGTTTCAAATTCTAAACCCAAACCCACGATTTAATATTCACTTTTCATTCCATTTTATGTCTACTTTATGGACCATATGGACCATATATTGCTATATTGTTTGGCGGCTCTCACCCGCACAGCTTGTTACTTTTTGTACAACTTTTCATATAGTTAACACTTTAGTTATCAGCATGAATAGCCTTATGCTAGATGCTTTTGATTGCTTGTAAATGGTGATTGAAACTTGTGTCCCTGCCAAGAGATTTATGTGTGCAGCGCTCAGGAGTCACCCCGCATACAATGAAAATTAATTGTGGCAGACCCATATCTCTGTCTGATTGATTCCCATCTAATCTGCCTCAGCTAGCTCTAGTTAACTGTCCTGCTCTTGGAACAGCTGTCCGAACAGCTGGGCCGCTTCAAATGATATTTTAGCTCTCCGCACCCTACAGAGGAGGGGGGAGTAAAATGGGAGGGGGCAAACCCCTGGGAGTGCTTTTGTTTATTTCCCATCCGCAGCTGCACGTTTCGATGGAGGACACAAATCCGGAGGAGATTGGTCCAGAATTTGTTATATCCATAGATGTGATTTTAGTAACAGCTGTTGCTGACTTTGGATTGTTTCGGATAACTTTCATGTGTTGCAAAGTCCTGCACGTCTCGTTTCCTTGCAGTTCTGTGATGGTATCTTAAACATTTGCATAGTGCGCCTTGTTTGAGATTCCCTTACCGTGTGAATCAGCCAGAAGCATATATAAACTGAGCTTCAGATGAAGCTTCTTCCTGTGCCTTCCGTATCTACTAACAGGCTATTCTGAAGAATCGCACCCTGGGGAAATAAACTACTGCGGAGTTACTTCACTATATTAACTCCTTCACGTTGAAAAAAACGGTGATGTTAGCGGTTGTCCTAGAGCCGCATTGTTCTTCCCTAGATGATTAGGAGAACTCACTGAGTCACACATACGACTTCCTAAATATATTCCTCCGGTTAATTTAGAAGCACCCAATGCTGATATCTGTCAGGCAGGTTTTCCTAATCCAGCAGCTGATGTCGGTTGTTCTATACCTAGAATGATATCAGCGTAAATTTCATATCAAGTGGATGTGAAAGACAGCGGAGTTTTACTTATTCAGAACACAATCATGAGGCACAGACATAAATGGTGATTTCTAAATAAACCATAAAGAGCCGATCTATGCTGATCTGGAGATTTTTTTGCAGAACGATCACTACAAATTTAGACTTAAGCGGGCTTTACACACTGTGACATCACTAGCCGATGCTAGCGATGAGGAGCGTGATAGCACCCACCCCCATCGTACGGCCGATATGTGGTGATCGCTGCCGTAGCGAACATTATCGCTACGGCAGCGTCGCACGCACTTACCTGCTCTGCGACGTCGCTGTGACCAGCAAACCGCCTCCTTTCTAAGGGGGCGGTTCGTTCGGAGTCATAGCGACGTCACAGCAGCGTCACTGATCCGCCGCCCAATAGAAAAGGAGGGGCGGAGATGAGCGGCCGGAACATGCCGCCCACCTGCTTCCTTCCTCCTTTTCCGGTGGACGCAGGTAAGGAGATGTTTGTCGTTCCAGCTGAGTCACACATAGCAATGTGTGCTGCCGCAGGAACGACAAACAACATCGTTACTGCAGCAGCAACGATAATTGGGAAGAGGGGGTGATGTCACCGATGAGCGATTTTGAACGTTTTTGCGACGATTCAAAATCGCTCATAGGTGTCACACACAACGACATCGCTAAAGGGGCCAGATGTGCATCACATATTCCGTGACCCCAACGAGATCGCTGTAGCGATCTCGTAGCGTGTAAAGCCACCTTAACCGTCACTTCCAAGCACTAGAGCACAATGGCAAGAGTTTCACCATTTATTTGGTAATGCATTAAATCGCCACATCAGCAATTTTTTATCAGTGCTGGAGTGGTGCTTTAAATCTAAGTCCCCTTTCCCTTGTCTTATACTCACCCTCCAGCATTTTCAACCTTTTTTGGTGCTGCTCTGGTCCCAGGCACCATCTTGTGACATAACTACTGCCGGGCCGGAAGTCAGAAGTTACGTCACAAGGTCCCAATTCATCTATATGAGAGCCAGAACAAGGCTCCCATAGAGATTTATTGAGATTTGATCTCAGGTTCGCTCCATGAAAAACTGATGCTGCCGGCAGGTCACATATCCCTAGGGACTAAAAGGAGTGATGCTAAAAAAAGCTGTAAACAGCAGCAAATGGGTATAAAACAGGAAACTTAAATTTAAAACACCACTATAGGGATAGTGCTTTTTATTTGATGAATAGGGTCCAACATGTGTTAGGCCTCCTTCACACATCCGTGTAAAAGAAACATGTTTTGCATAGTTTGTTTTGGACATCCATATGACCATTCATATGTCCGCGTGTGTCATCTGTATGTCATCCATGTGAAGTCTGCGTGCCATCCATATGTCCGTGTGACATCCATGTGACTAATACTGGAAAAAAACACATGATACTGAAATGAATGTTTTTTAATGTGAAAAAGATGTGCAAAGCCACAAACAATGATAGATCAATAAATAGATAGATAGATAATAGATACAGTAGTTATGGTAGATAGATGATAGCTAATAGATAGAGATAGCTATATCGAGAGATAGCTAATAGCTTGTAAATTACGAGAAAAAAATGGGGTTCTCCCTAATTTTGATAACCAACACAGGTACAGCAGCAGCAGCAGCGGGCTGCAACCCTCATCTGTCAGCTGTCCCTTGGCTAGTTTTGAAAAACAAAAGGGATCCCACACTTTTTTTTTAAATTATTTGAACAAATAATTTTAAAAAACAGCTAAATACAGACTAAAAACAGCAGCCTACAGTTGCCTCAGAGGTGGCACATCTATTAGATGCTCCAAATCTGGCGCTGTACTCGGCTCTTGCTGTTGACCTAGTGCGGTGGCAAATGGGGTAATATATGGGATTAATGTCAGCTTTGAATTGCCAGCTGGCATGAAGCCCTGGTATTAGTAATAGTTGGGCGTCTGTCAGACACCCCCATTGCTAATCCAGTAGGAATATAAAAAAAACTAACTACAGCCCTCATTCACCAATTTATTAAAAATGTATTTTAAAATAAGTCTGCCGTAATCCATAGTGATGTCCCATGATGTTCCCAAGAAGCAAACCTGAAACACATAAAAAGAGAAAATAACTAAAGAAATAAAGGCAAAAAAATCACCCTCATTCACCAATTTATTTCCCTTCAAAAACCCTAATCCACTGTCTGACGTAATCCAAAATGGGGTCCCACAATGTTCCAAGACTAACTGTCCCAGCCAGTGAAGAACAGATTCTTCATTGGCAGAGAGAGCAGTCACTGCAGGCTCATACACTGCTGTGTGAGAATCACTGTTGTGAACTGAGTTGACCTCATGAGATCACTGCAGGTCACTGCAGCAGCTCACACAGCAGTGGCCATGGGCAGGGACAGCATGAGTTCCCAACAGTTCAGTGCCCTCAGCTCTTGCGCCAAATATTGTGCCAAGTATTGCGAGAGCCCGCAGCAATGAACTTCGACGACCTCTTGAGTTCAACTCAGTTCAATGCTTATGGCTTTTATCACACCAAGTATCGCAAAAGAACAGCCATTTCTAAAGCCATGTTCACTAAACTTGGAATATTATTCAACTGCTCCTTATACTCATAGGGTATTCAGAAGCAATCCAATGGAGAGCAGGTAATCCAACACTTTATTAAAAAAAAGCTTTTATTTGAATCCACTGAAAACATATAATGGCAAAATTAAGGCAGAGGAAAAATATCTCGTAAGAGAACTGTTGTGTTTTGAGTAAGGAGTATCACTCCAAAACACAATAACCATAACAGTTCTTTTGCGGCACGTTTTTCCTGTCTTTGATCTTGCCATTACCGTGTATCTTTTTAGTGGATTCAAATACAAGATTATTAACGACGTTCTGGATTACGGTACCTACTGTCCTTTGGATTGCTTCTGGATTGCCTTTGCTGTGTACCTTGGATCCATGTACTCAAGTAGATGGGTGAGCTGGTTGTGTTATTTTTACAGTGTCCTTCTACTTGTAGTTGCTCTAGTTGGATCTTAAATACTTAAGAGAGTATCTTTGGTCTATTGCGCATTGGAAAACCATGAGGGATGAAAAGCATCCAAAAGGTCCTTGTTCTGTACTGAGGAGCATCACAGCCAGCAGCATTTACTATGAGAAAACAGTCCACTGTAGTTCTGGATGCTGCATTGCATTATCTCTTGGTAGTTGGATCAGGTAGAGGTACAGACCAAAAAGTAGTCCATGTGTAGCAATTTTGCACGTTGCCTACATTGCCGCAATAGGGTGCACAAAAGTGTTGAATATGGGTAGTGTCTTAAAAATTAAGTTACCGTACAGCATTGTTTTTTTTCAGTTTTGCACATATAGTGTTTATGTACAGTTATAATTAGGCAAATTATCAACAAACATAATTTTTGCACCGTGCTTGTTAAGTGGGTTTGACTTAGCAAGACAGGAGTTCATGTCACACAAATGTTCGTGTGGCTTAAGACTTGGCACTGTGCACCAATATGCCTACCATGGACAGGCTTAGCACAAGCCACTCCATTCACCAGATCCATTCATCCAGGGGTGTAACGACCGCGTTGCAGAGGTCGCCACTGCGACCGGGCCCGCAGGGTTATAGGGGCCCGGCAGTTGCTCTGCAGAACCAGCTGCCGGGCCCCTATGTGTAGTGCTGCTGTGTAGTGGCCGACTACGCGACCGTCAGGGGGCCGGCCTGTGAGTCAGGGGGGCCCAGTGTCAGTGGAAGGGCACCTGACCTGGAGAGGCCACCAGCCGTTTCTGAGCTGCAGCAGAGCAGAAGTGCTCCTGCACAGCAGACGGAATCCATCCTGCCAGGACCTGCGATGATGTCATGCCCATGTGACTGTGTGAGAGGAGACACAGGATGCCGGGCAGAAACCTTCAGAAGATACTGATTCCTGAAGGAGATTTGGACACATGACTGGTAATAAGAAAAGAGGGGACATGAGAGGGAGGGGGGCTGCAGGGTGAGTGGCTTATGAGGAGTGCAGACTATGACAGAGGAATGTGAAGGGGTGCATAGTGTTTGAGAGGGGTAAGTTGGGGTACAGGCAGGGTGAGATATGTGAGGCAGGGTGTGTGACATATGGGGGTGTAGGGTGTGTGACATATGGGGGTGCAGGGTGTGTGACATATGGGGGTGTAGTATGTGTGATATGGGGGGTGTAGGCTGTATGGGAAGCAGGGTGTGCGACATATGGGTGTGTAGTGTGTGTGATATGGGGGGTGCTGGCTGTATGGGGAGCAGGGTGTGTGACATATGGGGACA
Source organism: Anomaloglossus baeobatrachus (assembly GCF_048569485.1). Taxonomy (NCBI): domain Eukaryota; kingdom Metazoa; phylum Chordata; class Amphibia; order Anura; family Aromobatidae; genus Anomaloglossus; species Anomaloglossus baeobatrachus. Next base: position 683,101,332 of record NC_134354.1, read on the forward strand.
AGGGTGTAACTACCGCAGTCACAGGGGTCGGAAGGAGAAGAGAAGTACTTGTCTTTTATTTTGCTGGCTGCATGACATATGGAGGCCTGGCGGGGCCTGGCTGCATGACACATGGAGGCCCTGGGGCGGCTGGCTGCATGACATATAGAGGCCCGGAGGGGATGGCTGCATGACACATGGAGGCCTGGGGGGGCTGGCTGCATGGCACATAGAGGCCTGGGGGGGCTGGCTGCATGACACATGGAGGCCTGGGGGGCTGGCTGCATGACACGTAGAGGCCCGGGGCTGGCTGCATGACACATGGAGGCCCGGGGGGCTAGCTGCATGACAGGTAGAGGGAAGGGGGGGCTGGCTGCATGACACATGGAGGCCTTGGGGGGGCTGGCTGCATGACACATGGAGGCCCTGGGGGGACTGGCTGCATGACACGTACAGGCCCGGGGGGGCTGACTGCATGACACATGGAAGTCTGGGGGGGCTGGCTGCATGACACATGAAGGCCTGGGGGGGCTGGCTGCATGACACATGGAGGCCCTGGGGGGACTGGCTGCATGACACATAGAGGTAAGGGGGGGCTGGCTGCATGACACATGGAGGCCCTGGGGGGGCTGGCTGTATGACACATGGAGGCCCTGGGGGGGCTGGCTGCATGACACATAGAGGCCCAGGGGAGGGCTGGCTGCATGACACATGGAGGCCTTGGGGGGACTGGGTGCATGACACGTACAGGTAAGGGGGGGCTAGCTGCATGACACATGGAGGCCCTGGGAAGAAAGGGCAGAAAGGGACTAGATTAGATCAGGGCAGTGAGGTGATAGGCTAGTCTAAAGAAATGAGTTTTTAGGGCCCGCTTAAAGGTGTGGATGTTGGGAATTAATCGGATTGCTCTTGGTAGTGTGTTCCAGGGCATAGGCGCAGCTCATGAGAAATCTTGAAGACAGGAGTGAGAGGTTCGAATTGTTGAGGATGTCAGTCTTAGGTCATTAGCAGAGCGGAGGGCACGGGTGGGGTGATAGACAGAGATGAGGGAGGAGATGTAGGGGGGTGCGAAACCGTGGAGAGCTTTGTGAGTGAGAGTGATAAGTTTATGTTGGATTCTGTAGCGGATAGGCAACCAGTGCAATGACTGGCAAAGACCAGAGGCATCTGTGAAGCGGTTGCAGAGGAAAATTATCCTGGCTGCAGCATTCAGAATGGATTGGAGAATGGAGAGTTTAGTAACAGGGAGAACAATTAGTAAAGAATTACAATAATCCGGGCGAGAATGAATGAGAGCGACAGTAAGAGTTTTTGCAGAGTCAACGGTAAGAAAAGGACGAATTCTCGAGATGTTTTTGAGATGGAGTCAAATATAACCCCAAGACAGCGGGCGTGCTGCTGGGGCGTAATGGTTGAGCCACACACAGAAATGGTAATATTGGGTTTTGTAAGGTTAGGAGAGGGAGGAAACAGAAGAAGTTCAGTTTTTGACATGTCAGCCACATCACAGTACAGAAGACACGGCCATGCCCAGTTCACTGTGAGCAGTCATGTCTGCTATACTGATATCATGCAGCGGACGGCCCTGTACATCTGCTAGGGGAGCGGCATGGTGGGCAAATGCAACTTTTCCCCCTTGCCCAGCAGTATGACTTATCCGAGGGTTGCATTGCAATGCTCGGACTGGCAGGTGGCTCTCCTGACCCATGAGTGATAGGTGCACAGAAATATACACTAACACGCTCAGGTCAGGAGAGCCGCTGTCCAATCTGAGTGTTGTGATGCAATCCTCAGAAGAGTCATATGGCTGTGTGACTGCGCCCTAATATTAAGTTACAAAATTTTTATTCCAATTTGCTACGTAAAAGTGCCACAACAATCAATTATCATATCATATTCTTGTATATGCTATGAATTCAAGTGACATCTTAAAAGTGATTCAAATTTGACAAGTACAAATAAAGCACATTCTAGAACTGGGTGACACAATATTGCAACAGTATACAGCTGCAACATGTGGACCCAGCCAAAATATCTCAGGCACTTATACCTACTTGTAGAAAGTATGCTCTGGCTAGTTCATGGAACACTTGACCCCAGGGCTTACGAACTGTCAGAGAGCTTCCAGTGCCTTGCAGGGATCAATTCGAAGAAAGGCAGCATGGATCTGCGCTCTGTTCTATTTTTGCTCTTGTAGTTAAATTTACAGTCTTTCACAGTTCTCCTTATACTTCGTAAATAATGAGGCTTTTCTATTTATATCGACAGCCCCTGTTTGTGTGCTTCTGCTAGAAAACTGTAAAACTTGTTTAATTATATCCCATATTACCTCTGCGTTTCACAATAAAGAGTCTATGGGCTGTTGAGTATCGCTGCCGCACACTTTAATTCTCTTAAGAAAGGAGATCCTCTGTATAAGTTGATTGCTTTGGTTGTGTACAAGGGATCCCTGACTATTAATCAGTGTTTATAGCCAGTGTTTATAGTACTGAGTGATCACCTACCAGTCTGCATCACGCAGTGTTAACCCTCAACTGGTGAGCTGGGGTTTGCCACACCCCAGTGAAATTTTGTTCAGCTTGCATTCATTGGAAAATGCTGGTATGAATCATCAATGTATTACATTTTCCGATACTTGTGGGTGTCAAAAATTTGGTATACTCATGTGTAGTGTAATCAATCGCCAAAAAGAAAACGATTAAAACAAACGTGATCTTTGCATTTTCTGCAAAAATTAGAGATTTCTAAACACTGGGGTATAGGAACCCCCACATCACCAGTTTCTGACAAAAATCCAACCTCACCAGGTGGGGGTTAAAGGGATTTTCTAACAAGCGAAGTTCATTTTATCCCCTTACCGACCTATCACTTACTGATACTTTCTAGGTAGTGTCCCTGCCTTTGATGCGGGCTCACACACTGAGCCCGCATCTTTCCCTGAACATGTCGGCTGATCTGATCAGCCAACATGTGCCTCTGATAGGCGTGGATGAATTGAAGATCCCACTGTCAATCTCTGAAAACAGGATTTTAAATGCGCCGGTGGGGAGTTGCGCCATTCCACGCTATCGCGGGACCCGGTTAGTTGTCATGAGAGCTGGGGGGTCAGTTGATGACACTTGTGACTTTCTTGATGAAGCTTCTGTGTGTACCGTTTGCGGGCTGGCGTTCATAAGAGATGATTTCTGCTGTACAGAGCATTGCTGATCCTCCGCTCTGTACAGCACAAGTGATCAGATGATTGCAGATTAAGTCCTCTGAGGGAACTAGTGAAAAGAATAAAAAGTGGAAGAAAAAAAAAGCTTTTAAAAGTATGAAAAAAATACACATATTTGGTTTTGCTACCATCAGAAATGTCTGATCTATCAAAATATAAAATAAATGAATCTGATCATTGAACAGTGTAACAAAAAAAAACAAAAAAACCCCTCCAGAATGACATTTTTTGCTGCCTCAACAACATTGCAATAAGAAGTGATCAAAACATCACATCTACCTAAAAATAGTATAAGCAAAAACGTCAGCTCAGGGCGCAAAAAATAAACCATCACTGAGCGCTAGATCCCGAAAAATAAAAACATTATGGTTCTTGAAAAATAGTGCCAAAAGCGATTTGTTTTTACAAACTGCTGAGTTTTTTTTTTCTACTTCTTAAATTGAAAGAAAACTATACATGTTTGGTATCTACAAACTCGGACTGACCTGGGGAATCATAATGCCAGGTCATTTTTACCATATAGTGAACATGGTAAATAAAATCCCCCAAACCAATTGTGGAATTGCACTTTTTATGCTATTTCACCACATTTTCCAGTACACCATATGGTAAAATTAATGGTTGCTTTCAAAAGTACATCTCGACCCTAACAAAACAAGCCCTCATATGGCAATATTGATGGAAAAATAAAAATAAGTTATGCGTCTTGGAATAAGAGGAGGAAAAATTAAAGGGAACGCAAAAATGGAAAATGACCTGAGGATGAAGGGATTAAAGTTCATTTTAATCAATAGATCTTGAAATAAAAAGTTCCACAATTGGATGTGTTTAATTTTTTTTTCCTGTGCTGAGATAATCTTATATAGGTGCCCCTGCTTTGTGCTGTGTAATGGCCGTGTCTGACTGTACAGGGATATGGTCTGATCATACCACATCTCCTGGGGAAGGGGAAGATGTAAAAAGTATACAAGCATATATCTTAGCTGATTCTTTTGTGATGTAAAACATTTCTCCATATGTTTTTTAAAAATGTGTTACAATTATTTACAGTCCCGTGCTTAAAGGGAACCAACCAGCAGGATTTTGCCATATGAGGTAAAGGCAGTGCCATACAGGCACTAAGATGCTGAATCCAGGCATGCCTCTTATATAAAGATCCGATGCTTGGTTGCTGAAATATCTTTAATCAAAGTTGAAGAAATGCACTGCACTTTGATTGATGTGTGCCACATGGGCGGGTCTTTGTGAGTCGGGTCCTTGCATTTATTCCTCTTCCTCCGGCGTCCTCTGGCTTGCCACCTTTTCTTTATTTGAATATCACGCCGCCATTGCTGTAGTTGGCGACACGTGCGTATTGCCACAGTACTCAAGTCTTCATTACAATGGTGCCGTAGTCCGCACATGCGCATACTGCAATCTCCGGCACCGTTTTATTGAACACACTGCGGTGAAGACTATGAAGCATCTGTGTGTATGCAGATTTTTTTTTTTTTACATCTGTGCACTCACCGATGCTTCTCATAGTCTTCAGCGCAGTGTATTCAATAAAATGGTGCTGCATGCACCATTTTAATGAAGACCTGAGTACAGTGGCAATGTGCATGTTCTGCCAACAATAGCAATGGCGGCGCAGTGCGATATTCAAATACAGGAAAGGTGGCAAGTTAGGAGGAAGCTGGAGGAGGAATAAAGGCAGAGAACCCGACCCACAAAGGCCCGCACCCATTGCGCACATCAATCAAAGTGCAGTGCTTTTCTGCAATTTTGATCAAAGACATTTTATCAACCAAGGATCCGATCTTTCTACAACAGATATGCCTGCATTCAGCATCTTTCTACCTGTATGGCACTGCCTTTACCTCATATAGCAAAATCCTGTTGGTTGGTCCTCTTTAAGTCTACATGCAACCTTAAAAACTATGAAACTATAAAGGACCCCAGAATTGCACAACAACAGAGGAAAGCACTGAGCCACTGCGCTAACCATAGTATATGGCTACTGTTAGGTCCTGGTGGTGGAAACACTGGACCGTACACCGGACTGCCCCAGTGAGGCAACCAGACCGGTCACCCCGCCAGAGGGCCCTGATGCACAGCAGCCGAAGCACTACTGGTAGCAAGACAGTCCGTTCTGGGAACTGGGAAGTAGATGTCTCTGGGGTCACAGAGTTCCTGAAAGTAGTCCGGGTGACGAGACTCAGGTTCAGATTCCGGGCTGTGGCGTCAGGCGGAATCCGGAACCAGCTGAGAGAGAGGGCAGGTCACCAAACGGAACCGGGGATCGGAGACAGGTGGAACTGAGGAGGTGGTGGAATCCTGGACAACAGTCACCGACAGGAGTCCTGGGACAGCCGTGGACAGGACTGGTTGGCATAGCAGGACAGTCTCTGTGAGATAGACAAGGTTAATACCAGACTAGGCAAAAAGGGGGACCTGGACTCCTAGCTTACTTAACATGTAGAACAGGCCCCGCCCACCTGGAAGGAAGATCCTCTTATACCCAGTACCTGCATAGGCAATATCCTGTTTCTGGACGCTGGCCCTTTAAGAGAGGGTCAATGACCACGCGCACGCCCTAATGCGCATGCGCAAGGCCCGAGTGCCGGCAGCCAGAGCGGGGAGCGGTGCAGAGGAAGCAGGAGTGCCCGGCAGAGAGTCTTGCATCGCAGAGGAGTGCCTGGAGCCAGGAACAGGACGCATGGAGGACCCAGGAGAGGGAGAGGGAGCAGGGTGAGCCGGAGAGGAGGGCCATTGGCTGGAGCGGTGAGTAAGGAATGCCGTCGGGGCCGGGGAGCGTGACAGCTACTATGGAGGTCAATAAGTGTTGTATATTTATATATACTGTATATCACCTTCCCCCCCAGTGCTTGTAACAGACATCCAAAATGTCTCTAAGTTTGTGTTAGTGGAGAGAATGGGCAATGTTCATCACTAAAGGCCCCGTTACATGCAACAACGTATCTAACAATATATCGCCGGGGTCACAGATTCCGTGACGCACATCCGGCATTGTTAGCGACGTTGTTGCGTGTGACAGCAAGGAATGACCGTTAACGATGGAAAATACTCACCTTATCGTCCATCATTGACACATCGTTCCTTTTCAAAAAATCGTTGATTGTTGATCTCGCAGGTTGTTCGTCGTTCCTGAGGCAGCACACATCACTACGTGTGACACCTCGGGAGCGACGAAGTACAGCTTACCTGCGGCCACCGGCAATGAGGAAGTAAGGAGGTGGGCGGGATGTTACAGTCGCTCATCTCCGCCCCTCTGCTTCTATTGGACGGCCGCTTAGTGACGCCGCTGTGATGCCGAACGAACCTCCCCCTTAGAAAGGAGGCGGTTCGCTGGACACAGCGACGTCGCTAGGCAGGTAAGTATGTGTGACGGCTCCAAACGATTTTGTGCGCCACGGGCAGCGATTTTCCCATAATGCACAAACGACGGGGGCGGGTGCTTTCACCAGCGATATCGCTAGCAATATCGCTGCGTGTAACACCCCCTTAAGTAAATTGAGTGCCATAAAGTTATTAAGAAAACGTTTTAAACCATTTGTGCTGTTAGTTTCCCAGAAAATAATTGTAACAGTAGGTGGCGTTTCAGAATGTGCATTGGCAGCAGTAATAAGGAACATCTCCCACAGAATCGCTCCCCGGCGTGTCTTTTAAATATAAATTCACCTTTTATTCCAGATACTTTGCGGGTAATGTACGTAAGGTAATTGTTTAATGCTTCCATGTCTTATGAAATTGATTAATGCTTTTCTACTAATGAGATTTCCTTTTTGTACTGTTGAAAGTAAAATCTTTAATGAAAGCATAAGTAAAATTAAAGCTGAAGATTATCTAGGTTGAACACATCTATTTCCTTGACTAAAAAAATAATATTTTTTTTTTTATTTTCAAGGATTAAAGTGAATAATAGCATTTAGAAAGTTTAACTACAATATGATGTGAAACTGTTTAAGATATTTGAAGTAGATTTTTTTGAATACAATCTGAAGGTTAGAAATAAAGATTCCTTGAGATGAATGACTTGGCCTCAGCTTGATTGTGCAGTAAATGAGAATTCCATCCAGAACTGAAAATTCAATTTACGATGGCAGGGCAAACTATTAGTGGTCCTGGTAATCTAGTAAGTTTCCACAATTGTGCGCCGTAGGGGTAGACTGCCAGCAGAGTGCTGTTAATAGACCATATGCTTCCTCAGTGCAAAAAGCTGCCAAGGTGTTAGAGAATGAAAATATTACAGACCTGTATTATGACAATTCACCTTCTGCTTGGATTATAAATTAAAATATGATAGTATGAGCAATTTAAAGGGGTTGTTCCCGCTTAGATCATTTTCGGCCTTGGCTGCAGCTTGTTATAAAAATACCAATCCTTGCTGAACTCACCGTTTCTGGGTCCACCGGAGAGTCTCTGCTTCATCTTTTGGTTTCTGCCATTTCCTACGGTTCTATCGTCATGTGAACAGAGCGGCAACGAATTGGTGAGCTCTGAAAGTGGCATTGTCACAGATGTTTCACGGCCCGTCATGGAGGTATCACGGCCGGCTGAAAATCCAATGGCAGCGAGTGCTAGACGATCACAGAAATTGGTGGCACGTGTTGGTATCTAACAGTTCTTTGTTTCCAAAGCCAATGGACTCTAGGACTCTGGGAAACTGTCAGTCCTTCATAGCAGTTGATATCCTATGACTTCATTTATTAACCCCACCTTGGGGTGGTTACGGTGCGGTTTATAGTTTGTTGCATGCTGAGCTCTGGAGAGGTTGTCTTCTGGTGCTTCTGAGACTTCTGTAGTTGCTGCTGCTCAGATAAATGTTTGTCTTTTGCTATCTACCAGGGCTCTGGTGATTGCAGTCATGTTTCCCCTGTATTATTCCCTTGTGTCTTCCTTTTAGCGTTTAGTGGGGTTGACGAAGAGCTCATCCCACCCGTTCCCCTTTTAGGACAACACTAGCAACACCTAGGGTCAGGTTTCCAGCTTAGTGCATAGTGAGAAACCTATCTAGGGTGATGAGGAACCCCAGTGACAAACTGTAGGTTGTTGTCAGGGGTCACCACTTCCCCTTTCGCTAGCTATAAGGCATTCCTTTCAGCTTCCTGTGTGTTGTTCTATACGGTTGCTATAGCCTTTCTTCCCTGTCATGACAGGTGTTCCTCTTACATTGACCAAGCTGCTGAGCTCGCTAGTTGGTTGCCACACTTTCGACATGACGTTAGCACTGCAGCCAATCCCAGACATCGATAAGCATCAACTAAGACTTGCTGATGGACCCAGGGAAGATGAGTATAGCGCAATTTATTATTTTTTTAACAAACTGTAACCGGAGCCAAACATTATCTTAGAAGGAACAACCCTTTTAATTAGACATTGAAGCCATACCATAGCCATGAGGCGGTAGGACCTAAAAGGAAACCTGAGCTACCTATGATAGTTGGGTAGACCATGTTACAGATATTGCAATTAGGCTCAAGACATTTATAGCCACATAAAAATAGAGCAGTGTTAAAATCATGATTGCCAAGTTAGGTAGGGGTTGTGTGGTAGATTTTTTTTCTGTCATTCCCCCTTTTTACTGTCAATGCCCCATTTCCCCCATAACCAAATCCTGATGTCTTTCTGTGAGTTTTCGGGTGTGATGGAGATTGTGGCACCCAAGTCCACCTGGTATTTCTTTCATGAGTCTCTTGGACTTTCTGGCAGATTTGGCAAGTGTGATTATAAGTGACACATGATAAGTGCGGGACCTGTTACAAAGTTTCCACTGGGACTGAGGAGCATCAATGTACTCCATTAAAGGCCCCTGATTTCCTGCAAATGTATGCATAAATCTTTGGCCAGAGTTAACAGAAAGATTAGTATGTTATATTCTGTACACATAGAGAAACAGGACCATATGTGGATTGACTTGTCAGAAGTGTAGGATTAGTTAATAACTTCCAGCCATGTATCTTCAGGACACCAGGAACAGTTTGGAACGTTGCAATCTGAAAAGTAAAATGAGTACGGGACAGATCACAATTTATCTGTCCTCACAAATATTATCATACCTAAGAGTATCTGCAATGAATTTTCAGTCATCTCCTTGGATGAAACGTTATACCGAGCTGGCCCAATATTACAAGTCACCAGTCACCTCGTTGGAGACTAGACACAACCCACAATTTCACTGCGGTTCTTCTGAATAACCTCATTTTTCATTTGATGCTTATGAAGTATAATTATCTTGTTGATTAAACGTCAGTAATTATCTCAGCATCATTTAATTTCTTTTTGACTAAACTTGTGGCTTCATCATAAGTCCAACCTATCTGGCAACACGGTGCCTGACAGATTCTCCTCTGCCCCGGGAGACTTCTGCTGTGTTGTGGATGGGGCCAGCCAAGAATTTTTCAGAGGCGACTTCCTGTTAATCCCCAGTTATCTAAACACTGAACTGAGGCAGCGTGGGGGGATATTAAGCGTATGTCGAGTCAATGGCAGCCAAAAGGGAAAACTGCTTTCTCCTTCTGCTCCTTCAACTGTTTTTCTCTGCTCCTTTTTACTATTTGTACCAACAATCTCATATTGTTATGTATTTTTTTTATTTTCTCTCTGCCCAGCCTACAATATTGAATTTCCTTTACTACCCTGGCACCTTTTATTTTTTTAATTTGGTCCATCTATGCACTTAATTTCTTAATCATGCATCAGTTATCTCCATTTATCATTTAATAATATAGCCGTACAGTGCAAAAAACTAGCGCCACAAATCTTAATACAATATCCATCTTCCGTAGTTTATATGGAAAAGACAGACACAATCTTTTTACTGTTCTCTTAAAGAGTTAAATAAAATCATAGGGCACATAATACGGTGCACTGCATGTCGTCCTACATCATTACTTTTACGACCCCTACAAATGCACCTTTTCCAACATCTTACTGTAGTTAACTTTTATTTCTAGAGAACAAAAGGCTCAGAACTCCCAAATTGGACAGACTGTATCCCTAAAGGGGTTGTATACTTCTTTAAAATTGATGACCTATATTTAGGATAGGTCATCAATGTCTGATCAGTTTGGGTCCAATACTCGGCACCCTCACCATTCAGCTGTTCTCAGTGCTGATGGCAGCAGTTGGCAGCCAGAAATGCTTAGTCTCAGAGCTACTCCATCATCTGATAGTGGTTGGGTGCTGCACATCTGCCTTCCATTCAAATCAATAAGAGGTGGATGTGCCACTATCAGAACATGGGACATCTCCGGAACGCCTTATTTCTGGCCGCATGTTGCCACCGAGAGCAGCTGATCAGCGGTGTTGCCAGGTGTTGGACCCCTGCCGATCACACATTGATGATCTATCCTAAGGATAGGCCATCAGTGTTATGGTAGTGGACAACCTCTTTAACTCCCCCAACAGTCAGCTCTCAGGGAAAGCTATACACATTAGACTGTCGGTTGAATATATCAAAATCACTGCTTTTGGATGAGATTAGTTTAATGTGTATAGGGGCTTAAAAAGTTTTTTGAGAACATCACCACAATTGTATTGACTTGTGTCTTCAGGATAGGAAATCTTCTCAAATCAGATAAGCAGTAAATGCTAGAATTGAAAATCTAATCTGTATAAGGGGTGGTCTTTTCATAGAGGTGGTCTCACTGTACATCAAATCACATATGACTGGTGTTATCCCATTAGTGGTAAGTGAAGAACTTGGTGGTGAGTCCAAACATAACTTTGGCTACCACTCCAGGAACTTTTCGCTAATCCTGTTTCCTAGATTCCCCATGCAGATCTCTGAATTCCCTGTAACGAAAAATAAATAGTTAAAAAAACCTTTTATTTTCACTATTTACAGAGCCAAGGATTAAAATTGTATCATGAAATGCTTCATACATATAGTGTCTTGGATATGTGTCAATGAGAGAGTTCTCCAGGAATGCATTTAATTTATACATCTCTGTTAGTCGGTGTGAATGAAAAGCCAAAAATGACATAAAATAAAAACTTGGCTCGGAGACCCGGCTTTCAACACCCGTACTACAGCCAGCAATGTCTGTTAGTGTTTGAGAGTCAGGCATGAAGTATAATGATCCGTTACCTACATGTACTTCTCTGAATGTTTACATGCATTTAATTGTTTGTGTACACGGATGTATATAGAACGAGGAGACGCTTTATAAGCAGTCACTCTTCACATGCCTCGGCTGACTACAGTGTGGGGGCATAGACCAAGATAGCTGACCCCAGGTCATTAGCGATAAATATAGTTTATATAAGGTTCCCTGGTTGTATATATAACTTCAACATGCCCAACATTGCTTATCACTCTTAAGTTGCTCTTGTTGCTTGTGGATTTTCTAATATTTCTTGGGGTGTTTCATCAGGAGACAGCATTCCATTGTGGCAGTGATTTACGGTTCTGCAGTCAACAACTTTAGTCATAACTTTATCTTAACTTGAATGTATCATCTGATTTTTACTAATTAGAAACATACAGAAACATATTTTTCATTTTCTGGTTGTAGATGTTTTTATTTTATCTTCACAAGAACTTAGGGGGTGTCCATCATCATCCTGCCCTAAACTTTGAAATCCAGGGGAAGACAGGAATAAAAATGTGGTTAATTCTGTCCTGTTGTCGGTGAAGGAATCCAATGTAAAAGCAGAATTGAGAATAATAGGTGGTTTATTCAACTCGTTTTGAAGTAAACTTAACTTCTTCTTCAGGAAAGGCCACAAAAAATGGTATTTTAGTGGCCTTTCCTGAAGAAGAAGTTAAGTTCACTTTGAAACGCGTTGAATAAACCACCTTTCATTTTCAATTCTACTTTTATATTGGATTCCTTCACCGACAGCAGCACAGGATTAATGTGGTTAATTTTATAGTTTAGGGCATGATGATGATGGACACCCCCTATGTTCTTGTGAAGATAAAATAGAAACATCTACAACCAGAAAATGAAAAATATATTTGTGTTTCTAATTAGTAGAAATCAGATGATACATTCAACAGCAACACAGGATTAACCATGTTTTTATTCCTGCCTTCCCCTGGATTTTGTACCTTAGCCCTTGTGGCTCATGGTCCGTGCAGCAGCTGTGTACAATGGTTGTTGGTCACACAACCCAACCAGGTGAGCGATTTGCCTTTTTTTTTAGCCTTTTGGTATGCATGGATAAGACCCTATCGCGCTTTATATCCACAGTTTTTGTGCCATAAATTATGGACATTTTACCACTATGAGAGAGTATTGTGGCCATGCTGGGCAGAACGCTTGGTCCCCTGTACAGTTTTCACATTATGTACAGTATATCTCCTATATCATACCTGGGCAAAGTGCGGCCCATGGGCCACATCTGGCTCTCTAATTGTTTCAGTCCGGCCCGTGAACGAAGACAGCAGAAGGGTTGAAAACAATGGCGCACAGGCCACACCATACACTCCCCTGTCTCAATATCACTGCTATGGGCGGCATAGTGGCTCAGTGGTTAGCACTGCAGTCTTGCAGCGCTGGGGTCCTGGGTTCAAATCCCACCAAGGACAACATCTGCAAGGAGTTTGTATGTTCTCCCCGTGCTTGCGTGGGTTTCCTCCAGGTACTCCGGTTTCCTCCCACACTCGAAAGACATACAGGTAGGGACTCTAGATTGTGAGCCCCAATGGGGACAGTGTTGCCAATGTATGTAAAGCGCTGTGGAATTAATAGCGCTATATAAATGAATACAATTATTAATATTATTATTATCTGCATCCTCGGGATAGTGCTGAATACATTGGTGAGGACGAAGCCATTGGCGCATTCTTCCATCGATAAGCTTGTGCGACTGAGATAGCAAACAGAATGAGGTGACTACATCACATCTGACGTTCAAAGAGTCAGTGCACCCCAGAGATTGGAGTGGGATGAGTATGTGTATATATATATATATATATATATATATATATATGATTTGTGCCTGTTTATTGGGGGCTATGTGAGGGCTCCTACCGTATATAGTGGTACTGTGTGAGGGTTCATGCTGTATATAGTGGTTATGTGGTGTGGGGGCTGATACTGTATATAGGGGTACAAGGTGGGGGCTCATACTATATATAGTGTCAGGGCTCATACTGTATAGATGTCATGCTAGGTACGAGTAAGTACCAAGTGCACGGTGACAGGGAAGGGAAAGAAAACCCTTTGTCTAGGGAGAGGGAAGATAGTGACCCCTGACCAAACCTACTGCTGGTCCCTGGGGTCCCTCCCCACCCTAGATAGGTTCTGCACCTATGCGCCAATCCAGATATCTGACCCTAGGTATCCCTAATGCTGAGCCCTAAATAGGGAATGGATTGGATGAGCTCTTCATCAGCCCCACTAAATAACTATAGAAGACAAAGGGGACACACAAGCGAAAAAAGCATGAACTACTTATCATTAGATGACTCAACCAGAAGCTCAGCAGAGCCTTCAGCAATGATACCACAGAGGAAAACAAACCACCTGCTTGCAACCTCAGTTTGAAAGAACTGAAAATATCACCAGCACCAGTCCAAAGAAAGGAAGGGGTATTTAAACAACCAACAGCTGGGTGGAAGTCAACCTCCTGCTGGGTCCAAAAGGAAGAGAGATGAATCCAGCAGGAAAGCTACCTATACCAATGAATACTGACAGCAGGAACAATGGAAAGTCAGGGAGCATTCTGCACAGCTAGACGTTGTGACCTTTGATGGCCAGAAACCACATAACTGTCTGTCACACGTGACTCACCCGTGACAATAGAGGGGATTGCGTGTGAACTCATTCTGTGAATAAGGGGGCTGTAATTGGGCTCATACAGTATATAGGGAGTGTCAGCATACTTAATTCTGCTCAATATTAAGTGATATAATTAATAATAATATAAAATAATTCTAATTAATAGGTTAATATTAATAAGCAGAATTAATTGCTGCCTATTGATTCGGCCCTCCACAACAAGGTCTCTCATGTGGCTTTTGGGAAAATTAATTGCCCTGTTTACACAATGCTGCCGGCAATGATTATCTTTAAGGCCACATAAATGTTGTAAACAGCTGACAAACAAGCATTTTTTTGTGGCCTGACCACTGCTATGTTTATAAGGGACAATGACTGGGATCGAGCCTTCTTTTAAAGAGCGTTACATGAGGAAGGGAGATGACTCAGAGTTTGTTAGTTCATATGGCTTGACAGCAGTTTACAAGAGTAGAATAATGGAGCCTGAGAAAGAGCCTCGATGATCTCCATCATGAGCGCCCCATGCAAAGAATTTATAGTCTGGGATCAATAAAACCTCAAAAAATGTATACACTGGAGATATTTTGTCATGTGAATCCATGTCATGTGAAATTTATCAGCTAAAATAGGAAAAGTAAGATTCCCTAAATCTCTTGCATTCAAGGGAACCTGTCACCAGGTTTTTCCCTTATAAGCTGAGGACACCACCAGTGAGTCCTTATATAGAGCAATCTAGAATACTGTATATAAGAGCCCAGGCCGCTCTGTATAACGTAAAAAACATATTTATAATACTCACCTAGGGGGCAATCCGGTCAAATGGGTGTCGTTGCTCTTGGTCCGGCGCCTCCTCCAGCTTGATTGCCGTCCTCCTGCTCAGCCCTGCATGCATAACGCGTTCTGCGTCATTCACACACAGGCCTCCATTGCACTCCTGCGCATGTGCACTTTCATCTGCTCGGCTGAGAGTAGACCAAAGTACTGCAGTACACATGTGCGGGCGGTCTTTTATCTTTCCTCACGCCTGTGCATTACAGTACTTTGCTCTGCTCTCAGCAGGTCGGATCAAAGTGCGCATGCACAGGAGCGCAATGGAGGCCTCTGTGTGAATGACGCAGGACACATAATTCACACAGGTCTGTGCAAAAGGACGGCTATCGCAGAAGATGGAGGAGGCGCCTGACCGAGAGCAGCGACACCCATCAGACCCAACCACCCCCTAGGTGAGTATAATAAAGGTGTTTTTTATGATATACAGAGTGGCCTGGTCTCTTATATACAGTATTCTGGAGTGCTGTATATAAGGGCTCCCTGGTGGTGTACTCAGCTCATAAGGGAAAAATCTGGTGACAGGTTCCCTTTAAGCTGCCCAATCAAGTTAGATAGCTATCAGTATAACACCCATTCAGATGATACATATTTTTCCCTACACTCTCATTTGGCTTGACCAATTGTTCTCATACATACCTACCAATCGTAAAATAGGCAAAATTGAAACTTTCAAGGCCAACTATTACTCTGCATAAGCAGGGATGCTCAATTCTGACCATTGTTTGCCCAAATCCTTTTGAGCTTCAGTTTGTTGGACTGTCCAATCAGGTTTGCCGGCAATCGTAGAAAGAGAGTAAGGGGTACTTTGCACGCTGCGACATCGCAAGCCGATAGTAGCAATGCCGAGCGCGACAGTCGCCGCCCCCATCACAGATGCGATATCTTGTGATAGCTGCCATAGCGAACATTATCGCTACGCCAGCTTCACATGCACTTACCTGCCCTGCAACGTCGCTCTGGCCGGTGACCCGCCTCCTTCCTAAGGGGGCGGGTCGTGCGGCGTCACAGCGATGTCACACGGCAGGCAGCCAATAGAAGCGGAGGGGCGGAGATGAGCGGGACGTAAACATCCCGCAGTAGCGATGTCGCAACGTGCGAAGTACCCCTAAGGTACTATCAAGCATCTCCATAAGTAGCATATCTCCAGGGAGTACAAAATGATCAGGTGTTTAAATTTAATCCGATACTTCTCTCCCCAACATGATTTGTCAGGAAAGAGTCAGAAAAGACCTCCATAAACATTAGATAGTCGCTCCAAGCTCCATGAGCTCAGCCGCCTTTAATATGTATGGAGGCCTTTACATAAAAGGTTATTTGTAACCTTTGGCAGAGCCAATGTCTTGAAGCTTTAGTCATTTTTACTCATTGTTCCCAAAGGAGAAATTCCTACTTGTCAGCAAATGTCGGCTAGAAAACAGATAAATAGTTTTCTGTGATCTAGTTGTGCTGATATCACTATTTCTACATTTTAGAAATGATTGTGAAATATTTTGCAATTTTTACATCACCCATTATAAAATCTAAAATGCTGCAAACCCTACCATATGTAAACTAGACTTAAAAAGGACCAGTCACCAGGTGAAAAGGGACCAGATTTTTGCTCTTCTTAGGGTATCATTATTCCATTTTTATTTATTTTATTTATTTTTTTTTTTTTTAAATCCCCTATACGATTTTAGAAGTTTGGGTCTTTTATTTAGTATTATTTTTCTATCGTCTTTACCAAGGGGGCATGACTCTATGGATTCTCGGAGCAACACCCCTTGTGAGCATAAAATAAAAAGGTCTGTATTTCTCAAAAACAGAATATTCACGTAAAAGTTGTGTGATTTGTAAAATGTGTATACCAATAGTTTTGACTAAAAATAACCAATCATTGTGTATGTAGCTCCCATGAAGACTACATATCTCCGTAAGCACAGACTATAAACTATAGTCCCAATTCATCAAATTGTTTATGGCTGTTTTATGGTATAAAAAGACCTTGAATAGTTGCAAAAATTTGGCAAAGTTCACCAGTTTTAGGCACTTCTGCAAACATGGGTGGAGCTAGAGAGGAGGCAAGGCAGCACAGGGTGTGGTTACATCTTACAAAGTCATCAAAGTGGTGTTGTTTCATACACCAGAAATATTATTCCAGTCTTTGACTGGAGTAACATTTCTGGTGAGGCACATGGAGGCGCCCACCAGTGAGTTCATTAAGTGGCATGTACTTGTTAATGAATTAGATGTATCTTCTTCCTGCATGCTTCCAATTAAGTAACCATATAACGAAAGTCTAAATTAATCAGAACCACTTGTAGTCTGGACCTCCATTTTCTCTGACACCTTTTCTAGCTGGCTGATGGATATGTCATCAGCTCTAAATTTCTTCCTATACAGCCTATGGGTGACAGGTGTGACTGTTGGCAATCCATTATAGGCATCTGTCAGCCATAGACTTTACTGACATCAATTTAATAGATATAGTATAAAAAGCAATTGGAAAAACTTGTGATATAATCATGTTTAATAGATTTCTGAGACTTCTAGGCTGACATTTAAACATATACCATTCAGTAAGTTTTATATACCAGATAGTATTGCACGGACTAGCATAGTCTACTAAGATATTTTTTTACCTTTTTTTCTGCTGTATACAAACATAAATAGTCAGACCCAAAGGACACACTTAGCAAATCAGTATTTTTTTCAGTGTAGAGGTCAATTAAACAAAAAATTGTGAACAGGATTAAACTTGAATGAACTCATATATTTGTCTACATAAATGGACCTCCACTTCTCCATCTCTGCAATGCAAGACGGAATTACGTTTCAAATCACTAGGAAAGATGCTTAACAACGGCTATGGAAACTTTACAGATGGCCATGTTGGTTGTGATACAATTTACAAGACAAAAACTACTCAACGACATGCAGTATACTGAGACACGGGAGAGCACTCATTATTATTATTATTATTATTATTAATAATATAATTTTTTTTTCTATAGCACCCACATATTCTGCAGAGCTCTACAATTCAGAGGTTCATATACAGTTAGAAGTAACAGTTATAGAAGACACAATAATTAAAGTGAACCTGTCAGGTGCAATATGCACCCCGGAACCACGAGCAGTTCTGGGTACATATTGCTAATCCCTGCCTAGCAGTCCCAGGCTATAGTAGCATACATAAAGAAATATTTCGAAAAAATATTTCTAAAGATCCTTTATGATATGCTAATGAGGCCAGGGAATAGTCGCAAGGGCACTAATTCCACCCTCTTAGCATGTTAGGACAGGGGCATGCTAGCATGCTATTCAAAGCCCATTGCCTAGCGTCATCAGTGGTGACACACATATTTGTGTCCATTGTCACTGCATCAGACGCTGGGCAGTGTGTATGATCAAAATGCCCTGCACTACTGGTCATGCGCACTATGAATCTATGAAACGAGATGTATTCAACCCGGCATCAGAGAGGTCTAGTTCACATGACCGGAAGTGCCGGGACTTCTGATCATGCACACTGCCCGGTGTCTGATACGGTGACAACATACACAGGTACATGCATTACCACTGATGATGCTAGGCAATGGGCTCTGTCCTAACATGCTAAGAGGGCGGAATGAGCGTAGGAAGTAATGCCCTTGTGACTGGCCTCATTAGCATATCATAAAGGATCTTTAGAAATACTTTGTCTAAAGATCCCTTTATCTTTGCTACTAGATACAGGGACAGTTAGGCAGGGATTAGCAATATACACCACAACTGCTCGTGTTCTGAATGCATAATGCACCTGACACGTTCCCTTTAAAGGGAACAGGATTTTCGTATATAAGGTAAAGCTAGTGCAGTACTGGCACTATCAGGCACAGGCTGTACACACCATTAGTAGGTAACTCGGATGTTTAGGCTGTGAAATCCAAGTTTGTGAAGTTTAAAATTTCATCATCTTTTTGACTGACAGTTGCACCTCTGCTGATAATATCCAGGCAGGTTATGCACATGATTCCCGCCCCAGCCGCCTGTTCCTCCCTCTCTCTCCGGCTCTATGCTAATTTTTCTATTCAGTAACATGGTGTCGAAGTTGGCGCCTGCGCATAGCGCTTATCTCCGGCGCTATGTTTCTGAAGCCTTCATTACTTAGTCTTGTGCCTGAGAGGGCGGCACATGCGCCCTCGCTTCTTCAGATCTCGTTGTGACCGCGGGAGCACGCGTGGTCACAACAGGACTGGAGAACAGCTAATCTTACCAATTAGCTGCAGCAGATGATATTGTAGCAGACGTCTGCTGCAGCTAATCAGTAAGATCAGCTGTTCTCCAGTCCTGTCAGTAAGATCAGCTGTTCTCCAGTCCTGTTGTGACCGCGCGTGCTCCCGCGGTCACAACGAGATCTGAAGAAGCGAGGGCCCATGCGCCACCCTCTCAGGCACAAGACTAGGTAATGCGGGCTTCAGAAACATGGCGCCGGAGATAAGCGCTGTGCGCAGGCGCCAACTCCGACGTCATTTTACTGAATAGAAAAATTAGCGTAGAGCCGGAGAGAGAGGGAAGAACAGGCGGCGGGAGGGGGGGAGGGGGGTTGGGGCAGGAATCATGTGCATAACCCGCCCGGATATTATCAGCAGAGGTGCAACTGTCAGTCAAAAAGATGATGAATTTTTAAACTTCACAAACTTGGATTTTACAGCCTAAACATCCGAGCTGCCCACTAATGGTATGTACAGCCTGTGCCTGATAGTGCCAGTACTGCGCTGGCTTTACCTTATATACCAAAATCCTGATGTTTGGTTCCCTTTAAACTTCAATGAACTCATATATTTGTCTAAATCAATGGTTCTCCACTTTTCCATTACTGCAATGCGAGACTGAATTAATTTTCATTTCACTAGGCAAGCTGGTTAACAACATCTATGGAAACTTTACAGATGGCCATGTTGGTTGTCATATGTGGCGCCCCAGGACCTGGTCGCCACAACAGCATTGCCCTCCCAAAGGGTTAATGCTGAGCCTGGAGGTAATTGGGAGATCTATTGGCCAGTAAGTTAACACTCAACACAATTCTCCCTCCGGCCAGCAGAGGGAGCTCTGAACCTGGAACTTCAGGGAGGATTCCTTAAGTCTGGCTGAAGGGAGGAAGTGGTAGTTAGTCTGGAGACAGGAGTGAAAGAGTGCAGACGCAGGGTAGTGCTGCCTTGTGAAACTGGGGCCTAGAGCTTGGATAGCTTGGCCCAGTGAAGCAAGGGGAGCAGAGAGGCACAGCAGAGACTCGGACATCGGAGTCTGTAGCTGCCAGGGCATAAAATCCATCCCTGGTAGCTGAATCCGGAGGGCAGGAGAGCTGCAAGCCCCCTGTCCCAGAAGCAATCTGAAGGTACAACTGCATCCCAAGGGCCTGGTGTGGGCTCCAGCAGAGAAGCACCAGAGAGGGCCTGCGCAGTCTACCACACAGAAAAGGGGACGAACAACAAGTCCCAGCAGCAAGAGGGCAATTGCAAACCTAAAGTGCAGTGTCCTAAAACAGCGGAGAAAGATTAAGGAGTAGGCCTCATACGCAACTGGCCAAAGATCACCCCAGGCACTTCCAGGCCGGCCGGACCACCTTTACCATCTGTGACGGTCTCCCTGGACTAAGTTTCTGCCGAGTAAAAGAGGAGAAGGTAAAGAGACTACTGTTTGTGCCTGTTTCTTTCATTGCTTGTCGGCCCTGCACCGTGTTAGTCACACAGCACCATAGACTTCCACAAGCACCAACTGTGCCCCGGGCATTGCTCCACCTGTGGGGAGCAGTACCACCATTGCTGCTATAACATCATCCCGGTGGCCTCACACAGCAGCGGCGTCTTAATAGCCGCAGACCACAGGTGGCGTCACGAATACAAACTTAAAGTCATCCGCCACATATTCAACTGACACCCACCAGGGCCACGGAGCCGGGCCCAGCCACCACTGACTACCACCGGACTAGTCCGGCCCGGCACCGGGTGTCCCATAGCCCTGGGGTGGGCGAGTCAACTTTTGGCGTCACGAACAGGATTTCGTGCCCGGTCACACCGGGTACTGTGCGCCTGCAGGAATTGTGCTTAAAAGACTGTGTACTGTCTGTAAACCGCCGCCGCCATTAGCCTCGCCGAGCGCAGGAAGAAGGGGGGCGTGCCTGAAAAAGAGCGCGAAGGGAGCGCGCCATCAGAGCAGAGCGCTGTTAACCCCGCGCGACCCAGAAGGAAATTTGAAAAGTGAACGGAGCCTGGTAAGGTTCACTAAGGGGGAGGAAGATGTCCGACTCAGAGGGAGAGCAGGTGGCTGCCATCGCCCAAGGCGCCGCAGCACCGGCCGAAGCAGTCCCAGTCGCCGTCGCCCCGGCCCCCACTGTAGCGCCGGTAATGCCGATCACCATGCCGTACATACCGGGAGCAGAATGGCTGCCGCAGTACTCCGGGGAGTCCCATACCTTGAGTGACTTCAGAGAAAGCCTGCACAGCTTATTCCGGGTGTATCCGCTGACTGAGAGCCAGAAGGTGGGCATAGTAATGGGACAGCTAGCCGGCGCAGCCCAGCGTGAAGCGAAGTCCTGGCCTGATACAGATAAAGGGACAGCAGCCCAGATATTGGCCAAGCTAAAGAGTACGTTTGACACCCGCACCGCAGCAGAGATAAAGATGAGATTCTTTGGGTGCAAGCAGCGGGCCACAGACAGCATAAGGGACTATGCCTTAAACTTGCAGGAGGCCCTGAAAGCAGTTAAACAGGTGGATCCAGAGAGTGTACGTGAAGAAGACAAACTCCTAACTGAGCAGTTCATAGAGGGGCTCCTGTCAGACGCCCACAGGACCCAGCTGCGTATCATGGTCCTGCAGAACCCTGCTCTGGACTTTGCCAAGTTTAAGGACCAGGCCATCAGGGTACTGAGAGAATCTACACCGAATGACCCAGTACCCCTCCGGCCTCTTGCTATCACGTACCCCGGGGTGGTGCCTGCAACACGAGCCACTGCAGGGGCTGAGGCGCAGTCCCTGGATAAGGATCCCACTGCAGAGCTCAGACAGCAGTTCCAGGAGCTGACCAAGACTGTGGCTGCCCTTGCCAGGACCGTGCAGTCTCTACAAGTGACCCCCTCGCCTGCAAAAATCGAGTTGGCCTCCAGCCCAGAGGACGTCCCATGGATGCGACAGAGGAGGATTCCGCCGACCCGAGGCAGAGACACAGACCGGTATGATTCAACAGGACAACCGATCTGCCGCCACTGCAACCAGGCGGGCCACATTGCACGACGCTGTCCTTTAAATGGGCTGAGCCTGGGGCCAGGAGCCAACCCCCAGGTGTAAGGAAGCCCGGCTCAAACCCCAGCCGCAGCAAGTATGTGGGAGGACGACCGGTCCTTCCCATTGTGCTGGATGGGATCCCTTTGAATGCCCTCCTGGATACGGGGTCCCAGGTAACAACCATCCCCCACAAACTGTACAAAAGATATTGGGCTGATTCAGACATTGACCATGGCCCAGATGATGATTTAACAATTGTGGCCAGTAATGGTCAGCCCTTACCTCAAATTGGGTACAAAGAAGTAACCATTAAAGTGGGGCGGGTGGAATTGCCGTGTCAGGGGATGATAATTGTAGATATTGATCGCAAAGAATCTGAACCACTGCTAACCATTGGTACAAATGTGATAGAAAATTGTATTGCCGAAGTGATAATTTTGTTGCAACAGGCGTCTGAAACTGCCAGCTCCGGGCAGCAGCGTGCCCTACAGAGGGAGATCAGAGCCCTGATGAGGAGGCAGCAGGTAGAGCTGGCCGGAGGAGAAATTGGCAGTGTGAGGGTAAGTGACCCCCTCCCCATTGTAATACCCCCAAGAAGTGAAATGTTGATATGGTGTCGGGCAGCAATAGGCCTCAAGGGTCAAGATTACCATGCCTTGGTAGAACCGGTGTATTCAGACAGTAGGCCTGGAGTCCTGATAGCCAGAGGGGTAGCGGACGTCCGCAAGGGGAGAGTGCCCGTCCGTGTCTTGAATTGTGGGGAGGAGGAGGCCAAATTGCCCCGGTACGCCACTGTAGCAAAACTGTACACTGTCAGCAACAATACCATTAAAGCAGTGGAACCCTTGATCCCGTCCGACCAGGCGGAAGACAATGGCTCCAAGGGGCAGCCGGAAGACTGGTGCCAAAAATTACATGTAGGCACCGACTCCACCCCCTCGCACCAAAAGCATGGGGTTTACCGGGTGGTACAGGAGTACGAGCGGGTCTTCAGCAAACACCCCCTAGATTTTGGGCAGGTGAAAGGGGTTAAACATCAAATCCCCACGGGTGATCATCATCCCATTAAAGAGAGATACCGCCCTGTACCCCCCGCACAGTATCAGTGTGCCAAGGAAATGTTACGGGAAATGAAGGAGGCTGGGGTTATCAGAGATAGTTGTAGCCCCTGGGCAGCTCCACTAGTGCTCGTAAAGAAAAAAGATGGTACGATGAGAATGTGTGTAGATTACAGGCAAATTAACCGCATTACACATAAAGATGCTTATCCACTGCCCAGAATAGAGGAGTCACTAACAGCCTTAAAGTCAGCTAACTATTTCTCCACCTTGGATCTCACCAGTGGGTATTGGCAGGTTCCCGTGGCAGAGGCGGACAAGGAGAAGACTGCATTCACGACACCAATGGGCCTCTGTGAGTTCAATTGTATGCCATTCGGGCTCTGCAACGCCCCAGGGACATTCCAAAGGTTGATGGAGTGCTGCTTGGGCCACCACAACTTTGAAACCGTGCTGTTGTACCTGGATGACGTCATAGTCTACTCCAAGACTTATGAGGACCACCTGAAGCACTTAGCAGAAGTGTTTGAGTCCTTGTCGAAATATGGCCTGAAGATCAAGCCGTCCAAATGTCACCTCTTGAAGCCAAAGGTACAGTACCTGGGTCATGTGGTCAGCGCAGAAGGTGTGGCACCTGATCCGGAGAAAGTCACTGTAATCAAGGACTGGCCAAGACCCACCACAGTGAAGGAGGTGCGGCAGTTCCTTGGACTGGTGGGCTACTACCGAAGGTTCATTGATGGTTTCACCAAGATAGCAGCGCCCCTTCAAGATCTCCTGGTGGGCCAGCCAAAGCAGGCTAAGAAGCAGAGCCCTCCATTTGAATGGAGCAGCCAACTGGAAACATCCTTTGTCCGGCTGAAAGGGGCTCTCACGGGAGAAGAAATTCTGGCCTACCCTGACTACAGCCAACCGTTTGTACTGTATACAGACGCCAGCAACGTGGGACTGGGAGCAGTTCTGTCCCAGGTACAGGGAGGCAGAGAGAGGGTGATAGCGTACGCCAGTAGGAAGCTTCGGCCCACAGAAAGGAATCCAGAAAACTACAGTTCCTTCAAGCTGGAGTTCCTCGCTATTGTTTGGGCAGTGACTGAACGCTTCAAGCACTATCTGGCATCGGCCAAGTTCACCATCTTCACGGACAACAATCCGTTGACACACCTGGCAACAGCCAAGTTAGGTGCGATGGAACAGCGATGGATGGCCCGGCTGTCTAACTTTGACTTTACCATCAAGTATCGGGCTGGCAAGAAGAATAACAATGCTGATGCGCTGTCCAGAATGCCTCACTTACCCGAGTCTGGAGAAGATCTGGATGAACTCGAAGAGATAGAGTTACCGGCTTTCCATCACCAAGGTGTTTCCCAGTGTGAGCATGCTGTGGGAGTGAAGCGCTCAAGCCCAGCAGCTGTGGAAGGAGAGGGGACGACTGTTCACCTACCAAGGCAAGCTCTGCAAGAGATATGTCAACTGGCGAACAAATGAACTTGTCTGGCAGATAGTGGTTCCGCAGAGGGATGCTCCAATGGTCCTAGCAGCGTATCATGATAACGCAGGACACTTCGGGTGGAAGAAGTTGGAGGCCCTACTCCGTGATCGGTTCTATTGGGTGCACATGAGAAAGATGATCGAGAAGTGGTGCCGAGACTGTGGCCCGTGTAACCTGAGGCGGAAGGATGATGCCAGCCAAAGGTCTCCCCTACAGCCAATTGTCACGAAGCAGCCCCTGGAGTTGGTGGCCCTGGACCACGTGAAGCTAACACCAAGCCGGTCAGGCTATGTGTACGCCCTCACCATTGTGGACCATTACTCTCGTTTCCTGGTAGTAGTGCCTGTGAAGGACCAGACAGCCAGGACAGCAGCTAGAGCGTTCCAGGCATCCTTTTGTCGACCTCACGGCTATCCGGAAAGGGTACTGACTGATCAGGGTCCTGCATTCGAGGCTGAAGTGTTCCAAGAGTTCTGTAACATGTACGGTTGTAAGAAAATCCGAACCACACCGTACCACCCCCAAACCAATGGACTGTGCGAGAAAATGAACCATGTGGTTATTGATATGCTGAAGACCCTACCGCTGGAGGAAAGGAACCAATGGCCAGAAAAGTTGCCAGATCTGGTAGACCTGTACAACCATATCCCAGTGAATTCGACCAACTGCAGCCCCGCTTACCTGATGCGAGCCAGGCCTGGCAAGTTGCCTGTAGACTTTGAGATGGGGACTGTGTCGCCTGAGGCGGTTCAAGAAATAGAGGATTGGGATACAGAACGGCAGCAGCGGTACCGTAAGGTCCAGGAGTGCGTAGAGAGGAGCCTGTCTCAAGCAAGAACGAGACAAGAGCAGCATTACAATCAAACAGCCCCAGCAACTCCCTTAGCACCTGGAGAACAAGTCCTCAAGAAGAAGCGGAGGACGCATAAATTGGATGATCAGTGGGAAAACGAGCCCTACACCATTATCCCCTCCAACTTTGACAATAGTAAGGTATGCCTCATAAGCAAGGATGAAGGCAAGACCTATCAAGCAATTTCCCGAGACCGCCTGAAAGCGTGCCCTGAACGGTGCAGAATCCAAAGAGAAATGGAAGGAGTACAAGGAAGTCCCCAAAGTCAAGAGAAAGAAGGGGAGATGATTCAAACCATCCTTGGAAAGTTCCCCAAAACTTGGACCCGAATAAACAATGCTATAGTGGTACCAGTTTTGACGTTTCCGCAGTTGGTCGAGCCAGAAACAGAAGAGGTTCCGGATCCACCTAAAGAACCGTCCGCGCCAGCACGAGATGACACGCCAGCAGTGGAGCAGGAGGATCAACCCCCTGTCAGTGGTGAACCTGTCATACCCTTGGCGACTCTTAGCCCACAAAGGCAACCATCACGCTTACCTATTGGGGTTAGGCCCACCTGTAGTGCTGAGATAGAAGACGCACCACGTAGTCAGGGGCAAACACCAGAGCTACGTAGGTCCCAGCGCAGCACTCGGGGACAACCCCCTCCAAGGTATAGAGAGTCAACTGTATAAGGGAAAAAGAAGGAGTATTTATTAGAATGTACATAGTTATGCAAAATGTCTGTAAGGTTGTGTACAAAATGTTTTTCTTTTCTTTGATTGCGAAAATGGACAATTGGGCCACTGGACTATGGGTGGCCAACACCTAAATTGTTCATAGTTAGCACCCGTGTGCTCGACACCCCTGAAGAAAAACCCGTCCGGCGTGCATAGAGTGGGGTCATCAATGCTCTGACGCACGCCCAGAGCCTACGTTGGGGGTTTGATCGCGGCGGGTCCCCCATGGAGCAGTGTAATGGACACCCGGCAGGGAGCCACACTGGACTCTTATAGTAATGTTTAAGTTTGTAACGTTAAAGTATTTGCGCCTCCCATAATGGGATGAAATGTTCTAACATGTCATGTTTGTTTCTACAGTCCGGGAGTACTGAATTTAACTAAGGGGGAGTGTGGCGCCCCAGGACCTGGTCGCCACAACAGCATTGCCCTCCCAAAGGGTTAATGCTGAGCCTGGAGGTAATTGGGAGATCTATTGGCCAGTAAGTTAACACTCAACACAATTCTCCCTCCGGCCAGCAGAGGGAGCTCTGAACCTGGAACTTCAGGGAGGATTCCTTAAGTCTGGCTGAAGGGAGGAAGTGGTAGTTAGTCTGGAGACAGGAGTGAAAGAGTGCAGACGCAGGGTAGTGCTGCCTTGTGAAACTGGGGCCTAGAGCTTGGATAGCTTGGCCAGTGAAGCAAGGGGAGCAGAGAGGCACAGCAGAGACTCGGACATCGGAGTCTGTAGCTGCCAGGGCATAAAATCCATCCCTGGTAGCTGAATCCGGAGGGCAGGAGAGCTGCAAGCCCCCTGTCCCAGAAGCAATCTGAAGGTACAACTGCATCCCAAGGGCCTGGTGTGGGCTCCAGCAGAGAAGCACCAGAGAGGGCCTGCGCAGTCTACCACACAGAAAAGGGGGACGAACAACAAGTCCCAGCAGCAAGAGGGCAATTGCAAACCTAAAGTGCAGTGTCCTAAAACAGCGGAGAAAGATTAAGGAGTAGGCCTCATACGCAACTGGCCAAAGATCACCCCAGGCACTTCCAGGCCGGCCGGACCACCTTTACCATCTGTGACGGTCTCCCTGGACTAAGTTTCTGCCGAGTAAAAGAGGAGAAGGTAAAGAGACTACTGTTTGTGCCTGTTTCTTTCATTGCTTGTCGGCCCTGCACCGTGTTAGTCACACAGCACCATAGACTTCCACAAGCACCAACTGTGCCCCGGGCATTGCTCCACCTGTGGGGAGCAGTACCACCATTGCTGCTATAACATCATCCCGGTGGCCTCACACAGCAGCGGCGTCTTAATAGCCGCAGACCACAGGTGGCGTCACGAATACAAACTTAAAGTCATCCGCCACATATTCAACTGACACCCACCAGGGCCACGGAGCCGGGCCCAGCCACCACTGACTACCACCGGACTAGTCGCGCCCGGCACCGGGTGTCCCATAGCCCTGGGGTGGGCGAGTCACATACAATTTACAAGACAAAATCTGCTGAAGGACATACAGTATACGGAGACACGGGAGAGCACTCTTTCATTGATGTGCATTCTTATTGTTATAAGTGTTTGGGTTAAGTCGTCTGCCAATAAGTCATTCCTCTATTAGATTGTGAACAGTGAAATAGTCTCCTATGCCTTGTATAGTTGTAACATCAGCTGTACAGTATACAGGATGTCATTTATATGCTCAGTTATTGGTCCTTCAGGAATAACTCTAAAAACATCACTGAATTAATTGGTGGTAAATGTACTTGGGAAAAGCAAAAATCTGATATTTGAATAATGCAGCTCCCATTCCTCCCTCCTGCTGTCACCAAATGCTGCTCGCGCAGACAGTGGGTATCATCTCACATCTAGTGACAGTTGGGCAGCGCTCAGTTACACAGCGCTGCACATGGCATCTCAGGCACTTGGATTAGCTCTGCACAGATAATATGCTACTTACCATTATAACCACTGTAATAACTGTTGTAATTGCAATTGTTCACAATTTTTTTCTTATTCTTGCAGAGTCAAGCTGAGGCACATTATAAAGGCAATCGACATGCTCGAAGAGTTAAAGGGATTGAGAATGCCAAAAACCGGCAGAAAGAGGGAGGGCAAGATGGAGACAGAAACACTCCTATGATCAGCCCTGTGCCAAGTGTCAGCGAGAGTGACACAGACAGCAAAGGTGACTGAGATCTAACACTACCTCTTCTTTCCTGAATCCTTACCCATCCATGTTAAAACATGTTGTCATTAGGTTTACCTGCCAGTGTAATGTGCAAAGTGGCAATCCGACTGCGAAAAACCTCAGCACAGCTCATCCTCAAAGCATGTACTCAACATGTTTGGACACCCTCCAAGAGCACGCAAGGTTGACTGCTTCCCATTTTCAGATCAAAATGTTGTGTATCTCTATAAATTTTACATATTTTTTTACATATCTCTATGCCAGGAAAACCCCTTTGGGATAGAACTTTGCAATTTAATGCAGAGACTTAGCTAACGTTCCCAAAGACTCCGCTTGCTCCTCTAGCCCCTATATCACACTGGTTTATTAGTGACTCCCCAGGCCCAAATACACCCAAGGCTTAAAGAAGAAAGTTTAATGAATTCAAGATGAAAGAACTAGTTGACATTTTACCCAAACCAGTGACCAACCTGAAAATGAAACCATGTCTGAAGAATGCTGACATGATTCCAATGATCAGAAAAATTCTATACGTGTAAATTGAGTCTCCTATAGAAGTCCTAGACAGTAGAGCTGCTATCAGTTGATCTTTGGTGAAAATAGTCTGTTGTTATGTTTCTCCACTGGTTAATTTCAGTGGGTTCTGACCATCGTGTAATGGTTCATTACATGTGTGCGGCAAATTGAATTGTCAATGACCGAAACTTTTTCCATATCACCTAAATTTAACTAATTGATAGATGTTATTGGCTCATCAAGACATTTTAGTTACAGCCACACATGATGAGATAAGAGTAAGACGTTCTAGAATGTAAATTAAACAGGTGGACATATACTGTACATCAATCAGCTGTGACATTAAAACCACCTTCCTAATGTTGTCCAGGGCTAGGCTGACCTGGTGTCACCAATACAGCTTTAATCCATCCAGGCCTGCAGTCCACAAGACTTCAGAAGCTGTCCTGTGATATCTGCCATCTATATGTAAGTGGCAGATCCCTTTAATCATGTGAGTTGTGAGGTGCGGCTCCATAGATCAAACTTGTTTGTTAGCACATCCCACAAATGCTCAGACAGATCAAGATCTGATGATTTTGGAGGCCACGTCAACAATTGTTTATCACGTTCTTCAGCTTTTGCAGTGTGGCTAAAAAACGATACTGCCATTGAGAATACCACTGAAGGGTTATTAGTTTATAACCATGTTTAGGTATGTTTAGTCCATGGTAAAGTGACATCCACATGAATGCCAGGACCCAAGGTTTCCCAAAAGAACACTGTCCCTAGCATCATGCCTTATCCCAGTAGTGCATCCTGGGGCCATTGAGGAAAACACAATTCGGAGCAGGTGATCTTCTTCCTTTGCTTCATAGTCCAGTTCTGATCCTCACATGACCATTGTAAGTGCTTTTGGTAGTAGATAAAGTTAGTATAGGCACTCTGACCATTCGGCAACTATGCAGACATATACAAAGCAAATTGCAGCTCACTGTTAACAATTAACAGTATATTTTTCTGTAGTTTGTACTATGGTAGTATTCTTGTGAGACTGGATGAGACATGCCTTCATTGAACCTAAGATGTCCATGACCTTGCCACCAGTTGACCCTGTTGACCTTCTTTGGACCTCTTTTAGTAGTTACCACTGCATTAATACAGCCCAGTACCTGCCATTATGCAAATGCTCTGAACTAGAGATAGGCGAACCCAAGGTTCAGTGTTCGAACCAAACAGATTTTACAAAGAAAACAGAGTTTGAGTTCGGAGTTGGGGTGCTTTACGTATGCAGACCACTCGTGCTTGTATCGCTGTGCTTGGGTACACTCAGTGCTCAGCCCATTGTGAGAGGCTTGCAGTATTTGATCTGCTCGCACTGGGAGTAACAACAGCACAATCGGATGTAGTGTGTACCCCAAAAAATGGAAAAACCCTGCCTCCGGAAGTGAGCTGTTTATGGCTGACTTCATGTGGCCGGAGACCTGAACTGCCCAAATAGTCACTACCATTGGGGTTCAGGTCAAATCATGGTCCCAAATCGAACTTTGTCTAATGTTCGGTTGATCCCACCTAACCGTTGTCAGGTCCGCTCATCTCTACTCTTATCCACTCATCCAGCCTTCTCAATTTGTCTCTCGTGAAATTGGCTCAGATCCACTTACCCATGTCTCATACTTTGAACACATCAAGTTGCAGAACTGACCCTTTGATTGCGCGTAATATATCCCACCACTGCTACCCAGCCGCCAATATCATGAGGTCAATGTAGTTAACGTCACCTCTCAGTAGTATTAATGTAATGGATGATTGGGAGGAATTACTAAGTTGTATTGAAACAGTAGCATCATGTTGTGTTCTGTATAATATTAAACCTTTTTTTTCATTATGTGAAATCTTAGGATAATTTGTAGCAACTTAACGGCGCTCCTTGGGGATCTAATTTTAAGGGTGTGGGACATTTAGTTGCTTCAAAATGGGAAGATGTCAAATTGTGCCAAATTACACAGAGGTTTGCTAATTATACTTTAGGAGTCTTAAACGCTTTCCATATGAGCCCCATGTAACATGTCACTGAAAGGCCATTAACCCTTTGCAATACCAAGCTAATGCCGTGTACGTGTTATAGATGAACTCTCATACATACCTCTGCATTACGAAAGCGAATGCATTTCCAGCACTGAAGTGGTCGAAAAAAACATTCTTAAATACCTTATCAGAGACCACAGAAGGGACATTACAGTAATGTTACTTCTTAGTGACCAAAGGATCTCTCGCTGAGGAACCTGGCATATCCCACACCACATTATAAGCTCAGGAATGAAGTGTAATGTTTGTTGCTGAGACTCAAAATACATCCTGAGAGGTTTATGAATGAATTACAGATGTGGACCTAAAATTTCAGGTTATTAGTGGAGTCCTGTAACCAAAAAAAAGGAATGCCGAAACTGAGCAATGCCTGAAATGTATACCGTAATCCCGGTATACAAATACAGAGGATAACATATTAGGAAATTTCCCACCGCCGCCGCCTATTTTCTACCTCAAATTAATAAAATTATTCTAGCGTATTGCTCAAATTGATATGTTTTCTATATTACATCTATTGGTT
Source organism: Anomaloglossus baeobatrachus (assembly GCF_048569485.1). Classification (NCBI taxonomy): domain Eukaryota; kingdom Metazoa; phylum Chordata; class Amphibia; order Anura; family Aromobatidae; genus Anomaloglossus; species Anomaloglossus baeobatrachus. The sequence continues at coordinate 683,132,729 of NC_134354.1, forward strand.
TAAAGGGAATCTGTCACTAAATTTTTACTGCCCCCAACTGAGAGCAGCATAATATAGAGATAGAGATCCTGATTCCAGCGATGTGTCACTTATTGAGATGTTTATCATTATGATAAAATCAATGTTTTCTCTGCAGCAGATCTAGCAGTTATACAGAGCTCATGAATACGCTGGACTACCTGGCAACATGCCAAATAGTCCTTTAATGATAATTAAACAGTGATTTTATCAAAACTACACTAAGCAGCCCAGTAAGTGACATATCACTGAAATCAGGATCTTTGCCCCTACATTATGCTGCTCTAAGATTAAGTGGCAAAAACCTGGTGACAGATTCCCTTTAAGGCCTGAAACACACATCCGTGAAAACCACGTCCGTGTAAAACGGGCCGTTTTTCGGGTCCGTTTTCCATTTTTTAGGTCCGTTTTTATGGTATGTGTGGCCTGCGTGTGTATCCCGTATGCTAGCCGTATGTGCGTGTGGAATGTCCGTGTGTGCGTGAGTGAAATAACTGACATGTGTGTGTGTTGTCCGTGTGAAATGTACGTGTGTGATGCAAAATGTCGTTACTACATGTCGGAAGACAGAGTAGCGGGATGAGAATGAACTCGGGTGAACTTCACCCGACTTCATTGTAATGCCGCGGCTCTGTCTGTGTGCCGTGTACTGATTAGCGGTCACCTGTGAAGGATTCACCGGTGACCGCTAATCCCCCGAGTGACTGAAGTGTCCCCCCCTCTCTCATACTCACCGATCCCCGATCACTGGCGCTGCACGGCTGTCACACTGCTCCGGCGGCTTTTTCTAATTTGAAAAAGCCGGCCGCTCATTAAACAATCTCGTATTCCCTGCTTTCTCCCCCCACCGGCGCCTGTGATTGGTTGCAGTGAGAGACGCCCAACACGCTGAGTGACAGCTGTATCACTGCACCCAATCACAGCAGCTGGTGGGCGTGTCTATACTGTGCAGTAAAATAAATAAATAAATAATTAAAAAAAAAACGGCGTGCGGTCCCCCCCATTTTAATACCAGCCAGATAAAGCCATACGGCTGAAGGCTGGTATTCTCAGAATGGGGAGCTCCACGTTATGGGGAGCCCCCCAGCCTAACAATATCAGTCAGCAGCCGCCCAGAATTACCGCATACATTAGATGTGACAGTTCTGGGGCTGTACCCGGCTCTTCCCGATTTGCCCTGGTGCGTTGGCAAATCGGGGTAATAAGGAGTTATTGGCAGCCCATAGCTGCCAATAAGTCCTAGATTAATCATGTCAGGCGTCTCCCCGAGATACCTTCCATGATTAATCTGTAAATTACAGTAAATAAACACACACACACCTGAAAAAATAATTTATTAGAAATAAAAAACACAAACAAATTCCCTCATTACCAATTTATTAACCCCGACAAAGCCCTCCATGTCCGGCGTAATCCACGGACCTCCAGCGTCGCTTCCAGCTCTGCTGCATGCAGGTGACAGGAGCAGCAGAATACACCGCCGCTCCTGTCAGCTCCACGCAGCTAATGAGATGAGTAGCGCGATCAGCTGCTGTCACTGAGGTTACCCGCGGCCACCGCTGGATCTAGCGGTGGCCGCGAGTTACCTGACTGACGGCAGCTGATCGCGCTACTCACCTCAGTTGCTGCGTGGAGGTGACAGGAACGGTGGTGTATTCTGCTGCTCCTGTCACCTGCATGCAGGAGAGCTGGAAGCGACGCTGGAGGTCCGTGGATTACACCGGACATGGAGGGCTTTTTCGGGGTTAATAAATTGGTGATGAGGGACTTTGTTAGTGTTTTTTATTTCTAATAAATGATTTTTTCAGGTGAGTGTGTGTTTTTTAACTGTCACTTACAGATTAATCATGGAAGGTATCTCGTGGAGATGCCTGACATGATTAATCTAGGACTTATTGGCAGCTATGGGCTGCCAATAACTCCTTATTACCCCGATTTGCCAACGCACCAGGGCAAATCGGGAAGAGCCGGGTACAGCCCCAGAACTGTCGCATATAATGTATGCGGCAATTCTGGGCGGCTGCTGACTGATATTGTTAGGTTGGGGGGCTCCCTATAACGTGGAGCTCCCCATCCTGAGAATACCAGCCTTCAGCCGTATGGCTTTATCTGGCTGGTATTAAAATGGGGGGGGACCGCACGCCGTTTTTTTTAATTATTTATTTATTTATTTCACTGCACAGTATAGACCCGCCCACCGGCTGCTGTGATTGGGTGCAGTGATACAGCTGTCACTCAGCGTGGTGGGCGTGTCTCACTGCAACCAATCACAGGCGCCGGTGGGCGGGTAAAGCAGGGAATACGAGATTGATTAATGGGCGGCCGGCTTTTTCAAAATAGTAAAAGCCGCCAAATTTTTCATAACAGCCGTGCAGCGCCGCGCCGGAGATCGGGGAACGGTAAGTATGAGAGAGGGGAGGGAACTGACCGACAGAGAGCTAGAGGGACAGATAAGACAGAGAGACCGACCGACCGACGGACTGAGGGAGAGAACAAAACAGAAAAAGAAAAAAGACCGACATCACATGAAAAAAGCACAAAACGTACAGGGAGCAAACAGAGATGTGTCCGTGTCACTCGGACGTGCGCACAGACCCATTGACTTTCATTGGGTCCGTGCTGCGTGTTGCGTGCAGAAATTGGACATGCTGCCGTGCAAAACGCACACAGCTACGGATCACGGACACGGACAAACGGACAGGCATTAAAAACGCACGTGGAGCTTTTATCATACAATAACATTGGTGCACGTTTGGCCGTGTCTCCAGTATACACGGAAACGGACCAAACACGCACGTGTTTCACGGATGTGTGTTTCAGGCCTAAAGGGAATTTGTCAGCAGGTTTTTTCCACCTAATCTCACAGGAGCACAATGTAGAGTCAGATACCCTGATTCCAATGATGTGTCACTTACTGGTCTGCTTAGTGTAGCTTTCATTAATCTCCTGCTGATAAAACAGTGATTTTCTCATTAGAGGACTGGTAAACTTGCTTCCATTTAGTCCTCTGTATTCATGATCTTTATATAGCTTTCCTTACCACTTACCATTGACTGCTTGCTGTGTACACTGTACAGAGCCTAGCATTCAAAGAATGACTAAATCTGCAGAAGACAAAGCATTGAATTTTAGCAAAATAACGGCAAACAGCTCAGTAAGTGACACATTGCTGGAATCAGAGTTTCTGTCTCTACATTATGCTGCTCTCAGATGGGGTAGCAAAAACCTGGTGACAAATTGCCTTTAAAGGGCCATGCCACAAGGCTTAAGGCCCGGTTACACGCAGCGATATCGCTAGCGTGCGTACCTGCCCCCGTCGGTTGTGCGTCACAGGCAAATCGCTGCCCGTGGCGCACAACATCGCTTGGACCCGTCACACGGACTTACCTGCTGAGCGACGTTGCAGTTGCCTGCGAACCGCCTCCTTTCTAAAGGGGCGGTTCGTGTGACGTCACAGCGGCGTCACTAAGCGGCTGCCCAATAGAAGCGGAGGGGCGGAGATGAGCGGCCGTAACATCCCGCCCACCTCCTTCCTTCCGCATTGCCGGCGGACCGCATGTATGGTGTTGTTCATCGTTCCCGAGGTGTCACACATAGTGATGTGTGCTGCCGCAGGAACGACAAACAACCTGCGTCCTGAACAAGCAACGATTTTTTGAAAAGGAACGACGTGTCAACGATGGACGATTAGGTGAGTATTTTCCATCGTTAATGGTCGTTCATTGGTGTCACACGCAACGACGTCGCTAACAAGGCCGGATGTGCGTCATGAATTCCGTGACCCCAACAACATCTTGTTAGCGATGTCGTTGCGTGTAACGGGGCCTTTAGGCTAATAAGCCAAATCTGATACTCCATTTGCGTTCACTTGTTTCGGGAAGGTTGCCACTCATCAGCTCAAAGCAGGAGAGCTTATTTGGCTGGGTGAGAGAGGTTGTAAGTGGGGACATTTCTCCTTTTGGAGAGGACCAAGCCAGGAGGCTCACAAGGCATGTAATGCTCCTCTGGGATTTTTAAGTATACAAATAGTGTCTTTCCATAGGAAGATGACATGGATGTAGAAATCCTAAAGATCAATATTGACCCTTTAATGAGTCTTGGAACATGAATTAAGATAAAAAGCAAAACCAGATAGTCCAATCTCACATTTAGTAAGCATTATATAAAAATAATCATTTATTGTTAATTAAACTATATATTTTTCAATTTAAAGAAAAGGTGAATACATGTCTCAGGGCCTAATATGTTGATTCATCCTATCCTGGTAGTTATTTAGTTAATTTTAGCAGCAGTTGGGATCCATCATTTTGGCATCTGCTCATATGATGAGCTCCCCTGGATCTTCTGACCTGTGACCCATCACTCTCCTACAATATTTATCTTTTTGACATTCCCAGTATAACCTTTCTGTATTATTAATATACAATAGAAAGCAAAACGATACTTGGCCTCTCCGATAATTGCTCCTGTTTGTTTGAGATAGCCCTTTCCTGTCGAAGGTCTGGTATTAGGTACTTCCAGCCAGAACTAATTCAGATTTACTGTCAAGTGCTAAAATCTGGCATTTTGTTCTATGTACTGAAGCCAAATGTTCATGATGCCTTGGATATGACATCATCTTCACCTTACATAAACCTAGCATGGAGGTTATACCGTGTAACTTGTCTCATGCAGTATAATGGACCTTTCCGGTAGGTCATCAGGTTGGTTCCATTGAAGATTGTCGTAAAGAATTAAGGGCAGGATATACTCGTAGAACATCTCAAGCACGGTTTATATCTCCATAGTTGGCTCATGATTGCGGGCCTTTTCTACGGAATGTAATTCCTAAAATCTGTTCAGGGTTGTGAAGTGCGTTGATATGTTTTAGCTTTGGCTTCAAGACAGCAGAAAAGGCGTACAGTATATGCCTTCTCTTAAAAGAGTTAAATGTGTAATTATTCCTCCAGCTGGGGCCACTTATCGAATTTTGGATAAATTCCCTGGGAAACATATCTACATAAAGCATTACACCCCTCTATCCAAGGCCTACATCCCTCAAAGAGAAGGAACGTGTCCCTTGGTGCCCTCACTTTTATTTCCCCAAACATATGCATCTGGTTGTGGCTAATTGTCTGTGATGAGGTTTGTCTCTCTTTATATGAAGTTAATGCATCATTCATATTCAAGCCTTGAGTGAAATTGGCCATTTACTTGTGTTATGAGGATTTGTGTACAAGCTTATCGCCGTAATGGGCCATATGCATCCAGGTATAGTGTTTATATTAAGGCTGTATATGAAATAACAGAAAATGAAGAAATACTTGGATCAGACTGTAAATGTGCGGAAAGTGTGGATACTCTTGCGTGTCGTCGAGGCCATGTCTCCTCCAAACTGTTTTATGACATTCACTCTGAATGGCGATGAAGCCTGCCAAGCACTCCAGACACGTTCTGCAACATTCCCTCTAATGGTCAAAAAGCTGAAGACCATAAAACATGTTACAGCTAAGGAATCATTTTTCCATTTTGTTCTAAAACAGAAAATCCTGGAGGTAGAAATGATGCGTTTGTGTTTCCAGATCAGGTCTGTGTGTAAGTGCTGCATCATTTTCTTGCGCAATCTATTGGCATCAGTTGGGTGTATATACTCGTAAATTGCCGAATTCTAACAATATAGTGAATACCTGGCTTCCACATTCGCTTTTGGCCTCTTATACTCAGGATAGCCCTAGATTTATTCCAAGAAGTTCTACTATTCTATATTTATGACTATTCCAGAACGGAGTTGTTATATAACTTTGGATGATGTCAATGAAGAATTAAGATGCTTCCCAAATCATACACCCTTCTGTTTGTACCCTGGTGAGAAATTTCTCCATGCTAGTAATTCTTTAGGTAGCAAAAGGATACTGGATATATTGGACTTTATGGTTAACCACTGCAGTGATACTACATTGTAAGATTCCTAGAGTACGGCGGTTTCGCCAACAAAAAAAAGCAGCCAAATTCTAATATGTTTTTTTAGATGGCTGGGACAGTGCAAGTTGCAATTCTTCCCAATTGATATTGCTATAACTTAGGGGCCAGAGCAGGCGGCCAGCAAGAACAGGAGCCATATTCAGTAAGTGTGACTTTGTCTTCGGATTCATTGGCTATTAAATATTTACAAGTTAAAAGTCAGTAGGCAGACATAAGGCAAAAAAGTTTCCTTTCATTCAGTAGGGGATTAAAAAGCATGCTGCGATGTCTCAGCCATGTGATGCAATATGTCAGCCGTGTGGTGCAATGTCTCAGTTATGTGGTGCGATGTCTCTGCCATGTGATGCGAAGTCTCAGCCATGTGGTGCGAAGTCTTAGCCATGTGGTGCGAAGTCTTAGCCATGTGGTGCGAAGTCTTAACCAGGTGGTGCGAGTCTCAGCCAGGTGGTGCGATGTCTCAGCCAGGTGGTGGGATGTCTCAGCCATGTGTTGCGATGCCTCAGCCATGTGGTGTGATGTCTCAGCCATGTGTTGCGATGTCTCAGCCATGTGGTGCGAAGTCTTGGCTATGTGGTGCGATGTCTAAACCATGTGGTGCGATGTCACAGTAATGTGGTGCGATGCCTCAGCCAAGTGGTGCGATGTCTCAGCCATGTGGTGCGATGTCTCAGCCATGTGGTGCGATGTCTCAACCATGTGGTGCGATGTCTCAGCCATGTGGTGCGATGTCTCAGCCATGTGGTGCGATGTCTCAGCCATGTGGTGCGATGTCTCAGCCATGTGGTGTGATGTCTCAGCCATGTGTTACTATGCCTCAGCCATGTGTTGCGATGTCTCAGCCATTGTAGTGCAAAGTCTCAGCTATGTGGTGCGATGTCTAAGCCATGTGGTGCGATGTCACAGCAATGTGGTGCGATGTCACAGCAATGTGGTGCAATACCTTAGCCATGTGGTGCAATGTCTCAGCTATGTGGTGCGATATCTTAAGCCTGCTTTACACGTTGCAATTTCGCATACGATTTCGTATGCGATTTGCAACGCCCCCATCATATATGTGGCACATTAAATTTCTTGAACGTGCCGCACATACGATTAACCCCCATCACACGTACTTACCCGTCCATACGACCTCGATGTGGGCGGCGAACGTCCACTTCCTGGAGTGGGAGGGACGTTCGGCGTCACATCAATGTCACGCGGCAGCCGGCCAATAGAAGCGGAGGGGCGGAGCTGAGCGGGACATAAACATCCCGCCCACCTCCTTCCTTCCACATTGTGAGCTGGGAGCCGCAGGACGTAGGTAAGATCTGTTCATCGTTCCTGGGGTGTCACACACTGCGATATGTGCTACCCCGGGTACGATGAGCAATCTGACGTTCAATTCTAGAGACAGGTACGATGTGTATGCAATGAACGTTTTAACATTCAATCGCAATCGCACGTACCTGTCACACACTGCAATGTACTTACGATGCCGAATGTGCGTCACTTACGACGTGATCCCGCCGACACATTGTAAGATACATTGCAGCGTGTAAAGCAGGGTTAAGTCATATGGTGCGATGACTCAGCCATGGAGTATGATGACTTAACCAGGTGGTGCGGTGACTCAGCCATGTGGTGCGATGTCTCAGCCATGTGGTGCGATGTCTCAGCCATGTGGTGCGAGGTCTCAACCAGTTGGTGTGATGTCTCAGCCATGTGATGGGATGTCTTAGCCATGTGGTGCGATATCTCAGCCATGTGGTGCAATATCTCAGCCATGTGGTGCAATGTCCTAGCCATGTGGTGCGATGTCTCAGCCATGTGGTGCGATATCTCAGCCATGTGGTGCGATGACTCAACCATGGGGTGCGATGACTCAACCAATTGGTGTGATGTCTCAGCCATGTGATGTGATGTCTCAGCCATGTGGTGCGAAGTCTCAGCCATGTGGTGTGAAGTCTTAGCCATGTGGTGCGATGTCTCAGCCATGTGGTGCGATGTCTCAGCCATGTGGTGCGATGTCTCAGCCATGTGGTGCGATGTCTCAACCATGTGGTGCGATGTCTCAGCCATGTGGTGCGATGTCTCAGTCATGTGGTGCGATGTCTCAGCCATGTGGTGTGATGTCTCAGCCATGTGTTGCGATGCCTCAGCCATGTGTTGTGATGTCTCAGCCATTGTGCAAAGTCTCAGCTATGTGGTGCGATGTCTACGCCATGTGGTGTGATGTCACAGCAATGTGGTGCTATACCTTAGCCATCTGGTGCAATGTCTCAGCTATGTGGTGCGATATCTCAGCCATGTGTTGCGATGACTCAGCCATGGAGTATGATGACTTAACCAGGTGGTGTGGTGACTCAGCCATGTGGTGCGATGTCTCAGCCATGTGGTGCGATGTCTCAACCAGTTGGTGTGATGTCTCAGCCATGTGATGGGATGTCTCAGCCATGTGGTGCGATATCTCAGCCATGTGGTGCAATATCTCAGCCATGTGGTGCGATGTCTCAGCCATGTGGTGCGATGTCTCAGCCATGTGGTGCGGTGACTCAGCCATGTGGTGCGGTGACTCAGCCATGTGGTGCGATGTCTCAGCCATGTGGTGCGATGTCTCAGCCATGTGGTGCGATGTCTCAGCCATGTGTTGCGATGCCTCAGCCATGTGTTGCGATGTCTCAGCCATTGTAGTGCAAAGTCTCAGCTATGTGGTGCGATGTCTACGCCATGTGGTGTGATGTCACAGCAATGTGGTGCGATGTCACAGCAATGTGGTGCAATACCTTAGCCATGTGGTGCAATGTCTCAGCTATGTGGTGCGATGTCTCAGCCATGTGGTGCGATGACTCAGCCATGGAGTATGATGACTCAACCAGGTGGTGCGGTGACTCCGCCATGTGGTGCGATATCTCAGCCATGTGGTGCGATGTCTCAGCCAGTTGGTGTGATGTCTCAGCCATGTGATGGGATGTCTCAGCCATGTGGTGCTATATCTCAGCCATGTGGTGCAATATCTCAGCCATGTGGTGCGATGTCTCAGCCATGTGGTGCGATGTCTCAGCCATGTGGTGCGGTGTCTCAGCCATGTGGTGCGGTGACTCAGCCATGTGGTGCGATATCTCAGCCATGTGGTGCGATGACTCAACCATGGGGTGCGATGACTCAACCAATTGGTGTGATGTCTCAGCCATGTGATGTGATGTCTCAGCCATGTGGTGCGAAGTCTCAGCCATGTGGTGTGAAGTCTTAGCCATGTGGTGCGATGTCTCAGCCAAGTGGTGCGATGTCTCAGCCATGTGGTGCGATGTCTCAGCCATGTGGTGCGATGTCTCAGCCATGTGGTGCGATGTCTCAGCCATGTGGTGCGATGTCTCAACCATGTGGTGCGATGTCTCAGCCATGTGGTGCGATGTCTCAGTCATGTGGTGCGATGTCTCAGTCATGTGGTGCGATGTCTCAGCCATGTAGTGTGATGTCTCAGCCATGTGTTGCGATGCCTCATCCATGTGTTGCGATGTCTCAGCCATTGTAGTGCAAAGTCTCAGCTATGTGGTGCGATGTCTACGCCATGTGGTGTGATGTCACAGCAATGTGGTGCGATGTCACAGCAATGTGGTGCGATACCTTAGCCATATGGTGCAATGTCTCAGCTATGTGGTGCGATATCTCAGCCATGTGGTGCGATGACTCAGCCATGGAGTATGATGACTCAACCAGGTGGTGCGGTGACTCAGCCATGTGGTGCGATGTCTCAGCCATGTGGTGCGATGTCTCAACCAGTTGGTGTGATGTCCCAGCCATGTGATGGGATGTCTCAGCCATGTGGTGCAATATCTCAGCCATGTGGTGCGATGTCTCAGCCATGTGGTGCGATGTCTCAGCCATGTGGTGCGGTGACTCAGCCATGTGGTGCGGTGACTCAGCCATGTGGTGCGATGTCTCAGCCATGTGGTGTGATGTCTCATCCATGTGGTGCGATGTCTCAGCCATGTGTTGCGATGTCTCAGCCATGTGGTGTGATGTCTCAGCCATGTGGTGCGATGTCTCAACCATGTGGTGCGGTGACTCAGCCATGTGGTGCGGTGACTCAGCCATGTGGTGCGATGTCTCAGCCATGTGGTGTGATGTCTCAGCCATGTGGTGCGATGTCTCAGCCATGTGGTGCGATGTCTCAGCCATGTGGTGCGATGTCTCAGCCATGTGTTGCGATGTCTCAGCCATGTGGTGTGATGTCTCAGCCATGTGGTGCGATGTCTCAGCCATGTGGTGCGATGTCTCAGCCATGTGTTGCGGTGTCTTAACACTATAAAGTTAACTAAGATTCTGCCAGTAGGACCAAGGGGTGATTACAGGGATGATGTATACAGCAGGGTTGGCTGTGATGGGCTGTGTTGATGAGCTCCGTCTCTTCAGTTGTAATATGTATACCCGTCTACTTAGGCTAGGCTCACATCTGCGTTATTATTTGCAAACTGTAAAATACGTGTTCTTGATATGACAGTTGACAGATACTAACACCACCCCAAAGAAACCCCTGATTGATAGTGGGGATCATCAGGTTCTGTTATGATATCCATAATTTTACAAAAATAAAAAAAATGCGTGCAATATGTGTCTGTAAATATGGCAGTATCTGCTGAAAGGACTCTGGGGCAGACGCAGCTGTGAATAAAGCTGTACTCAAACCATACTAATTTTACCCACAAAATGGTCCAGATTTTGAAATCTTCAGCCTGTCGATGCTTTCATTCTCCTTTTTACACTTTGCAATTATAGGGTAAAATCATTGGCAAATCCACGACAAAATGTACGTGCAGCACACATGGATTTTCATGTATTTTTGGTGCAGTTTTCAGTGTGGATTTATATGGCATTTGTCCTTATTATAAACCTTTGACAATCAGCTTCTTGAATTGAAGCCACTATGGGCTCCAGACCTCATATGCTCACACATGGCTCATATTCATGAGTTTTTTCAAAGGTTTACAAGTGCATATGGCTTGGACCCATGGCAGCAGTAGTAGGATGCCAAGATTTTAATAGGTAAGTTTATGGTGGAATCAAGTGTTTTATGCTTATTGCTTAAGAAACTGATCATTAAAAATATATGACGTATATCTTCATGTATCACTATGTTTTCCTCATTACAATAGGAGGTAGAATTTAAGGTGTTTTTCCATTTCTCCGTATAATAAAACTTTCTAGGTCAGCTGTGCGCGAGCTCCGAGAGGGGTTAGTTGTTTGAGCACATATGGGTGATTTGCTGAGCCAAGAGATTTGCACAGTGCATGTTTTGTCCTCTATCAATCTCCCGAATCTTGTTTATTTTTTGGCTTTTGACTTTCCATTTCTCCTTTCTCTTATTAAATGCTTTTTAATTTTTTTCTAAAAAGATACCAAAAGCGGTACAATAGCCCTTATGCCTCTAAGCGCATAGGGTGGACATTCCAGATGAAGATTTCTTGTGCTTTCAGGGCATCTCTTTAGCCATGAATATAGTTTTCTGTCTCGTGCAGAACTTCATTGCGCCTGACCCTGCCTGCCGCATTCTTACCATCATTACTCACTTTTATAGCAGTAATTGAGTTTTCCACCTGGAAAAATCTCTTTCACTCCCCACCTAAAACAGAATTTTGATTGGCTCTACTTTGTTACGAAGGTTTTCTATGTAAATCCTTTTCATTTTAGTTTTTTTTTACTCTCCAATGAATTAAGGTCCTATTTCTTATTTAGCCATAGCAAAGACCTGTGATATTTTCCCTTCTGTAGGAAATGTCCTTGGCCATAATATTGATGAAGACCTTCTGTTAATTGGATAGTTCTCCAATCAGCATGTTAGGACGATATGAAAGTGTTATCTAGATACTTTATTTACTAGAGCGATAGAGAAAAGATATCGTACAAAATCCCAATAAGACACCATATTGTTGTGTTATCTAGCAAAGTCTACAATGGCCAACGGCTGGGTGGTGAGGAAAGACTTCTTGGGGGAGGTTGGCCACTTGGTTGTTAATGGATATACGAAATATATGATATGAAATTATATCATTTACTATTCCATTTTCAGTTTGAGTTCTGCCATGTTCTCAAGATGCTGGTCCACCCATAAATAGTCCTCTCCAGCCTAGTCATGTGTCTCCTCACAACGATGCTATGTCACGCCTTGAGGATCAGTTGACCAACCACAGGACCTACACATCAATGGTTATATCTTTGTTCTCATCATTTAGTATACACAATTGGAGCTTAAAAAGTAACCGTCAGTTTAAGGGGTACTTTGCACGTTGCGACATCGCTACTGCGATATCGTCTGGGTCAAATCGAAAGTGACACACATCCGGCGCCGGTAACGACGTCGCAACGTGTAAAGCCTAGATGCGCCGATAAACGATCACAAAAGCGTCGTAAATCAATGATCTGTGTAGCGTCGGACATTTTCATAATGTCGCACCAATAGGAGATACGATGTTGTTCCTCGTTCCTGCGGCAGCACACATCGCTGTGTGTGAAGCCGCAGGAGCAAGGAACATCTCCTTACCTGCCTCCACCGGTTATGCGGAAGAAGGAGGTGGGCGGGATGTTTACATCCCGCTCATCTCCACCCCTCCGCTTCTATTGGATGGCTGCCGTGTGACGTCGCTGTGACGCTGCACGACCCGCCCCCTTAGGAAGGAGGCGGGTCGCCGTCCAGAGCGGCGTCACGTGGCAGGTAAGTTTGTGTGAAGCTGCCGTAGCGATAATGTTCGCTAAGGCAGCTATCACAAGATATCGCATCTGCGATGGGGGCGGGTACTATCGCGCTCGGCATCGCTAGCATCGGCTAGCAATGTCGTAGCGTGCAAAGTACCCCTAAGTTTCATTTCATAAATTAATAGTACACAATGAAATAGACCAAAATCATCCATCAAAGGTCACAGAATGGGGTCAAAGTATGGTGTAACAAAAGGCCTATGGTGTCAGTGTTTTGGGGAAAAAAACTGTTTGTGATGGAATTTTTTCGATATTTTAAATTTCAGTGATTGAAATATAAAAATCACATTACTTTTCAAACAATTTTACTTGCAGACCTGGGTTTTTATTTCATAAATCAATAGTACACATGAAAATAAGCAACTTTGTAACATCAATCATTATCAAAATCCTCAGTTCTAAGGTGAAAAAATTGTTTAAAAGAACAGAGAGTCCTCAGTGGTTGATACCTTTTAATGGCTAGTATCAACCACTGAGGACTCTCTGTTCTTTTAAACAATTTTTTCATCTCTACTGGCTAACACGGTGCAAAGATATATTTTACTTGTATCAGTTCTAAGGTAAAATCTTTGTTCAGTGAAGACTTTCCCATTAATGAGATATGAGATGGCAGTTGTTACTGATTACTGATGTATTTCTATACTTTCAATCATTTAACTCAATAAAAATGTAAAAAAATGCTATCATGTACAGTTTTTTCACAAACTCTGACTCCATAGGCTTTTTCTTGCACCATACTTTGACCCCTTTGGTTGATGGCTTTGGTGTCAATAGAACTTCCAAAGAGTGTGGTGGTGTCCACAGCAACCAATCAGAGTACAGCTTTCATTTTACCTCAGCAGTATAAGAACTGAAAGCTGCACTGTGATTGTTTTTTATGGGAAGAAAAGGCAGAGCTTCTTTTAGATGGAGTTCATAAGAGTGTGGTGCTTACTATGATTCCTTTCAATATTTAGTGGTTGTGGTAGATTCAGTTTCTGTTTCTAACAACATGAACAAAATGGCTACAAGGTGGTGTTGTAATTCATCCGACAACGTTTGGTACACTTGCAAGGTTTTTTTTAGTGAAGAAACAACAAAAGAACATTACAGACTTCATTAGAAAATAAATTGTATTATGGATATTTTGGTGTAAAACTACTGTAGGTGACACGTGGTGTGGTCTGTTTGTGTAAAAGATTTATGACAGTGGTCTAAAGAGAACAAAGAGAACTATTGTTTTGGCATGCCTACAATCTGGAACCGCAAAATTATAGTGATGAATGCTACTTTTGTACAACATGCAACATGGATGGATTCAACCCTAAAAATAAGAAGGAAATTAGATCCCTGGACCTCCCGTCAGTGATTTGCTCTGTGCCTCACGATCCATCACATCTGGAAAAACTTGAAGATACACCTGATTTAAAAAAAATTAGAACATAAAAAGCAGGATTCTGCTTTCACGCCAAAGAGCACCTTCTTCAGCACAAATCACATGTGCCGTAAATACTTTGTGCTTCCCAGCCATAGGTTGAGGAACACTACTGAGTGCATGCACCCCATGCACGTTGCCAGTAAACCTGTGCGACATGCGCAGGCCCTGGAGTGCGGAGACCGGAGCAGGAGCAGGGGATAGAGCAGGGCGGCTGTGGCAGGTGGAGGAAGCAGGACAGTGTAGGGTCGCAGGCGTTACAAATGCAAAAACTTGATCTAAACAATGGACGTATTATTTTCTGATAATACATCTTTAAAAGCTTCCAAGATCTGGATCTGAATGAGGATAATCTGCAATACCAGTCAGTGGAAATGGCTAGGAGAGTCTTTATTGAAATAAAAAGCACACCTTCTTTTCTAATCCTGGCCCGTTGAGTAATACGAGTTTGTATGTTCTACCTATTTTTGCATGGGTTTTCTCCAAGTTCTCCAGTTTACTCCCACACTCCAAAATCATACTGATAAGTCATTTAGATTATGAGCCCCGATTGGGACAGTGATAATAATGTCTACAAAACCCTACGGAATATGATAGCGCTATATAAGCAATGAATAATAATGATAATACAGCTCAATGATCCTGTATGGCGTTTCTTTAGACATAAGGCCATGTTTCTCGTGGTAGCTGGCATGCTGTATACATGGAAAATAAGATGAATCTCCTAACAAGACTTACTTTGATGTTGACTTCCTAACATTTCTTATTTTTACAAGTCAATTCCTCATTTAATTAAAATCTTATATTATTCCCTTGCTATGAAATGAGTTCTATTTTAGTCTGGAGTTAATGCTTCTTGGCTTTCCTTGTGCCATTTATTTTTGAAAAGTAGACGACTGCACCCTGACATTAGACAGATTCCGTATGATCCATTAGTTCTGAACTTTCTTTTGTCGTCATACAAATCTGGTTGTCTGCCCTATGTACCGTAAATGTCACGATGGAGGAGATGAGCTCAGCGAGAGGCATCGCTCAGTGTTAGGGTTGGATGCAGATTTAGGAAACCCATTCTGGTCACAGCACGCCCTCCCTATTTTTCACATCCACCCTTACACATTGAAGTCTCGCTGTGTGATTTCTTTTCAGACCTTGTCTTTGTGCCTTAACACATACTGGGAATCTATATATCAAATCATCCTGTTTGAAAACCAGAGCAAAAATAGCCAATATATCAAACAATAAAAGTGCTTTGAAAGCAGGTTTCTTCTTTTCGAAGCTGAGATGATGCTATTTTTACCAGAGTTTTGTAACCTGGAAAGTTTCCTTGGAGCAGGACAGCCCTAGCTTCTAATGCTGGAATAAATCACCGCTGTCAGTTTATTGTTTTTTTAGTGAGCACTGTAATACGTTGGCTCTTTACACCTAAATGGTCATGATGTTCATAGCATTTCCCAGCTCTCTGCTCGCTCACATGGTTCTGCTTATCAGGCTCTTACTTTTTGCTAGACTTTTGCACATATGGTAAAAGTCCATTTCTCTAACTGACAGACTGACCATGTCTGCTAAGTAGCAGGAGGCCTTATTATGCAATCATGGAGATAATGTTATTGCAGCTGCATGGATAATAGATACTGATAATGAATGCTTCAGTGCTGGGACTGGCAAACATCTTCTTCCACGTGGGAAAGTTCTGATATTACATATCAACATGGACAACCCATATCTATGCTCTGTAAAGACTGTCACTCCTCAATCTCCACTAAACATGAGGATTTTCACTGCTGAAACACCATTCAGTCTCTTCTCTGTTTAGGTTACATTCACACGACCGTTCAGTTTTTGCGGTCCACAAAAAACAATCCTGTTTTTTCACGGATGCATCCGTGTGGCATCCGTGTGACAACTGCATCCATCCCGTTCCGTTCCATATACGGTCCGTGTGTCATTCGTGTGAATTTCGCAAAAAACGGAAGGAGAGTTACATGCAGTCCAGGGTATCTGGCCAGAAGCTGGTCCCCATATAAAGTCTATGGGGAACAGAATCTGGGGCAAAGGGGTAGATGCAAGCGCTACATACTCACCAATCACAAGCCCAGCTTTCACACTGCTCCCGCCGCAGCTCTTTTGTCATTCCGAGCCGGCGGTTCATTAGGCTCATACATATTCACTCCTCCCGTCTGTGATTGGTTACAGTCAGATGCGCCCCCATGCTGAGTAACAGCTGTCTGACTGCAACCAATCACAGCCGTCGGTGAGCGGGTCTATATCGTACAGGTCAATAAATAAATAATTAAAAAAGACAGCATGTGGTCCCCCCAATTTTGATACCAGCCAAGATAAAGCCGCACAGCTGCTGGCTGGTATTCTCATGCTGAGTAGACCCACATCATTGGGAGCCCCCCCCAGCCTACAAATATCAGCCAGCTGACACTGCTGTGCGGGTAGCTGCTGACACTGCTGTGCGGGCAGCTGCTGACACTGCTGTGCGGGCAGCTGCTGACACTGCAGTGCGGGCATATGCTGACACTGCAGTGCAGGCAGATGCTGACACTGCAGTGCGGGCAGATGCTGTCACACTGCAGTGTGAGCTGGTGCGGGAGCGGGATACAGACTGCACGGGCACCCAACGGAAGTCACACGGAAGTGCTTCCATGCGGCTTACGGGAATTTTGCAGACCCATTGACTTATATTGAGTCATGGTCCGTTATTACGGAACAGAATATGACATGTTCCATAATAACGAAATGGACATACAGCATCTGTTTTTTTTTTGTAGGATCGGATGCTCACAGAAGTGCTTCCGTGTGCCATCCGATCCTACACAAAAAACATTGAAAAGATGGTCGTGTCAGTAGGTCCGCAAGAAAACAGGAACTGAACAGGACACACGGAAGGGTTGTCTGAATGACCCTCAATCTGGACTTAAGAGTCCCGTGGGCGGTCCTAATTAGTGACTGACAGCCTTTTTGAAAGATTGACACATATGCGTGTAATATTTTATATATTTGAAGCATTCCATCCTTACAATCCTTAGGTGGATCCATCCCTCCAACCTAAGCGAAGTCTGAAAATGATTATGCGCCAAATATCTAATGTGTTAGGTAACAATATAACCAAATTTAGGGTGTTGTTGTCATTATTTAGCTCTTTAAAGGGAATCAGATCGGGGAATGGCTGAGTCTAAATCCTGGCACTCCTTTGATTAACTGATTTAACAGTGGACCAGAATTGACATACGTAGCTGTGCTCATTGAGCACAAGTAATGGGAGAAAACTTGCAGTACCATTCATGGCCACTACACACTCTATGGAGCTGTGCTTTTTGCAGCACTTTGTGGTCTCTTCGATAAGCTAGCCTATAATGGAATATTGGATGCCCACCAATCCAATATTATCCTAACAAAACAAATACCCTGTTTCCCCGAAAATAAGACCTACCCCCAAAAATAAGCCCTAGTGTGATTTTTCAGGATTTTTGGAGTATGCTTGAAATATAAACCCTAGTCCAAAAACAAGTCCTAGTTACAATTAGTCGACATTAGGGGGAGTCAAACAACAAATTCTCAGGGCCCACTCTCTTAGGGACCCCCAGCATCTCTATTGATGATGTCACTAAAGGTGTCTTAACCATAGGAGCTTACGATGAAAAGGAGGCAGGGTGACATGTATGTGCAGTGTGTAACACAGAGTTTGGAGAGTTATGTTGATGTTCCAGAATGTGATCTGATTATATTTGAATAATTGCTAATTTTTTTTTGTTGAAGAATAAATGTTGATTGTTGGTCATGGGAAAAAAAATAAGACATCCCCTATAGTATGGGAGGAATAGAACTAGGTGATAGCACTTGGAAAAGAACTTGGGCATAATAGTGGATCCCAGATTCAACATGAGACAACAATGCGGAGCTGCAGCTAAAAAGGCCAACAAAATTCTGGGATGTATCAAGACAAGCATTGAATCTAGATCAAAAGATTTAATTATTCCCCTATATTCTGCCCTTTGCAGACCCCACCTGGAATACTGTGTACAGTTTTGGGCGCCCCAACTTAAGAAAGACATCGATATATTGGAGCAAGTCCAGAGAAGAGCTACTAAAATGGTAGAAGGTCTGCAAACCATGTCATATAAAGACCGGCTAAAAGAACTAGGGATCTTTAGTTTGAAAAAGAGAAGGCTGAGAGGAGACTTAATAGCGGTCTACAAATATCTGAAAGGTAGTCACAGTGCAGAGGGAATCACCCTATACTCATTAGCACAAGGAAGTACAAGAAGCAATGGGATGAAACTTAAAGGAAGGAGATTCAGATTAGACATTAGGAAAAACTTTCTGACAGTGAGGGCAGTCATGGAGTGGAACAGGCGACCACAGGAGGTGGTGAGGACAGTTAGGCTATGTGCGCACGTTGTGTACTAGCCCTGCAGAAATTTCTGCAGCGATCTGAAGAGCACACTTGCGCTTCAAATCGCTGCAGAAAATGTCCGTAGAGAAAAAACAAAAAAAGCCGATTCCATGCGCTCTGCCTGCAGCTCCTGCCATAGACAGAGCAGGAGCTGCCGGCAAAGCGCACGGAAGAAGTGACATGTCACTTCTTAGAACGCAGCGCTTCGGGCAGCAGCCGAAGCGCTGCGCTCTAAGACGCCACGTGCGCACGGCCCCTGCACAATCTCCATAGACTGTGCAGGGGACGCAGGACGCATGCAGTTACGCTGCGCTTTGTAGCTGCATGTATTTACGCAACGTGCGCACATAGCCTTAGAGAGTGGAACAGGTGACGACGGAGGTAGTGAGCTCTTCATCGATGGAAATCTTCAAGCGGAAACTGGATAAACAAATAGCTGGAATAATTTAGGAAAGCCTGCACTCACAGGGGGTTGGACCCGATGGCCCTTGAGGTCCCTTCCAACTCTATGGAACCATTCTATGATTCTATGAAAATAACCCAGTTCATCTGTCCATACAAAAAAATAATGTAAAACCCTGTCTTCTTTTTGGAGAAACACAGATATAAGAAACGCCGAACAATAAGGTCATAGAAATAGAAAAAAAAAAGACAACAATGCAAAATATCTTTTATTAAAAATTTAAGTACATAATGTATGTGGTGGCAAAAACAGGCACATACACAATACGTTAAAAACATAACACATATGTAACTGTTAAAATTCTGTCATATGTGACTGGACCAAAAGGTACTGGTTGTGTATAATTATCATATAATAAATGTAATCAAATATCTATAAATTCAGGTAAGTATATAGAGCATAATGTAAATAAGCCATTAGCTAGCAGTGATGTGCATGCATTATAGTATTATAGGTGTATGTATTTGTGCATGCAGTGGCCAAATTTAAATAAGCAAAAATGCTCTATAATACCGCCTGTATCAATGCATATATATATATATATATATATATATATATATAAAATCATGGATAATGACATCAGCCTAAGGGGTACCTCACACACAGCGAGATCGCTGCTGAGTCACGGTTTTTGTGACGCAGCAGTGACCTCATTAGCGATCTCGCTGTGTGTGACACTGAGCAGCGATCTGGCCCCTGCTGTGAGATCGCTGCTCGTTACACACAGCCCTGGTTCATTTTTTTATTGTTGCTCTCCCGCTGATAAGCACACATCGCTGTGTGTGACAGCGAGAGAGCAACAATCCTGAATGTGCAGGGAGCAGGAGCCGGCGTCTGACAGCCTGCGGTAAGCTGTAATCAAGGTAAACATTGGGTAACCAAGGTGGTTACCTGATATTTACCTTCGTTACCAGCCTCCGCAGCTCTCACGCTGCCAGTACCGGCTCCCTGCTCCCTGCACACGCTAAGCTAAGCGGTGTGCGCTGGTAACTAAGGTAAACATCGGGTAACCATACCCGATGTTTACCTTAGTTACCAGTGTCCGCAGCTTCCAGACGCCGGCTCCGTGCAAGCGTAGCGTCGCTTGCACGTTGCTGCTGGCTGGGGGCTGGTCACTGGTCGCTGGTGAGATCTGCCTGTTTGACAGCTCACCAGCGACCATGCAGCGACGCAGCAGCGATCCTGACCAGGTCAGATCGCTGGTGGGATCGCTGCTGCGTCGCTAAAGTGTGACGGTACCCTAACTCACCTTAACTGAGTATACAGTATGCCTATCAAATTATGGCAATAAATAATGTCTATTCATAGACATAACAATAGAACAATAAATAGGGCCTATTGTAAACAAAATGCATGAACACATTTACATATCAATGAGGACTATTTATAAGTCAATAATTCCCGAATGTTCCAAAGAATTATATCCTGCAGATTTAGGAGTTATTATGATCGCTGGGTGTTAAACACTTATACTAATTCCAGTTTATCATTGATGCATAAATCATCTGCATAATTGTCCTTACTGTGTCCTTTATTTATCCTAAGCATAGGTCATCAATATAAAAGTCGCCACCCAAAAAAACCTTTATATAGTCCTCATCCACATTGATCAGCTCAAAGGATGCCCCACTGTGTAGTTGATTGTCCTCAAATGAATTACACAACTCTTTCTTTATAAAACCTGTAAATTAGTGGGGGATTTTTATTTTTCAGAAATGGGCTTTAACCTATGGCAAAAAATGTACAATGTCAACTATTATCAGGTTATTGTAGGGTAAAGCAATACCCTATAGTATAAAAACTAGTTATACATTATTCTGTTGGGTTTAATTCATCACTTTCTTTGCCTCGAGCACTCAGTTTTGGCTTTTTCACTGGATCCATAAAAAACATACACACCCCATGATGTAGCCAACAGGCTTGAGACCAGATTTAGTTAGTCACATAGCAACAATAATAAACACAATCACTGTCTCTCTCTTCGTACAAAAACTGTCCTCAACACCATCGTAATGTCTTATTTAATTAGAGAAACGTATCTTGGGATCATTCTTCTTAGGAGTCGTCCACCAGCTTTCCACTGAACTCATTCATGTTAGTTATAAATCCTTTTCCTCACAGATTTAAAAAAAAAAAAAAAAAGACCAAATACATTTCTAAAATAAGGAGAATGTGGTGGCGGACGACAAATCCAGCTTCTTTATATTGTATTTCTCAGAATATTAAGGGCACTTTACACACTGCGATATCGGTGCCGGTATCGCTAGCAAGCGTAACCGCCCCCGTCGGTTGTGCGTCACGGGCATATCGCTGCCCGTGGCGCACAACATCGCTTACACTCGTGACACGGACTTACATTCCCTGCGACGTCGCTGTGGCCGGCGATCTGCCTCCTTTCTAAGGGTCGCTGGGTGGGTGATGAGAAACGGGTTCTATGCTGCGCTAAAAATCACAATTCCAGGAGATGTGATGGGATTCTTTCCTTCATTTTCACAAGTCAACGCGTTTCGAAGGCATCACCGCCTTCTTCATCAGGACAGCAGAAGTAGAAAGAAGCCGGCGATCTGCCTCCTTTCTAAGGGGGCAGTTCGTGCAGCATCACAGCGACGTCACACGGCAGCTGTCCAATAGCAGAGGAGGTGCGGAGATGAGCGGCTGGAACATGCCGCCCACCTCCTTCCTTCCTCATTGCCGGTGGACGCAGGTAAGGAGATGTTCGTCATTCCTGCGGTGTCACACATAGCGATGTGTGATGCCACAGAAACGAGGAACAACCAGCGGCATGCCCCACCAACGATATTATGAAAAGGAGCGACGTGTTAACGATCAACGATTTTTGACGTTTTTGCGATCGTTGATCGTCGCTCCTTGGTGTCACATGCTGCGATGTTGCTAACGACGCCGGATGTGCGTCACTAACGACGTGACCCTGACAATATATCGTTAGCGATGTCGCAGCGTGTAAAGCACCCTTTACAGATAGAAGAACAAAGAACTATGTAGGGACAAAACAGATCACTTGAGTGAAATTGGCAGCTGATTTCACACCAGGCTTCTATAAATTTACCCTACAAGCCTTCATCTTGGTTTCTTCAAATTACCTTACTGGAACAAATTCTCATTTTTTGTGCACCCATGTGATATGATTCTACACAATTAATGAGTTATTGATATGGTAATGCACGGTATGTGCTTTGTCAGTGGCCTAATACATTTAAAAATATTTGGTCCAGGAGAGATCCTTTGTTAATGAGAAACTACCTACCTAGTCTCAAAGATGTGCCGAAAGGGGTTAGGTGTGATTTTTTTGGGGGGGTTATATGGATAAGAACTTAGTGGCAGGGAGTTGCTAACTACCTACCTGTTCTGCCCTGCGACAATCTGTTCCAGCTCAGGTGACAATTCTCTAGCTTTATTTGACCTCTCGTTAACAGAACAACTCTTTCACTTCTGGTCTGCTCTGTGAATGAGAGATCACACCCGATGTCATGTTGATTGACAGCCAGCTCAGCCTAATGCAGCGGGGACACAGCTGTCAATGACCATGATGTCGGCAGTGTCGCCAGACAGGCTTGCTAGTGTTGACAGTCAAGAACAGAAGAGAAGAAGCTGCTCTATGTGACAACACTGGAATCGGGAGCATTGCCAGCTATAGTGGTCCATTGAGCCAGAACAGGTCGTCGCAGAGCAGAACAGCTAAATATTTAGCATCCTCATGCCAGTGAGTTCTTGGCCTCTTAGCTGAAACAAACAGAGTCCCAGATAACTTTAGAAATTTTGTCCATATTAACAATTTGTTTGTCAGTTTGTTACAATTAATTTTTTTCTACCCATTTTAAGACGACGTTGACTTGTGTCTTCTCTATATTAGATCAACAAGGGATGGACAACACTGACTTACTCCCTGCAGAGAGTCCAGAGAACATGGTCACACATGAAAATAATGAGTATTCACATCCCTCATCTGAGGCAGCCATTGATGACACAAAATCTCCTTCTTCCACTACTCCTGGAAATGGTGGAACAAGTGCAAATAGTACGGAGAATGATGATGACAGAACCAAGAAGTTACTGTATTGTGCTCTCTGCAAAGTATCTGTAAACTCCACTTCACAACTGGAGGCCCATAACAAAGGTTAGAACCTGAAAGCAGGAGACATGATGGTCACAGGCAATGTAGTCCTCAGTATGAATAAACACCTGCTTCTTTATATCTATTGAATGCCAATATATTTTATATTATTTGTGGTATTAGGTACAAAGCACAAAACTATCCTTGAAGCTCGAAGTGGTCTTGGTCCAATAAAGGCTTATCCACGACTTGGAGGGCTGACAAATGGGTCAACTGGACCTCTTGACGCAAATACCCAGGAAAGAACTTTTCACTGTGAGATCTGTAACGTCAGAGTCACCTCTGAAGGGCAGCTCAAGCAGGTAAATATATGTATCATGCTTTGTACTATATACTAGCCAAAGTGATCTTAAAAAATCTTTAAGGATGTGCACTTCCATGTGTAAGGTTCATTTACATGCACTGGCCGAAGGCACTAAAGGACCTTTGATCAGTAAGCCCGTACTGATTGATGATTGTTTAAAGTTTGTTTACATAGGTAAGACCTCAGTGAATGATGCACAATGAGTGATCTATAATAGTGGTTAACACTAACATGTTTCTGACGACCTTGCGCCCTTATTCATAGCATCAAGATTTATAGTGACATCATTGCTACGAATAAGGGCGCAAGGTCGCCAGAAACGCATCAGTGTTAATCATTTTTGTGTTTAGTTTTAAATGGACTAAATACATTCAGTTTTTTAATTACCGGCTGAGAATCTAGTCGATCTGCCAATAGTGGGGAATCCTGACAATGTGCCTCTTGTACACTGTCAGAATTTGCCAATCTACAGTCATGAAGAGTAGCTAGAGAAATGTAGCTGAAGCCTGATAAACTCCTGTGATCATCATCACAGACAGAATCGGACTGGCTACCGGAGGAACCGTCAGTAATACCAAACCTGGCTGTGGTTATCTGCATTGAGCTCCGGAGCTCTCACCTGAGCTCCGGAGTGCAGCCAAGCCTGTCCGCAGCTGTCATGAACTGAACCGCAATCGTTGGGGAATCAGTCGGCACTCACGGTTCAGCCTTGCAAACCCTGAGTCCAGTCCAGGCTGCACTCCAGAGCTCAGGTGAGAGCTCCGGAGCTCAGGTGAGAGCTCCAGCGCTCAATGCAGGTAACCGCAACAAGGCTTGGTATTACTGATGGTTCCTCCGCTAGCCAGTCCGTCACTGATCACAGATAATTTTTTTCTCTGTGTTTATGTAGAAGGATGTTGCTAGTTTTTTCAAAAGTTTACAATTTGTACAGAGCAGGGGCGGGCCTACCATTTGTGTAACATGTGCAGCCGCACAGGGGCCCAAGATGTGAGGGGCCAACTAACACCTCCAAAGCAGGTGGAATTGTTCTTCAGGAGGAGTTGTTGGGCTACAAAGGACCCATATATTGTTATTACATAGGGGCCCTCTACAGTATTGTCTGTGTTCAATCCTGTTGTAGGGTGAGGTAGATGGAGTGGAAGAAGTAATAAAAGCTATCAAGCTTGTAGAAAGAAGCAGTAATTAGGAAATTAGTTGTATCTCTAATGCAGAGGTCCCCAACCTTTTTTGACCTTTAGAGCCACATTCAACTTTGACAGAGGGTCTCGAGCCACATCCAGCTCCCACTCCCTTACAGTAGTGACAGAGCCCCCATTATTACATCAGTTATATTGGTAGATTTCCAGATGAAGAAGTGGGGTGACATTTCGAAACGCGTAGAATAAAACCACCATCATTCAACTTTCCTGGATTTATGTCATATCTTCAGCAGTGCAGAAACAGTTCCACATCTACTTTGTTCTTGATCAGCCCCCATTAATTTCATAAAGTCAACCAAAGCTTTTCCACAGAAATCACAATGAGGCAGTATACCAAGATCCAGGGGTTCCTACCTTACCCCTATTCAGATCTGCTGTTGTATGCAGGGCTACTCACAAAAGTCACCATCTGGAGACCTGCTCCTCATAACTGTTTGCTAGAACTGATGCTAATGCACCAAGTTAGAAGACAACCACGAGACATACATTACGGGCCAGTAAGCCACATGTGGCTCCCGAGCCATAGGTTGGGGACCCCTGCTCTAATGTATCCTATACTATATCAATAGCAACAACATCCTGAAATCAAGTTAGGAAGGAGAAGTCTGCAACACAAACTGCTGAGCTTGGTAAGGAAAGGCGCAAAGATCACTTACACTTGAAATACACACTGCAAAAGTCAGAATAATTTCAATATTCCTTTCAGTTTTGCCTTTAATTAATACAGACTAGATGAAAGCCAGATAAATAGTAATAGAGTTTTGTTTGTTATAAGTAGTTGGATTTTTATAGAAATTGTGAAATAAAGATGTTCTCATCTGGAAGCAATATGTTGGAGTGACATGTTTACAGTATTTAGTTATTGGAACTTGTTAAATTTAGAAAGGAGATCTTTGATTGTGAATCCATAGAAAACAATTCTAAACATTTACATAACAGATATTCTGTAAAAGACTAGTTTACTGTATAAAAATAAACCATTTTGTATTTCTGTCTCAGCACATCTCAAGTCGTAGACATCGTGATGGGGTGTCAGGGAAACCCAACCCTCTACTGAGTAGGCACAAGAAGCAGCAAACTCTGCAGGAGCTTACGGTATGTTTTTGGAAAATTTACCAAGTGAAGATACTTTGGTAGCATTTAGAAAATCTTACAACATTTTTGATTTAAACACCAAAATCACAATTAAAAATTGGGAATGTTCAACCAGCAGAATATGAACCACCACCAACATATGCAATCGCATATAACAATTAAATTTTATTAAATATAAAATCGTTTAAAATCACAAACATATACAAGATGTCTCCAAAAAACAGAACCCCTCAAAAGGGTAGATGTTATATTATGTTGGGAACACCAAATCAAACAATCCCTCGTATAATATAGATATCAGCCTTAGGTAATAATGGGAGCAATTTAATTAAACCTGATATAAATAATTAAACAAGGTACACAAAATACCAACACAAGTGTGCTGCTGAAGTAACTAAACATTATAGATAAGCATTAAGAATCCCATAGTCATGTATGGTATACCTATAAGGGGGTCAGTAGACAAAACGTAATGGTGTCCCACGCACCCAACGCACGTTTTGCACTTGCGGCGCTTTTTCCAGGAGGCAATAACATTTTTGATTTGCTAATTTGTTCTAATTTGACCAGGAAATTTGATTTGCATTCAAGTTATTCAATACAAATCAAATGTTTATTACTATTTTCTTGGGCCTCTCCAGATCAGAGCACGTAATAAACCTGGTGTAAAAGAAAACTTTCCTTGCCACTGACGTAGGCTACTGGCACCAAGTAGGCTTCAGACAGCTTCGTGTCTTTTTCCAGGATTTTGATTTACTAGTTAGGATTTGGGCGATGTGCGTCATAATCTCATGACGCACATTGTTGTGATATCTGGGTGAAGATTACTGAAGAAAACACAAGGATATACAGTGCACCAGGGCTCTGGCACTGGAACAATTGAACTTGTATTTGTGATTTTTAATTACTGCTTTCTACAATTCAGCAAAATGGTTGTCACTATTGATTTGTACAAAGTGAATCGCGAAAAAATCAGATTCAAGAGAATTTAAACAAATTTGCTTTCAAACAGATGTGCTCATCTACACTTAGCAGTCCTTCTGAATAACCCCCTTTTGGAAATTAATTTACTAGTCTATTCAGCTAATTAAGAATTATGGTATTTTAATCTAGCAGACAAGTAATAAATGCTATAGGGAGAATGGCAGACTGGGAGAGATAGGACTCACCAAATTATTCTGACTGATCACAACAAGGAATATACCCATCGATTTAGTTTTGACTTAGTTGTGATCCCATTTGAAAGAAAGTGGGAAATGACTCCGTAAAGGTTAAAAAAAAAACAGGCACTGTTGAAATTTTTGCAATGGTATTAAGGTTCCTTGTCACTTCACCAGCGGTACATACTGAATTACCGTATTTTTTGTTTTATAAGACGCACCCCAAATTTAGAGGAGGAAAATAGGAAAACATATTTTTAATGTTATTATGAGGTTCCATTTTATAATCCTAGTGTGTCTTAATTCTAATGCTCACCAGGGGGAGCGGCGATAGTGGAGTGGTCAGGAAGGTCACAGGAAGCAGGGTAGGCGATGTTGCGAGCTCAGAGGAGGGGGTGTCATGGCTCAGGAGGGTCAGCAATACTGCCGGCTAGGGGTTGTAGCGGCGGGCACCATTGAATTCCCCGGATATGGCTTACTGGGACGATGGTGGTGGAGCAGGGTCAAAGGCGGCAGTGTCTCAGGACACGTTCAGGGATGTCGTGGCAGGTTCCATTTATCTGCGGGCAGGCGGGCTGCAGAGGTGTCACAGGACGCAGTGTCTCGGCAGCAGGTGCATTGAGCTGACTGCTGGCTCCATTGAATTGTCCGCAGTTGACAAGATGGACTTCAAGAAAATGGCCTCGGAGACGGAGCGTGCACAGATAGGACTCTGCGGTCATTTTCTTAAAGTCCATCATGTCATTCTGTGCACGAGCCACCTCTGCAGCCATTTTTTTGAAGTTCATTGTATCAACCTCGGACAATTCAATGGAGCCAACAGTCAGCTCAATGCACCTGCCGCCGAGACACCACGTCCTTTGACACCCTCGCAGCCTGCCTGCTGATCAATGCTGCCCGCCCGCAGATCAATGCCATCCACCGCAACACCCCCGAACGCATCCGGTGACCCTGTCTCCTATGACCCCGCTCCACCACCGCCACCCCGGTAAGCCACATCAGTTTTGTAAGATGGACTGCCATTTTACTCTCAGTTTTGGGGAAAAAAAGTGTGTCTTACAAAGCAAAAAATATCTGAAAAAAGATTTAATGTTCTTTGCCTGACTGTCCTGAGGAAGGGAGCAAAGTCTCCCGAAACGCATTGACCAGTGCACAAATAAAGCTACATTAATCCTCAAAGCTTCATGATCTGGTAGTCATTGGCGTGGCTTGGAAATACCCTGCTCTACCACTCTCCGTTAAAAGCAAAAAATATGGTAGTTCACAAGTTGTGAACCCAAGCCCACTGAAAGATACTTTGATATTCTTTTGACTTAAACAGGTTGTCAACTACTTTTACATTGATGGCCTATCCTTAGGACAGGTCATTAATGTCTAATCAGCCGGGGTACAACACCTCGCACTACTGCCGAGCAGCTGTTCTTGGGGCCACTGGCAGCTCAAGAACTGAACATTTCTGGCTGCCAGTTCCCACCGCCAGCACAGAAAACAGCAGGGTGTCAAACCCAGGCTGGTCAGACATTGATGATTTATCCTAAGGATAGGCCATCAATATAAAAGTAGTGGACAACCTCTTTAATCCAATCCTGTTTGTGACAACCATCAATGACAGCCTTTGCTCTTAGAAGCTGTCACCTGCTTTCTATAAACACTGAATGAAATATACATTGGCATCACTAACTAGTGTTCTAGGCCACCTTACCCTCTTATTACTGCCTTCTATAAAGCCAGTTTCACACATGTGCGGTTTCCATATTTGGTCCTTGTCCCAGATTTTGCAATCCATGTGTCATCCATTTATTTTTTTAATTTTTCTCATATTGATTAAAAAAAACTACTCTGCTCATGAACCAACAAGGTCAGATAGGTCATATATAGGAATACATGGTATTTTAGACATGCAAAAGTAGGACAACTAATAATAAGCTATTTTTTTGTCTTTAGAACCATGTCAACTTTGTAAGGTTTGATAGCAGCACTATATAGGTTATCTGATGGGTAATCTGTGCTCATATGAGCACAATGGCAGTTCTTATGTCATTTTCTTGATGTTTTAGTACGTTAAGATTCCTTGAGTTTTAATATGTGAAGAGGTTGAAGTGAATAATTAATCAAACATGTCAATATCATCAATAACCAATCCTACTTTTGTGGCTGCAATAAATGGAAGTCTTTTTGATGGTCAAAGTTAATAGATAGATACATCTGTTCAAAAGAAGTAATATTTATGTGTCCCTTTTTGTTTCTTGTTCTCTTTATAGACAAGTCTGGTCTTCTCTAAGGACTTTTCAAAGACATTATCTGCAGGTCTTCTCCCCAGTCCTCTGGCGGTTGCAATGGCTGCTGCTGCTGTGTCCTCTCCATTGGGTCTACGTCCTGCTGCCAACCCTCCACTTCTACAGGCTCCCCCATTGACACACCACTTACTGCGACCGGCTCCAGGACCCATCAGAACTGCACATGGGACAATACTTTTCTCCCCTTATTGAGAAGAAGCTGTCTACCTTCACAATATAACACTAATCCACTGGAACTTGAACCTGCACTGACAAAACTATGGCAGGATTTAACCAGCTGCCTCTTGCTCAGTATCTTCCCGTCTCTCAGAAATATATAGAAACTGGAATATTCTGCAAACTCATGGTCAATTCTTTCCCAGGACACGAGCAGCAAAAGAGCCTTTGTGAATTTCTGAAGGGTATTACTGACTAAGTTACGATCTGAGCACAGTGAATAAACCCACCATTAGAAAGAGACAGGTGGCTCAGGGTCTATATTAGGTGATTTGGGATAAATGGACGCACAGCTGGGAATAGCAATAGTTTTGGCATTTTTTTCGGTCTTTAGTGGATCAACCTAAATAACTCAGTGGACTGTGACTGAGAGGAAACACTGGGTGTCATATAAAACTATTTCTGAAGTGTATGAGGGGTATATTGATGCTGCTGTGTTTAAAAAAGCTCTTTCTTTTGCAAAAAGGAAGAAGAAAGTCAGTAATGACATCTGACCGTCCATGTGCTTTTTTAACTGCCTAATCTATTCATACACTTATAGTTTAAGTTTAGAATTTTCCAGTTAGATGGGGTGTTTTTTTCCAATAACTTCAGGGAAGAGCATATGTTCTTGATTTACAGTCACAATGTCACATTATGTTTTCAGTACTTAGATGAATTTTACATCACTGGGAAAAAACGTCATCTATATACTGTAACTGTACAATGTTAGTGAGATTTTCCTATGCAGTTTCCACTTGGACCACAGGGTGTCTACACTGAAGAAATTAGCCATAAATTTGTATTTGTCCAACTCTGACATTCTCAGTGTTGCGGTCTTTCTACATCAGAAATAGATACAAGTGCATCTCAATAAATTAGAATATCATCAAAAAGTTCTTTTATCTTAATAATTCAATACAAAAAGAAATGCATATATTATATAGAGTCATTACAAGCAGAGTGCTCTATTTCAAGTGTTTATTTCTATTGTTGATGATTATGGCTTACAGCCAATGAATATTTAAAAGTCATTATCTTAGAAAATTAGAATAATTACCACAAAACACCTGCAAAGGCTTCCTAAGCATTTAAAATGGTCACTTAGTCTGGTTCAGTAGGCTACACAATCATGGGGAAGACTGCTGACTTGACAGATGTCCAACAGGCAGTTATTGACACACTCCACAAGGAGAGTAAGCCACAAAAGGTCATTGCTAAAGAAGCTGGCTGTTACCAGAGTACTGTATCCAAGCGTATTAATGGAAAGTTGAGTGGAAGGAAAAAGTGTGGTAGTAAAAGGTGCACAAGCAACCGGGATAACCGCAGCCTTGATAGGATTGTTAAGAAAAGGCCATTAAAAAATTTGGGGGAGATTCACAAGGAGTGGACTGCTGCTGGAGTCAGTGCTTCAAGAGCCATTGTATCCCTTGTGTCAAGCCACCCATGACCAATAGACAACGTCAGAAACATCTTACCTGGGCCAAAGAGAAAAAGAATTGGACTATTGTTCAGTGGTCCAAGGTGTTGTTTTCAAATGAAAGTAAATTTTACATGTAATTTGGAAATCAAGGTCCCATTGTCTGGAGGAAGAGTGGAGAGGCCACAATCCAAACTGCCTGAGGTCTAGTGTGAAGCTTCCACAATCAGTGATGGTTTGGGGAGGCAAATCATCTGCTGGTGTAGGTCCACTGTGTTTCATCAAGACCAAAGTGCAGCCGTCTACCAGGAAATTTTAGAGCACTCCATGATTCCCTCTGCTAACAAGCTTTTTGGAGATGGAAATTTCATTTTCCAGCAGGACTTGGCATCTGTCCACACTGCCAAATGTACCAATACCTGGTTTAATAACCACAGTGTCACTGTGCTTGATTGGCCAGCAAACTCACCTGACCTAAACCTCATAGAGAATATATGGGGTATTGTCAAGAGGAAAATGAGACACCAGACCCAATAATGCAGATGAGCTGAAGGCTGCTATCAAAGTAACCTGGGCTTCCATAACACCTCAGCAGTGCCACAGGCTGATCGCCTCCATGCTACGCTGCATTAAAGCAGCAATTCATGCAAAAGGAGCCGTGACCAAGTACTGAGTGCATTTACTGTACAGACTTTTCAGTAAGCGCCAACATTTCTGAGTTTCATTTTTTTTTTCAGCAGGTCTTATATAATATTCTAATTTTCTGAGATAATGACTTTTGGGTTATCATTGGCTGTAAGCCATAATCATCAACATTAACAGAAATAAACACTTGAAATAGATCAGTGTGTAATGTCTCTATATAATATATGTGTTTCCCTTTTTGTATTGAATTGCTGAAATTAATTAACTTTTTGATGATATCTTAATTTACTGAGATGCACTAGTAGGTAACATGTTCTCGTACAGCTACACTGGAATGACAAGCGTAGCTCGTTAGCCTTTAATTGGCCAGGGATGCTGGAGCAATTTTTTCTCCACCAGCTGAAGAGCCACATGTTGCCTAAACTTGCTTTGAACTGTAGATTTTTTTCTTCTCTATTTCTTTGTGCCCCATACGGGGACAAGTTATATCTAGAGCAATTTCTTTATAAAAAGATACTTTTGTTGTTTCTTCATTAACTACAACAAAAGCAACAAAAATAACACATTTGTCAAATGGGTTAAACCCATTGTAGTTTGGAGGTGTGTCCAAATAGGATACCTTCACTAAACTAGAACAGGTCCTTTAAGGCTATGTTTACACATTTTTCCCCCACAGTCAAGGTATACATTGGGATGTTCTCCCAAAATATATGCCAAATCAGCACATTGTACTGTGTCCAACATATGGACATATCGCAAAAAGTGTAATTTTGGCGTACACAGAGGATATAGCACAAAAATGAATATATATATATATATACATATATATATATATATATATATATATATATACACACTGCTCAAAAAAAAATAAAGGAAACACTTAAACAGCACAATTGGTATTTTAGTGTCCACTTTATTTTTTGTAGCAGTATGTATGTATATATATATATATATATATATATATATACATACATACACACACACACACACACACAACAATTTGCTTTAGGCAGCTAGGGCCATCTTAACTCAAAACTGTTAAAGCAACATTTATTGCTGTTATTAATAAATGCCTTAAAAACTTTAGCCAAGGGGGGAGACTATTTATAGATCATTACTGTCTCATGTGGATTGTCAGGCCACGGACCTAAGTTACCTATATTATCCCTTTGGTAAACTCTCCCTAATACAACTAATGAAAATCATCGCTGCCAGCCTCCCCAACATGTTTCACCATGTCTGGCTTCATCAGGGGACTGAGGCATTACAGTTGCCTAAGGCAAATTGTGTGTAATGCAATCACCTCTACGATAACCAGGGAGCAGTAAAGGTATATTGTTTGACATATATATATATATATATATATATATATATATATATATATATATGCGTCGGACTGGCTACCAGAGGAACTGCAGTAATACCAGTTCTGGCCGCGGTTAACTGCACTGAACTTCGGAGCTCTCAGCTGAGCTCCGGAGTGCAGCCTGGACTGTCCGCAGTTGAATGCAGGTAACAGCAGCCAGTACTGGTATTACCAGAAACCGCCGGTAATACCAGTCCTAGCCACGGTTACCTGTATTAAACTCCGGAGCTGTCACCTGAGCTGAGCAGAGTTCAGCTCAGCCTGTCCGCAGCTGTCATGAACTGAACTGGAATAGCCGGGGAATCAGTCGGCGCTCACAATTCAGTATTGGAAACCCGCGGCTCAGTCCAGGCTCCACTCCGAAGCTCAGGTGAGAGCTCCAGAATTAGTGCAGGTAACCGCGGACAGGACTGGTATTACTGCAGTTCCAACGGTATCCAGTACGACGCTGTATATATTTATACATGTGTATACACACACACACACACACATATATGCTATATCTTCAGTTTGTATAAGTCTAGGTAATGGGTTTGGTTTGTATTCAGAATCATTTCCCAGTGTATACACTGAATGTAGGGAAAGACTAAAAGGAGTCTTAGTATTTGGGCAGGAATGAAACAATATCGTGATATAAAAAGTGGTATAGCACTTTCTCAGAGTCAGAAAAGCATCGGACCATAACTCCCTCATCTTACCTTTGCAAATGACCCTTACAGTAGAACAAGAACCCTGCCTTATGTTTTAGATGGTAGACGAGAGCAAGGACCCTTGTGTTTCTGCCCCGTGTACACGCTTCTAGAACGAGGTACATTAACCACTTTTGAAACTACTTGCACAAACTGTTTGTCGTCTACGAAAGAGGCTTGTGTACTTTGACAATCGTTTTATTTATTTGATAGATGAATTCTTCCTAAAGACTATGCAATTGTTTATGTGCTACATATACCGTCTATTTTTTTGTCTCGTTACATTTATGTACTCCACCTCCCAGCTGCTTGTGCAAGTGAATATAAGCAGCAGGAAATGTGGAACCATGGCATTAGTCTTAAAAAAAACCTTCTAAATGACATGTATAATAAGCAAGCATGCATTTATAAGCTGCTCGTAAGCAATTAGCATTAAACAGACTGACGTAGCAATAATATAGGGACAAGAGGAAGCCATTGGATGACCATTGACGTGCAGTCATTAAGAAGCCAAAGAGCTCACAATTACAAAAGCATCATACAATCCTAGCAACCCTGGAAAATGTATACAAATAAAATAGCTGTCTTAATAAATTCTAAGTAGTTTACTTGTGTTCAGCTTTTCGTTTTGTTTCAATGAGAAGCTCTCACATGCTTTCCAAAAGTTTATCTGTACATGTATTCACCCATCCAGCTTGCATGTAATCACTCATTGTAACCCACTATTCGGTGATGAATTTAGTATAATAGTGAAGACACTTTACAGATTTGAAATCACTTGAGAGGACGTTTTTCAGTCATCAGTAGTGATTTGTGCCCTAAGACTGTAGCCACAATGGCCTTCTTTTGTGCAAACCTCTTTACCTACCATTGTTTGTCCTCAAAGTTAAAGCCAGTAGTTATTGTTAAGTAAAACCCTTGGAAATATAGAACATTTTATTAAATAAACCCAACTTGGGTAAGTAGTATTTTTTCAGTGATCGTCCCTTAGCTCTATGACAGTAGTCCTCTGTAGTGGATCTTCTGCAGCTCTTGCCCCATAATTGTAGGAGAGCTGTATCACTTCCAAACACTTACCCGCCATTAGTCAGTACCTGCATGGGCGCGACTATAGTTGGTGCTAGGCGCTAGAGCTTAGGGGTCCCCAAAAGGTCCTTTTGGTCCTTATGAGAAGACCAATACTATTAAAGATCCATGATATTTGGGCTTACTGTTGGAGATTTTGCCTTGTGGTCAACAATCTTCATGTTATCCCATTTATGATTATTGACTCTAGTTGGGTCCATTTTACAAAGTGTTACATTCTGTATTCAGTTTTAATATTAATTTATGATCACGTTATTATTGGTGTAATTTACAGCTTGTGTGTACAGTGCAAAAATATACACATCATTTTTCGTATGGTATCCTTTTTGGGGGAATATATTGGATCCCATTTCTAGGTAGAAAGACAGATACAAGCATGTCTGATACAAGTCTTTTCAATGGCAACACCACCTCCTAGAAACGTTTACATACAAGGAGATGAGTGTAGTCTCATTTCCATACAGGTCATATGGTGCTCTTCTTTTTGTTTTGAGTAGGCGTCTACCCATATAACCTATATAAGATCATATTCACTACAGATCACTTAAAGGAAACCTGTCAGGTGCAATATGCACCCAGAACCATGAGCAGTTCTGGGTGCATATTGCTAATCTCTGCCTAATGGTCCCTGTATACATTAGCATAGATAAAGAGATCTTAAGATAAAAGATCTTTAGAACTAGTTTTTCTAATGCTAATGAGCACAGGGACTAGTCCCAAGAGTGTTATATCCCCTGATTAGTTTGTCCTCTTAAGCTGGGTTTACACGCTGCAGCATCGCAAAGGACATCGCTGTAACGTCACCGGTTTGGTGACGCAATAGCGATCTCCATAAGTCTCTGCTAAGTCTCTGGTGAGCGTTCAACCCGGCAAACCTGGCCAACAACTTACCAGCGATCCGGACCTGCAGAGCGACCTAGCTGGTTGTTGGGGACGTTGATAAGCAGCCTTTTGAAAGGGAAGTCGCTGAAAAGGATTCACACACTGAAACTTCATGCTGCACAGCGGGAAACAAAGGACCTAGGAATGGTCCTGAACGACTTGTAGTGATCAGCAACTTCCAGCAACTTCACAGCAGGGGCCAGGTCGCTGATAGGTTTCACACACTGCAACATCGCAAACAACATCGCTATTGCGTCACAAAACCAGTGACGTTACAGCGATGTCGTTTGAGATGTTGCAGTGTGTAAACCCAGCTTTAGGGGTGCTTCACACACAGCGAGATCGCTGCTGAGATCGCTGCTGAGTCACGGTTTTTGTGACGCAGCAGTGACCTCATTAGCGATCTCGCTGTGTGTGACACTGAGCAGCGATCTAGCCCCTGCTATGAGATCGCTGCTCGTTACACACAGCCCTGGTTCATTTTTTTATTGTTGCTCTCCCGCTGTGATGCACAGATCGCTGTGTGTGACAGCGAGAGAGCGACGAAATGAAGCGAGCAGAGAGCAGGAGCCGGCGTCTGGCAGCTGCGGTAAGCTGTAACCAGGGTAAACATCGGGTAACCAAGGTGGTTACCCGATATTTACCTTCGTTACCAGCCCCCTGCCGCTCTCACGCTGCCGACTCCTGCTCTCTGCACATGTAGCTGCAGTACACATTGGGTTAATTAACCCGATGTGTACTGTAGCTAGGAGTGCAGGGAGCCAGCGCTAAGCAGTGTGCGCGGCTCCCTGCTCTCTGCACATGTAGCTGCAGTACACATCGGGTAATTAACCCGATGTGTACTGTAGCTAGGAGAGCAGGGAGCCAGCGCTAAGCAGTGTGCGCGGGTCCCTGCTCTCTGCACATGTAGCGACGCTATGATCGCTGCTGCGTCGCTGTGTTTGACAGCTAAGCAGCGATCATAACAGCGACATACAAGGTCGCTGTTACGTCACAGAAAATGGTGACGTAACAGCGACGTCGCTGTCGCTATGTCTGAACCCAGCCTTAGCATGGTAGTACACCCACAGGGGTGTGCTAACATGCTATCCAATGCAGCATCACTCTTGGTGCTGCATGTACCTGTGTCCGCAGTGAATGCTGTTCTGAATACCGGGCACTTCCAGTCATGCGCAGTAGACCTGTCTGAAGCTGGGACGCATACACCCGGCATCATACTGCAAATGACCAGAAGTGCCCGACATTCAGAAGCACGGTCACAGCGAACAAAGGTACGCATATCACCGCTGGTGAAGCTAAATTGAATAGCATGTTAATACACCCCTGTAGGCGTACTACCATGCTAGGAGGGGGGGGCTAGTCAGAGCATATAGCGTCTTTGGGACTAGTACCCGCGCTCATTAGCATAAGATAAAAGATCTAGGCTAGTGTATACAGGGACAGTTAGGCAGGGATTAGCAATATACACCCAGAGCTGCCCATGGTTCTGGGTGCATATTGCACCTGACAGGTTTCCTTTAATGTCTTGTCTAATTGTTGAAATCATCGATTTCCATATTTTTGCATGAAACATCAAGGGCAATAAAGTAACATTTACCCAGACCTGGTTTGCACTGTGTTTAGCGGTTGTAAATAACCCCTAATGAACGTCCTTGACCCGGTCATATGTAATTTAGCACTTCACTTCTGGAATCATCCAGGGCATGTTATATACATGTATTGCTCTTGGCAGCATGGAGAGTAGAGATGCTTGTCAATTCACATTTTTTGCATATGGGCACACACTGTTTTCATTGATGTCCTTAGGAAGCTGTTGTGTGGGGCAGAAGCAAAAAACCATTTCCGTGGTGTGCATCCTGTCCAAAAGATGATCGAATCAGTATTAAGCAACCCTCCTAGAGATCCACGAAGCTTCTTACCCGACAGAAGCGGACATTGCAATAATATATCTGTGCTGGCTAGCACAAGGAGGCTCTCGGGATCTTGTCTATTTTAAGTAATAATAGGGCAACTCTTACAATTGATGACCAGTTGCTCACGGCTATGACCTCTTGGCAAGCTGCACCCATGGCTACTGTTTTGTGCCACACTCCAGGCTCCTGGCGTCTCAGGCATCTTACTGACAAACCTAAATAAAACATGTCTTCCTTTTTGTATACAAACCTTGTCTTGTTCCCTTCTTATAAGACATAACGTAACCACGGCAGCAGCTGTTGCTATAATATTAGGCAGTGTTTTGTTGCTATGGTGGACACCTTACTGTTTAGGCCAAGTTTGTAGAGTAAGAAGCCCCCAGTGACGAAAAGGGTCTATTGCTGAGAGTATTTGGAAACGAGCCCAATCATATTAAATTTTTATGATCTGTGAGGTCACTCCGTCCTCTCTCCATAATCCAGTACCTGGTGCACTCATCTATTTCTCGTGCAGTTTTGTAGAGAAATCTGCAGTGCATTCGTAGTAATTAAATGAAGTCTTACAATTTATTCTCAGTACAGATCTGCTCAGGGTTAAGATTATAGTTTTCAGGCTTCAATGTCAGGATAATCCCTTCTGGCAGTGCACGCCTTCTTATTGTGCTATTTGCAGCCAAATTTTCACAACGATCCTCAAGACATTATCCAGAGCATGGGGTGTATTCATCAAGTCCTACATGCAGAATAATAGCAATGTTGGGATTTATATTTTAGTGTCCCTATACTGTATTTATTTGTAGAATAAGAAAAAAATATATAATTTTCCCATTCTCTGTCTCCACTTTTCTACGAGCAATTTTGAAGGTTTAATCTAATAAAGGAAACATCAAAGCCAATGCCTTCGGCCGTTCTCATAATTCCCATAGCAGGAAACATTCTCAGCTTAATTTTTATGGCTGCCACCAGCTCAAAGTCTGGGCACAACAGTGGTCATGGAAATCCTTCACCTAAAAGGTGGCCGTACAAGGACTGCAACCTATATTTTAGGGCGGCTTTGCACGTTGCGACATTGCACGTGCGATGTCGGTGGGGTCAAATCGAAAGTGACGCACATCCGGCGTCGCAGTCGATATCGCAACGTGCAAATCCTTTTTGATACGATGAACGAGCGCAAAAGCGTCGTTATCGTATCATCGCTGCAGCCTCCGACATTTCCATAATGCCGATGCAGCGACAGGTACGATGTTGTTCCTCGCTCCTGCGGCAGCACGCATCGCTGTGTATGAAGCCGCAGGAGCGAGGAACTTCACCTTACCTGCCGCCGGCTGCAATGAGAAGGACGGAGGTGGGCGGGATGTTTACATCCTGCACATCTCCGCCCCTCCACTTCAATTGGCCGCCTGCCGTGTGACGTCGCTGTGACGCCGCACGACCCGCCCCCTTAGGAAGGAGGCGGGTCGCCGGCCAGAGGGACATCGCACGGCAGGTATGTGCGTGTGAAACTGCCGTAGCGATAATAATCGCTACGGCAGCTTTCACTAGATATTGCTCGTGCGACGGGGGCGGGACTATCGCTGCAGCATCGGTAACACATTGTTACTGATGTCGCAGCGTGCAAAGCCCGCCTTAGGCTTTATACCATATGGTCAATATATACCTTCAATATCAAGGTTTGAAGCCCCATTAAGAAGCTCAGATTTTTTTACCCATCGTGTTTCCCTGAAAATAAAATAGGCGCTTATATTTTTTGCAACAAAACAAGAGACTCAAGCGCTGGAAGCACAGGACCAAGCAGACTTGTCTTGTAAAATGTTACATTTATTTGTTTTATTAAAAACATGCCATATGGTCAGACAGATACAACCATAAATTTGGGGGGTAATTGGATGGAAAACACCAGCGTGTTTCGGCCTAAGCCTTAATCATGGCCTTCATGACCTTGATTAAGGCCTAGGCTGTAACATGTCGGTCATTTCCCCCTCCATTTTTGGTTGTATCTGTCTGACCATCTGGTATGTTTTTAATATAACAAGTAAATGTGAAATTTTACTAGACAAGTGTTACAAATTGGTGCCGCCGTTGCCGCAAGCAGCCTACTGTAGTTCCTGTTACACCCAGGCGCCGGCCTCTATTTTTGGTCGTGCCTCAGGTCATCCAGCTGGATTCTCATTCCTCTTTGCCTAAGTGTGGAGAAGTGGCTAGTGCACATGCGTGTGCTGATTGCGACAGGGTTATTCTTCTATATCACACAATCAACAGAGCGAGAGATGATGAAACAATCCAAAGAACATTTATTCCAAGCTAATCAAACGGTCCATAACATAATCCACCATACAGAGGGTAAAAATAGTCCAGAAACACGAATATAGTCCAGTAAGCGATAAATATCCAGGTCTCTATGGGGAGCCACAGCTACTTCCCCAGAGGATGACTCGTCCTGCTTCTCTTGAAGTTTTCAAACAGACTGACTAATTCTTCAGGTAAGCAGAGAGTTAAGGTGGATCCCAGGCCCCCCTCCCCCAGACCTAGGGACAGGAACACTACTGGGGGTGATTACCTACAGACAATACAATGTACACACAAGCAATACAGAGAATGGACAGAGAACCACACCTAAAATACGAACCTACACAACATGATACACGACCCCCCCATATTCCACCATCACACCGATTTACCCCAGTCTGAGCCTAAGCCCAGTGTTTCGTCTACTGAGCATGCTCAGCCTGTTAGCCCCATTCCTGAGCTAAGTCATCAGTTCAGGCTACTGAGCATGCTCACACACTTTGTGCAGTATCTGTGGCTAAGTCTGATGAGGACTTCACTGGGCATGTCTGTGAGGTTGGAGGACTAGATAGTCTGGATAGCGTCAGGTGTCCTGATGATGTGGCCACTCCAGACTGGCTCGCGGAAGCCTGCCCCAATGACTTGACACCCCACCATTGGCCTTCTGACAATGA
This sequence comes from Anomaloglossus baeobatrachus, assembly GCF_048569485.1. NCBI lineage: Eukaryota > Metazoa > Chordata > Amphibia > Anura > Aromobatidae > Anomaloglossus > Anomaloglossus baeobatrachus. Next base: position 683,173,062 of record NC_134354.1, read on the forward strand.
GTGGTAGGGTGTTTAGGGCGGTGCTGTCGTTGTGTTATCAATGATGTGGCGGTTCCTGATAGGCCGCTGGTGACGTTACTGATTATGTGGAACTACGCCATTGGTCCCTTTGGGCGACATCTTGGATTGGCACTGTGTTTGGGGCGGTCCTTAGTTGTTAAAAGGTCCTGGAGAGTATACCCCGATGCCCAGTTGTCACATCTCAGCTCTAAGAGTCTTATCAGAGCAGTGAAGCCACATCAGAGCCTTTGCGTCATTGTTATATCAGAAGCAGTAGGCAGGGTTAGGCATCCGGTGCCCGTTATGCCAAGATCATGTGGTGAGGCATGGTAGGGCTAGTCATCCCGCTTTCCCTCCTTCGTTCCAGTTCCTCTGCAGCAGCTCAGTGGTGTTAACTGGGCTGCGCCTACTGTCCCAGTGTGCCCCATGTGTACTCGGACAGATTTACCTCAGGACTCCATGTGCTGTGAACAGGAGAGGTCCTGGTTTCGGTGTGTGAGCCCTGTGGTGTTAACAGGGTTCACAATTGTCCTGATTCGAGTGACCTTTAGCCAGCACACAGGAAGGTTTATCTTCTGTAGCAAAATGTATTGTGTATTTTGTAAATGGCCACCAGGTGGCAATGTGATTCTGTGATGTCTGCCCTGGCACTTGGTTAGGCAGAAGAAGGGTTAAGAGAAAGGAGGAGGATAGGGTATACATAGGACAGGCTGTAGAAGGAGGGTAGGAGAGTCCCCAGTAGGAGATAGAGAGAACAAGCCCAAGTATATTTTAATAAGAGAGTCAACCCTTTGATCCCGGACACACTGAGGTCCTGCTCTTAAGAGGACTGTTGGAACTGCATCCCCAGAAGAGGGATTTAGTCCAGTCAGTCGGGGTGGCATCCGTTCTTTCCTGGATAGAATCCCAACGAAATCCCCTGCAAGACTGGAGGTCAGTTGGCCCTTAAACGAGAAGGGTAGGTCCTGGCCAGAAGCACAAATGGAGAAGTGCTGTCGCACTGAGCTCTTCCAAAGCGCAAGCTAATCCCTGTTGGTGGGATGTATAGGCTTCTAGGACTATTTGAATCAGTTCGTGCAGTTCGTGACGGCAGACAGGAGAAGGAGGGGCCAAGTAGTGTTTGATGCAGGTCAGGTGCCAGGAAAGCAGTCGGCCGTCAAAATCATTGTTGGATTGGAGTCTGGAGGGAACCCCGTCGGGACCAGGAGCGGTGCCGGTGTTATGCGAGTGGAAAAAGTCCCATTAATGAAGATCAGTAAAGTTCAGTTGTTTGAAGAAAATATACCAGTGTCTGCCTTATTAACTCAGAAAAAGAATGAACTGTGGCAAAAACATCCCTGCAGTGGAGCGGTGACCAGGAGGCAAGGGGTTACCAAGCAGCTGCGCTGTGGTCTGGAAACCCCTGCACACACAACTACAACTGTCTCCCTGTAGCAATTCTACAAGCTGACCGTCACAGGAAGAGGTGATGGGACCCATTTCATTGGTCCCGGCACTCAGATTACTGTGATTAGTCAAACAGTCTGACTGACCAATCACAGCGTGATCGTGCAGGAGGTGATGAAATATCAGCACTTCCCTGCAATATCACCACTGGAGCTCGGCACAACTGACAGCCAAGCTCCGGCGGTAACTGCCAGGGATAGGGCCCACACAACCCCTGGCTTATTAACCCTCCAGATGCGATTGCAGAATTTGTAAATGTTGTGAGGGGGAACAGGCTCCCTTTTTGACCATCATTGGCACCCCGTTACAAAATAACTGCGAGTCAATGGTTGTCATGGCCCCTGGAGGTCAAAAAATGACCTCCTATGGTGCCACGTATGGTGGCCTGTTGGGTCAGATTATCCTGACAGGCGTTGTGTTAGCATAATCTGACAGGTCTCATGTATTGCAATACAGTGATCAAAATAATAAAGGTTTCAAAATATTTGGTATCACCATTTCCAGAATGATATAATCTGTTAAACTTTCAGACTATGGAACCCCTACAGTGCACACCATAAAAAAAAATAAATAAAAATGTGGCAAATAATTATGCTTTTCCATCATACTTCTGAGATAAAGCTAGAATAAAACATGATCGAAAAGACGAAATGTAAATAAATATGGTATCGCTGAAAACGACATCTTGTCCCACAAAAAAGCTGCCGTACAGTTCCGTCAGTGGAAAATTAAAAAACCTACAGCTCTCAAATCAGCGAAGCAAAAACAATACAATTGTTTTTATTGTGTAAAAGTAGCAAAACATAAAAAAATATATAAATGTGGTATCATTGTAATCATACTGACCTGAAGAATACAGCTGTCTTTTGACTCTTACCACACGGTTAAAGGCATAATATAACCCCCCTCCCCCCCAAAAAAAATAAAATAAATAAATAAATCCGAATTGCTTGTGTTTGTTCATTCTGCATCCCTAAAATTGGAATAGAACACAATCAAAAAATGTTATGTCCCCCAAAATGTTGCACAAAAAAAAAGTGAACTTATCCCACAATAGACAGGTTTTCATCCTATCCAATTTGAGCAGGGTTCCTTTAGTGCTAATTTTAAACAAATTTTAGATAAGATAACCCTTTAATACAAGATTTGCAGAAAATAATATGATAACTGACAAACAGCATGGATTCATGAAAGATAAGTCGTGTCTAACCAACCTGTTGGGGTTCTATGAGGGGGTAAGTTCAAACCTGGATATTGGTAATGCAGCTGATGTGATTTATTTGGACTTTGCAAAGGCATTTGATACTGTACTACATAATAGCCTTATACTAAAGCTCCAGAAGCAAGGACTAGGGGACACAATATGCAACTGGGTAAGGAATTGGCTAAAAGATAGGAAACAAAGAGTAGTCATAAATGGTACATTCTCTAAATGGGCCATAGTCAGCAGTGGGGCGCCGCAGGGATCTGTGCTTGGACCGATTCTTTTTAATCTCTTTATTAATGACCTTGTGTATGGGATTGATAGTACAGTGTCAGTCTTTGCCGATGACACCAAACTATGTAGGATATTAAAAACTGACCTGGATAGTACAATATTACAAAAAGATCTGGATAAGATGTCAGAATGGGCAGATACTTGGCAAATGAGATTTAATGTTGATAAATGTAAAGTAATGCACCTAGGACGGAGTAATCCTATAGCTGCGTATACATTAAATGGAAGTAAACTCGGGACTACAGAACAGGAAAAGGACTTGGGTATTCTCATTACAAATAAGCTGAGCAGCAGCACTCAATGTCAAGCAGCAGCTGCTAAAGCAAACAAGATTTTAGGGTGTATAAAAAGAGAGATTAGATCCCGTGATCCCAACGTATTGTTACCCCTCTATAAATCACTTGTAAGGCCACATCTGGAATACGGGATCCAGTTTTGGGCTCCACATTTTAAAAAGGACATTCAGAAGTTAGAGTCAGTTCAAAGGCGGGCAACTAGACTATTACAAGGAATGGAAGGCCTCACATATGATGACAGGTTGAAAAAGTTAGATATGTTTAGCTTAGAAAAAAGATGTCTCAGAGGAGATCTCATTTATATGTATAAATACATGTGCGGTCAATATAAAGGACTGGCACATGACTTATTTCTTCCAAAGACAGTACTAAGGACCAGGGGGCACTCACTGCGAGTGGAAGAAAAGCGATTCCAACAGCTAAATAGGAAAGGGTTCTTTACAGTTAGAGCAGTCAGACTGTGGAATGCCCTACCACAAGAGGTAGTAATGGCAGATACTATAACAGCTTTTAAAAAAGGGCTGGATGATTTCCTCAGTACACACAACATTGTTGGTTATAAATGACTTAGTGACTAAATGTAGAACTGGTGGAGGAAGGTTGAACTAGATGGACCTAGGTCTTTTTTCAACCTAAGTAACTATGTAACTATGTAACTAAGACGCCAACCTAAGAAGTGACTATGTCATGTGGTGTTCGGTTTTGCACTCGCTGGGTGTCATGGCAGAGTGGCACCCCTGAGGCTCTGATCGCCACAGGTACGGCACCTCAATTAAGGTGCGGTATCTATCTCAGGTAAGGAGGGGATTAATCACTGGTGTTCCACATTCACACACGACATACAGCTTAGGAGCCTTCACATAGGATGGGTTAGCACAGGGTAAGCAGGGGGTGGCCACAACAGTCATGGGACTTCCCGGTCACTGAAGCCAGCCATCTGGGGGGCGGGTTCCATCTGGGGTAGAAATAGGTGCAGCACACTCACATCAAGAGCAGATCCGTCAGGACCATAGTTCTGGCCAGACATCTCTGGAAAACTTGGACTTTACTGGGCTCGGGGCTTGGAGCGGGAGCTCAGCCAGTGTACCTAACTGCAGAGGGGGACACCCTAGAAATAGGACTCTCACTCCTTCTCTCTCAAAACACCGATGGAGACCCCTTACTAGATCTGGGATTGACCTGAGCCTATCACGGCAGTGACCAGTGTGACCGGCGACGAGTAGGTTAACCGTCTGCCCCGTGGGGTGCTACAGCAGCGTCGGACTCTGTTCACACCACAGAGTCTGACAAGCAGCCTGAAGTCTCTTAGTTGTAGAGCCTAACGCAGGTGTTGCCTGTGTTTAGCTTCACTGCTCTCCAGTCCAGAAGAAGTTAACTCCTGCTGGCTTGTAAACTGTTGCTAGGAGCTCAGGCTTCTAATGACCATTTACAGCCGCCATTATAGCGCCCCTGAACTCATCAGGGTGCTACAAGGTTCTGCATCCCCACAAGGATGCAGGGCCTACCCCCTAGGGCCCCGAAAGACCAGTGCCGGTAACACACAAAAACTCCAGGTAATCCCAGTTTTCCCCAACAGTCCCCCATACAATGGTACAAGGCTAGAGTCAGACCAATGGATGGCCACCTAGAGGTGGAGCCAGTCCACTAGTTGACCAGGTGGGAGGGATGGACTCAGGACAGAGAGTCAGAGTTAGTCTGAGGGAGTCGAGGAGTGAAGGTGGACAGGAGGAGACTCACTGACGCGGGGTTGACAGTAACCTGGTACCCAGGAGGGTAGTTGCCGGTGGAGTACTCTTGGAACTACGCACTTACGGGGTTACATGACCCTAGGACAGGCAGAAGCTCCAAGCCGAACTGTTAACACTTGCACAGCGAGGGGACCATCAAGGACCTTGCTGACCCTAAGAATCCGAAGACTCAGTAGCAAAGGGAGAACTGGGGACAGGACCAGACACTCCAACCCCGCAAGGGTCACGCTACCATCAGGCGGACAGAAGTGGACAAACCACAGGACGGGGACCCCCAGTTGCTCTACGCCACGGGGACCCATTAACCAGAGCCAGGTGCAGGGGAAGAATGTACCAGATTACTACACTGGCACTGGGACAAAGGGGACCTGGAGGTCAAACCAGCCGGCCTCGAGTAACCTGTTACCACCAATAAAAGTGAGTAAAGACCAGTTGCACTGAACTCCTGTGTGGACTACCTTCTTCCAACACCCATCACATCACCTATCCTCTGGGGCTCGGCCCTGTTTGCGGAGGGCCTACCATCCAGGCAGCAATTAACATCAGCCCCAGTAGTGACATTGTGCAGCGGCGGCTCCATAGATATAGCCGCAACACCGCAAGTGGTGTCACGTGTGAACATTAAAATAATCCCTTGTAAATATATCCCCTTTACAAAAAGGGCCCAGGGCACAGAACTGGGCAACAGTCACCACAGTGACATTCCCCAGTTATACACTGCCCGGGACCGAGTACCCCATATCCCTGGGTGCGACACCATCACTCTTTATAAGGTTCTGGATCTGGTTGCTTATCACCAAATATAGCTCAGCCTTCCTCCTCCAAAATCGGTCCTTATAGTAGTGATCCATAGCCTGGTGATCTGAGGGGTGTGCTTTCCTGAGTGGTGTGGAAATATCCTTGTTGTTAGTTTATTTCCCCCTGTGTTTTATTTCCTCCTGGGTACCTATGGTCTCTCCCTCATGTCTGATTTCAGTGTGCATGAGTTTTGGTTCTTTCCTCTGTCTGTGTTTTTTGTGGGGTTTGGTTCTCCGGTCCCGATGCTCTCCTAGGGTGGGGGAGAAGGGGTGTAAGATCAGGGCTTAAACAGGAGTTAGGGAAACATTGGCGGCTGAGACCTAGCTACCATCAAGCTTACCTCTGGGATAAGCAACAGCATAGGGTCCCTAGTTTGAGGGTCAGCTTAGAGGGCCCTCTTCTGTTACCTTGATTCCCAATGACAGACTGACAGTTTGACTGGAACAACTGGTACTTGACAGGAGGCAATGAGTGAAGGTATAGGTAGAGTAAGAAGGCTAAGGTTCCTTTACTTTTAGTTACCGGTACTTGTATTTTATGGTTGAGGCAATTGCGTGAAAATGGGGTGTGGTTTTTAAATGATGGTGGTTTACAAATACAAACATTGTAACTTTTTTAGAAATTTTACTCCTACCCCTGCATACACATACTATTGAAACATTAGATGTGTCAATTGTTGATAGTCCAAATGTGACGCCCTGGCAAAACCAGGTAGTCACAGATAGGCCCCTGCACAACACCACCCCACACTTAGGAAACACACAGCCAACCTAAAACCCTAGTCACCCCCCCTTAGGGAAAGATAGACACACCAGTGGGCGTGACCAGGTGGTTGGACATGCCCACCCAGGGGTCTAGACAGCCTGGGGCGGGAAAACAAGCAGATTAGTTTGTAGTTTAAGTTGAGAGGAGTGTGGGCTGGAGCTAAGTGTAGCTCCAGAGAAAGTTCAAGTTGAACGGTGCCAGGGTAGGAGCCCTGGTGCCTTGGCTAGGAGGCAGACGGTGGTCTCCGTCAGCAGGAGACGGGAAGATGGCTCAGCAGAACCAAGGTGGTCCGGGACAGGGTTGTAGCCTGCCGATACTGACACGGGGAACCGACCCGGAAACCGAAGCACAAAGGGGGGTACTCGGACCCTGAAACCAGGACCGGAAACAAGCGGCCTGGTTAATTAACCGATTGAAGCCAGGATTACAGGTCCTGTCCCACCCAAAGTCCCTCATAGAAGACAAGAGCCCACCGATAGGGATAAGAGGTCACCGCCAGGGCCCATAGATCTCACGGGCCAGCGACTGCGGGCACGGATCCTCAGGCCACATCCAGCCGGGAGCGGACTCCTGAGTTCCAGACTAGGAAGTCCACCTTACACAAAAACAGTGCAGAGAAAAGGATAGAGACCACCAGCCCAGGTGGGGGATCCGAATGTAACCGGCCGCGGCGCCGGCCACCAGCACCTTGGTTTACCAGAGACTCATGTGATTTATTGACTGTGAGTAATTAAACATCCCCTTGCCATCGCTACACCCTACACACTGGGTCCCGGGCAACCATCCCTACCCACGGAGGGGTTAACATCCAGCTGCCCCGGGTGCCCTATAACTGCAGCAGTGGTGTCCCAACTCACCACACACCGTGGGTGGCGTCACGAACTTATTACGGCCCAGCCCGTACATCTACGTCCCCCCATTTTATTCGGCGTGTCTGCGAGACCCCCGGGTCCGGAGACCCTCGAGCCACCCCCCTTAGGAGGTTCGGATCCGAGCAGCGGCGGCTGCTGGCACAGGGGCGGCATACATTTGCTTAGGAACCCTCCCTTGTATTGATTGCCTAAAATTGCTTAAAAATTATGCGATATTAATGAACTTATGAGAACATACTGTACATACGCATTTGAAAACATAAAAACATCATGAACAAGAGATATAATCAGAGATCAGTGTAGAAATTGTAGGGGATCCTTATAACCAGACCCTTTAAAATCTGACCTTAAAAGCATGACTGATTTATGTATCACAAGTCTTTTTTGGAGAAACCAATTATGTGTTACTAGTTTATATTGATTGCGTGGACCATCTGTATACGGATCATAATTGTGTCCATATGTTTAGGATTTTATTGCATTTTTTAGAGCGGAAGTAATCCAACAAAAATACACTTTAACGTCAGAAGGAAGTTACATTCACTGCAGATTGATTGCAAATGAGTGATAATAAATTGTTGCAAAGATTTAATTTTAAACTCATACCCACATATGCAAACTGAACTATGATAATTCCGAGTGTCTGTTGTAGACCATTTTTGCTAGCACAGTATAAAACATGTTCAGATAACACTTTTCCATCTGTTTGTATGTGAGTCAAGTGTAAAAATTGCATTAATTATTTAAATCAATTAAAAATCTGCGGAAGCGAAAAGTCGAAATGAAAACTCCTCAAGAAACCTTTTTGTGGTCACATTAGAGATGCACACACACCTCACAATTCAATAAGTGTTTAACAGTCTCCAGCAAATCACCTAATCATATTTTAATCATATAGCATACGTTATTGATCTTTTTTTTTAAATATTTAATCATACAAACAATAATCAATTTCAATCAATATCAATAATTGATATTTGCCATGACGTTGGCAGGGGTGGCTCAAAGAATTGATCAATTATTTGCTAAAAATCTCATTTATATTACAGTACAGTTGGAATAAATCTGTGAATTTGCACTTTTTATATGATGCATGCCATTTTCAGATCGTGCTGGCTCCCCTCTCTCTCTGTTTGGTTGTAGTTATGCTACAAATGTCTGGTGGCTGGTCACCACCATGCTATGCACGCCTGATCTTGGTTTGCAATATATTCCTCCTGTTTGTAGCTGTTCACATTCAGTTGCCTCACCCTTTCCACAGGCATTGCTAATTAAGCACCATACTTGGATCTGGTCCGCCTTTATCAATGGTTGCTGTCTGGCACTGGGAGGGTCAGTTCTGATATAGTCCTGGTATGTGTAGAGCTTACTCTACATGCTGGGACCTGGGCTGGCCTCTATCCACTATTGCCTCTTTTGCAACATAGAAGCGGTTATATATACAGGTTACAGGTATGTGTGCTCTATTATGGTTCTGCTTTTAACTTTATCTAGGAGGCCGCATGGCACATGAAATACAGAATATAGTGTAGGACCCCTCTATTGAGATTTGCCGTGACGTTGGCAGGGGTGGCTCAAAGAATTGATCAATTATTTGCTAAAAATCTCATTTATATTACAGTACAGTTGGAATAAATCTGTGAATTTGCACTTTTTGTATGATACATGCCATTTTCAGATCGTGCTGGCTCCCCTCTCTCTCTGTTTGGTTGTAGTTATGCTACAAATGTCTGGTCGCTGGTCACCACCATGCTATGCACGCCTGATCTTGGTTTGCAATATATTCCTCCTGTTTGTAGCTGTTCACATTCAGTTGCCTCACCCTTTCCACAGGCATTGCTAATTAAGCACCATACTTGGATCTGGTCCGCCTTTATCAATGGTTGCTGTCTGGCACTGGGAGGGTCAGTTCTGATATAGTCCTGGTATGTGTAGAGCTTGCTCCACATGCTGGGACCTGGGCTGGCCTCTATCCACTATTGCCTCTTTTGCAACATAGAAGCGGTTATATATACAGGTTACAGGTATGTGTGCTCTATTATGGTTCTGCTTTTAACTTTATCTAGGAGGTCTCATGGCACATGAAATACAGAATATAGTGTAGGACCCCCCTATTGAGATTTGCCGTGACGTTGGCAGGGGTGGCTCAAAGAATTGATCAATTATTTGCTAAAAATCTCATTTATATTACAGTACAGTTGGAATAAATCTGTGAATTTGCACTTTTTATATGATGCATGCCATTTTCAGATCGTGCTGGCTCCCCTCTCTCTCTGGTTTCCCATCTTGTAGTAATGTCCATATTTTGTAGTAATGCCCTCATCCTAGTCCGCATCTTGTTGTAATGTCCCCCATCCTGTTCCTCAATTTGTAATGTGCCCATCCTGGTCTTCATCTTGTAGTAATCTTCCCATCCAGGTCTGCATCTTGTTTTAATGTCCCCCATCCTGGTCCTCAATTTGTAGCAATGTTCTTCATCATGGTCCCACATTGTAGTAATGTCCCCATTCTCGTCCACATCTTGTAGTAATGACTCCCAACTGGGTCCTCAATTTGTAGTAAGGTGCCTTTCCTAGTCCATCTTATTGTATTGTCCCTTATCCTGGACCCCATCTTGTAGTAATGACCACCATCCTGGTCCATGTCTTGTAGTATTGTCCCCATCCTGTTCCCTATCTCACATCTCGGAGTAATGTCCCCTATTCTGCTCTCCTTACACATAAAAAAAGATTCCTCTCACTTGTCTTCTGCTCTGTCTTCCATAACCAGGGTGGCGTATGGCAATGAGGTCATACGTCACCCACTCCAGTATGCTGATGAGACGCCCCTGGACTAGTCAGGTTGTCACAGGGTATTGCACGCTCTTTATCTCCCAGTGTAGAACTCAACCCCCCATGGTTCTGGGTTCCCAACTTGCGGCACTGCCTCCACCAGCATCCAAAATCCAAATTACACCTTGCACCAGACCCTGTCAGGCACACAAGTGGGCTGCTAAGCTGGAATAGGACTGCCCACCTAGGGGTCAGGCAGGGAGGTGGGAGGTGATAAGTGAGCAGTTGAGTGGTAGCCCTCGAGCAGTGAGGAGCTCGGAGGAAGCTGGGAGTTGGAGCTCCCAAGGGAGAAGCAGATTGGGTTGCAGACAGTGGTCTGGACCCGGAGGAGTCGGAGACCCAGTCGCGGGATATTGGGACTGGGTGCCTGGCTAGTCGAGGAGAACGGTCGGCAGCTGCAGTCCAATAGCCGGTCTGGGGCCGAAAGCACGTCAGGGTACTGGACCCTAGGACGGGGAGAGGCTTCAAGGAACAAGGCAATTAACCTGCGGAGGACAGGGTCTTTATGGACTGTTTCCACGAGGCTCAGAGATTGGGGGCACTAGTGCAACGAGGGGGGATAGGGCTTTCCAAACAAAGCAGCCCACTGAAATCCCAAGCATGAGCTCCTGAGAGCAAGCTACTCTACTACCCGTAGCAGGGAGCGGGGCCCGGACAGCTTCAAGCTTACGGGCCACTTGGACTTTTCTAAAATTCTGTGCACGGAGGCAAGCACCAGACCATCAGGCAGTGCTGCAGGGGAGGGAACCCGGACTAACTCCCCAAGAGGGCAGCGGCACCCAGAGACTTGATTTACCACATTCTCGGCATCTGCTTTCCTTCTGAGTGAGTACTTGATTAACCCCTGCTACCAGCGAGTCTGCGCTCCCCCTGCAATTCATCCCACCATTCAGGGTCCTGGGGCCTTTCCCTATCCGTGGAGGGTAACGTCATCTGTCTGTCCCACTCCATCACCCCGGGTACTCCCAACGGCAGCGGCGGTACTCCCTATTACCGCACACCACGGGTGGCGTCACAAACTACCTAACTCCCCTGTAAATAACCCCCTCATCACGTTTTGGAGTGACCCCGAGCCCCTGGGTCCGGAGACCCTCGAGCCACGAGTAGTGACGCCTGGATCCAAGCGGTTTGACCACTGCTGGGGCGGTACACGTCCGAGACATTGACATCAGCTGCCAGCTTCAGATTGGTCAGTGACTGGTATTGGTATTGTGGTGTGGAGAGCTGGTCTCTGTGCCAATGTACATTTCAATTGGATGTGCATCTAAGAATGCACATTCAAGTGAAACAGAGTGTTTGCATCCCCCTGAACTTGGTCCATGATAATCATGGGAGCTCCATTTCCTGCTGGTCGCATAAAACAGCGTTAGAGGCTGCATATGGCCCATGGGCCATGTGGTTTAGATCCCTGCTGTACTGTATACATTCGCATATACAACAGATTCCAATGACAAAGCCAGGTTTAAATCATCATTGTACTTTCACACAAATAGATCTCATCAGACAGATAATGTGATAAATAGGCAATTTGCAAATCACTTTATTTAAAAATGATGTTTTACCCCACAAAAAGCAAACACTTCAACGTGCTGGCATCTAGGTATTCTATGTAACTTGCTGTCTACTGCCTGTTGTCAAGTGTAATCTGTCTATATAAGGTCTAAAAGATGCGGCTCACAGGCAAAATACAAACCCGGAGGTTGGTTCTGGTGGCCTGCAGGCACTGTAGAACGCTTCACATTCATGTCTTGGATCAGGTGCCCGCCAACTTTAGCGCTTCATTTCAGTGGAATGTGTCAATGAGTCAATGAAAACGTATTGCAAAGCAGTGACCAGTTCTCTGCACCACAATAACAATGCCAGCTGCCAGTTAATCAAAGGCCGGCAGCCGATGTCGGTGTGCCAACGTGGCTTATGACATCATTGCCAAGCACAGTCCAGGCTATGTAGAAAAAAGGTCACCCAGGGAATGGAGGACAGGTGAGAAGAATCTCTTTTTTATATAATATGTATGTGAAGAGTGGCACAATGGGGGACATTACTACAAGAAGGGGACAAGGCTGTGGACATTGCTAAAGGATAAGGACCAGTATTGATACATTACTACAAGATAGGTACCAGGATAGGGGACATTACTACAAGTTGAGGACCAAGATGGAGGCCATTACTACAAGATGAGAACCAGATTGGGGAGACTACTACAAGAAGATCCAAGAAGGGATCCAATGTCTCAAGAAGAATAGAAGTTGTTAAAAAATTTAAAACTTTATTAAATCCATTAAAAATATCCAAAAATCAACACACAAGAGGCATATAGGAACAGGATAAAGGACTTTTCCTACACGTTTCAATCTATAAGGTCTTATTCATGAATAAAACCTTATAAGTTGAAACGCATAGGAAAAGTCATCTGTCCTGTTCCTATGTGCCTCTCGTGTGTTGATTTTTGGATATTTTTAATGGATTTAATAAAGTTTTACATTTTTTAACAATTTCCATTTACTTGAGATGCTGGATCCCTTCTTGGATTTTGTTGTTCACGCCTGGGTCAGAGCATTTTCTGTGCGTCGGTGGTGGATTCAGGATTGAAGAAGGGTGAGCTGGAGTATATCTCTATATTACTACAAGAAGGGGACCAGGATGGGGGCATAACTAAAAGATGAGGACCAGGATGAGGAATATATTACTACAAGGTGATGACCAGGATGGGGACATTACAACAGGATGAGGACCAGGTTGGGGATAATACTGCTAGATGAGGAACAGGATGGGGGCATTACTACAAAATGATGACCAGGGTGAGGACATTGTTACAAGAAGGAAACTAGGATGGGTATATTACTACAAGATGGGGCACCAGAATGGGGATATTACTATAAGATAAGACCAGTATAGGGGACATTATTACAAAATAGGAACCATGATGGAGACATTACTAAGATGAGGACCAACATTGGGGAAGTTACTACAAGTTGAGGACCAGAATGGGGAGATTACTATAAGAAGGGGACCAGGATGGGGGCGTAACTAAAAGATGAGGACCAGGATGAGGAATATTACTACAAGATGATGACCATGATGGGGACATTACAACAGGATGAGGACCAGAATGGGGAAAATACTGCAAGATGAGGACCACGATGGGGACATTAATGCAAAATGATCACCAGGGTGGGGACATTACTACAAGAAGGAAACTAGGATGGGTACATTACTACAAGATAGGGCACCGGGAGTGGGATATTACTATAAGATAAGACCAGGATGAGGGACATTACTACAAAATAGGAACCATGAGAGGGACATTACTACAAGATGACTACCAAGATTGGGGAAGTTACTACAAGATGACTACCAGAATGGGAAGATTACTACAAGACTAGGACCACTATGGCGATATTACTACAAGAAGGGACCACGATGGGGACATTCCTACAAGAAGAGGACCAGGATGGGGCACATTACTACAAAATAAGGACCAGAATGGGAACATTATCTATAAGATAGTACATCAAGGTAGGGGACATTATTATAAGAAGGGGACCAGGATGGAACACATTAGTACAAGATAACGACCAGGATGGAACACATTACTACAAGAAGAGGACCAGGATGGATACATTATTTCAAGAAGGTTGACCAAGATGGGGAACATTTTTTAAAGATAGGGACCAAGATTGGGTCATGACTCATTACTACAAGATAGGGACCAGGATGGGGACACTACTACAAGATAGGACCATGATGGGAACATTTTATAAGATGGTACACCAAGATGGGGGACATTATTACAAGAAGGAGCCCAGGATAGAGCAAATTACTACAAGATAGAACCAAGATGGGAACATTACTACAAGATGAGGACCAGGATGGGTTCATTACTTCAAGAAGGTCTACCAGGATGGGGCACATTTTTACAAGATAGGACCAGGATGGGGACATTACTACAAGATAGGGACTAGGATGGACACATTACTACAACATGAGGGCTGTCATGCTGTTGGGTGTCTACCCACTGCGCCACAGGCCAGAATTACCCTGAGGGGCATGATTAAGTGTTTACTGAGTCTTCACTCTGATGGTGATGGTGAGGCTGGTTTGATGGTAGACTGCAATTACAGCTCCAGGGAACATCGAATTGTCGGGTTAGAGGCGCAGGTGCAAGATACAGGTACAGGAGGGTGAGACAGAGGCATAAACAGATGGTTTGTGGTCAGGGAAGGCAGCACAGGGTCAGAATGCAGAGCCGAGATCAGGAGCGGAGAGATCAGACAGGATGGGTATACTAGCCTGGTCGGTAAAATGAGGATCAAAATAAACAAGCATATGAAACAGGAATAAGCAGACAGACTGACAAAGAACTAATGTTCGGAAAAGGAGTGGTGAAAGGAGCTGCCTAAAATAGACCCGGCTCGCATGGGATAGCTCTTGGAACCTAATTTCTGCAGGACTCAGCAAGGTTAAATTCCTGGAGAGAATGGCCATGCTCCCCAGAAGCCAATTGGAAGTTACAATAGAAGCAGCACTGCAAAGAAGTGCTGCAAAAGGCAACTTAGTGAGGAGACATGATATGAGGAGAAGCCATACGGTGAGCATGGCGAGTGGGGTGGCACTGAGGAGGTATGTGAGTTGCCACTGTAACAAGGACAAGGAAGGAAACATTGCTACAAAAAGGAGACCAGGATGAGGACATTACTACAAGATAGACACTAGGATGGGACACATTACTACAAGACAGGGACCAGGGTGGGACCACTGCTACAAGAAAGCGACCAGGATGGGGCATATTGCTACAAGATGGAGACCAGGATGGGGACACTACTACAAGATGAGGATTAGGATGGGGGCATTACTACAAGATTTTGGCTAGAATTACTATATGGTGGTAATTGTAAGACAACATTATCGTATGTGCCGATTAGGGGAAAAGAATTGTAAAAATGTAAAAATAAAATTTAAAAATAAAGTATGAAAAAATATTTTGCTACTAAAAAATCACAGCTGGCATGAAGCCCGAAGGTAGTAGAGGTCTTTGAGGAGTGTAAGTAAAGAGAAATAAATACAAAACAGAGAGAAAAATCATCCATTTGTAAAAACAAAAAAACACACACAAAGATACCCCCTTTCTCCAATTTATTGACTCCCAAAATACCCCTGCACGTCCGACATAATCCACAGACACAATGTCCAATGGTACCCCAGCTGTGAGCTCAGGTGAACTGACCTGAGGTGAACTCATTGAACTCAGCATCCTCCTCAGGTGAAATCATTGAACTCAATGCTGGAATGCCGGATTAGGCTATGTGCGTACTTTGAGTATTTGGCTGCAGACATTTCTGCCCAAAATCTGCATATCCTGACAAAAAAACGCACCAAAAGCGCATGCTTTTTTGATGCAACTCTGCTGTGTTTTTCTACCACGAGATGCACATTTAGTGCAGAAATGTCTGAAACCAAATACTCAATGCGCGTACATAGCCTGATTTCATAATCTGGCATTAAGTTCAATGAGTTCACATGAAGTGAGGTCTCTGAGTTCAATGGGCTCACCTCAGGTCAGTTTGTGTTGCCAGGGGTTAAGGGGATACCCAGAATCGGGCTAAGGGGTCGCTTCTGGAAATGGGATCATGGTGTCGTGACCCGGTCTGTGATCCCTGTAACCACAATAAAAAGGGGGGTATGTACGTGACGCCACCCATGGAATGTGATCAGAGATGACCACCGCTGCTGCAGAACCTCCGGGGGTGATGGATGGCAGCTTGAGATGGGACGGCTCCCCACAGGTAGAGCCTTCTCCCCCGGGCAGTGTGATAGTCTATGGGGGAGTGCAAGACACGAGCACAATAATCAAGCAGACTCACGGTTTTGCAGTTTCTTTGGCCTTTACTGATGATAGCATTCAGCAGAGTACTGTCCACGGAGTCTGTGAAGGGTTCAAGGTTTCTCCCACCCAGCCGGGCCGTTTTGGCTTTTTTTTCTGCACTGTGCTTGTGTGGCCCTGCTGCTGTGTAAACTAGGCAACTGGCCCTGTTCTCCTCCTGGGTACTGACCGAACAGGCAACTCGCGTCCTTACTTGTATGCTCCTGAACTCTCCTGTGTTGCTGTTGCTGTGGTACAGGTGAAGAATCTGGAATCTTCACTTCTCCGGTGTTAACTGTGCGGTGAGTAATCTGCACAGCTTCGGATCCGGCATCCGTTCTGTGTGCTCCACTGGGGTGAGTTCAGCAATACTCTTTCTCCTAGTTATGTTCCTCTGTTTTATCTGTCTCCTTTCCTCAGACCCTCGGCTTAGGCTTGGAATTGGTCAGCGGATCCTGTGGTGAGCTTGAGCCAGCTCCAACCTGCAGATCCTTCTTCCTCAGTCCTCCCTGGAACTGAACTGCACTGACTGAACAAAACTGACCACTTCCTCGCCACACCAGAATATATAGGGAAGCAGCTTGGTCTCCCCCTTCTGGCTAGGAGGTGCTAGTGTTGTGTGAGGAGTTAACCCTTTGTGTTGTTTCTGTGGCATATGAACCCTGGGGTGCTACATTCCCTCTTAGTGAAGAACAGTACTCCCGGGACTGTGAAAGAAACAACAAACAAGTTATCAACAACAATTGTATACATACAGAGTCCCAAAAGGAAAAATACAAAAACCCAAAAAGTTCAACAAGAGTCCAAGATGTTCAAAAAGCAGTCTCTCCAGGGCTTAGTCTTTTGCCTCCGGGGCTGATGGAAGTATACATTCAGCCTTTACCCCAACCAGTCCTGTGGTAGGTATGGTCCATATTTAATAGAAAGGAAATTATTCAAGAATATGTAAGTGTTCATACAGAATAGTCTCTGTAGGTACTGGGCTTAGGGGTCTCAACGTTGCAAACATACTGTATAAACATTTCATTAACCAAACGCTTCTTAAAGGTGTCTCTACTCTGGTCGTAAGTGCAGTAGGCCTCACGCCACTCAGGCCACCACCCATGTGATCAAGTTGTAACTCTCCGTGCTGCCACCTTACACCACTCTTCTCTCACCTTTTCTGTACACTAAACTGTTACGGTTTCTCACTAAACATTATAACATGTACATTTTATATGCAATTTCATATTAGTCTTTATATCTTGCTGGTATCTGACCCTGGGTACTACGCTGTGACCTGCGTACTGCTGGTGTACTGGGTGTGCTTAGCATAATGGTGTGGGTGGAAGTGTACCTATTCGGTGTTTCTGGTAAGTGTGAGGATGGGGGACTGACTGTAGGACTGGCAAGCCCACTGGGACCAGGAATCTGTCCTTCCTCTATGGGTTCAACTTCCAGATCTTCTTGTTTGGGACTTCTTGTGGTACGGGTTCTGATGCTGGTTCCACCACTTGAGGGAAGGCGATCATCGGGACTACTACTGCCCCATAGTAATTTAGCCAAGTTTTTGGTAAATCTCCTAAGACTGTATGGAACACATCTTCTTCCTCCTTGACAGGTTGTACCTGTACGGGTAAGGTGACTTCTGGTGTCTTCAAGGTTTCAGGACACGGTTTGAGTTGATCTCTTGACACGACAGCTGATGTCCTTCCTTCATCCTTACTGGCGAGACACACTTTGGGATTATCTATACTTGATGGTAAGACTGTATATGGGGTGGTTTGCCACTGATTATCCAATTTGTTTGTGCGTCGTCCTCCTGAGAACTTGGTCACCAGTTGCAATGGGGTTTCTAGAGCCTACTGGTTAAAGGTTCTCTCCTGTCTTCCCCTTGCTTGTTGGAGACTTTTCTCTACGCACTCTTGTACTTGGCGATACTGTTACTGATGTAGGGTATCCCAATTGGATTCTTGAACTTCTGCATCTGGCTTCAGAATTCCCATATCTAAATTAATTGGCAGTTTACCGGGCCTTGCACGCATGAGGTAGGCGGGGGTGCAGTTTGTAGAACTCACCGGGACATGATTGTACAAGTCCACCAGGTCGGGCAATTTCTCTGCCCATTGATTCCTTTCTTACTCTGGTAAGGTCTTCAACAGGTCAATCACAATATGGTTCATCTTCTCGCATAAGCCATTTGTTTGGGGATGGTATGCTGTTGTGCAGATCTTTTTACAGCCATACATGTTGCAGAATTCTTGGAAGATCTGTGATTCAAAAGCTGGACCTTGATCTGCAAGGACTTGTTTTGGGTAACCATGGGGTCTGCAAAAGTACGTCTGGAATGCTTTAGCTGCTGTTCTAGCTGTAAGGTCTTTCACGGGTACCACCACTAAGAAGCGTGAGTAATGGTCCACGATGGTTAAGGCATAGACATAGCCGGACCGGCTTGGTGACAACTTGACGTGGTCTAATGCAACTAGCTCGAGTGGTTGCTCGGTTACTATGGACTGCAGTGGAGCTCTCTGGTTCTGTTGATCCTTTCTCCTGAGGTTAAACGGGCCGCATTTTCTACACCAATCTTCAATTGATTTTCTCATGCCAACCCAGTAGAATCTTTCTCTTAAGAGCACTTCCAAATTTTTCCAACTAAAATGACCTGCACCGTCGTGGTAAGCTTCCAGAACCATCTTGATGTCTTTCTTAGGCACGATGATCTGCCAGACCAACTCATGTGTTTTTGGATTGGTGTACCTTCTACAGAGCTTCCCTTGGTACAGGAACAATTTACCTCTTTCCTTCCAGAGATGCTGTGTCTCAGCTGGGGCATTCTGATTACGGTATGCACCTTGTTGTGTAAGCAGTTCTTTCACTAGCTTCACAGCTGGATCGCTGTCTTGTGTGTCAACCCATCCGTGGTGTGCTAACGGGTTGAGATTTGCCTGCTGTTGTTTTTCGTAGACACACGGTTGATACTGTCCCACCTTAGGACGGTGAAAGGCCGGCAGCTCAATTTCTTCCAGACCCTCTGGTTCCTCTTCCACGTCCCCAGAGTGTGGCATCCCGGATAAGGCATCTGCATTTCCATTCTTGCGGCCTGCCCTGTATTTGATGACAAAGTTATAGTTTGACAGTCGGGCTATCCATCGCTGTTCCAGCGCACCTAATTTTGCCAAGTCCAGGTGGGTCAACGGATTGTTGTCAGTAAAGATGGTAAATTCTGCAGCTGCCAGGTAGTGTTTGAAACGCTTTGTTACAGCCCAAACTACTGCCAGTAGTTCTAACTTGAAGGAGCTGTAATTCTCAGGGTTTCTTTCTGGTGGCCGGAGTTTCCTGCTTGCAAAGGCAATAACTTGCTCTTTGCCTTCCTGCTTTTGAGACAATGCTGCTCCCAGTCCTACGTTGCTGGCATCTGTGTACAAAATGAAGGATTGATGGTAACCTGGATATGCCAGGATCTCTTCTCCTGTCAGCACCCACTTTAACTTCTTAAAGGACTCTTCTCTCTCATCACTCCACTGGAAAGGAGGATTCCGGGCTGCAGACTTCTTTGACTGTCCTACTAGAATGTCTTGTAGGGGTGGTGCTAACTTCGTGAACCCTTTTATGAATCTTCTATAGTAGCCCACCAGTCCCAGGAATTGCCTCACCTCTTTCACGCTGGTGGGTCTCGGCCAATCTCTTATCACATTAACTTTTTCAGGATCCGGTTCTACCCCTTCTGAGCTCACGACATGTCCCAGGTACTGTACCCTTGGCTTTAGAAGGTGACACTTGGATGGCTTGATTTTCATGCCGTATCCGGATAAGGCTTCAAACACTTCTGCCAGGTCTTGTAGATGCTGTTCATAGGTCATGGAATAGACTATGACGTGATCCAGGTACAGGAGGACAGTGTCGAAGTTCTTATATCCTAGGCAGCACTCCATCAGTCGCTGGAAGGTACCGGGCGTGTTGCAGAGTCCAAACGGCATACAATTGAACTCACAGAGACCCATCGGCGTGGTGAACGCTGTCTTCTCCTTATCAGCCTCTGCCACAGGAACTTGCCAATACCCACTAGTCAGATCTAGGGTGGAAAAGTAAGTAGTGGATTTTAATGCAGCCAATGACTCTTCTATCCTAGGTAATGGGTATGCATCCTTGTGTGTAATGCAGTTGATCCGTTGGTAGTCTACGCACATCCTCATAGTCCCATCTGTTTTCTTAACTAGCACTAGTGGGCTGCCCAGGGGCTACAACTGTCTCTTATTACCCCTGCTTCTTTCATTTCTTTGAGCATGTCTTTGGTGCACTGGTAGTGAGCCGGTGGTACTGGTCTATACCTCTCCTTTATGGGTGGATGGTTTCCTGTGGGTATAGTGTGCTCTACCCCTTTGATCTGCCCAAAGTCTAATGGGTGTTTGCTGAATATTTGTTCATATTCTTTCACTACCCTGTATACTCCATGCTTTTGATGGGAGGGTGTAGAATCGGTACCTACATGTAGCTTTTGGCACCAATCCTCCAGCTCTCCCTCTGAGCTATTGTCCTCCGCCTGACTTGACGGGCTTAAGAGCTCAACAGTGGTGATGGAGTTGCTATCAACCGTATATAGCTTAGCCATGGTAGCATACTTTGGTAGGGTGACCTCATCTTCCCCACAATTTAGAAGGTGTATTGGCACTCTGCCCCGGTGTACCTCAACTATTCCTCTGGCCATCAGTACAGTGGGTCTACTGTCTTAGTACACGGGTTCTACCAGGGCCTGATAGTCTCGCCCTCTGATGCCTATTGCAGCTCTACACCAGACCAGCATTTCCGTTTTGGGAGGAATTACAATGGGTATTGGGTCACTTACCCTTGCACTGCCAATTTCACCTCCTGACATTTCTACCTGCTGCTTCAGCATCAAGGCTTTAATTTCCTTCTGCAGGAGTCTCTGTTGCCCGGGTTTGGCAGTCTCGGCGATCTGCTGCAAGACAATAATTACCTCTGCAAAACAATTCTCAATTACATTCATTCCTAGCAGCATAGTTGGTTCACGTTCTCGCCTGTCAACATCAACAATGACAATACCCCGGTTCTGCAATTCTACTCTCCCAATCTTAATGGTCATTTCTCTGAAACCAACCTGTGGTACTAATTCACCATTGCTAGCCCATATATTCAATGCAATGTTAGATGGACCACTGCTAACGTCTGAATCAGCCCAGTACTTCTTATAAAGGACATACGGAATTGATGTTAATTGGGAACCAGTGTCCAGCAAGACGTTGAATGGAATGCCATCCAGCACGATGGGGATGACTGGACATCCTCCCACATACTTGTCGTGCCAGGGTGAGGAGCCTTGAGAGTTCATTCCTGAGGAGTGGCCCGCCTCCCCAGGGGATCCCTATTTAAAGCATTTAAAGCACATTCACGGGCAAAGTGACCTGGCTCCTTGCAACGGCGGCAAATGGGCTGACCATCCGGCTGGTAGCGGTCGCTGAGTCATCCTCTCATCGCTTGGTATCTCCTAGGCCTCATCCACGGGACATCTTCCTTACTGGTTGCCAACTCAATCTTGGGTGCAGACTTGGATCCACGCAGCTCCTGGACAATTCTAGCCATAGAAGCAACAGTGTCTGTCAGGGCATCACGCTTTTGGTGGAGAGCCTCATTAGTGATGGGCTCCAGGTGGTTAGCAGCAACCACTGACATGACTGATGTCACTGGCACTCCTGGCTGCTGGGGTGCCACTGTAGGGTGTTGAACAAAGTCTATATCCCGGGGCTCCTCTACCTGCTGGAGGCCTTTAGCTGGGCAAATGTTAGTCCTGGATCCTGAATCACCATCATGCTTAGTTATCCCCGGTGGGAAGGGGATGAGAGTCCATCCAAGAATTGGTCTATAAGCAGCTTATCTGCTCCGGGGGCTAAGGCAGGTTCTGCTAACTTAAGTGCTCTGAGTGCCTCCTGCACGTTTAAGGCAAAGTCTCTTGCGCTCTCTCTAGGTTTTTGCTTGCATCCAAAGAACCTCATTTTAGCCCGGCTGCCGGCAGTGGATTTAAAAGCTGCTTTTAATCTAGCTATTATGTGCTCTACAGTGTCTTTTGCATCATCCGACCAGGACGTAACCTCTCGCTGGGCATTGCCGGTTAACTGTCCCATAAGCATACCGACACGCTGGGCTTCTGTCAGGG
Organism: Anomaloglossus baeobatrachus; assembly: GCF_048569485.1. Classification (NCBI taxonomy): domain Eukaryota; kingdom Metazoa; phylum Chordata; class Amphibia; order Anura; family Aromobatidae; genus Anomaloglossus; species Anomaloglossus baeobatrachus. Next base: position 683,195,324 of record NC_134354.1, read on the forward strand.
GGTACATGCTGTAGTAGATTTTTAACTTTCCAGTAAAGTCATTAAGTGTGTTGGGCTCACCTGAGTACTGCGGCAGCCACAATGCTCCCGGGGTATACGTCATCATGAACGGCATGATAGGTGCCGCTGCACTGCCGGGTACAACAGCATCTCCCTGCTGCGACATTTTTGCACCCCCTTAGTTAATTTCACCAGTCTTCTTCACAGCAAGCCTGGGGCACTTTTCTGCATCTTCATTCAGGTCGCAGCACAGAGTGCACCTCCTCTGCAAGTGGTGGTGTCACAAACCACCGGGGGGGTCACTCAGAAATCCCCCGCGCTGGCTACCAGTACGTCACAATCGGGGGGTAACAAGTGGGGGTCACCCCTCCTTTATACCTCCCGACCGACAGACAGAGCACGTGACGCGCTCTCTAGCGCCCCTCTTATAGTCAGGCCAATTATGGAATTGCCCGACAATAAGCAAGGAGGCCGCTATACTACTTATGCCGATTATTGAAGGGTCCCCGGTGAGAGTAGGGTATATATTCCCCCGACCTCCGCGGGCGGAATATATAAAATCTCCCCGAATCTCACTGGCCTCCCCACAATAATCCTTGGCACAACTCGCTGCCACCAACCGCTTCACGGTAACTATTAGCCGAACACACAGACGTGGGATTCAAGATCGAGATAACAGAACAGCCCAAGATTAATTATATAATTTAATCAGCCTAAAGCACACTAGAAACTACAATATATACAATAGGGAATCTACAGAATATACATATGTCAGAGTACAGTTACAGATAAAGCATGGTTTACAGACAGGTATGCAATTCAATCAGTTACCTTGTGCGTCTGGCCACAGGGGGGCGCTGTAGACCAGGTTTCCAGGAACTCCCACAGATGTTTCCTGCACGTGACCCCCAGCGAAAGAACACTGGAAAATGGCCGAAGTAGGGTTATCAACCTGGACAAATCCAGGTCCCCTCCTACCTTCGTGACCTCAGAGGGAGCACTGCTCCACCCCTGGCTGGAGTTATGGACAAAATCCACAACATGGAATATGGCCATAACTTTGCCTGGGAGCGTCGTAGGCGGACGCCAATGCTCTCATTGTGACAGTTATGAATTTAGCTACAGAACGAGGGGACTCATGACCTGTCTGCCAGTTCCCCATTGGCTGATATCACGCCTGGGGCATTTCCCAATGTCCTGCTCCCATAAAAAGGGTGTGCCGGCATCGTCCGCATGCGGAGACACCATTTTTATGGTTGCCATATTTATCGGAAATATGGCTTGCGAGATATGAACCATTTTTTACTGGAGTCGTTCTGTCTGCTAGTTCCATAGCCTTGCTAATGAGATACAACTCTTGTTACAGGGTGACGGCAGGGAGTCATCCTGTGTCCATTGTTCCCACACCACCTCATCTCCATATCACAGGACATGGCCATGGAGGTGTAAGTGGAACACTGAGAACAAGAAGGGAGGGGGCACTGCCAGGGAGTGATGAGGGATTATGACTGGAGTCATAATTCATCTTCATATCCCGGGATTTGCCTCACACCTCCCCCCTTTTGAGGGCGCTAGGGGGCAGCACACTCCGGTGTTCCCCCGTGCGCCCGTCCGCGACCTCTCCTTGTCGGGACAGCCCGTCTGCGTTACCGTGGTCACGGCCCCTTTTGTGGCGAATGGTGAAGTTGTATTGCTGGAGCGCAAGGCTCCATCGCAACAATCGCCCATTCGTCCCAGAGACGGTGTGCAACCAGCTGAGGGGATTGTGGTCCGTCTCCACGATGAAGTGGCGCCCGTATAGATAGGGTTGCAGCCGCTGCAGGGCCCACACTATGGCCAGGCACTCCTTCTCCATCGTGGAATAGGCAACTTCCCTTGGTAACAGCTTCCTGCTCAGGTACAAGACTGGGTGCTCTTGGCTCGCAGAGTCCACCTGGCTGAGCACCGCACCGAGGCCGAAGTCACTGGCGTCGGTCTGTACTACAAACGGCCGCGTGAAGTCGGCTGCCTGTAGCACGGGCGGGCTGGACAGGGCGTCCTTTAGGGCCCGGAAGGCTGTCTCGCAGTCCATTGTCCAATCGACTGCAGAGGGCTGCTTCTTCTTGGTGAGGTCCGTCAAGGGCTTTGCCAGGCTACTATAGCATGGAACAAACCTCCTATAGTACCCAGCAGTCCCCAAGAAGGACATCACCTGCTTCTTGGTCCTGGGGGTGGGCCAGGATGCGATGGCTTCCACTTTCTCAGGCTCGGGCTTCAGTGTTCTCCCACTTACCCAGTGACCGAGGTACTGGACCTCGCTCATGGCCAGCTGACACTTTCCCGGCTTGATGGTCAAACCTGCCCGGTGGATCCGCCTGAGCACCTGTGCTAGATGCTCTAGGTGGTCCTCCCAGGTGGGACTGAAGACGGCAATGTCATCCAGGTACGCGGCCGCGTACCCTTCAAGTCCCTTGAGCAGGGTGTTGACCATCCGCTGGAAAGTGGCAGGGGCATTCCTCATCCCGAATGGCATCACCGTGGACTCGTACAGTCCAAATGGGGTAATAAAGGCAGAGCGTTCCCTGGGCTTGCGAGTCAGGGGGATCTGCCAATATCCCCGGCTCAGATCCATGATGGTCAGGTACTGAGCCCCGGCCAACTGATCGAGCAGGTCATCGATGCGTGGCATTGGGTACGCATCGGCGACCGTGACCGCATTGAGCCCCCTGTAGTCCACGCAGAACCGAGTGGTTCGGTCCTTCTTAGGGACGAGGACTACAGGCGAGGCCCAAGCGCTGTTGGATGCCTGGATCACCCCCAGCTTCAGCATCTCGTCAATCTCCTGGCGCATGTGTTGCTGCACCTCCAGGGAGACCCGATATGCTGAACGCCGGATCGGGGGATGATCCCCAGTGTCCACGTGATGGACAGCCAAGTCAGTCCTTCCGGGCTGGTTGGTAAACAACCCCCGGAAGGGGTGTAGGGTGGCCCACAGCTGGGACCGTTGGTCCTCCAAGAGCTGGTGGCCAACCTCCACATCCTCAATGGATCCGCCTGCCCTAACCTGGGCTAGCATATCCAAGAGGGTTTCCGCTTCTCCCTCCTCGGGCAGGTTGCACACGGGGAGCGCACCTGCCTCCCGCTCATGATGTGCCTTCATCATGTTCACATGGAAGGGCTTCCGCCTTCCACGGGCAGGGTCCAGGGTGACCAGGTACGTTACAGGGTTGAGCTGCTGGTACACGAGGTATGGGCCTTCCCAGGCTGCCTGAAGCTTGTCCTGTGGTACGGGGACCAGTACCCACACCTTTTGACCCACTTGGTAGGTCCTCTCACAAGCGTTCTGGTCGTACCAACGCTTCTGATCGGCCTGGGCTTGAGCCATATTGTCGTGTACCAGTTGCGTCAAGGCCTGCATTTTGTCCCGGAAGCGCATGACATACTCGATAACCGACACTCCAGGGGTGGCCAAATCCCCTTCCCAAGCCTCTTTCACCAGAGCCAGGGGGCCCCGCACACGTCGCCCGTACAGGAGCTCAAACGGTGAGAATCCTGTTGAGGCCTGTGGAACCTCCCGGTAAGCAAATAACAGGTGTGGGAGATACCGCTCCCAGTCACGCCCATGGGAGTCGACCAACATCTTAAGCATCTGCTTTAAGGTGCCATTGAACCGCTCGCACAGGCCATTAGTCTGTGGATGGTACGGGCTGGCCACCAGATGTCGCACCTGGACTTGCTTACAGAGGGCCTCCATCAGCTGGGACATGAATTGGGTCCCCCGGTCAGTGAGCATTTCCTGGGGAAAACCCACTCGGGATAAAATCTCCAGCAATGCGGTGGCCACCTTGTCAGCCCGAATGGACGACAAGGCCACTGCTTCTGGGTACCGGGTGGCATAGTCCACTACCGTCAGTATGAAGCGTTTCCCGGAGCTGCTGGGGATGGCCAGCGGGCCGACCAGATCCACAGCCACCCTCCTGAAAGGCTCATCGATGATTGGCAGAGATACCAGTGGGGCTTTGGGGCGTGGCCCCGCCTTCCCCACTCTCTGACAGGTTTCACACGAACGGCAGTAGGCAGCCACATCGGCCCCCATTTTTGGCCAGTAGAAATGCTGGTTTAACCTGGCCTTGGTCTTAGCGATCCCTAGGTGTCCGGCCATCGGAATCTCATGTGCGATCCGCAACAACTCCGTCCGGAACGGATAGGGTACCACCAACTGTCGGTCCCTGGGCCACGCCTCCGGTGAACCCTGCTGGACCGTGGCCCGGTACAGCCGTCCTTGGTCCCAGACCACTCGCTCCGGGTCCGAGTCCGAGGGAGGCTGTGCCGCCTGCTCCTTAAGAGCTTTCAGGCTGTCGTCAGCTTCTAACGCTGCCTGAAACCCCTGACTAGATGTGGCCAGAATCGACGAGACTGTCACATCTTCAGTCAGTACCCCGGGACCTGTGTCCTGGCCTCCACCTGACTCGGCTGCCACTTGGTCAGAAGGGGAAGAGCTATCGGACCTCCGGGAGGCCCCTTGGCTTCCAGCACTCCCACTGCGGGTGACAGCGGCCACAGCCGCTGCGACCGTGGGTCGTGCCTGCTCCTCCTCCGTTCCTGACCAAGTCGCCGGTTCAGGCAGACCTACCTGGCTTCCTGACACCCCGGTTGTGGGGGAACCATGCACCGAGATCTTACCTGGGAGCACTTCCGCTCCTGGACCGGCCCCAATCTCACCTGCCTGTTCCCCTCCTGCAGCAACAGAACCCCGCTGTGAAATCTCTGGGGACCCCACATTTGCTGTGGTAGCCCCCACCCCACACACTGGTCCTCCCCCTGCAGCACCCTGCTCTCTGCTTATCCCTGCAGAGGGCAGCAGATCCCAGCTCACAGGCTGGTTACTTGTAGAGGCATTGTCACACCTTTCTCTGACCCCCTCCCCTGTCACAGCTGCAGCTGAGTGTGTGTCTATGGTGTCTATGCAAGCAGAAATATCAGAGTTCACTCCCTCCTCCCTTACATCATTCATAGATAACACATTAACATTGTCCGGAGGCACGTCAGTACTGGCTGAAGGTTCAGCCCTTGGGGGGGCCCAAACTGGGAGGTTATCTGCCCCAAATCTGTCCCAAGTAGCACGTTTGCAGGGATCCGATCAGTTACCCCCACCTCCCTCACCCCCCGCCCTGCGCCCCAGTCCACATAAATGTCAGCAACAGGCAGCGCCGGGTCAGTGCCTCCAATCCCGGAGACAGCGAGGGTTTTTCCAGGGATCAAGTCTTGGGGGGACACCATCTCAGGCCGCACCAGAGTCACCTCCGAGGCGCTGTCTCGCAGTCCTATGGTCACAGACCGGCCGACGGTGACAGGTTGGAAGCTGTCCAGGGACCTACCACCACCCCCACCCACACAATACACCTTGGGCGGCCCTTGGGACGGGGACGGAGCCGGGGCCTTGGGACGCTGAGGGCACATGGCCTTGAAGTGTCCAGGTAGGTTGCACTGGTGGCACCGTCTTGGTTCTGCCACGGGCCTGGAGAGGGGAGTTGAGGGGGACACCCCCTGCAGTCTAGGGGCAGGTGGGGCAGTCGCAGAATTCATCTTACCCCCTCTCCAGGTGCTGCTGGTGGCTGCTCTCCTGGCTTCAGGAGCCCGGTTGTTGGTGTAGTCATCGGCAAGGGCAGCTGTAGCCGTGGACCCCTTTGGCTTCTGGTCTCGGATGAACTGGCGGAGATCCTCAGGGCAGTTCCACAAGAGTTGCTCCGTGATGAACAAGTCCAGGATCTCCGGTCCGGTGGAAAGCTGCAGGCCTTGGGTCCAGTGGTCGGCAGCTCGGGCAAGTGCCCGCCGGTGGTCAGCCCAGGAGTCCTTTGGTCCCTTCTGTAGGCTCCGGAACTTCTTGCGGTAGGACTCTGGAGTGAGGTTGTACTGTTGGATCAGGGCCCGCTTGATGGTGTCGTAGCCCTGATCTGCCTCAGCAGGCAAGTCCCCAAGGATATCCAGGGCCTTACCCCTTAAACGGGGGGTCAGGTATTTGGCCCACTGGTCCTTGTTCAGATGGTGCTGCAAGCAAGTCCGTTCAAAAGCAGTCAAGAAAGAGTCCAAGTCTCCATCCTTCTCCAGCACTGGGAAGTCCTCAACACGGACCTTTGGAAGTTTGGTGTCTTGAAGGTCACGTGTGGCTGATGAGGGCCGGAGCTGAGCTAGCTGCAGCTGGTGGTCACGGTCTGCCTGTTGCCGTCGCTCCGCAGCCTCACGCTCTGCCTGGCGCTCTTCACGCGCTGCCTGCCGCTCTGCCCTGCGCTCTGCCAGGAGTTCCTTGTAGCCCTCCTGGTCTCCAGCCTGGAGAAGGGCCATAGCCATTTGAAGAAGGCTATCCGAGCCTCCCAGGCTCGGTGGAATGGCACGTGGTGATCTGCGGCCCGCTGCGGAGCCTGGTGCTTCACTGTCCATTGCAGAGCGGAGGGCTGGCATCTGGCTCGTTGAGGACCCTTGGGTGAGCTGCTCCTCATCTTGTCCATAATTGCTAGGTTGTGCAATGTCCTCTGCAGAGCTGTTTTCTGGCGTCGAGCTCCTGGAGGACTCGTGGGCAACCTCCTCATTACTGTCCACAGCACCGTCCTCCCTCTCTTCGGCTCCTGCCTTAGCATTGGCCAGTTGCATAGCTCTGCTCCTGGTGCCATCAGCCATTCTTGCAGACTTTTGGTCACTGACACAGAACTGACACCTGATGCCTCCACACACCTTACAGTATCTGCACTCTGACACTCTAGTGTTGAGCTGGTCTGAAGACCCCAGCAGCCACAGCTGCTGCAGGCAGTCTTTAGTGTCTGGGAGTATGGGTCTCACACTCACACACACTATTATCTCGATCCCACCGCTATGCCACCAATATGTCACAAACCACCGGGGGGGTCACTCAGAAATCCCCCGCGCTGGCTACCAGTACGTCACAATCGGGGGGTAACAAGTGGGGGTCACCCCTCCTTTATACCTCCCGACCGACAGACAGAGCACGTGACGCGCTCTCTAGCGCCCCTCTTATAGTCAGGCCAATTATGGAATTGCCCGACAATAAGCAAGGAGGCCGCTATACTACTTATGCCGATTATTGAAGGGTCCCCGGTGAGAGTAGGGTATATATTCCCCCGACCTCCGCGGGCGGAATATATAAAATCTCCCCGAATCTCACTGGCCTCCCCACAATAATCCTTGGCACAACTCGCTGCCACCAACCGCTTCACGGTAACTATTAGCCGAACACACAGACGTGGGATTCAAGATCGAGATAACAGAACAGCCCAAGATTAATTATATAATTTAATCAGCCTAAAGCACACTAGAAACTACAATATATACAATAGGGAATCTACAGAATATACATATGTCAGAGTACAGTTACAGATAAAGCATGGTTTACAGACAGGTATGCAATTCAATCAGTTACCTTGTGCGTCTGGCCACAGGGGGGCGCTGTAGACCAGGTTTCCAGGAACTCCCACAGATGTTTCCTGCACGTGACCCCCAGCGAAAGAACACTGGAAAATGGCCGAAGTAGGGTTATCAACCTGGACAAATCCAGGTCCCCTCCTACCTTCGTGACCTCAGAGGGAGCACTGCTCCACCCCTGGCTGGAGTTATGGACAAAATCCACAACATGGAATATGGCCATAACTTTGCCTGGGAGCGTCGTAGGCGGACGCCAATGCTCTCATTGTGACAGTTATGAATTTAGCTACAGAACGAGGGGACTCATGACCTGTCTGCCAGTTCCCCATTGGCTGATATCACGCCTGGGGCATTTCCCAATGTCCTGCTCCCATAAAAAGGGTGTGCCGGCATCGTCCGCATGCGGAGACACCATTTTTATGGTTGCCATATTTATCGGAAATATGGCTTGCGAGATATGAACCATTTTTTACTGGAGTCGTTCTGTCTGCTAGTTCCATAGCCTTGCTAATGAGATACAACTCTTGTTACAGGGTGACGGCAGGGAGTCATCCTGTGTCCATTGTTCCCACACCACCTCATCTCCATATCACAGGACATGGCCATGGAGGTGTAAGTGGAACACTGAGAACAAGAAGGGAGGGGGCACTGCCAGGGAGTGATGAGGGATTATGACTGGAGTCATAATTCATCTTCATATCCCGGGATTTGCCTCACAGGTGGGCGGAGTCATGGTTTAGGCGTGCTGTTCTCCTGCGCGTAGCAGCTAATGGCATGATCCAAGATGGCACCTGGAAAATTTTACCAATGATGTTTTTGGATTTTCCAGGTATCTTCGCAAAGTTTAAAGTCCATTCTTTATTGCAACAATTCACAGGGCAAGTCTTTTATGCTATGCAATAAGTCTTTACAGGCGCACGTCACCCGGGTTGCAGCCGGGTCCAGTCTGGATCCTGCTTGTGACGCCAAAGTTGGGTCGCCAGCGGTTAAGGGGATACCGAGAACCGGGCCAAGGGGTCACTTCTGGAAAGGGCACCACGGTGTCATGACCCGGTCTGTGATCCCTGGTACCACAATAAAAAGGGAGTATGTACGTGACGCCACCCGTGGAATGTGATCAGAGATGACCACTACTGCTGCAGAACCTCCGGGGGTGATGGATGGCAGCTTGAGATGGGACGGATCCCCACGGGTAGAGCCTTCTCCCCGGGGCAGTGTGATACTCTATGGGGGAGTGCAAGATACGAGCACAATAATCAAGCAGACTCATGGTTTTGCAGTTTCTTTGGCCTTTACTGATGATTGCATTCAGGAGAGTACTGTCCACGGAGTCTGTGAAGGGTTCAGGGTCTCTCCCACCCAGCCGGGCCATTTTGGCTCCCTTTTCTGCACTGTGCTTGTGTGGCGCTGTTGCTGTGTAAACTAGACAGATGGCCCTGTTCTCCTCCTGGGTACCGACCGGACAGGCAACTTGAGTCCTTACTTGTATGTTCCTAAACTCTCCTGTGTTGCTGTGTCTGTGGTACAAGTGAAGAATCTGGAATCTTTACTTCTCCGATGTTAACTGTGAGGTGTGTAATCTGCACAGCCTCGGATCCGGTATCCGTTCTGTGTGCTCCACTGGGGTGAGTTCAGCAATACTCTTTCTCCCAGGTATGTTCCTCTGTTTTATCTGTCTCCTTTCCTCAGAGCCTCAGCTTAGGCCTGGAATTGGTCAGCGGATCCTGTGGTGAGCTTGAGCCAGCTCCAACCTGCAGATCCTTCTTCCTCAGTCCTCCCTGGAACTGAACTGCACTGACTGAACAAAACTGACCACTTCCTCGACACACCAGAATATATAGGGAAGCAGCTTGGTCTCCCCCTTCTGGCCAGGAGGTGCTAGTGTTGTGTGGGGAGTTAACCCTTTGTGTTGTTTCTGTTCTGTGGCATATGAACCCTGGGGTGCTACAAGTTCACTTGAGGTCACAGCTGGGGTACCATGGGAACAGACAGCTTGACCTCAGGCGAACTCACTGACGTTACCGCTCACAGCTGTGGCTCCGTCAGTGTGAACCTGACTTCGCAGTAATCTGTCACATTTTCTAATGTGACTGTGCACTGCGACCTCAGATATAGCAGAGCTATTATCGTTGTGGGATTACATAGGATCTGCAGGAGTGTTTTGGGGACGTATAAATTGGAGAAAGAGCATTGTATTTTTTTATACATTAAGGATTTTCCTTTGTGTTTTGTGCTGATTTCTTTTTTCTTACACAATTTGTAATGGGGGCATCTCAGAGACTCCTCCCCATTACTAACCTTGGGCTTGATGACCGCTGCGATTTTTGACAAATCACAGCTGTCTTTAACCCCTTATATTACCCCGATTGCCACCACACCAGAGCAATCGGGATGTGTCGGGTAAGCACCAGGATTGGCACATTTTATGGATGTGCTAATTCTGGGTTGGCTGCAGGCTTCTTTTGTAGGTTTGGGAGGGCCCAATAACCATCAATCTCCCCTTTATCATGGTTGGTTATCAAAATTGGGGGTGACTGTGCACCGTTTTTTAAAATTATTTATTAAAATAATTTAAAAAAAATCTGCATATGGTTCCTCATATTTTGATACACAGCCAAGATAATGCACACAGCTGGGGGCTGCAGCCTCCAGATGACTGCTTATCTGCACTGGGTGTCAAAACACGGGGGACCCTATGCCATTTTTCCAATTATTTACTGTATTTTTTTTTTACACTCGACTTCTGGAACCCAAACAGTTAGTGTAAGAGGAAGAAATCACAGACACCAGCACGCCAGCAGTCTGACTGCAACCCAACCAATCACAAACACTCTCACAGAGGGTGGACAGGGGAAGCAGTGAATATGCATGAGATTTAATGAGGAGACCCGGAAGCAGTGTGACAGCCACGCTGCAGACACAGTAAGTATAATATAATTTTCCTGCTTTAACCCCTATTTTGCTTCCTTCTGCAGCCCCCTAGCCCTTACTAACACCATTTTATAACACTTAAGTTTGGGTCCCTTAGACTTGTATGGGGTTCGGTGTTCAGGTTCAAGTCAAGTCCCAAATCAGACTTGTTTTTTTAAGACCAGTTGGACGTGCCGAACCCAAACAGCTGCAGGTCCGCCCATCTCTAAATAGCATCTATTTTAAATTAGGAAAACATGACGACTTTTAACCATGTGATATAAGATCATAGTTCAAATCTGAAAGTTGTTGTGACTAGAGATGAGCACACCCGTGGAAATTCCCGAACCCCAATGAAAGTCACTGATTGGCAGTTCGGGGTTCCACCCACATACAGCCAGCCATAAACAGAACACTTCCAAGGGAAGGTGAGCAGGGTTTTTCCATTTTTTGGGAGGGTTGTATCCGATCATGCTGTTGTTAGCCCCAGTGCAAGCCATTTAAACACAGCAAGTGACTTGCACTAGGCTGAGCAACAAGCGCACCTGAGCACAGCGATGCTCACGCAAGTGGTCAGCATAACTGAAGCACCCGAACTCTATTTTTTTGTAAAGTCGATGTTCGGCATGACCACCAAACACTGAACATCGGGTTCGCTCATCTCCAGTTGTGACCCAACAGACAGCAGAAATGTAACTTTGCAAAATTTCTGTCTAACCCCTTTCAGTATCATTAGTTGAAACTGACAATGCAATAAGACACCCCTAATCCTAGAGAATCTGGCCCTAGATTTTTGTCACCTAATCTGAGAGCAGAATAATGTAGAGACAGAGATTCTGATTCCAATGATGTATCACATACTTGATTGCTTAGTGTAGTTTTAATAAAATCATTGTTTAATTAGCAGTAGAATATGCTGAAAGAGTCAAGCATATTCATGAGCTCTGTATAACCCCGGCCCCACCACTGATTGGCAATTTTCTGTGTACAATGTATATTCAATGTATATTCATAAAAAGCTACTAATCAGTGCTGTGGGTGTGGCTACAGAGCTTCATATTCAAATAACTGCTGGATCTTCAGCTGATAAAACAGTGATTTTATGAAAATGACAGGAAGAACTCTGGTATGTGATACATCGCTTTAATAATGATCTCCATAGCTCCCAGCCATCGGGACTGTCTTCAGATTTAGGGCTCAGTCCTGCTGCAAGGACATGTCAGGATTTTTCACCTGAATTTAGTCAGTCTGTAGCTCCTCCTTCTCAGAGGGTATCGCTCTACACAGACTTTAATTATATAAACAATTATCCTCTTATTTCATCTCCCTGAGATTCAGACTCATGTCCTCTATGTTCACAGGCAGCAGCTCTAACTATGAGCCACAGTCCACAATGAGGAAGAGAAACAATTAGGTAATCTTGAGCTATAGTACAGGTAGTGAGCCCAGAAGCGGTTTATACTGGTACATAGAGATACATCTGTACATACTAGTGTATTTTTTTTACATCCCTGTGTTCTAATGCTAAAGAAAAAGTCAATTTTTTTTTGTTCCTACAAACTTACTAAAAAAAGCCCATTGCAAACATGTAATTTTCTCTCTAATTGCATTTTCTCTTTTTTTAGGAGTCTCCTTGGGATGTGAAACCACAACCTCTATAACAGAAGACAGGAGTTAAAGCCAGGAGCCACAGGCTCTGCTGATGTAAGTTGCTAAATTTTGTGATCTTGAAGCTGAATTGCAATTGCAGGCTCTGACTCCACAGGCAGATTATATTGATACATAAAGATAAATTGTACATAGCAGTGTATTTCTATATACCTGTATTCTAGAGGGAGAAGAAAAGATCTTTTTTTTTTTTCGTCCCATAAAATTACTAAAAAATAATTAAAAACAATTACCGTAATGACATTCTTAATACACTTTTTAAAAAAAAACCAAAAAAAAAACATCACAAATTAGGAAATAACATACATATTTGGTGTTCCTGTAATTGTAACAACCCAAACCACACAACGATTTATGGCAATAGGTATATGGCATAAAAACATGGTGTGATTGATTTTTGTTCTCTATTACATTAATAAAAACATTTAATAAAAATGTAACACTGAGGCCACGTTTACATAAATGCTGTTTTTTTTCTACTCCTTTTTTTCTGAAAGTTTTTTCAGGTGTCTATACCACACAACACAATAAAAATCTTCTGTCATTACTGTGTGTTTGCCGGGTTTCTGTTTCTTATTTGATGTGTTTGTGGTGCAGATGTGAATCCTCATTTTTAAGGCTATGTGCGCACGTTGCGTTTTTACCCGCGTTTCTGCAGCGTTTTTAGCGGCAGCGTTTTTGCGCTAAAACGCATGCGTTTTTGTTTTCCAGCAAAGTCTATGGGAAAAGCTGAAATCCTGTCTGCACTTTGCTTTTTTTTCTGCAGCGTTTAATTTGCATATTTTGGGTCAAAAACCATGCTGAAAAAGAAGCAGCATGTCAGTTGTTTTTGCCATTTCGGCAGCGTTTCCTTAACATTGGAGTCAATGAGAAATGGCAAAATGCAACCAAAAGCACAATTCCTGCGTTTTTCATGCTTTTTACTTGCTTTTCCACTGCGTTTTTGCCTTCAAAAACGCATGCTTTTCTGGCATAAAATTAAAGGTTTATAATGTTCCTTTACACACACAATAACCGAAAATTTAAATGCTAAAAAATAATAAACTTTACCTATTTTTCTGTTAAAATGTGCATAACCACTATTATTTCATTAAAATTGATAATTTTCCATATAGTTTTATTAAAAGTTAATTTTATCCTTTTTTTCTCTTTTTTCATTCTTTTTGACTATTCCAACTTTATTTCTCAGTGTTTTGATCTACAAAACGCATCTGCAGAAACGCAGGTGAAAATGCAGGTAAAAAGCGCTGAAAACGCTCTAAAAACGCGGTAAATACGCATGCGTTTTTAGCGCTAAAAAATGGTCAAAAGCCATTTGGTCAAAAACCAAGGGAAGGAAAACGTGCAGAATAAACTGCAGGTACTCCGACGCAACCTGCGCACATAGCCTAATGGTTATTTTAATACTACAGAAAATCTTTAATTTTTCTATTAAAAATGGCATGTTTTTTCTTTACCTGCCTTTTTTCAGGTTTCACATAAATATCTATAAAGAAAAAAAGCACCAATAACTCAAAGAGTGCAGAGATTCATTAAATCACATCTACTTTGCTTGGACATTTATGGAGTCGGTAGCACCCTGGATTATTATATGTCATTTTCCTGAATGTCCCTTTAATCATATTCTGATCTATTTTGTATTTTGCACTTTGGGTTAGGAATGAGTCAGCTGGGATTCATTTTGTTGCTTTAACAGCTTTTTCTATTATATCAATCTGTTCCATAATTATGTATCCGTTACTTCAGAATCCTTCTTATTTCTCACAGAAGTAGGACAGGAGTTGTCACAGTTTCCATGATGCACTGCTTAAATCCCATATCTAACTGAACTCAATAGCCTCCTCCTGGTCAAATGTTTATGTGGAAGTCTACAGGCAACATGAATCAGATCAGGGGGTGGCCACTGACAGCTTGGGGCCACTGTACAAGAAATTGTGCCTGGGCCCCCCCTACGTTTATGGCGTCAAAGCTACAAATATAGATATTCATGTATATACATATATATTACATCGTGCCCTCTCTTGTTATGTACATTACCATACCTTACATATAATGAATTGTGGGGTGGGGAGGACGCTGAGGACCATACAATGAATTGTGGGGTAGGGAGGATGGTATTAGGGCCATATTATCAATTGTGGGATGGGGAGGACACTGAAGACTCTATAATGAATAGTGGGATGGGGTGGACTTTCCCACATACGTAACATCACCCCCTTTCCCACATACGTAACATCACTCCCTTCCCCACATAAACAACATCTCCCCCTTCTCCGCATATGTAACATTACCCACTTCCTCATACAGCCTCACAAGTATATTGGGGAAAAGAAGCGTACCTAATGAAACGGGATCACCTCATATCAGATCAAAAAGGACAATTTTTATTTAATAATGCAAAATGCCACACATGACATAGAATACAAACGTACAAAAATGATACAATAATACACCTCTAAAAACATTTTAAAAACCAAACACTGGATACAAAAACATATAACCCACACATGACAGAAAGAGATTATGTCCACACATGATAATCCTGTACACGAGTCCAAAATAGCCCTGTGGTTATGCCATACAATACCACCCAAAGTTGATAGAAACATAGGGATATGCAGAGTCTCTGGGAAAAAAAAAATAGTATAACTAGCCACTCTAGTAATGACACACGCATGTGTACCGCCCCGCGGGCTCAGCTGCGACCGCCGAGCCGCTCGGATCTGTGCTCGTACTGCGGGTGGTGGCTCGAGCCTCTCACGTACCCGGGGGTCACGTCGCTCTGCAAGGGAGTTGGCGCTACACGCGGGGACTTGGGTGAGGAGTTCCACGGCCGGGGCCACGGTGGTTTGGTTTGGGATGTAAGTTCGGGACGCCACCCACGGATTGTGGTGATTGTAGACACCACCGCTGCGGTGAAGGTATGGGGGCTCCCGGGAGCAGTGTACTGGCACAGCTAGGTGTTGACCCCTCCGTGGGTAGGGGGTGTTGGTCCCGGGGCCCGGTTGGCGAGGGCCGGGGTGCAGGGTTAAGTGTTGCGGTGCGGTGCCTAATGGCACTGTTGTACTCACTCTGACACAACACAGTGAAGTCTCTGGTAAACCAAATGGAGTGATAAACGGGGCCCGCAGCCGGCTGCAGCTTCTCCCAGAATAGGTTGGTGGTTTCCGCCTTTCTCCTGCACCTCTGTGTGTAAATGTTTGACTCCTATGCCTAGACGCAGATAGTCCGCTCCCCGACTTGCATATGCCATAGGAGCCCGTTTGCCCGCAGACACTGGCCCTTTGGGTCTCTATGCCTTGGCGGTGGCTTTACCCTGTATGGTTGGGCTGTTGTCTTCTAACGGGGCTTGTGTGGGATCAGTTGATTTGACTTGGCCCTGTCGGTTCAGGGCTTTGTACTGGGTCTGAGTACCCCTCCTGGTGCTCCGGTTTCCAATCGGTTCCCCGGTTCGGTGGGCCACCGCCTGACCCCGGTCCCTACGGTTCCACCGGCTGTAATCCCAGCTCCTGCAGGCAGCCACCACCGTCTGCCTCCTTGCCAATGGTGACTGGGCTCCAACCCAGCCACCTGGTAGTCTCTTGGCAGGCCTGGACATAGGACTGCCCGTGAACTTGACTGCTCTCCACCTCCTCTAGACTAATCTCTTCCTCAAATTGAACCTGACTCTGTGTTTTCCCGCCTCCAGGCTTGTGAACTCCTCGGTGGGAGGAGCCAACCACCTGGCTCCGACCCCCCCGGGTGTGGACATCAAACCTGGAGGGTGGTGACAAGGTTTTTAGTTTGACTGATGTCACCTAATCAGGAGGGGGTGTGGTGTTGTGTGTGACTACCTGGGACGACCTGACTAGTCCAGGGCGTCACACATGGGGTCCCAGTTCATAGAGGGTCCTGAAGTCATAAACTATGCAACTGGCCGCAACTAAAAAGCTAATAGCCAAAAGAAATAGAAAGCCAGGAAACCCAATAGAAACCTGGAAGATTACTCGTGGCCAGAGAATACCAGCCTATAGGTAAGCCCTACAATCCTCCATAGAAAAAGCAAACCTGTAGAGTTCCAGGGCAGGACAGGTGAATGTGGTGGACCAAGAGTGGTTTCAAGCCTCACGCGTATCGCCACTGTTCAGTGGCTTTCTCAAGGGTAAGGCATAAACATACTGACACATGTGGCATGTATTTAAATGCAAAATATTGTGAAGATAAAGCAAATCATCTGTGTAGTATTCAAGCAGGGATGGATGTGTGTGAATGCCAGCACTACTGAAGGCAGGTGTGTATGGAGCGTTGTCCGGGAGACCATCGGATACTAAAGTAATGATGCATGTGCCAAGGCCAGATGGCTGGCGCATGCGTGGTACAGCTGGTAGTATAGGAGTTGTTTGTGGGGTCATCTAAGTAACACCAAGCATATTGCCGATCGACACATGCGCCCATGCCGTTTGGCCGGCGCATGCGTGTGGCGATAGTAATGCATGTCAGATATGCAGGTAGGACATTTTCCGGAGAATGATTATAGTCGGCGCATGTGTGATGAAACTTATGATGTGAGGAAGCGCTTGACATTAAGCCGGGTAACACGTACATTTGTGCCACTCAGCTAGCGCCTGCTATTGCAGAATGTGTACATGGGCGGACTCCAGTGTTTTACCCAATAAACCACCTACTGCTTAACTTACACATGCATTCGTCTGAACCGTATGGCCAGCGCATGCATGTTATTTCTGGAACTAGGCTAGGATTTTATAAGATGCCAAATATAAACATTTAGAAATTAAATTCCTAGCAAAGCTAAGGTAATGAAAGGCCCGGGCCACAAAGCAAACCTATATGAGTATAAGTACACACGTTTTATTATTAACATTTTATATAGCCCCAAAGTATGTTATATATGGACACAGCATACATCGGCATTTATGGGGGGCCCCCGAACACACACTCACACCTGCATCCCAAATTGCAAACAAAATTTGGATATCTCTATAATATTGGACTCAAAAAGTGCCACCCAACTATGAATTTCAACCACAAATTACCCAAAAATGAAAAAACTTTTTGGGAAAAACCCTCTCCATCCTAGAAAAAATGTGTGGACGGGAGACTACATAGATGCAGACCAGTCCAATGCATCAAAAATGTCCAGAAGACATAGAATTTTTGGATTTTTGAAACACCAGAAATAGAAACAGGGAGAAGAAATCCAGGGTCGGTCTGGCTGACCTAAGGGCTGAAATGCATTGGTGAGTCCCAAAAAAACCCAAAAGGGCATGTTGGCTTGGAATGGAGATCAGGCCCTGGTGCTGAGGATGACGCACAGGGATCAAGTCCTGATGCTAAAGGTGAGGCAAATGAAGAAAAATAAGCACAAAGGGATGCTCGTAGAATCATAGGATATTTTATAGCCTAGAATGAAACACAAAAAAAAACAAGGACAAGTTAGAAAGTTTCATAGAAACCGTTGAAATGGATTTCCTCATTAATGCCATGTGGCGCAAGGCTATTAAGTGAATAAATCCGTTTGGATTCTCGCCGTAGTAGTTCCTTGCTCACATCGCCACCCCTCATCCCCTGGTTGACTGAGTCAACCACAAGTATCTTGAGGCTTGTTGTTCGGCATCCATGGCTTATGAGGAAATGCATGGCTACAGACAAGATGGACTTGCCTTTCTTGAAATCGTCCCTTATAGTAAACATAACCCCTCCCCATTCAGTCCCCAGCATATAACATAACCCCCTTCTCTATGCAGTGTGACGCCCCGGACTAGTCGGGTCGTCCCAGGTAGTCACACACAACACCAGACCCCCCCTCCCAGTTAGGTAACATTAGCCAACCTAAAAACCTTGTCACCACCCTCCATGTTTGATGTCCACACCAGGGAAGGGGCAGAGCCAGGCGGTTGGCTCCGCCCACCGAGAAGTTCACAGGCCTGGACGCGGGAAAACAGACACTAGTTCAGGTACAAGTAGAGAGCAGTCAAGGTCACGGGCAGTCCTGTGTCAGTGCCCTGATAAGAGACTACCAGGTGGCTGGGTTGGAGCCCAGCCGCCATTGGCAAGGAGGCAGACGGTGGTGGCCGCCTGCAGGAGACCGGGAATACGACCGGTGGAACCGTAAGGGACCAGGACAGGGTAGTGGCCCGCCAGAACCGAACCGGGGAGCCAACTGGATACCGGAGCACCAGGCACAAAGCCCTGAACCGACAGGGCCGATTCAAATCAATTGATTGCGAACTGGACTTAAGGACCTATCCCACACAAGTCCCTTTAGAAGACAACAGCCCAACCATACAGGGTAAAGCCACTGCCAAGGCATAGAGACCCAAAGGGCCAGCATCTGTGGGCAAATGGGCTCCTATGGCATATGCAAGTCGGGGAGCGGACTACCAGTGTTTAGGCATAGGAGTCAAACATTTTACACACAGAGGTGCAGGAGAAAGGTGGAAACCACCAACCTACTCTGGGAGAAGCTGCAGCCCCGTTCATCACGCCGTTCGGTTTACCAGCGACTCCAGTGTCTTGTATCAGGGTGAGTACACCAGTGCCATCAGGCACCGCACCGCACTGCACCGCAACACTTCACCCTGCACACCTGGCCCGTGCCTACTGGGCCCCGGGACCAACATCCTCTACCCACGGAGGGGTCAACACCTAGCTGCGTCATTACACCGCTCTCGGGAGCCCCCATACCTTCACCGCAGCGGTGGTGTCTACAATCACCACAACCCGTGGGTGGCATCACGAACTATCATTCCAAACCAAACACCCGAATCCCCGCGTGTAGCGCCAACTCCCTTGCAGAGCAACGTGTCCCCCAGGTCGTGAGAGGCTCGAGCCACCACCCGCAGTACGAGCACGGATCCGAGCAGCTCGGCGGTCGCAGCCGAGCCCGCGGGGCGGTACAGCAGCCCCATGCAAGTAACATCACCCCCTTCACCACACAGCCCCCCAGCACACATCATCCCCTTCTCCATGCAGTCCCCCAGCTTCCAGCCCCACACAAGGAAACCTAACTCTAACCCTTCCCCACTAATTTCCTCAGCAGGTAGTCCCTCAGCACGCAACCCCCAGCATGAAGCCCCTACCAAACATCCCACTAACAACTGTAACATCACCCCCCTCCTTCCCCAAGAGAGTAACATCACCCCCTTTCCTGCACAGCCTCCCAGTATGCAGCCTCATACATACAAGATCACTCCTTTCCCCATCCAGCCCCATGTGTGATGCCCTGGCCGGGCCAGGTAGTCACAAATAGGCCCCTACACTACACCAGTCCCTCATAGGTAACATCAGCCAACCATTTAAACCCTAGTCACCCTCTCAGGGCTAGACAGACACACCAGGGGGCGGAACCAGGTGGTTGGAAGACGTCCACCAAGGAGTCTAGACAGCCCGGGGCGGGAAAGTAGTCACAACAGTCTCAGGTTCAAGTTGGAGAGGAGTGTGGGCTGGAGCTGTGTGCAGTTCCAGCAGAGGCGAATACCCCAATTTGACAGGTGCTAGGGTAGGAGCCCTGGTGCCTTTGGCTAGGAGGCAGACGGTGGTCTCCGTCTGCAGGAGCCCTGAAGACAGCTCGTTGGAACCGAGGTGGACCGGGACAGGGTTGTAGCCCGCCGGTACCGACCCGGGGAACCGACCTGGAAACTGGAGCACAAGGGGGGTACTCGGACCCTGAAGCTAGGACCAGAAGCGACTGGAATCAGCTAATTAAAACTGATTGAGGCCAGGACTAGAGGTCCTGTCCCACCCAAAGTTCCTAATAGAAGACAACAGCCCACCGAGGGGGATAAACAGGCCATTGCCAAGGCTCAGAGATCCCACGGGCCAACATCAGCGTCTGCACAGGTAGTCCACCATACTAAAAAGGCGCAGGGGAAAGACAGAGACCACCAGCCGGGTGGGGGACCAGAACGCAGCCAGCTGCGGGCACCGACCACCATCACCTTGGTTTACCAGAGACTCGTGTGTTCTTTCATAGTGAGTACATCAGCACCCTGCGGTTGCCCATCTCCCTGCACCAACTACCCAATGGGTCCCGGGGCCACGATCCCTACCCATGGAGGGGTTAACAACTTGCTGCACAACATCTCCCCCGGGTGCCCTGTAACTGCAGCGGTGGTGTCCAACCTCACCACACACCATGGGTGGCGTCACAAACCCACTACGGCTCAGGCCGTACATATACGTCCCCAAATCCAAAACCCCCTTTTCATTCGGAGTGTCCGCAGAGACCCCCGGGTCCGGAGACCCTTGATCCACCCACCGGAGAGCCCAGACCCAAGCAGTGGCAGGCAGCTGAGCATGGGGGCTGCACACATGTATGTATAATCACTCTTTCTTGTACAATTCCCAAATATGTAGCACAATCCCTGGGCAATTCCCCAATATTCAGCACCTTCCCTGTACGATTCCCCAATATGCAGCACCTTCCCTGGGCAATTCCCCAATATGCAGCAACTTCCCTGGGCAATTCCCCAATATGCAGCACCTTCCCTGGGCAATTCCTTAATATGCAGTACCTTCCCTGGGCAATTCCCCTATATGCAGCACCTTCCCTGGGCAATTCCTATATATGCAGCACCTTCCCTGGGCAATTCCCCTATATGCAGCACCTTCCCTGGGCAATTCCCCAATATGCAACACCTTCCTTGGGCAATTCCCCAATATGCAGCACCTTCCCTGTACAATTCCCCAATATGCAACACTTTCCGTGGGCAATTCCCCAACATACAGCACCTTCCCTGAGCAATTCCCCAATATGCAGCAACTTCCCTTGCCAATTTCTCAATATGCAGCACCTTCTCTGGGCAATTCCCCAATATGCATCAACTTCCGTGGGCAATTCCCCAGTATGTTGATGAGACGGTGACATAAATTGCTGTTATGGGTGGCACAGCACAGAGGTATCAGCCTTCGGCTTTGTATTTACATTCTTTTGTTTTATGGATGGCTTTCTGTTTTGGTAAAGTAAAGCAACATTCATCAATCCAACTGCCTAGAGTCGTTTCTTGGTGCGTGATTTTGCTGTTTACTAGAGAACACATGACTTACATGCACACTGATGTGACACAAGCGCTGTAGGTTACACATACATGTATACACACATGGCAAACATGCATGTATAATCTTAGCAGGCACACAAACACACATATATTATGTATACACACACATAGCACACACGTATGTACACACAGAGCTCATACACAGATTTGTACACACACACACACGTATACAGAGCACATATGACTCGCCCACCACAGGGCCTTAGGTGACTCGGTGTTGGGCCGGACTAGTCCAGGGTAGTCAGCGGTGGCGGGGCCCGACTCCGTGACCCTGGTGGAGTCAATTAAAGTGGCGGTATGGATGGGGGTGATGATCATTAATAAAGTTTGTGGAAATATATATATTCGTGACGCCACCTGTGGATTGCGGCTATGGAGCCGCCGCTGCTGGATGGGGTCTTCGGGGCTGATGTAATGGCAGATATGTTGGTTCTGCTCCCCACAGGGGGAGCAGTACCCCGGGGCAACCGTTGGTGCTTGTAAGAGTCTATGATGGTTTTGTGAATGATGCGGTGCAGGCGGAATAAAGGAAGTGACACCAGAGATTGCAGTTCAGATGTCTTTTACTCACTGTTGCTAGGGCTGCAGCAGACTGGTTGCCGTTGGAGTGCTGGAATCCACCATCCGGTGCCTCCGCCGATCCCAGGTAATTCTTAGGCTATGTGCCCACAGGCGCTGGTACCTGCGGATGTATCCGCAGGTACGAGAGCATGTTTCCCGCAGCTGCCCGCCGGCGTCCGCAGCTATTTTTAGCTGCTAGATTACAGCAGAATAGGTGCGGAAAACATGCGGACATTCACGCGGCTTACTTGCGGACGTCTCGGTCTCTCATCTCCATAGCGGAGGTCTGGGACATCCGCAGGTAATTCCGCATGAATAATTGACATGCAATTATACATGCGGATGCCTACATCCGCAGCATGTTCGGCAGCCGCACTTTCCGCAGCGTGGACACAGCACTCCCCATGTCCCATAGGATAACATGGGGAGTGCCTGTACATACTAAAACCTGCGGATTTATCTGGAAAATCCAGAAAAATCCGCAGGTTTTCCGCGGCAAAATCCGCAGAAACAAGGTCCCGTGGGCACATAGCCTTAGGGCGGCTTTGCACACTACGACATCACAGGTGCGATGTCGGTGGGGTCAAATCGAAAGTGACGCACATCCGGCGTCACTTGCGATGTCGTAGTGTGTAAATCCTAGATGATACGATGAACGAGCGCAAAAGCATCGTTATCGTATCATCGGTGCAGGCTCCGACATTTCCATAATGCCGGAGCCGCACCAGGTACGATGTAGTTCCTCGTTCCTGCGGCAGCACACATCGCTGTGTGTGAAGCCGCAGGAGCGAGGAACATCTCCTTACCTGCCGCCGGCGGCTACACGGAAGGAAGGAGGTGCGCGGGATGTTCACATCCTGCTCATCTCCGCCCCTCCGCCGCCATTGGCCGCCTGCCGTGTGACGTCGCTGTGACGCCGCACGACCCGCCCCCTTAGGAAGGAAGCGGGTCGCCGGCTAGAGCGACGGTCGCAGGGCAAGTGAGTGAATGTGAAGCTGGCATAGCGATAATTATCGCTACGCCAGCTATCACAAGATATCGTACCTGCGACAGGGGCGAGGACTATCCCGTGCGACATCGCAGGATCGGCTTGCGATGTCGCAACGTGCAAAGCCCGCCTTAGGGTTAATACCGGTGCACCACTTTTAGGTCTCTTTCCTTGACTGGCTTCACAGCCTTGACTTTGATAGATGAACTTGTCTTGGCCTCTACCATAGAATCTGGTCAAGGGGGCTTGCCTGACTGGAATCTTGCCCTCTTCCCAGGGGATGTACGGCAGGTTGTGGCCCTGGGCACTTGCAACCACCCGGGGCCTTCGGTGTTACTTGAGGAATTGTCTTTCTTCCCTCTGTCTGGAGACCGTCCCCGAATGCAGCCACATCCCTCCACCCAATCTTCCTGTGGAGCAGGCCACGAGCAAATATGCCCTTCCGTGGCCCTGGGATCCTCTTTTCTCTGTCTGTGGTGTCACCTGGGCCTAGCTGGGCCCCAGGATCTCCACCAGGAACTTTCTCTCTTCACTGTCTCAGTCCACTCTCTCTTCCAACTACCACTCTCCTCCTCTGCCTCACGCAGACTACGCTCTCCACTAACTGATTTTGAACTACTCTCCCTTTCTAGTTAGCTCCTCCCACTTTCCTTGTTGCTAGGCCCCCACCCCATGGGAGAAGAGATGGGTCTTACAGCCCCCCTGACTACAGCACGGGGGTGGCTGCCACTATCTCTGGTCCCTGTATATGCCTAGCAATGAGTGTTTGTGCAGATTTGCCTATGAACCGGTATGTACCCTTGTCCTTACCTAGGATGCGACATCACACCTCTCTCTGAGGTGCAATGTCTCTATGGCGACAGAAGCCTCAGGGGCGCCAAACATACATACACATACAGGGAAAAGTAAAAGGGCTACAATGTTTTGAATATTCACAGATAAGGACAAAACTCTTAAAATTCATATTTATTCCATATCTTTAAAAGTAAGACAGGGCTTACAAAACAATTCACAAAACAAACCTACACTCTGGTATATGTGCTAAAAACAAAACAGACAATGTGAAACCCCCTTCCACAAAAATACAACAATTTTTAAGGCATATAATCAGCATTACCTCTCAAGTCTAGTTACTCTAGAGAGAACAGGTCTCAGTGATAAACCATGACTATTACGCTGGAGCTCTAACAAAAAAGGGGGATAATTTCCCCAGAACGTGAGTATAGTGTACCGCCCCGTGCTCCGCGGCAGCTGAGCCGCTCGGATCTGGACCTTCTGTGGGTGGCTCGAGGGTCTCCGGACCCGGGGGTCTCGCGGTCACTTCAACTGAAAGGGGTTTTGCGGTTTGGGGACGTAGTTGTACGGCCGGAGCTGTGTTAAGTTCGTGATGCCACCCACGGGATGCGGTGAAGGTGTACAAAATCGCTGCAGTTACCGGGCACCCAGGGGAGATGGTATGCAGCAAGTTGTTAACCCCTCCGTGGGCAGGCATGGTGGCCCCGGGACCCGTTGGGGGTGTTTGGCGGTGCAGGGAGATGGGCGGCCGGAGGGCACTGATGTACTCACTATTAGTAAACACACAAGTCTCTGGTAAACCAAGGTGATGGTGGTCGGTGCCAGCAGCTGGCTGCAGTCTAGTCCCCCACCCAGCTGGTGGTCTCTGTCTTTCTCCTGCACCTGTTTTGTAAGTTGGACTGCCTGCGCTTGCAACTTCAGGAGTCCGCTCCCGGCTTGTGGTTGCCTAAGGAGACCTTTGCCTGCAGACGCTGGCCCGTGGGATCTCTGGTCCGTGTCGGTGGCTGCTTATCCCCCTCGTTGGGCTGTTGCCTTCAGTCGAGACTTTGGGTGGGACAGGACCTCTAGTCCTGGCCTTAATCAGTTAATTATCTAGCCCACAGTAGCTTCTGGACCTAGCTTCAAAGTCTGAGTACCCCCCTTTGTGCTCCGGTTTCCGAGTGGGTTCCCCGGGTCAGTACCGGCGGGCCACTACCCTGTCCCGGTCCACCATGGTTCCACTGAGCCGTCTTCCCGGCTCCTGCAGACAGAGGCCTCCATATGCCTCCTAGCCAAGGTAGCAGGGCTCCTACCCTCGCACCTGTCAGTTTGCCTCAGGCCCAGACACAGGCCTGCCCTCCACTCTCCTTGAACTTTGAAATTGAATAGCCTGACTTCTCCCGCCCCAGGCTCTCTGAACTCCTCGGTGGGTGTCTTCCAACCATCTGGTTCCGCCCCCTGGTGTGTCCATCAAGCCCTGGGGGTGGTGACTAGGGTTTTATGTGGTTGGTTGGTGTTACCTGTGAGGGACTGGTGTTATGCGGGGCCCTATCTGTGACTACCTGGCTGGCCAGGGCGTAACAATAGCAGTCAAGAACAACCTCTAATCCATCCAGTAGTCCTGTGGTCAAGGATCTTAGGGACATAAAAAATTAAATTTCTGTCCTCAGATTATGATACAGGGTACTAATAAATGTCATAACTGCTTATTACACCATATAAACACAGGGTCGCTCATCTGACAACCCATGTACCCCTAACCGACCCGACGCATTTCTCCTTCCAGCGGATGGTTCCTCAGGGGTACTTCATAAACAGATAAATCAGCATAACATGGTGTATAATATAAATCACTTTCTCAATATGTACACTGTGTTCCAAATTATTATGCAAAAAGAGTTTAGGAGTGATAAGGTTAGAAATGTTTTGTTTGTCATTTAAACTCATTGCTGGTGATGTGTGTCAGGGCTCTTTATATCACTGAAAGCAATTGCAGATACCTGTGCAAATTAGTTTGGAAGGTGTGTCCAAATAAAGGCAAGACTACTTAAGAAGGCTGTTCCACATTATTAAGCAGCCTACATTTTTTTGCCAAAATGGGAAAGAAAAAGGATGTTTCGGCTGCTGAGAAGCAACAAATTGTGGAGTATTTAGGTCAAGGCATAACTACAATCAACATTGCCAAGACACTTCATCGTGATCATCGCACAATCAAGAAGTATGTAGCTGATTCACAGCACACACGTGTGCATGCATAAGGAAAAATTGAGGACTCTTTCCAACAGGCAATTGCAACAGGTTAAAAGAGCAGCTGCTAAAATGCCTTGTCATAGCAGCAGACAAGTTTTTGAAGCTGCTGGTGCCTCCAATGTCCCCCGAACAACAATATGCAGGGTCCTTCAGAGGTTTGCAGCTGTGCGTAAGCCATCCTGTCGCCACCTCTATCCACTGCACACAAGCAGAATCGGCTCCAGTGGGCCAAACCATACATGAAGACTGACTTCCAAACTGTTTTGTTCACCGATGAGTGCCGTGCAACGCTCGATGGTCCAAATGGATGGAGTGGAGGATGGCTGGTTGATGGACACCCCATGAAAACATGACTAAGGCGCCAGCAAGGAGGAGGTGGAGTAATGTTTTGGACTGGAATCATGAGGAGAGAGATTGTCGGCCCCTTTAGGATCCCTGTAGGGGTAAAGATGAACTCCTTAATCTATGTGGAGTTTCTTAAACAGCACTTTCTGCCATGGTTCAGAAGGAAGAACCGTGCATTCCACAGCAAGATCATTTTCATGCATGATAATGCACCGTCTCATGCTGCAAATAACACATCTGCATCTCTGGCTGCTATGGGCATAAAAGAGGACAAACTTATGGTGTGGCCACCATCTTTCCCTGACCTCAACCCCATTGAGAACCTCTGGAGCATCATCAAAAGGAGTGTTTATGATGGCGGGAGGCAGTTTACATATAAGCAACAGCTCTGGGGGGGTATTCTGTCCACATGCAAAACAATTGAAGCACAAACCTTCCAAAAACTGACAAATTCAATGGACGAGAGAGTTCAGAATCTTCTTTTGAACAAGGGGTCCTATGTGCAAATGTAAAATCACCTAGAATTAAGATTTGACTTGAAAACTGTTTGATTTCATTTTGTAATAAGCTGATAATGCTTATAATTTCACAATTGACCATTTTGTTTTTCAAAATAAAAATAAAAAGGTTGAAAACTCTGCTGTGCATAATAATTTGGAACATGCATTTTGAGTGCATTTTGAGTGTTTATTATTTTTAAAAATATACTGTTTTCATAAGCAAAAAACACAAAAAAACTGAGCTGTAACAAAGGTTCAATAAACATGCAACATTACAAGCATGTGAATTGCAGCCTCAAGACTAGAAAAAAACCAAGGAGAAAAATTGTAGGAGAAATACCCTGACTATAAATAAATAAATTGCAAGTGCTTAATAACAGGGTACTTAGTATATACATTTTTGCAAAAAGGTAAGAAGCTGTCTCACCTCGTCACGGTGTACCCATCTGAGACAGTCCCTAACCTACTAAAGTTAAAAACATATTCTGTACCTGACTTGTGTCATGTCCAAAACTTCAATATGAATGGTAAAGTGGTCAGCTGGGTCCCAGATTAAATACACAGCAAAAAGTGAGACGCAGGTAATTGTTCAGCCTCAGTATCAGGAGGGCTGCACCCCCAACTTGCATTAGAGCAAGATAACAGACAAAAAACACAAAAAAACTGAGCTGTAACAAAGGTTCAATAAACATGCAACATTACAAGCATGTGAATTGCAGCCTCAAGACTAGAAAAAAACCAAGGAGAAAAATTGTAGGAAAAATACCCTGACTATAAATAAATAAATTGCAAGTGCTTAATAACAGGGTACTTAGTATATACATTTTTGCAAAAAGGTAAGAAGCTGTCTCACCTCGTCACGGTGTACCCATCTGAGACAGTCCCTAACCTACTAAAGTTAAAAACATATTCTGTACCTGACTTGTGTCATGTCCAAAACTTCAATATGAATGGTAAAGTGGTCAGCTGGGTCCCAGATTAAATACACAGCAAAAAGTGAGACGCAGGTAATTGTTCAGCCTCAGTATCAGGAGGGCTGCACCCCCAACTTGCATTAGAGCAAGATAACAGACAAAAAACACAAAAAAACTGAGCTGTAACAAAGGTTCAATAAACATGCAACATTACAAGCATGTGAATTGCAGCCTCAAGACTAGAAAAAAACCAAGGAGAAAAATTGTAGGAAAAATACCCTGACTATAAATAAATAAATTGCAAGTGCTTAATAACAGGGTACTTAGTATATACATTTTTGCAAAAAGGTAAGAAGCTGTCTCACCTCGTCACGGTGTACCCATCTGAGACAGTCCCTAACCTACTAAAGTTAAAAACATATTCTGTACCTGACTTGTGTCATGTCCAAAACTTCAATATGAATGGTAAAGTGGTCAGCTGGGTCCCAGATTAAATACACAGCAAAAAGTGAGACGCAGGTAATTGTTCAGCCTCAGTATCAGGAGGGCTGCACCCCCAACTTGCATTAGAGCAAGATAACAGACAAAAAACACAAAAAAACTGAGCTGTAACAAAGGTTCAATAAACATGCAACATTACAAGCATGTGAATTGCAGCCTCAAGACTAGAAAAAAACCAAGGAGAAAAATTGTAGGAAAAATACCCTGACTATAAATAAATAAATTGCAAGTGCTTAATAACAGGGTACTTAGTATATACATTTTTGCAAAAAGGTAAGAAGCTGTCTCACCTCGTCACGGTGTACCCATCTGAGACAGTCCCTAACCTACTAAAGTTAAAAACATATTCTGTACCTGACTTGTGTCATGTCCAAAACTTCAATATGAATGGTAAAGTGGTCAGCTGGGTCCCAGATTAAATACACAGCAAAAAGTGAGACGCAGGTAATTGTTCAGCCTCAGTATCAGGAGGGCTGCACCCCCAACTTGCATTAGAGCAAGATAACAGACAAAAAACACAAAAAAACTGAGCTGTAACAAAGGTTCAATAAACATGCAACATTACAAGCATGTGAATTGCAGCCTCAAGACTAGAAAAAAACCAAGGAGAAAAATTGTAGGAAAAATACCCTGACTATAAATAAATAAATTGCAAGTGCTTAATAACAGGGTACTTAGTATATACATTTTTGCAAAAAGGTAAGAAGCTGTCTCACCTCGTCACGGTGTACCCATCTGAGACAGTCCCTAACCTACTAAAGTTAAAAACATATTCTGTACCTGACTTGTGTCATGTCCAAAACTTCAATATGAATGGTAAAGTGGTCAGCTGGGTCCCAGATTAAATACACAGCAAAAAGTGAGACGCAGGTAATTGTTCAGCCTCAGTATCAGGAGGGCTGCACCCCCAACTTGCATTAGAGCAAGATAACAGACAAAAAACACAAAAAAACTGAGCTGTAACAAAGGTTCAATAAACATGCAACATTACAAGCATGTGAATTGCAGCCTCAAGACTAGAAAAAAACCAAGGAGAAAAATTGTAGGAAAAATACCCTGACTATAAATAAATAAATTGCAAGTGCTTAATAACAGGGTACTTAGTATATACATTTTTGCAAAAAGGTAAGAAGCTGTCTCACCTCGTCACGGTGTACCCATCTGAGACAGTCCCTAACCTACTAAAGTTAAAAACATATTCTGTACCTGACTTGTGTCATGTCCAAAACTTCAATATGAATGGTAAAGTGGTCAGCTGGGTCCCAGATTAAATACACAGCAAAAAGTGAGACGCAGGTAATTGTTCAGCCTCAGTATCAGGAGGGCTGCACCCCCAACTTGCATTAGAGCAAGATAACAGACAAAAAACACAAAAAAACTGAGCTGTAACAAAGGTTCAATAAACATGCAACATTACAAGCATGTGAATTGCAGCCTCAAGACTAGAAAAAAACCAAGGAGAAAAATTGTAGGAAAAATACCCTGACTATAAATAAATAAATTGCAAGTGCTTAATAACAGGGTACTTAGTATATACATTTTTGCAAAAAGGTAAGAAGCTGTCTCACCTCGTCACGGTGTACCCATCTGAGACAGTCCCTAACCTACTAAAGTTAAAAACATATTCTGTACCTGACTTGTGTCATGTCCAAAACTTCAATATGAATGGTAAAGTGGTCAGCTGGGTCCCAGATTAAATACACAGCAAAAAGTGAGACGCAGGTAATTGTTCAGCCTCAGGATCAGGAGGGCTGCACCCCCAACTTGCATTAGAGCAAGATAACAGACAAAAAACACAAAAAAAACTGAGCTGTAACAAAGGTTCAATAAACATGCAACATTACAAGCATGTGAATTGCAGCCTCAAGACTAGAAAAAAACCAAGGAGAAAAATTGTAGGATTGTTATCTTGCTCTAATGCAAGTTGGGGGTGCAGCCCTCCTGATACTGAGGCTGAACAATTACCTGCGTCTCACTTTTTGCTGTGTATTTAATCTGGGACCCAGCTGACCACTTTACCATTCATATTGAAGTTTTGGACATGACACAAGTCAGGTACAGAATATGTTTTTAACTTTAGTAGGTTAGGGACTGTCTCAGATGGGTACACCGTGACGAGGTGAGACAGCTTCTTACCTTTTTGCAAAAATGTATATACTAAGTACCCTGTTATTAAGCACTTGCAATTTATTTATTTATAGTCAGGGTATTTTTCCTACAATTTTTCTCCTTGGTTTTTTTCTAGTCTTGAGGCTGCAATTCACATGCTTGTAATGTTGCATGTTTATTGAACCTTTGTTACAGCTCAGTTTTTTTGTGTTTTTTGTCTGTTATCTTGCTCTAATGCAAGTTGGGGGTGCAGCCCTCCTGATACTGAGGCTGAACAATTACCTGCGTCTCACTTTTTGCTGTGTATTTAATCTGGGACCCAGCTGACCACTTTACCATTCATATTGAAGTTTTGGACATGACACAAGTCAGGTACAGAATATGTTTTTAACTTTAGTAGGTTAGGGACTGTCTCAGATGGGTACACCGTGACGAGGTGAGACAGCTTCTTACCTTTTTGCAAAAATGTATATACTAAGTACCCTGTTATTAAGCACTTGCAATTTATTTATTTATAGTCAGGGTATTTTTCCTACAATTTTTCTCCTTGGTTTTTTTCTAGTCTTGAGGCTGCAATTCACATGCTTGTAATGTTGCATGTTTATTGAACCTTTGTTACAGCTCAGTTTTTTTGTGTTTTTTGTCTGTTATCTTGCTCTAATGCAAGTTGGGGGTGCAGCCCTCCTGATACTGAGGCTGAACAATTACCTGCGTCTCACTTTTTGCTGTGTATTTAATCTGGGACCCAGCTGACCACTTTACCATTCATATTGAAGTTTTGGACATGACACAAGTCAGGTACAGAATATGTTTTTAACTTTAGTAGGTTAGGGACTGTCTCAGATGGGTACACCGTGACGAGGTGAGACAGCTTCTTACCTTTTTGCAAAAATGTATATACTAAGTACCCTGTTATTAAGCACTTGCAATTTATTTATTTATAGTCAGGGTATTTTTCCTACAATTTTTCTCCTTGGTTTTTTTCTAGTCTTGAGGCTGCAATTCACATGCTTGTAATGTTGCATGTTTATTGAACCTTTGTTACAGCTCAGTTTTTTTGTGTTTTTTGTCTGTTATCTTGCTCTAATGCAAGTTGGGGGTGCAGCCCTCCTGATACTGAGGCTGAACAATTACCTGCGTCTCACTTTTTGCTGTGTATTTAATCTGGGACCCAGCTGACCACTTTACCATTCATATTGAAGTTTTGGACATGACACAAGTCAGGTACAGAATATGTTTTTAACTTTAGTAGGTTAGGGACTGTCTCAGATGGGTACACCGTGACGAGGTGAGACAGCTTCTTACCTTTTTGCAAAAATGTATATACTAAGTACCCTGTTATTAAGCACTTGCAATTTATTTATTTATAGTCAGGGTATTTTTCCTACAATTTTTCTCCTTGGTTTTTTTCTAGTCTTGAGGCTGCAATTCACATGCTTGTAATGTTGCATGTTTATTGAACCTTTGTTACAGCTCAGTTTTTTTGTGTTTTTTGTCTGTTATCTTGCTCTAATGCAAGTTGGGGGTGCAGCCCTCCTGATACTGAGGCTGAACAATTACCTGCGTCTCACTTTTTGCTGTGTATTTAATCTGGGACCCAGCTGACCACTTTACCATTCATATTGAAGTTTTGGACATGACACAAGTCAGGTACAGAATATGTTTTTAACTTTAGTAGGTTAGGGACTGTCTCAGATGGGTACACCGTGACGAGGTGAGACAGCTTCTTACCTTTTTGCAAAAATGTATATACTAAGTACCCTGTTATTAAGCACTTGCAATTTATTTATTTATAGTCAGGGTATTTTTCCTACAATTTTTCTCCTTGGTTTTTTTCTAGTCTTGAGGCTGCAATTCACATGCTTGTAATGTTGCATGTTTATTGAACCTTTGTTACAGCTCAGTTTTTTTGTGTTTTTTGTCTGTTATCTTGCTCTAATGCAAGTTGGGGGTGCAGCCCTCCTGATACTGAGGCTGAACAATTACCTGCGTCTCACTTTTTGCTGTGTATTTAATCTGGGACCCAGCTGACCACTTTACCATTCATATTGAAGTTTTGGACATGACACAAGTCAGGTACAGAATATGTTTTTAACTTTAGTAGGTTAGGGACTGTCTCAGATGGGTACACCGTGACGAGGTGAGACAGCTTCTTACCTTTTTGCAAAAATGTATATACTAAGTACCCTGTTATTAAGCACTTGCAATTTATTTATTTATAGTCAGGGTATTTTTCCTACAATTTTTCTCCTTGGTTTTTTTCTAGTCTTGAGGCTGCAATTCACATGCTTGTAATGTTGCATGTTTATTGAACCTTTGTTACAGCTCAGTTTTTTTGTGTTTTTTGTCTGTTATCTTGCTCTAATGCAAGTTGGGGGTGCAGCCCTCCTGATACTGAGGCTGAACAATTACCTGCGTCTCACTTTTTGCTGTGTATTTAATCTGGGACCCAGCTGACCACTTTACCATTCATATTGAAGTTTTGGACATGACACAAGTCAGGTACAGAATATGTTTTTAACTTTAGTAGGTTAGGGACTGTCTCAGATGGGTACACCGTGACGAGGTGAGACAGCTTCTTACCTTTTTGCAAAAATGTATATACTAAGTACCCTGTTATTAAGCACTTGCAATTTATTTATTTATAGTCAGGGTATTTTTCCTACAATTTTTCTCCTTGGTTTTTTTCTTGTTTTCATAAGCAGTTTGATCAAAAACATTTCATTTATACTCAATTAGTAGATGACTAAAAAATAACAATGACTGCAATTCATATAGTTAATTTAGGAAAATATGAGAACATATTTTTTGCATAATAATTTGGAACACAGTGTAGTATTCTTTAATTTTGCCAAAAATTATTGACAAATTAATTGCTGGTGGTCCGATGTGTTACATCAATCAAAAAATAATAAATAATACAAATTCCACATACTAAAACAGGGGTAACAAACGATTAGTCTTGCGGTTAGTCCTATATTAGTTGTCACCCCAAAACGAATAATGCCGTTAATCCAGGGTGTATCCTGCTTTCACCTGCAAAGTTAAAGCAATCCTGTCAACTCCCAAAAAACGAACATAACTGCTAAAACTACATAGGCTAGCATCCCATATTTACCTCGCAAGAGACCACTCTACATCAAACAGTCATTCTAAGGTTAAAATACAACAGGTTGCCTAGAATAAGGATACAAACAGTAAATTATATGTTTAAAGGCCATCACCTAAATTAGTACACCCTAGTGCAAATTTAACTGGTACCTCAAATAGTTATGGCATGTCCATTCATGATCTGGTGGTCTCCAGCCTCAACATCTGGCATTGCAGTAATTGATAACTTAAATCCTACAGGATCATAACAAACTTCACATCAAAATATAGCCCCAGGTCATCATCAATTTATAACACCTAGAGGGCTCAACTCCATAACATATCCAGTCTGGGAACGTTAGTCGTTTCAATGATGTTTCAGTATAAGTCCCTCATAGCAGCCCTTAAAGGAAAGGTCAAAATATAACTTCATGTAAAACAAAGTACTAGGCACAAAATAATCAACACTCACATGATGTTCACTTGCTGTCGTGTAACCGGATCCTTTCCAATGACTAAGGTGCTACTGGTCTCTCCTGTGCATTACTTCTATAAATCCGCATGGGATGGCGTTCCCCTTCTTGTTTCCTGGGGAATTGCGACCATGTGTTCCCTGCAGGCCAATCCTGGCAGTCTAAACCGGACGCTCCATCTGCATTCCAGCTTGACACGCACGCCGTGGGAGAAGAGCCTTGGTGAAAGAGGTAAAGAAGAACCCCAAGATCACTGTGGCTGAGCTCTAGAGATGCAGTAGAAATATGGGAGAAAGTTCCACAAAGTTAACTATCACTGAAGCCCTCCACCAGTTTGGCCTTTATGGCAGAGTGGCCCGACGGAAGCCTCTCCTCAGTACAAGACATATGTAGGCCTGCATAGAGCTTGCAAAAAAACACATGAAGGACTCCCAGACTATGAGAAATAGGATTCTCTGGTCTGATGAATTGAAGATAGAACTTTTTGGTGATAGTTCAAAGAGGTATGTGTGGAGAAAACCAGGCACTACTAATCACCTGCCCAATACAATCCCAACAGTGAAACATGGTGATGGACCGCATCATGCTATGAGGGTGTTTTTCAGCTGCAGGGACAGGACAACTGGTTGCAATTGAAGGAAAGATGAATGAGGCCAAGTACAGAGATATCCTGGAAGGAAACCTCTTCCAGAGTGCTCTGGACCTCAGACTTGGCTGAAGGCTCACCTTCCAACAAGACAATGACCCTAAGCACACAGCTAAAATAACAAAGGAGTAGCTTCAGAGCAACTCTGTGACCATTCTTGACTGGCCCAGCCAGAGCACTGACCTAACCCAATTGAGCATCTCTGGAGAGACCTGAAAATGGCTGTCCACCAACGCTCACCATCCAACCTGACGGAACTGGAGAGGATCTGCAAGGAAGAATGGCAGAAGATCCCCAAATCCAGGTGTGAAAACTTGTTGCATCATTCCCAAGAAGACTCATGGCTGTACTAGCTCAAAAGGGGGCTTCTACACAATACTGAGCAAAGGGTCTGAATACTTATGACCATGTGATATTTCAGTTTTACTTGTTTAATAAATTTATAAACATTTTTACATTTCTGTTTTTTTTCTGTCAAGATGGGGTGCAGAGTGTACATTAATGAAAAAACATGAACTTTTATGAATTTACTAAAAGACTGCAATTAAACAAAAAGTGAAATATTTAAAGGGGTCTGAATACTATCAGTACCCACTGTATAAAGTAAAGCCAGTGCTATACTGAGCTAGGATGCTGAATATAAGCATAGCTTTTGATTAGAGATTGAATGTTTTATTTCAGAAATACAGTCAGGGCCAGAAATATTTGGACAGTGACACAAGTTTTGTTATTTTAGCTGTTTACAAAAACATGTTCAGAAATACAATTATATATATAATATGGGCTGAAAGTGCACACTCCCAGCTGCAATATGAGAGTTTTCACATCCAAATCGGAGAAAGGGTTTAGGAATCATAGCTCTGTAATGCATAGCCTCCTCTTTTTCAAGGGACCAAAAGTAATTGGACAAGGGACTCTAAGGGCTGCAATTAACTCTGAAGGCATCTCCCTCGTTAACCTGTAATCAATGAAGTAGTTAAAAGGTCTGGGGTTGATTACAGGTGTGTGGTTTTGCATTTGGAAGCTGTTGCTGTGACCAGACAACATGCGGTCTAAGGAACTCTCAATTGAGGTGAAGCAGAACATCCTGAGGCTGAAAAAAAAGAATAAATCCATCAGAGAGATAGCAGACATGCTTGGAGTAGCAAAATCAACAGTCGGTACATTCTGAGAAAAAAGGAATTGACTGGTGAGCTTGGGAACTCAAAAAGGCCTAGGCGTCCACGGATGACAACAGTGGTGGATGATCGCCGCATACTTTCTTTGGTGAAGAAGAACCCGTTCACAACATCAACTGAAGTCCAGAACACTCTCAGTGAAGTAGGTGTATCTGTCTCTAAGTCAACAGTAAAGAGAAGACTCTATGAAAGTAAATACAAAGGGTTCACATCTAGATGCAAACCATTAATCAATTCCAAAAATAGACAGGCCAGAGTTAAATTTGCTGAAAAACACCTCATGAAGCCAGCTCAGTTCTGGAAAAGTATTCTATGGACAGATGAGACAAAGATCAACCTGTACCAGAATGATGGGAAGAAAAAAGTTTGGAGAAGAAAGGGAACGGCACATAATCCAAGGCACACCACATCCTCTGTAAAACATGGTGGAGGCAACGTGATGGCATGTGCATCCATGGCTTTCAATGGCACTGGGTCACTTGTGTTTATTGATTACATAACAGCAGACAAGAGTAGCCGGATGAATTCTGAAGTGTACAGGGATATACTTTCAGCCCAGATTCAGCCAAATGCCGCAAAGTTGATCGGACGGCCCTTCATAGTACAGATGGACAATGACCCCAAGCATACAGCCAAAGCTACCCAGGAGTTCATGAGTTCAAAAAAGTGGAACATTCTGCAATGGCCAAGTCAATCACCAGGTCTTAACCCAATTGAGCATGCATTTCACTTGCTCAAATCCAGACTTAAGACGGAAAGACCCACAAACAAGCAAGACCTTAAGGCTGCGGCTGTAAAGGCCTGGCAAAGCATTAAGAAGGAGGAAACCCAGCGTTTGGTGATGTCCATGGGTTCCAGACTTAAGGCAGTGATTGCCTCCAAAGGATTCGCAACAAAATATTGAAAATAAAAATATTTTGTTTGGGTTTGGTTTATTTGTCCAATTACTTTTGACCTCCTAAAATGTGGAGTGTTTGTAAAGAAATGTGTACAATTCCTACAATTTCTATCAGATATTTTTGTTCAAACCTTCAAATTAAACGTTACAATCTGCACTTGAATTCTGTTGTAGAGGTTTCATTTCAAATCCAATGTGGTGGCATGCAGAGCCCAACTCGCGAAAATTGTGTCACTGTCCAAATATTTCTGGACCTAACTGTATGTGCAAGTAAAGTTGCAGCAATGCACTGCTATTTGATTGACAGGTGCAACAGGAAGGGATTATGTGGATTGTGTCTTGCTATCTAGTCTCACCCCTGTCTGTCTGCCTGGCCTTGCTCCCCCTGTCGCCGCTATAGACATTAATTCTGGAGCGGGCAGACAGACAGGGGAATAGGTAGCAAGACCCGACCCACATATTCCCTTCCTGTTGTACCTATCAATCAAATAGTAGTGCATTGCTGGACCTTTACTTGCACATATTTCTGAAATAAAACATCCGATCTCTGAACAAAAGCTATGCTTACATTCAGCATCCTAGGGCTAGTATAGCACTGGCTTTACTTTATATATGAAAATCCTGCTAGTTGGTTCCCTTTAAATCTTTTCTATGGTACTACATGATATTGATGTATGGTCAGTAGAATGTCATTGAAATTAATATACTTAAGTCTTGAATTGTTTAATTGATCTCCCATCTTCTTATTGAACTGGCTTCAGTGGGCATTGATACTTATTACATTATTTGTATGATTCGAATGGTTGCTATTGCTAATATTTTTATTGTGGTAAAAAATGGAAAATAAAATCATTAAAACAAAAAAAAAAAGTTTCCTCCCCATCCCAGAATTCATGATGTGACCCTGATAACCTTCTTCCCACCCCACAATTCATTGTATGACCCTCATAGTGTCCTCCCCACCTCACAATTCATGAGATGGCCCTATTAACATCGCAGTCTGGGAGATTTTTTTATTCAGGAGGCAAATGTATATAAACAATATATGTGACTTTGTTATTTTTGTGTCTTTTTGCACAGGCAGTCTATTTTTTCACCAAGGTGCTGTGGACTTTGTTTTTTTAATTTGTTATTTTCAGGGCAATAATGATCAGTGTGACAAGATGAGTTGTTACTGGAAGATGACGACATGAAGGTCTGACCAGAAGAAACAATAGAAAACTAATTAGATAAGATGTCAGTGGTAACTTTAAGAAAATCTTTATTCTGTACTGTATGACTTGGAATAATGTAGTTATTTGTTAAATCCCCTAGGCCACATTCTCAAATTTGTGTGACATTTGTGTGTTGCCAGACTTTTTTTTATCAGACGGCACGCGGACCCCTAGCGGACCCCTAGAGTTTCATAGATCCATTCACATATCTGTGAAAATTACAGCTCCGAGAATGAGATCTGCGAGACTCAGAGCATGTGCTGTTCTGATCCAATTACGAGGAATAGCACATACTCCATGGGTCTGTGCGCTGTCCGAGAAAATAAGTGAGGCAGCACACTGACACTGTACACGGATGCAGGAATGTAGACTTATTATAATATCACCGTCTATTAGTTTTTAGTCTACTCACTATGTAAGGCGCCATCCTTAATTACATAGTGTCTCCTTTTATTATGTATAACACTGTCACTTATTATAATAATAATAATAATATTTATTCATTTATATAGCGCTGTTAATTCCACAGTGCTTTACATACAATGGCAACACTGTCCCCATTGGGGCTCACAATCTAGGTTCCCTATGAGTATATTTTTGCAGTGTGGGAGGAAACCGGAAATCCTGGAGGAGACCAATGCAAACACGGGGAGAACATACAAACTCCTTGCAGATGTTGTCCTTGGTGGGATTTGAACCCAGGATCCCAGCGCTGCAAGACTGCAGTGCTAACCACTGAGCTACCATGCCGCCCAGCATCCTCGTAAGTTATGTATGGTGCTGTCCCTCATTATATAGTGTCCTCTCTTGTTATGTATAGCACTGTCTCTAATATAGCGTATTCTCATTATTTTTGTTATTCACAGCGCCATCTCTGTTACTTAATCCTCTCTTGTTAGACATAAAATGATTGCTGATGGAGCAGCATCTGACCAGAAGACTAGTCCATCAGCTTCTCCATTAAAAAATAAGCCTTACCATGTTCCATCAGAAGCCATGTCACTTTATATCTAACAAGCAAGGACAGTATGAAATAAAGAGAGAGCGAGAAAAATAACAAAAATGACAAAGGAATCCAAAATGCAAGGGACGATATTGTACATAACAAGAGGGGACACTATGTAATATATATATATTAGGGCCCCTGTGCAAGAGATTGTGTCTGGGCCCCCCCTTCTGCTGTGGTGACAGAGCTGCATACATAGATATGTGTTTGTGTGTGTGTGTGTGTGTGTGTGTGTGTATATACTGTATATATATATATATATATATATATATATATATATATATATATATATATATATATATATATACACACACACACACACACACACACACACACACACACACACACACACACACACACACACACACACACACACACACACACACACACACACACACACACACCTATATATGCAGCTCTGTCACCATAGCAGGGGGGCCCAGGCACAATTTCTTGCACAGGGGCCCTAAGCTGTCAGTGTTCGCTCCTGATCTTACAGAACATTCTAGCTGAAACAAAATGTGATTATATATGGTACATAACGAGTCATAACGAGTCAAATTAAGGATTATAAGCACTATATACATTATTTTCGTTATCACGCTGTATATCCGCTAATAGACTCATACAGTGTACTGTAGCAAATCTGCTTATTGTATTTGAATCATTACATCCAGTACTGAAGAACTATCTAATTTTGTAATGTTCTCAGTTACCTGCATGTGGCTGAAGATTATGTCATATGGCACAAAGAATTATTGCTATGGCCACGGCCTGTCGCTTTTTTCTATATAATACATTGTGTTATCTCTAACTAAAGAACAGAGAAAATACGGTAAATAATCCAATTTGTAAGAGACAGAATGGAAGAGCACGAAACTATTCTATTTCCAGCCAGGAGAGAATAAAGGACCATATAATTACAAAGTAGCAACAAAATGAAAGCAAAATGACAAAATCACTATAACACAACCAAGAACTTCCTCTCAATGTGGAAGGCTTAGGACAGGTTTATTACGTTAAAAGGTAATCCAGGCATTGAGAATCGGGGAACACAAAGCTACTGGACTCACAGCAATGTCCATCTGTGCCGACGCCATGTGCCTCTGCAGTAGAGATGAGCGAACCGGTCGTGGTTCGGCTCGAATTCGGTTCTTCGAACGGAGGTCCCGTTCGAGTTCGGTTCGTCGAACGTTCGACGAACCGACCTCGAACCGCATAGGAAACAATGGCAGGCATTCACAAACACATAAAAACACCTAGAAAACACCCTCAAAGGTGTCCAAAAGGTGACAAACAACTCACAACACAACACAAACACATGGGAAAGTGACAAGGACATATACTCATGCGAAAACAAAAGAGCTGGACAAGGAAAAAGAGGAGGAGACACAGATATAGGCATGGCACGCCCTTCTAAAATCATGTAAAACACCGCAAGGTGACTCCAAGCAGAGTCTCCCTTTTTTCCAAAAATTGGGCCACACAGACACCCACCCCCTTCAGTGGCAGCACTTGTGCCCCAGTTGTACACTTCACAGGTACATTTGCATCAAGCACATTCAAAAATACGCCATCCTTAACCGTCCCCAGGATGACACCGGGGTAGGTAGCTAAGTCTTTCCTGATCCTAGCTCTGTTCATCTTGGCTCCTTTTTAAAAACACTGTAAGCAAGGGTTACTCCAAGTGGAGTCTCCCTTTTTTCCAAAAATTGGGCCCCACACACACCCACCCCTTCAGTGGCAGCAGTTGTGCCCCAGTTGTACACTTCACAGTTAGATTTGCATCAAGCACATTCAAAAATACGCCATTCTTAACCGTCCCCAGGATGACACCGGGGTAGGTAGCAAAGTCTTTCCTGATCCCAGCTCTGTTCATCTTGGCTCCTTTTTAAAAACACTGTAAGCAAGGGTTACTCCAAGCGGAGTCTCCCTTTTTTCCAAAAATTGGGCCCCACACACACCCACCCCTTCAGTGGCAGCACTTGTGCCCCAGTTGTACATTTCACAGCTAGATTTGCATCAAGCACATTCAAAAATACGCCATTCTTAACCGTCCCCAGGATGACCCCGGGGTAGGTAGCAAAGTCTTTGCTGAACCATGACTTGTTCATCTTGGCTCCTTTTAAAAAACACAGCAAGCAAGGGTTACTCCAAGCGGAGTCTCCCTTTTTTCCAAAAATTGGGCCACACAGACAACCCATCAGTGGCAGCACTTGTGCCCTAGTTGCAAACAGGATGTTTTGATTTGCATCAAGCACATTCCAAATCCACAAGCATTTACTCTCCCCAGGATGACACAGGGGAAGTAAATTCCTTGTGGATCCATGACTTGTTCATTTTGATGAACGTTAGTCTGTCCACATTGTCACTGGACAGACGCGTGCGCTTATCTGTCAGCACATATTGGGGGGTGCTACTGCTATGGACAATAAGAAACACACTGCCACTTTAAGAGACAGAAACCTCCACGTGTTGAGGGGTAATGGAATGTTCTGCTCCCCCTGCAGAAAGTGTGCTAATGGACAGCCCGAGTGTAAGAAGAGAAGTGAGTTTCTGTTTTGATTTTAGAAGCATGTGAAGGAACACA
This sequence comes from Anomaloglossus baeobatrachus, assembly GCF_048569485.1. Classification (NCBI taxonomy): domain Eukaryota; kingdom Metazoa; phylum Chordata; class Amphibia; order Anura; family Aromobatidae; genus Anomaloglossus; species Anomaloglossus baeobatrachus. The sequence continues at coordinate 683,236,408 of NC_134354.1, forward strand.
CAGCCGGTGTGTCTCGGAGGATTGGAGTTTTTCTTCTGAATCGAGAGAGAGACTTGCAGATAACAGGGAACCAGCGAGGAATCTGAAGCAAGAAGAAGATTTTGATCTCCTTAACCCGGCCCAGGAGAAGTGCGCACCTCCGGATGAGACTGTTGTTGGGGGTCCCCCGGGACTGGATCCACGTCCGCAGTATCACTGTGAGTTGAATATTGTGCACATACTAGGGGCTAAAGTAGGCTTCAGTAGGTAGAACACGGCATCCGTGTGGCCCGTTTAGCAGAGGCCAGAGAGGTTACGTGTAGAGTAGCATTGTACCTGACTGTTTTTGTGTTTTCTTGTACTTGTAATAGTTGGAGCACCGTGCTATTGAGCGGACCAGCTAGAGAATACAAAAGTGTTGTTAAATCACGTTTTGCCACTGTATACCCCGTGCCTGAACCTGCCTTCTCCACATCTTTCCCCGCCTGTTAATAAATACACCCTTGTTGTTCGCACCTCATCTTGTGTACTGTAACCTACTCTGCACTGCGGTGGTCCTCTCGGCCATCACTTCAAGTGGCTCTGCGAGCAGGGTACGGTTACCAAGATGGAGGCAGCAGACAGCAACGGCGGGAACGCTAATATTAATGGGGGTGCTGTGGGCAATGGTGGAACCCCTGCAAGGACACTTCCAATGGGCACCATATTTAGTGTGCTACCAAAATTCGATGGCAACAATATGGCACTGTGCGACTGGGTGTCCCGGCTGCAGAGCACCCTGAATGTGTATAACATCGGCCCAGAGCTTGAGGTGGACATCGCTTTGACTGCCCTAGAGGGAGAAGCACGTAGAAATGTCTGTCTACAACCAGAACCCACCCGTAGTACCCTGAAAGAGTTAGTTGGATTCTTGGAAGAGATCTATGGCGAGACTGCTAGCACGGGACATCTTCGCGCCAAATTTTTTTCGAGGCTGCAGCGGGAAGAAGAAGGGATCTCTCAGTATGCAACAGCACTACAAGAAGTGTTAGCGGAGGTCCAGAGAAAGGAGTCAGATGGACTCGGCGGCATAGGCTCTACCGACTGGATACTCCGGGAACAGTTTATTCTGGGATTGCATAGCCTATCCTTGCGGCGAGCCTTGGCAGAACGGGTCCTAGCGAATCCAGCTCTTACTTTTCGGTAAATCCTAGCAGAAGCAGTAGCCCGAAGTAAAGAAGAAAGTTACGCATCTGGGGTGGTGCGCATCCAAACCGCCACCTCCAGAGTGGACCCAAACTGCCAGGTGCGACTGGTCCAGGTGGTGCAAGATTTACAGAAATCCGTTCTCAACGTACAGGAGAAGCTGACCCAGATGGAGCAAAGAATGAGGGACTTGTCTGGTGAACATCACTACCCAGCTGCATCCTCCTCCTTCCAACCTGGCCCATCATACTCACGCAATAATTCCTCGGCTCTACCAATGGGGGACTGGAGGCTGCAGGCTTCCTCTCGTCAGCCACCAGAGGCATGAGGTATTCCCCAGCGAGGAGAAGACATCCACTGCTGGGGATGTGGAGGTCGGGGGCATATTGCCAGGTGGTGCCGGAATAACACTCAAAGCCAATGGAAGCCATCGTTAAACTACCAACCCCCGCAGTAGTGCGGCACTCTGCGGGGGAGGCGAGAAGGGAGGCCACTCCGTATCATAATGAACATTTGATCACTGGTTGTCCCATCCTACATGCTGAATTCGAGAGTGTCCCAGTGAATTGCTTGATAGATACTGGGTCACAAGTGACGACGATGCCAGAAGCATATTTCAATCAACATTTCCAGACACTGGCCAGGCCAGAGAAAGAGACCCTGATCCGGGTGATTGCTGCTAATCAACAACCGATCCCGGTCACAGGAGTTGTGTGGATGAATGTTCGAATCTGTGGGCAAGAAGGGGGGAAAAAAGGGATCCTACTAGTCCCCGAGCCCATCAACGAAGATGTACCTGTAATATTGGGGATGAATGTCCTACGTGAATTAGATCAGATTATGTTCACCAAACGGGGACCCGGATACTGGAAGCAAGCTACTACACATAAGCCTACACAGGAAGCACTTCAACGGCTGATCCGCGTCTGTGGGACGCAGAAGAGTGTGCCATCTCATCAGACGGTAGGGGTCATCAGGGCTCCTGGGAAGGAACCTATAATCCTGCCTCCCGGCCGAGAAAGTATATTACACCTCCCAGTGGGAATCTATCGCAATCTCGATGGGATAGAAGTGATTGTTCAGCCTGTAGCAACCAGAAGAATGGACCAAGAAATTATGATAGCTCGTACAGTAGCTGTGGTCCAACAAGGACGCATCCCTATCATAGCCTTGAATGTGGGCCCCGGTGAGGCCACCTTGCCTCGAGGGATGGATCTGGCCCTGGTGTACGTACATAAAGGTGAGGTAGTGAGTCATAAAGAGATATCCTTATCGCCGATAGAAGGTGTGGGGTGGACCCTAGCAGTCTCTGCGAGGGCCAAAGAGATGCCATCCCCAGAGTGGAGTGGAAAGGCCATCCTCGATCAGATGGAAGTGGATGTGAATTCGCTGGGCCCTGAGCGTGTGCAAGCAGTAGAAGCTATGCTGTGGGAGAACCAGGCCGCATTCGCTTGCCACGCTGAAGATTTCGGCTGCACTGAAGCCATCATGCATGAGATACCGACCGGGGAAGCTCGTCCGATTTGAGAACGGTACCGACAGATCCCTCCCAAGATGTACCAAGAGGTAAAGACGTTACTGAAGCAGATGCTGGATTCAGGAATAGTGCAGGGCAGCCAGAGCCCTTGGGCGGCCCCGTTGGTACTCGTCAGGAAAAAGGATGGAACCATCCGGTTCTGTGTAGACTACAGAAAACTCAACGCTTGTACCGTTCGCGACTCGTACCCATTACCACGAATCGAAGAATCCTTGACGGCCTTGGGGAAGGCCAAGTACTTCTCCATCTTGGATCTAGCAAGCGGGTACTGGCAAGTACCTGTGGCGGAAAAAGACAAAGCCAAGACCGCGTTCATCCTCCCGATGGGATTGTTTGAGTTTAACCGGATGCCCTTCGGACTCTCCAATGCTCCGGGCACGTTTCAACGGCTGATGGAAAAGTGCTTGGGAGACCTAAATTTTGAAGCGACCCTGATCTATCTGGATGACATCATCGTGTTCTCAGCCACGTTCAAAGAACACCTTGACAGGCTTGGACAGGTACTCGGGAGACTGCAGGCTCATAACCTGAAGGTGAAGTTCAAAAAATGCCACCTCTTCAAGAGAGAGATCGAGTACCTGGGCCACACAGTGTCACAAGATGGAGTCCTACCCTCCGCAGAAAAGGTGGATGCCATTCAGAAGTGGCCAGTCCCTCGAACGGTGAGGGAACTCAAGGCATTTCTTGGACTCGCCGAGTATTACCGCCGGTTCGTCAAAGACTTCGCAAAGGTGGCGGGTCCTTTGAACGAGCTGCTGAGGGGGACCGCCGGAGTGTCGAAGAACCAGGGCATCTCTTGGGCTCAGAGACAAGATGAGGCTTTTCAGGCTATGAAGAATGCCCTTACTTCAGCCCCGATCCTGGCCTATGCGGACTTTGACTGACCATTCCTGCTGTACACAGATGGTAGCTTTCATGGACTCGGTGCCGTATTGTCTCAGATGCAAAATGGACATGAGAGAGTCATTGGCTACGCCAGTAGGTCCCTGCGGGACAGCGAGAGAAACCCCCACAATTACAGCTCCTTTCGACTAGAGCTCCTGGCCCTAGTGTGGGCCATGACAGAGAAATTTGCTGGCTTCCTGACAGGAACCAAGATCCAGGTCCGGACAGACAATAATCCTCTGGCCCACCTTGAGAATACCAAATTGGGAGCCTTGGAACAACGGTGGGTGGCTCGCCTTGCAAAGTTTGACTTTACCATCTGTTATCGCCCTGCTACCGAAAACGCAAATGCGGATGGGCTGTCAAGAGTGACGGTGGAGACCCCAGTGGGGGATCTCGATGAACGATTAGAGGAGGAAGAAACGCCAGACTTTAGCAAGTTTGGGCCCTCGGTGGTTGCGTCCCAGTTGAGTAGGCAGGCTTGCACACTGCCCCGGTCCCTGGGGAGAACCAATGAAGAATGGGGACGTGCTCAAGATGCAGACGAAGGGCTGCAACAGATGAAACACTGGGTAACTGAGAAGCAGAAGCCAGACAAACAAGAAAGGACTAACCTGGACGCCGAGATGAAGAGTGTCTTACACCAGTGGGATAGACTGGAAGTTCGAGGATTAGTGTTATATCGTAAGAGACAACAGCCAAAAGATATAGAAGCAAGATGGCAGGTGGTCATCCCCGGAAAAATGGCTCAAGAGGTAGCTAAGGAAGCTCACGAGTTTGGCGCTCACTTCGGAACTGCAAAGACCTACCAATGGTTACAGCAGTACATGTACTGCCCCAGGTTGGAGTCTGTGGTGGAAGAGGTTTGCCGGCAATGTCGAGTATGCGACCTCGTTAAAAGCACCGAACAAAGGGCACCCGTTCAGACCATACAGACCAAAGAACCGCTAGAACTGTTGATGATTGATTATCTCCTCGTGGGACACTCCACTCGGGGACTACAATACTGTTTGGTTATGACCGACCATTTCTCCAAGTTCGCTGTAGTCACCCCGACTAGAGATCAGACTGCTGAGTCGGCGGCACGGGCCATCTGCCAAGACTTCATCCGGGTGAATGGATGCCCGAAGCGGATCCACTCCGATCAAGGTGCATGTTTTCAAGGCAAGGTGATGGAGGAATTATGTCGTATGTATGACATCGAGCGATCTCGGACTACACCTTACCATCCCCAATGCAATGGAGCATGTGAACGCTTCAACCGAACTCTACTTCAAATGCTGAGAACATTAGAGGAAGATAAGAAGGCATGTTGGCCGGATTACCTGGCAGAACTGGTCTGGGCCTACAATAACCGAGCTCACTCCACTACAGGTTACACCCCATATCTACTGCTGTTTGGAATAGTTGGGCGAGAAATCATCGAGCTGAATTTGGAGCAGCCAGAGGATTTCATGGAACGAACTGTCACTTCCTGGGTGAAAGAACATCGACAACGATTACAGACGATACGTCGGTTGGCTTGTCAACAGCTACAGAAGAAAGAACATATGAGCCCTAAACCGATTCAAGAGATACCGCTTCAACCTGGAGATCGAGTGTTAGTCAGAGAGAAACGCCCCAAGGGTAAACTGAGTGAAAGATGGGAAGTTCAACCCTACAGAGTAATCGAACGGGTGTATGCTGACGGCCCGGTCTACAAGATGCAAATTGAGAATGGAGCGTCCGGCCCTACAGTACTACACAGAAATATGTTGCGACCATGCCGGTCTGAAGCTCTTTCTACGCCAAGATCTCCTGCAGTCTCTGCCCCACTCCCTGAACTTACGTCATCTGTGTGTGAAGTCGATGATGACTGGTGGACAGTCTCCGATGCAGAGGGGGACCCTCAGCCCTCCGGAAACGGAGATCCCATGGATGAGCCGCTACCGCCACGGGAAGAAGAGACCAGCCAAGATTCCACTGCAGCTCCCACAGCAAGTGTTTCTCCGTAAGCTAGTCAAGCCGGGCCTGATAGTCAAGATCTTAGAAGATCTCAGAGGTCTACTGCAGGGGTTCCACCAATCCGATATGTTGAACAATGTACTAGGTCTGCTGTACTGCCATTGTTGTCTCCTCTACAGGTTTGAACCTTCCTTCAAAACACAGTGGGCTCGAAGCTGTGATGGCCGAGGACGACCATCATTAAGTGGGGAGGCATATTGGGGGGTGCTACTGCTATGGACAATAAGAGACACGCTGCCACTTTAAGAGACAGAAACCTCCACGTGTTGAGGGGTAATGGAATGTTCTGCTCCCCCTGCAGAAAGTGTGCTAATGGACAGCCCGAGTGTAAGAAGAGAAGTGAGTTTCTGTTTTGATTTTAGAAGCATGTGAAGGAACACACAGCCGGTGTGTCTCGGAGGATTGGAGTTTTTCTTCTGAATCTAGAGAGAGACTTGCAGATAACAGGGAACCAGTGAGGAAGCTGAAGCAAGAAGAAGATTTTGATCTCCTTAACCCGGCCCAGGAGAAGTGCGCACCTCCGGATGAGACTGTTGTTGAGGGGCCCCCGGGACTGGATCCACGCCCCCAGCATCACTGTGAGTTGAATATTGTGCACATACTAGGGGCTAAAGTAGGCTTCAGTAGGTAGAACACGGCATCCGTGTGGCCCGTTTAGCAGAGGCCAGAGAGGTTACGTGTAGAGTAGCATTGTACCTGACTGTTTTTGTGTTTTCTTGAACTTGTAATAGTTGGAGCACCGTGCTATTGAGCGGACCAGCTAGAGAATACATAAGTGTTGTTAAATCACGTTTTGCCACTGTATACCCCGTGCCTGAACCTGCCTTCTCCACATCTTTCCCCGCCTGTTAATAAATACACCCTTGTTGTTCGCACCTCATCTTGTGTACTGTAACCTACTCTGCACTGCGGTGGTCCTCTCGGCCATCGCTTCACACACACCCAGCAGCACTAAAGACACATTCAGAGACAACGCTGGCAGCTGGACACGACAAAATCTCCAAGGCGTAAGTGGAGAGCTCTGGCCATTTTTCAAGATTTGAAGCCTAAAATGAGCAAGGCTCCATTTGCAAATTCATGGCATCAATGTTCATTTGGAGATACTCCTGTATCATCCTCTCCAGCCGTTGACTATGTGTCAGACTTGTTGTCCCTGGTGGCCTTGCAAAGGACGGTCTAAAAAAATTATGAAAAGATTCCATAAAATTGCTGTTACCAGCACCAGATACGGTGCTACTGGTACGGGTAGACTGTTGAAGATGACGAGACCGTCCCATGTTTGTCAAGTTACAACTGGGAGATTCACTTCCTGCACCTGCACGGTTGTTTGGTGGAAAAGCCGAGCTAAGATCGAGTAACAGCTTCTGCTGATACTCCTACATACGTGCGTCCCTTTCTATGGCTGGAATTATGTCACAAAATTTGGACTTGTACCGGGGATCTAATAGTGTGGCAAGCCAGTAGTCATCATCACTTCTAATTTTGACAATACGAGGGTCATGTTGGAGGTAATGCAGCAAGAAGGCGCTCATGTGTCTTGCGCAGCCATGCGGACCAAGTCCACGCTGTGTTTGTGGCATAGAGGTGCTAACCGTTCTTTCTTCCTCTGACATCTCCCCCCAACCTCTTTCAACTGAAATTTGACCAAGGTCTCCCTCATCCGCTGAGTCTTCCATGTCCATGGACAGTTCGTCATCCATTTCTTCATGTTCTCCTGCACCTTCCTCAACATTTCGCCTGCTACCATGCGCCCTTGTTGATACCTGTCCCCCATGGTCCCATGCCTGCCGCGTTGGTGATGATGAACGTCTGGACCTTGGTGATGTTGTTGTCCCTTGCGCATATGAATCCTCCTGTAGTTCCTCCCCTTCCTGTTGTCCCACCCCCTGACTCCGAATAGTGTTTAGCGTGTGCTCCAGCATGTAAATGACTGGAATTGTCATGCTGATAATGGCATTGTCAGCGCTAAACATATTCGTCGCCATGTCGAAACTGTGCAGAAGGGTGCATAGGTCCTTGATCTGAGACCACTCCATCAGGGTGATCTGCCCCACCTCTGCATCTCGTTGGCCCAGGCTATACGTCATGACGTATTGCATCAGGGCTCGGCGGTGCTGCCACAGTCGCTGTAACATGTGGAGAGTCGAATTCCAGCGTGTCGCCACATCGCATTTCAGGCGATGAACCGGCAGGCCGAAAGACTTCTGGAGCGATGCAAGTCGCTCAGCTGCGGCAGTTGAACGGCGGAAGTGAGCAGACAGTTTTCGTGCCCTGTTCAGAAGGCCATCTAGGCCGGGATAGTGTGTTAAAAATTGCTGGACAACAAGGTTCAACAAGTGAGCCATACAAGGCACGTGTGTCACCTTGCCCAGGCGAAGGGCCGCACCCAGGTTTGCAGCATTGTCGCACACGGCCTTACCAGGCTGCAGGTTGAGTGGAGACAACCATTTATTAAACTCGGACCGCAGAGCTGACCACAACTCCTCAGCTGTGTGACTCTTATTCCCAAGACATGTCAAGCTAAAGACCGCCTGATGCCGTTGCGCTCTGCTGCCAGCATAGTAATGATGAGGGGTGCGTGATTCCTTCTGCGCAGTGAGAACGCTGGTGGCCTGACAAGGCAGGCTTGGGGCGGAGGTGGAGGACCCAGATGAGGTGGAGGAGGCAGAAGCAGTGGCGGAACTTGGACAGACAGAGGATTGACACACAAGTCGTGGGGACGGCAAGACTTGTGCAGCAGACCCTTCACCATCTATCACCATAGTTACCCAGTGCCCAGTCAGCGACATGTAACGTCCCTGTCCATGCTTACTGGTCCAAGTATCGGTGGTGAAATGCACCCGTTGACACACAGAGTTTCTCAAGGAAGCGGTGATTTTGTGTGCGACATGCTGGTGCAGCGCGGGCACACCTTTCTTAGAGAAGTAGTGGCGACTGGGCATCTGGTACTGTGGCACAGCGACACACATAAGGTCTCTAAAATCCTGTGTGTCCATCAGGCGGAAAGGCAGCATTTCGGTAGCCAAGAGCTTACAGAGGGATAAAGTCAACCTCTTAGCTTTGTCATGGGTCGCAGGAAATGGCCTTTTATTTGTCCACATCTGAGGGACAGAGATCTGGCTGCTGTGTGTAGACGGTGTTGAGTAGGGTGTCCCTGGAAAAATGCAGCTTTGTGAGGAAAGTGCAGGCGTAGACATGATGTTGCCTTCATCCAACGTTGGTGCTATCGATGTGTGAGAGAGCTGTACACACGCACTTGTTTCCCCTTCCAAACCAACTGACGACCTACCAAGCAAACTGCCTGTTGCGGTTACAGTAGTGGAAGTTGTGCGTGGAAAACCAGGTGTGACAGCTGTCGCCACAGTCCTAGAAGATGAAGAGCGCGCGGATGCACAAGAAGGGGCAGGCGGTGGATGGTTCGCTCCGCTAGGCCGCATTGCAGCACGGTGAGCTTCCCACCGGGACATATGATATTTATTCATGTGACGATTCATGGAAGAAGTTGTCAAACTGCTGAGGTTTTGACCTCTACTAACAGAATCATGACAAATTTTACAGATCACATAATTTGGGCGATCTTTTGCTATGTCAAAAAAGGACCAGGCTAGGCAAGGCTTAGAGGGCATGTGACCTGTTGATCCACCCCGACTAGTGCTCAGAGGCAGAGTGGTGGCTGAGGATGCAGTTGTAGACGTGCTACCAGTACTCTGACTCTGTCCAGGAAGGCGCAAGGTAACTTTGTCATCAGTTGCATCCTCCTCCACCACCTCTGATGACCTCCTCGAGTGCCTGACTGTGGGTTGACAGTAAGTGGGATCTAGATCTTCCTCATCAATTGTTGTGTTTGCACTCCCCTCACCCTCAGACCGAGCCTCTTCTTGCCCTGACCGAATATTTAAGTTGTCATCCCAATCTGGTATCTGCGTCTCATCGTCATCAGTATGTTCCTCATTGTCTATAACAACAGGTGTTACAGTTGGTGAAAAAGGGTCAACATTATGCTCAGAAACTTGGTCATCACGGCCTGAATCAGAGTCACAAAGGTTCTGGGCATCACTGCAGACCATTTCCTGGTCTGTACTCACTGTAGCTTGGGAGCAGACCTCTGATTCCCAGGCTATAGTGTGACTGAACAGCTCTGCAGACTCATCCATCTCAGTTCCACCATACTGTGCAGGGCTGATGGAGACTTCAGAGCTGGGAGAAAGCAAGTTTGATTGGGATGACAACTCAGAGGACTGGTGTTTTTTGGATGCGGTAGTTGAGGTGGCGGAGAGGGCACTTGTTGGACCACTTGAGATCCATTCAAGCATTTTCCTTTTTTGGCCATCATCTACCTTTGTTCCAGTTGTCCGTGTCCGTAAAAAAGGGAGCACATCGGATTGTCCACGGTAAGTAGTAGACATCTTACTTTTGCTGGAAGATGGTCTATCTTCAGCAGATGTTAATGGAGCTTTGCCACCTTCCCCATGGACAAACCCTTTTTTTCCTTTTCCAACACGCCTCTTACCCTTTCCACCAGCATCTGTCATTTTGCCACTTATTTTGATTGCGACAATATTGTGCACTTAAAATGTGGTAGTAAAAATTGAGAGGTGGTGTAGATTGCAGCGGTGGTCTATCTTTATTAACAGCAGAATAAACAACAATAATTATCACTGACAATGCAACTACGGCCCTTAAACTGGCAGCAGTGTTTGCTAGTATAATGGCTTAGTAACAATGAGTTTGAGTGTGCAATGCAGGCAGACGTGCTGCAAATATCTTTGCACTTGTGGGACGATACAGAAGTCCAACAGCCATGTTTAGGATGCCACTAAGTTCACTCAGTGTTTGCTAGTATAATGGCTTAGTAACAATGAGTTTGAGTGTGCAATGCAAGCAGAGGTTCTGCAAATATCTTTGCACTTGTGGGACGATACAGAAGTCCAACAGCCACGTTTAGGATGCCACTAAGTTCACTCAGTGTTTGCTAGTATAATGGCTTAGTAACAATGAGTTTGAGTGTGCAAAGGGCAGGAGGGTACAGTGGCAGGGTTGTGTGTCTCTGGGTAGAGGAAAGGAAGCCTGCCTTTCTATCCCTCCTAATGGGGAAATGCAGCGAGGAAATCCCTGACCTTAGCTACACAGACGCTGTCATCTTGTGTAGCTGTTAAACTCTGTTTTCACGGACCTGTCACCTATGGCTCTGACCCTGCCGGTATGAGCCCTTAAAAGGACTGATAGAAAGTGCTATCCCTATGCTGTACAGCACTGTGTATGGAGCGTACACAGCAGTATCGGCGATAGGAGCTGCGCCAGTGATGACTGACACCAAGGACGCAGAAGGCAGATAATGGCGTGCTGGAGGAAAATGTCCGGTTTTATAATGCAGGGACATGTGACATGGACATCCTATCACACATGCCGTTGCTTCTCTGGCTAAAAGTCCACTTAGCTGTGTGTGTGTCTGGGATTGGCTGACATGCTGGCCCGCCCCACTACACGCGCGCGCTTAGGGAAGGAAGACAAGGAAAAAAAAAAAAATGTCGATCGCCATTATCCATACAGCAGTGATCTGAATGCGCTGTTCCCACACACTATACACTGAAATTTCATAATAGTGTGAGTCACAGAGTGACTTACACTATTACAGCGGAAAGCCAGCTAGTAATTAGCTGGTCTTTTTGCTGCTAGAACCGTTCTCGAACGTATCTAGAACTATCGAGCTTTAGCAAAAAGCTAGAGTTCTAGTTCTATCTAGAACAGCCCCCAAAATCACTCGAGCCGTGAACTGGAGAACCTCGAACCACGAACCGCGCTCAACTCTACTCTGCAGGTCACTGATGGGCCACATTCTGCCTATACCACAGTTGTTTAGAGTTTGGTCCACAAAAACACATGTAGGTCTCCACCTCAGGTAACGGATACCTTCAAGTGACATAACTATTAGTGATGAGCAAGCACTAAATTACTTGAGTGCTCGTTATGCAAATTGATCAGGTTGGATGCTTGGACAGGCTCACTGTCACGCAATTAAATGTGGCGGGTGCGTTCAAACCTACTGGTATCTGACACAAAAAAAACACCCCACAACTACACCACAAACAAGAGGAAACACCAGGAACACAATAACAACGGTGGGCCCTGGCACTAGTGAGAGGGTACATGGACACCTCCTGCCTTTACCTGGTACTGTACCCTACACTACTAGCCAGACCCTATACAGGCTCTGCACTTGTCTCCGAGCAGGAATACCTGAAGCCCTGAAAAAATGCCTAATATAGTTCTGGCTAAGGAGTGGGGTGGTGACGAGGCTCACTACACCCGCCACTGCACTAATACAACAAGAAGATACTTCTTGAGACAAACGTGAATAACAACCAAAAATGGAGAAGATCCAACTTTAGGATGAATTCTCAACAGCTCCTTCACCAAGGGGGCCAGCGCAGAAATGGCTGTGTATAATCAGCAAGGCTTGCTGGGGGGAAACCCTGCTACTTAAACACAAGGGCAACAGAGCAGCTGCAGCTGACCTAAACTGCTGGAGAACTGCTAGCAGAAAAACTGAAGGGTGCTTTACACCAGACAATCTATCGTGCGATAGATCGTCGGGGTCACGGTTTTTGTGACGCACATCCGGCATCGCTGGCGATGCCGGCCTGTGTGACACCTCCTAGCGACGCAGTATCGCTCACAAATCGTGAGTCGGGTACTGCTCGCTAGGTTCCATAATATCGTTTGATTTAGTTGACCATCGTTTCCGTGGTAGCACACGCCGCTCCGTGTGACACCACGGGAACGATGAGCAGCTCACCTGCCTCCCGCGGCCGCCGCCAGCTCTATGTGGAAGGAAGGAGGTGGGCGGGATGTTTACGTCCCGCTCATCTCCGCCCCTCCGCTTCTATTGGCCGGTGGCCGTGTGACGTCGCTGTGACGCCGAACGTCCCTCCCACTCCAGGAAGTGGACGTTCGCCGCCCACAGCGAGGTCGCACGAGAGGTAAGTATGTGTGACGGGGGTAACTAACTTTGTGCGACACGGACAGCGATTTGCCCGTGACGCAAAAAGGCCGGGGGCGGGTACGATCGATTGTGAAATCGCACAATCGGTCGTACCGTGTAAAGCAGCCTTGACATTAAGCTGTACTTCAATAGCAAAGGAAGCAAAACAACATTTAAATGTGTGGCGTCCCTGTGGCTCCAGTTGCCACAGAGTATTGTACCTTATTTTAAGTGCGATATTCGCCTCGGGTAAGGAGGGGGGTTAATCATCGGTGTTTCACATTCACACTTTACATACAGCTTAGGAGCCTTTTCACTGGGAGCTGGACTGCTGTAGGTAGGGGGTTGGCCGTCACGAAGCATGGGAATTTCCTGATTACTAGGACAACCACCTGGGGGGCGGTTCCACTTGGGGTAGAAGTAGGAACAACGTTACACAAACCTGAGTCAGATTACCCGGGACATCAGTTCTGGCGAGACGTCACCACCACCTTCTTCTTTTTCTTTCCTGGGGCCTAGACTTGGAGCAGAACGCTCAGCCCGGGCTCCTCACTACTGGAGGAGCAACTCTTACAAAGAACACTTTCTAAACACCGGTGACTTCCCTATTGATGTCGGAAAGTTTGCAGGCTTATATTATATAAGTAATTTAAAAAGTGCAAGGAGTGCGCTACAAGATGTGGAAGTGGACATAGTGTTGATGGTGCATGTGACGCCCGGGCTGGGCCAGGTAGTCACAGATAGGCCCCTGCACGACACCAGTCCCCCACAGGTCACATCAGCCAACCATATTAAACCCTAGTCACCCCCCTCAGGGCTAGACAGACACACCAGGGGGCGGAACCAGGCGGATGGAAGACGCCCACCAAGGAGTCTAGACAGCCCAGGGCGGGAAAAGTTCAGTAGTTTTTAGTCTCAGGTTCAAGTGGAGAGCAGTGTGGGCTGGAGCTGTGTGCAGCTCCAGCAGAGGCAAAAACCCCCAATTTGAACAGGTGCCAGGGTTGGAGCCCTGGTACCTTCGGCTAGGAGGCAGATGGTGGTCTCTGTCTGTAGGAGCCGGGAAGACAGCTCGGTGGAACCGAGGTGGACCAGGACAGGGTTGTAGCCCGCCGGTACCGACCCGGGGAACCAACCTGGAAACCGGAGCACAAGGGGGGGTACTCTGACCCTAAAGCTGGGATCAGAAACGACTAGAGGTCCTGTCCCACCCAAAGTCCCTAATAGAAGACAACAGCCCAACGAGGGGGATAAACAGGCCACCTCCAAGGCACAGAGATCCCACGGGCCAGCGTCTGCGGATAAGGGCTCCTTAGGCCACATCCAGCTGGGGAGCGGACTCCTGGAGTTGCAAGCACAGGTAGTCCACCATACAAAAAGTTGCAGGAGAAAGGCAGAGACCACCAGCCGGGTGGGGGACCCGAACGCAGCCGGCTGCGGGCACCGACTACCATCATCTTGGTTTACCAGAGACTCGTGTGTTCTTTAATAGTGAGTACACCAGCACCCTGCGGTTGCCCATCTCCCTGCACCAGCAACCCAACGGGTCCCGGGGCCCTCATCCCTGCTCACGGAGGGGGTAACAACTTGCTGCACAACATCTCCCCTGGGTGTCCCGTCACAGTAGCGGGGGTGTCCAACCTCACCACACACCGTGGGTGGCGTCACGAACTTTGCTACGGCCTAGCCGTACATATACGTCCCTAAATCATCCATCCCTCATTTATTCGTGGTGTCTGCAGAGAACCCCCGCGTCCGGAGACCCTCCCACCCATCGGAGAGTCTGGACCCGAGCAGCAGCGGCAGGCTGCTGGCCACGGGGGCGGCACATGCACGCAGTGCCCGAGGGCCAAGTGAAAATGTTCCTGCTATGGGAACACAACGGACACGCTCATCCACGAGACCTAGCTTCCTGTCCCACTTTGCAGGGGGGCGCATGACACCACTTTCACACAGTGAGAACAAGTGGTTAGTTGGATGGAAGAAATGCTTCCAGTATGTTTCCCTGCATCAACCTGTCAGATCTGCACGGGTGTTTTGGGGGTTAATAAAGGGGTGGAAAAGGGCGTACGTATTTTATTTCAAATAAAGTACTTTTTCGGTCTTCATGTTTTATCTCTTTTCACTTACAGGATTAGTAAAGGGGGTGTCTCATAGACGCCTCCCTTTACTACTTCAGGGCTTGATGACAGCAGTCATTTTTTACAAATCACAGCTGTCATTAACCCCTTATATTACCCCAATGCTACTGTACCGCCCCTTTAGCAGTCAGACTGCTCGGATCCAGGGTTGCCATGGCTCGAGGGTCTCTGGACCCGGGGGCTCGGGGTCACCCGAAAATGAAAGGGGGCTATTTACTGGGGATTAATGTTCGTGACGCCACTCGTGGTTCACGGTAAGGGGAGTACCGCTGCTGCCAATGGAAGTACCCAGGGGAGATGGAGTGGGGCAGCCAGATGACGTTCCCTCCATGGGTAGGGGAGGGCCCAGGACTCTGGATGGTGGAGGCATAGGGGAGCGTGGTGCAGGCCAGGCAGGGAGATTCAGAGGAGAGCATACTCACTCAGGCCGTATGGATGTTGGTGCGACCATTAAGTAGACTCTGACACAGAAGTAAACCAAGTCTCTGGGTGCCGCTGCCGCTTCAGTGGGAGCTCGTCTGGGAATCCGTCCCCGTGGGTATTGCTGATGGTTCCAGACCTGTCTCCGTGCACTAATTAAGAGTGTTCTGAGTGACCCCTTGGCCTGAAGCTTTCGGGGTCCCGCCCCCTACGGTTAGTTAGAGGAGCTGTGCTCTCGATGGCTGAAACTTGGGATCTCAGTGGGCCGCATAAGGTGGAAACCCTTATCCCCCTTGTTGTGTTGATGCCTTCGATCTCTGAGCTCTTGGGGAGAGTTCATAAAGAGACTGTCCTCCACAGGTTAATTATCAGGTTTCGTGAAGCTACTCCCTGATCTAGGGTCCAGTACCCCGCCGTGCTCGGTACCGGTTCGGTTAGTAGATTTTCTGGTGCCAACCGTTCTCTAAAACTAAGTCTGGCACCCCTCACTAACACCCTGCGACTGGGTCTCCGACTCCTCCGATCCCAGACCACCGTCTGCGACCTAGCCAACATCTCCCAAGGAGCTCTAACTCCCTCCTCACTCTCTGCTCTGAGGGCTACCACTGTTCTAACTCAGCCCCTCCCACCAGTCTAGAGAAAAAAGGGGGGATTTTTCAGCTCACCTGCTGCCCGGACTGCTGGATATCCTGGGCGCTCGGCATCCGCTGGTAATTTCCAACCAGCTGTAGATAAATAACATGGAAGGTAATAGGATCCGGCATAAATTCCTTGTTTAAAATAAAATCATCACATTCTTTATTCCAAAAGTTTTAAAATTGCATGAAGACCGAAAAACAGTATTATAACATGGAGATGCTTAACGCGTTTCGGACTACAGGTATGAAAACAAAACAGTCCTTAATCATAAGTATTCCATGTTAACCTAAGCGCTGCTAATATATAGACTAATACAAGAGGTAGGAACTAGGTCGGGGCGGAGGTACCTTGATT
Source organism: Anomaloglossus baeobatrachus (assembly GCF_048569485.1). Lineage (NCBI taxonomy): Eukaryota > Metazoa > Chordata > Amphibia > Anura > Aromobatidae > Anomaloglossus > Anomaloglossus baeobatrachus. The sequence goes on from NC_134354.1 coordinate 683,252,531, forward strand.
GCATAAGGAAACAGGTGCAATGACATTCTGTGGTAAATGGAGGGCAGATAACAGATTGGCTAGACCATATCATTCAACCGCTTATGAGATGTACCACAGGCTACATTAGGGACACTAAGAGCCTATTGCAGAATTTGGATAAGATGGATTGGACTGAGCACTCTTTCTGGATAATAAGCGATGTCATATCGCTATATCCCAGTATACCACACGGGGAGGCTTTGCAAGCCCTTCATTTCCACCTCGAAAAATATAGTTCCTTGGAGGACATTTTTAAGGAATTTTTTCTCATGGTGACAGGCTTCCTGTTGAGACATAATTTCTTTCAATTTAATGGGGTCTTTTACCTCCAGGTTACCGGATGTCCAATGGGTGCCAGTTTTTCATGCGCATTGGCGAACATTTACATGGCCTACTGGGATGAACAGTTTATCTATACGGACAACAATCCCTTTTTGGATTCCATCTGCTGGTACGCAAGATATATTCATGATCAGCTCTTGATATGCAATGTTGGGGAGTAGGGTACCCCCCAGGAGGTCGTGGACGCCATCAACTCATACTTCAATAATAATCATCTCAATTTGAGATTTACGGTAAATTTGCATATACAATCGGCACCCTTCTTGGACATCTGGCTATCTGGTAACCCCACCACCGGGACCATTGACTCCATCTTGTACAGGAAGCCTGTCAGTGGGAACACTTTCCTCCATGCAGGTATCTGCCACATGCCTCATACGCTGCAAAACCTACCCATTGGTGAACTTTTACGAGCGAAAAGATTGTGTTCATCCGAAGCATCTTACTCCAGGGAGGCTGCGCATATTAGGAGTAGACTTAGGAAAAGAGGCTATTCGGATCAGGTACTCAATAGGGCTTCCTCTATTACTGCGAATAGGACACGGGCGGATTTATTAAGGGACCCCCCCAAAGTCTGAAACGCGTCAAGCATCTCCATGTTATACTACTGTTTTTCGGTCTTCATGCGATTTTAAAACTTTTGGAATAAAGAATGTGATGATTTTATCTTAAACAAGGAATTTGTGCCGGATCCTATTCCCTTCCATGTTATTTACCTCCCACCAGTCTGCCTGACCTCTAGGCGGGTGGCCCTGTTCCAGCTAGACCACCCACTGGTGTGCCTGACAGGGTGTGATGTGAGGTGTAGCTAGGATTTGAATGCTGATGGAGCAATACCAAAGGTTTGGATCCCAGAACCATGGGGGGTTGAAACCCCAATAGAGAAAGGAGTGCAGTACCCTGTGACACCCTGACTAGTTCAGGGGCGTCACACTACTACACCAGGACAATCGGGATGTTCAGGGTAAAGCACCAGGATTGGCACATATATTGTGATGTGACAATTCTGGGCAGCTGCAGGCTGGTATTTTTAGGCTGGGGGCCAATATCCATGGCTCCTTTCATCCTGATAATACCAGCCCCCACCTGTCTGCTTTACCATGGCTGGTTTTCCAAAATGGGGGGACCGTACGCTACGCCTTTTTTAAAATTATTTATTTCATTATTTTTTTTTTTAAAAAAAAAAAAAAGCCATAGAACTCCCTCTATTTTGATATACAGCAACGTTAAAGCTCACAGGTGGGGCCTCAGCCTGTAGCTGATTGACCCGTGCTGACTATTAAAATAGGTCAGGAGCCTATGTCATTTTTTTTTTACACTGATTTCCCTGGCCAATCACATCCATGCCAATAATTCACATGGCTGTGATGGGGTCAGAAGTGCTCACATCGTAGAAGCTTGCTGATTGTCTGCTCTACACCCTTTCAACAGGATTCGGACATACAGGTAAAGGTCTGATCTAGCAGTTATAGAGTTCATGAATATGCTGGACTACCTAGCAGCACACCAAGTAGTCCTCTAATGATTATCTACTGCTGATTAATCAGTGAATTTATCAAAATTACAATAGGCAGCCCAGTAAGTTACACATCACTGGAATCAGTATCTCTGTCTCTACATCATTCTGCTCTTAGATTAGATGTTAAAAACCTGGTGACAGTGTATTTAATTGCCTGGTCTTTCATTGTTAAAAATCCTTCAAACTATGCTTGATAAACTGCTATGTAAAAAATAAGTCACTGCCAACCCGAGTGGAATGGCCGCTTAGCTTTGATCACTTAAAAGTATTTATCTGAAAAAAATATTATAGACAGAAAAAAAACCAAACTAATCTTTACACCTTACTAGTGATGAGTGAGCATGCTCACTGTGCTGTTCCTAATTGTTTTAGTTAAAACTGTTATTTAAGGTATTTCATGCTTGTCTCTGCTGCCATCTACTGGTCAGACCTTTCGGCTCCTCTGTTTCTTTTGTCCAGCCCATGGGAGTGTCTTCTGATCCTCTTGCATCACTTCCTGGCATCTTCAGTGCCAGCCAGAGTTTGTGAGAACAACACCCCTTATTGGAGCTGCTGGAAGCAGAGTCTTCTGACCTTAGTGGCTTCAGAAACAAGCATCACAAGAGAACCACAATGCCAGGTACTTGGACTGTTGTACTCTGCATGTCCTAACCTTTGGAAAAAATAAACCACCATTGTTTCATCTCAGCATGTGCATGTTTAACTCTGGAGCGTTCTGGTCATGTCTGCCTCACCTATAGGAAAAACGAAGGTAAGATTCTCACAACATCTCACAACTACGCGCCTTCAATCACCTTTAAGTGGGGACAGAACACTCACCATTGCTCCATACTCGATCGAGGATTCGGTGCTCGAGACGCTCATTGTTCGATCAAGTATTGCAGGTGCTCGAGCGCCATGCTTGAGTCCCCGACACACGTCTCTCATGTTCCAGAAGAATGCATGAGTTTCCCACTGACTTCCATTATACTTAGTATTTGAGTCGAGCCAGTCCACATGTCCGACCTGCTCGATTCAAGTACCGAGCCCGTGTAAAGACCAGAGATCCGACATTCAGCGTGTCACAAAACTGAGACACAGGTAGAAATGACACAACACTCTGTTTACTGACAGGGTTGGGGAAAGGTTCAAAGGTAAAGCACAATGCACAGCCACTTCCCTCAGACTACTACCACTAACATGCAAATGTGCCACCCCCGCGTCAGCAGCCGAGCTGCTCAGATCCGGATCCGCGGTGGCTCGAGGGGCGTCCGGACCCAGGGGTTATGCAGCCATTCAAATAAAAGGGGGGGTATTTACAGTGGATTGTATATTTAAAGTTTGTGATGCCACCCATGGTGCATGGTAAGGCGGAGTACCACCGCTGCTGCTGGGAGTACCCGGGGGCGATGGAGTGAGCAGCTATGTGTTTAACCCCTCCACGGGTAGGGAGGATGCCCCGAGACTCGGTGATGGTGTTGGGGAGTGCTGTTGGGAGTGAAAGGGTCACTTGCGTACTCACTCAGTCCATAAAGCTGACACCGACAGCTTGGTAAACCAAAGTTCTGGACACCGCTGCTGCCGAGGGGAGCACGCCTGGGTCACGCTCCCACTGGTGTTGCCTGATGATCTGTGACCTTCCTCTTGGCACCAAGTTTTCTTGCTATTTGGCCCCTGTAGTGTGGAACTAGTTGGGTCCCGCTCCCCAATGTGGCTAACTGAGGGAGCTTGCTCTCAGGGTTCACGCTTAAGATTTCCTGGAACGTTTTTGCTCTAGTATCCCGATTTTGGAGCGGGTGGAGAGCGGATCTAGAAGGCTCCGTTCTCGTCGGGTAAATTGTTAGGTTGCCTGAAGCTACTCCCTGACCTAGTGTCCACATACCTCATCGTGCCCTGGTTCCAGCCCGGTGATGGTACAAGGCCGCCGGCTGTCCTCCTCGACAGTTCCGTGCCCCTTGTCACGATCCCCTGCGACCGGGGGTCCAGCTCCTACTAGGCACAGACCACCGTCTGCTACCTAGTGGCTTTCAGGGAGCCCGGCTCCTGACCTCCTCTCTCCTTCACTCTTACACTTCCTCTCTCCTCATGACCTACTCCTGACAGTCCTGACGTCCCCTTACTAATCCCCCAAGTCGGCGACCCTATTCCACTCAGGCCATCCACTAGTGTGTCTGGTGGGTGTGGTGCAGAGTGTTCCTAGGATTTTGATTTGCTGATGTTGGCAACACCATTAGTTGGGAATCCATAACCAAGGAGGTGAATATTGCACAGAAGGGCAGATTGCACAATACCCTGTTACGACCTGATAGGCCAGGGTGTCACACAAATACAATGAGCTATTCTCGAGTATCAGTATGTCAGCTTCAGAGTTCCCCCCAAGGTGTGCTTCACAACAAAACAGGAACAAATTTATCTCAGGATACCGTACATTGGTTCACTACCACAGCAACAGATGGAATGTAAAACCCATGAGTGTATTTCAGCAAGGATCTCTGAAGCTACACACCAATTTATGACCTAACAGTTCAATCTTTACCACAACAAATAAACCTGACAAAAGGTATATGTATATATACACTTAGGAATTTGATTACCCGGGTATCTAAGCTAAACGTACCATTAAACTCCGAGAGAAGCTATCAGAGGCCTGTGAAGAGTCCCGACTACGACCACATCCGGAATCTTCAGCGCCATAAAGAGGAAAGCAACGTGTACAAAAAGTCTGTAAGGCCGGCTTCTCACTTGCGATTTTCTTGCAGTAGTGCAATGCGAGAAATTCTCGCATTGCACTCGGACACATGTTAAACAATGAGGCAGCCCCCATCTGCTTTTTTTTTTCTCAGTCCAAATCGGACTGAGAAAAAAAATTGCAGCAGGCTGCTATTTGTAGAGTTTCACGCACGAGTCTTTCCAATGCAACTCTATGGGAGCGTGAAAAAAAAGCATGTCACACGGACCGGCACTCACACAATCCAATGACATTCATTTATCTAAATACATTAATGGCATGTTTCTCAAAACACTGGAAATGAGTGAGGTCTCACAATGTCGGTCAATCACAGAGATTGACCGACATTGTGAGACCTCACTCATTTCCAGTGTTTTGAGAAACATGCGATTATTGTCAGTTGGTCTCTCCCTCCCGGTCTTTAGTCTCTCTCTGTCAGTCTCTCTCTCTCTGTCCATGTTGGTCTATCCCTCTCCCCCCTCTCTCATACTCACTGATCCCCGGGCACCAGCGCGGCGCTGCACGGCGTTCATACTGCTCCGGCGGCTTCTCCTCTTTTGAAAAAGCTGGCTGCTCATTATTCAATCTCGTATTCCCTGCTTTCCCCGCCCACCAGCGCTTATGATTGGTTGTAGTCAGACACACCCACACGATGAGTGACAGCTGTCTCACTGCAACCAATCACAGCTGCCGATGGGCGGGTCTATATAATGCAGTAAAAAAAAATAAATAAATAATTTAAAAAAAAATCGGCGTGCAGTTCCCCCCAATTTTAATACTAGCCAGGGTAAAGACGCACGGCTGCAGGCTGGTATTCTCAGGATGGGGAGCCCCACATTATGGGGAGCCCCCCACCCTAACAATATCAGCCAGCAGCCACCCGGAATAGCCGCATCAATTAGATGCGACTGTCCCGGGACTGTACCCGGCCATCCCGAATTGCCCTGGTGCGGTGGCAATCGAGGTAATAAGGAGTTAATGGCAGCAGCCCATAGCTGCCACTAAGTCCTAGATTAATTATGGCAGGCGTCTCCCCCCGAGGTACCTTCCATGATTAACCTGTAAGATTAAGAAAATTAAGACATACACCCAAAAATCCTTTATTTGAAATAAATAACAAAAAAAAATAACCTCTTTCACCACTTTATTCAAGACCCCAAATACCCTTCCATGTCCGACGTAATCCACAGAGGTCCCTCGACGCTGTCAGCTCTGCTACATAGGAAGCTGACAGAGAGCGGTCACAGACCACGACAGCTCTCTGTGAGCTCCCAGCGCGACTCACTTCAGTCGCTGCGATCAGCGATGACGTCACTCAGGTTACCCGCGGCCACAGATCTCAGCAGGAGGACTTCTGCTGTGGCCGCGGGTAACCTAGGTGACGGCACCGCTGATAGCGTGGCTCACTGCGGTCACTCAGGGGATTTGCGGTCACCGGTGAGACCTTCACCGGTGACCGAAAATCAGGCCATGCCACACAGACAGAACCGTGGGATGACAATGAAGTCAGGTGACGTTCATTCGACTTCATTCTGATCGCGCGGCTCTGTCTGTGGCTGCTGTCAGCGGCCATGTAGCAGAGCTGAATGGCAGATGACAACTGCTGAGAAAAAAAAGGATCAGACACGGATCACAGAAGCATTACACACGCTCTGCTAGCCTGGAAACAATTAAAAAAAAGCATCGCACTTGCATTGCACACTAACCTAACGTGAACTAAAATCGGCCAAGTATTTTCATGCAAGTCGGACCGATTTTACATGCATAAATGTGTTTCCAGCTTAATCCTTTATGCTGCAGATCTCCAACAGTCACTCAAAGTTCTGCGGAGCTCAGGAGTGAGAGCTCTATTTCCGGATGCCTTCTCCTCAGGGGGGTCTGTAGGAAGTCCCTTCTTCAGCCTTGCAAGAGTTCACCTGCTTTCTTCTCAGGGATTTAATCTTCCTCTCTCTTTTCCAGGTCCTGGCCACTCGGCCTAATCAGCATCTGACCTCCACCTCAAAAAGCACAGCTCCCCACAAAAATCTCAGCTCTTTGCAGCAGTCCAGAACTGTCTTGTCTCTTGTCTCCTGCACTTTTCCTGGCACACCCCAGCCACTGGGCTCTCAATTGTGGCCCCCACCATTTGCAGGGAGGAGGCCTCTCGGTCCTAGTGCTCTCACACTTCTCTCAACACACAATGAGTCACACACAGGCAGAGTAGACATGTCAGAACCCACATCACTTTGCACACTATTACACATGAGCAATTGGTGCTCGCTCATCTCTACAATTTCCATTTCATCGGGGATTTTTCCCACGTGCAGTAAATTTGTTGCAGAATATTATGGCACTGCCCCATTGATCTTTGGGGCTTACAGAAATCCATGGACAGACTGCAGAAACTAACCTTTTCAGATGTATTGAACAGGTTTTCATTAGCAGACATTGCTGCAACAGTTCTACTTGATTCAAATACATGCTAAACACTTAAAATAGAAATCTGAGCTTTCCTTTAATTACATTGTAAAGTTTAATTTTTTCCTGGCTGCTCAAATAAACCGACAAAAGTCACATAATAGCAAGTGCTGGAGCTTTTAAGCCATTCCATGCAATCTTTTTTATTTTAAAGGCAAACTTTGAAGCCACTACAATAAGAATAATTTGCTCACATAACTTTCTTGTTCACATCAGCATATGCTTTCAATAAAACCTAAATGTCTGCAATACAGGCTATTTGGTGGAGAAATATGGTGCAGGGTCAGCTATACAGAGGTGTTGTTCACATTCACATATGTCAACTTTATGTCAATTTCCCTTATCACTCAAAAGTTAAAAGCGCAAAGAAAAACATTTCCAGAAAAAAAAATGTATCTAAATGCAAACTGCTTACAGAACATTCAGCAAAGCAGACAATGAAAAATGATATTATAATGTCCTGATTTTCAGGTGTGTTAGAAAATCTTAAATTGCATTTGAGGCAAGATTATGACTTCACTTTGAAGCACTGTTACGGCCACTTTCACATATCCATGTATCGTTGCCACCTAATGTACTACAGGTAAGACTGTGCCGCCCCTGCAGCGGATCGAACTGCTCGGATCTGGGGGTGGTGAATACTCGTGGCTCGAGGGTCTCCGGACCCGGGGGCAGGGGTTCACACTCAAATGTAGAAGGGGGTTATTTACAGGGGAAAAGGTATAGTTCTTGACGCCACCCGTGGTGTGCGGTAATTAGGAGTACCGTCGCTGCCGTTGGGATTACCCGGGGTGATGGAATGGGGCAGCAAGATCACGTTTCCCTCCACGGGTAGGGGTAGGCCCCGGGACTCTGGATGGTGATGCAGGGAGTGCAGTGCAGGGGTCAATTGGGTACTCACTCAGCAATGAAGCAGACGCTGACAACAAGGTAAACCAAGTCTCTGACTGCCGCAGTCTCCTGAGGGGAGCTCGTCCGGGTCCCGTCCCCTGCAGCACTGCTTGGTGGTCCATAACCTGCCTCCTGGCACCAATTTAGATTATCCATTGTAGCCCGATAGCCTGGAGCTATCCGGGCCCCACTCCCCACCCGCTAAGTGAAGGAGCCTGCTCTCAGGAGCTCACGCTTGGGATTTCAGTGGGCCGCTTGCTAGGAAAGCCCTATCCCCCTCGCTGCGCTAGTGCCCCCGATCTCTGAGCTTCATGAGAACAGTCCATAAAGGCCCTGTCCTCCGCAGGTTACTTATCGGGTCGCCTGAAGCTTTTCCCCGACCCAGGGTCCGTGTATCCCGTCGTGCCTTCGGTCCCGGACCGGTGATAGGATCAGGCTGCTGACCATCCTCCTTGACGGCTTCCAGGCACCTAGCCTCAATCCCCTGCGACTGGGGTTCCGACTCCTCTAGGTCCAGACCACCGTCTGTGACCTAGTCTGCTTCTCCCCTGGGAGCTACAACTCCCAGCTTCCTCAGAGCTCCTCACAGCTCGAGGGTTCCTACTGAACTCACTTGACACCTCCCTGCCTGACCCCTAGGTGGGCGGCCCTATTCCTGCCTCTACAGCCCACTGGTGTGCCTGACAGGTGTGGTGCAAAGTGTATCTAGGATTTGTGAATGCTGGTGGAGGCATAACTGCAGGTTAGGTTCCCAGAACCATGGGGGTTTGAGCCCTGCACGGGAAAGGAAGATTATGCAGAGCCCTGTGACGACCCGAATAGTCCAGGGCATCACAAGACCATGGGTCAGAGCAAAGTGACAATCCCCAATGTTGGCTCCTGCTCCACTGTAAACAAGAACAGTAATCATCTCAGATTTTGCACCGATAACCACATAAGCAGATATGGTGACCTGAGAAATATAAATGGAGGAAATATATACATCCTGGTCACCTACCTCCACATGAACAGTGTCATGTGGCTTTTTAGATGGTGTTACATGTTTGGGAATATATAATGACCATTAAGACCGCAGTAGAAACATACCCCTGTCCCACAGTGAACCGCAAACGACCTAGTATAAGGGAAGGCACCCCACAACTGCAAGGGCCATGGCGACCTCCAACAACTCTGGAGAAGCATATTGGATCAGAGAGTCTCGAAGCCTACCTGACAGACCCTGACAAAAAATGACTCCTAAGTGCAGGACCATTCCATTGGGTGCCATTGGCCCATCTATGGAACTCTGAGCAGTACTCCTCAGCCGCCTGCGCCCCGTGCTGGAGCCTATGGAGTTTAGACTCAGCAAGGGAGATGCTATCAGGGTTGTCATACACAACGGTCAAAGACACAAAAAAAACTCATCCACTGACCGTAACAACTGCGAGTTGGTTTGCAGAGAGAAGGCCCAAGACTGGGAATCTCACTGAAGAATGGAGACTACAGTCTCCACTTACTGTTCCTCAGTCTCTGAGGAACGTGGGTGAAGCTTGAAGTATAGCTCAGAAGCCTCCCTGAAGACCATAAATTTGTCCCTCCTCCCAGAAAACCTGTTTGTGAGGGCTATCTTGGTTCCGACTGAGTCTGGGTGTGAGCCGAGACCAGCAGACCCGCAATTTGCTACAGCTTCTGCACAACCTGAGATTGCAGATCCATCACTTCTTGCGATAGACTCTGCATCAGGTGTGCAAGAACCACTGCCTGAGCCATATTGACTCAGGAAAGGTTTTTAAGGCTGGTAAGAATGTCATTGACCCTTGCTGCACCAAAAGAAAGCAATCACATTTAAAATCTAGAGTCTCATAAGTTCATGTGAAGCTCAGATCCCAGAGTTGTCACAAGTCTTCCAATGATGACAGATACTCGTGAGAAATTTTTAGCCTAAAATTGAGGCCTTCAAATCTCCAGCCCTCATGTGCACCAGAAGACCATGCAATATCAAAGATCAATTAATCAGGGCCAATATAGGCAGTAGATAGAAACTACCTGCTCAACTTTTTCTTAACACCAGAAAAATGGGCACTTTTCCTGTTTAAATTGTGCAGCTTGTTCTAACATCATCAGGGGCAACATGGTAACACCCCCTAGGAAAAGAAAATTTTACCCAATAAGGGACATCTTACACGTGACTCCAATTTTGTTGTTTATGTGGTCAATTGTCCTTGTAGCCTCTTAAATATGGGAGAAACTACCCAACACATGAGGCACCGCATCGCCAGCGAGAAGTCCACCATCTGCTTTGGTAAAACTTGGCTTCCTTTACCTCATCATTTTAATGAAGCAAGACATACGGTATCCCAATTACACTTTCAGATTCTGGAACAAGTGCCCAGACCCAGATGAGGGGGAAATCATATCAAATTACCCAGACAAGGAGAAACCTATTCTATACATACCCTCCAGCTGGAAGTACACCCCCCCTGCACTGGACTACCTGCTGTTAGTCAGTCCAGGGGGCACAATGACGCTACTTCTCTCGATACACGGGATGGTGACTGAACCCACGCTGGCGCTGCTCCCGTTACTAAAAGCCAAATGCTATCAGGAGTATTAAAGTTAATTTTTTCTCAGCAGCGGGGTTCAATGTGCAGGCGCCAGGCTGGCTCCAAACGCTATTAACCTGCAGATTAACCCCACATCTGCAGGTTAATAGCGTTTTTTTTACGTGACTGTTCCCTTTCAAATGACACTTCTATCTGAGATTTTATATCCTGCAACAATATTCTATTTATCTCCCTAATTGATACCTTATGGCCCCTTGGGATTCGGAGAGAATGGCACCACACATCAGAGTATACCACCTATAGCGTGAACTTGCTCAGCTTAACAGATGGAACTCATCAGAGCAACTCAAGTACAGACACTAGTTATCATGCTCTTCATTTCAGTTTTTTGCATCCACTACATCTGTTATTTTGTGGGATTCAACATGTAGGTCATCTTCTGCAACATCACTCAACCTTTAGACAGGCACACCTAATATTGAATGCAGTTGAACACATTTTTCAAATGACAGAAATTCATGCTTACATTCTTTTTTGACATCATGACAAATTCTCAACGCTACTGACTGTCTTTGTACACAAAATTTGTTACAGTATTTTGTGGGAAATGCAGCAGCACTGAGATAACCAGTAAAGTAACATAAAGCACATCCCAACAAAGTTCAGTCCAAATTCAGGAAAATAAAAATAGCAACAAAAAGCGGAATAAATAACCTCCAAAAATTAACTATTACTTACAGCAAAGATGGGCTGCAGTGTGTACATCGCCCAGGCCAAAAACTAATACTCTACCAGGATACAGCTAAACCCCCACTAAATGGAGGCATCACAGGTGCAGGAGGAGCAAATCACACACACACACCTCAATGATATGTAGCTTACACTAGAATGTCGCGAAAAGAAAAGAATTATGGTGTAGAACTTTTAAATTACAATAGACTATCCCTGCTTTCGATTAATATATTGGCACAATTGTAACAATTATAAGGAATATACACACTTACATAACCAGGGAGTATCCCCCAACGCGCGTTTTGACATCTTTTTCAAGGGAATGTACGTATGTGTTAGACTAGAAATGCAGGGTATTTAAATGGTAAATCGTGCCAATGGGAAGTCAGCGCTGCACGGCCGTGCAAAGTCTGACATCACTTTCTGGTATCAGAGCGCGTCAACAGACTGCGCGGTCCGCTGCAGGAGAATGATGTCAGTATGCGTTCTACAGTGGAACACATCAAGAAGCAGGTCAGTGATATAGCCTCAATTAGAAAGGAGAATGCATTCCACTATGGAACAATAGCATATCAATAGCAGAGATACCCGGAAGTGTGTCAGTGACGGCGCTTCATATGAAAGGAAGAATGCGTTCCACTGAGTAATGCACCAGGGCACAGGTCAATGGTAGAGACGCATGCTAGAAGGAGAGTGTGTTCCACTGTGAAATGCACCAATGAATAGATAATAACCTGAGGGTATAAAATCTTTAAATGAGGACATTACTTTATATAATTCACAGAAGAACAAAGTAAATAAAATAATAGATAAATTGATTGGAGGAAAAGGGGCTTCAACAATATTCTTTCTTTATGGATCTCAGGATGTATAAATGCTTCAATTTTGCCATACTCTTTATACAACCACTGCATACATAGGGAGTTTTCTTTAGAAAAGGCAAAATATCTAAAAACAATACAATTAAAATGTTAAAAACACAAATAATATACACAAAGGAACATTAGAGGATATTTTCATAAAAATGGAGAAAAACTAATCATTTCGTTGCGTCCTTTAGGAACTATACAGTCAAGACCAATTCACAGCACAACAATGATTTTGCTACTGAGGGTAAAACATGTGTTCTTTACTAATTTGAACATGCTGATTCCAAATATGAACTCAGAATTTGCACAGCACGTCCAGATTTTGAGTTATACTTAGAAAAGGCCATACGCCTATTCAGGCATTGTTGAAGGCATTGCACATGCGGTTGGAATGAAAGAGACCTATGCTTCTATGCAGATCATTCTGAAATTGATTAAATATTCAGAACATCAATGGAACATTTGTGCTGACCTCAAAGTTGTTGCACTAGTCCTTGGTTTGCAGTTAGGTTACACTAAGCATATGTGCTTTCTGTGCCTATGGAACAGTCGAGATGACAACAACCATTATAAAATTAAACGGTGGCCCAATAGAGATGAACATAAGATTGGTAAGCACAATGTTCAACACGAATCACTTGTCGATCCACTTAAAGTTTATCTTCCACCTCTTCACATTAAACTAGGACTAATGAAAAATTTGTAGTAGCAATGGATCGTCAAGGGAATTGATTTAAGTATCTGAAGGAAAAGTTTAGTGCATTGAAAACTGAGGCCAAACTCAAAGCAGGAATCTTTATTGGTCCTGAAATCCACCAACTAATCCATGATGAAATCTTCAAGAAAGAACTCACCCCACTTGAACTAACTGCATGGGATGCATTTATAGTAGTACTTCAAAACTTCCTTGGAAACGAAAGAGCAGAAAACTATGCTGAACTAATAGACAATATGCTTCAAGCATACGAAATGCATGGTGCCCGAATGTCATTGAAAATGCATTTCCTACATTCACATCTTGACTTCTTTCCTCCAAATATGGGTAATGTCAGTGACGAACATGGTGAGAGATTCCACCAGGACATTTCTACTATGGAAAAAAGATACCCAGGTCGCTTTAACCCCAACATGATGGGCGATTACTGCTGGTTTTTGCAACGGGCCACTAGGACCACTCACAAGCGCAAAAGCAAGTGCCTGAAGCACTTTTAAAAGTACTCTGCTGAGTTCAAGGCGATTTCTTAAGCTACTATAAGTGATTTTTAAGTTTTTTGGTTTATTTACCTATACTTCTTTTTCAATAAAAATGATAATACATGTTGTAAAACTGTGGGACATAACGATTCTGTATCTTTATTAATTGCTTATTTTAATTTTCACAAAAATTGGAATAACTTAATATCCTGACGTGCTACAAAAACACTAACTTCAGATTTGGATTCAGCGCATTCGATTTAGTATAGCGCACATGGTTTTTGCCAAGTAGCAGACAAAAAGTGTTTATTTGTTGTGCTGATTATCCATCTGACTTCCTTCTGAGCAAGTAGCTTCTTCCAGTCCTGCTCTCTCATTAATGACCACTCTGTCAATTCCACTTACCTTTAGTAGGGATCCATTGCATTGGTATAACAGTTTAAAGTGGCAATCTTCAACACCGATATATATCATCAATTTCCATAGATGCTCTGATATCTAATACAGGTTTTCTTGTCCTTCTTCGTAGCTCTCTAATACCGTAGTTAATCCAACAAAGATTTTATGGCAAGGACATTTTACACAATAAATGACACACTCTGCGTTACATGTTATGTGATGAGTTATTTTAAATGTTCCTTGTCTGGTGGAATCCATGAACTGATTGATGGAATTAATATTGGGTCAGGCTACACAGGAGCCACATGGCTTACATCCCCATGCAAGGCCCTTTGATCCAAATATTCCTTTATGTCTTTATTTTTGAAAAGTTAATTTTTGACTAGTATGTCCCTAAGATTTTTTGATCTGCGGTATGTCACTACCGGTTTATCTGTGATATATTTAGTTAGACTAGGATCCAGTTGTAAAATGTTCCAATATGTTTTTAGGGCCATTCACATTTCATAATTTCTGAAATGGAACGTAGAAATTAATTTGAAGATATTATTTTCTGATTTTCTTTTTTTTTTATATATATAGTGCATCAGATCTCTGAATAAATTTAGCTTTTCAATATCCCTTCAAGATTGTTCTCTCATTGTAATCTCTATTGCAAAATCTTTCACATAAATCAGATTGTTTTTCAAAATTTTTGTCATCAGAGCATATTCTTCACATACGGAGAACTAACCTACTGATATCCCCTCCTTCAAACTTTTCGGATGGACAAAATCCACGTGTAAAAGTGTGTTGGTCACAGTAGGCTTCCTGTATACATCAGTAACAATATATCCAAAGTTGTTAACGTTCAACAAAATATCCAAAAATTCAATATTGTTTCTTCTAGCTTTTTAGGTTAATCTTATGTTGCGATTGTTGTCATTCAGAGATGTCATGAATGTTTCTAGTTCCTTTGTAGTTCCCTGCCACAGAAAAAAATAATATCATCAATGTATCTACCCCAGAACACCACCTTATCTGTCTGGGGCAGTATATTGTAAAAAAAAATAGCTCCCTCTCCCACAGCCCCAGGAATACATTAGCATATGAGGGGGCACAATTTGCCTCCATAGCTGAACCCTGGAGCTGTAGGCAGAAGGAACCATCAAAAAGAAAAAAAAATTGTGCGTAAGGGCAAAAGTCAGTAATGTAACTGTAAAAGTACATACCTGCTTAGAGTCATTGGGCATATCCTGTAAAGATTGTGTGTCTCTGATCCCATCTTTATGTTCAATTGATAAATATAGTGCCTCGACGACACATGTAACGATGATGGTTTCTTCATCGAATTGGATTCCATCAAGTCTCTTCTTAACAGTTTGGAGGTATCTTTAATACGATATAAGAAGGAATTGTTTCAAAAATTGGTTTCAAGACAAAATCAATGCATCGACAGATCGGTTCACATAAATTGTCCCCTCCACAAATATGTGTAATATTTAAATTGATGCCTTTCAGAAATCATTTAACCCCTTAACGACCGCGGGCAGTAAAATGACGTCCTAAATGTCATAATGTTACTGCCCGCGGTCCTCCGGCGGCAGCATGCCGCGATCGGCACACATCTCAGCTGATTTTTACAGCTGAGATGTGTGCCTGCTAGGCACGAGCAGAATCGTTATCTGCTCGTGCCGATTAACCCCTTATATGGCGCTGTCAATATGTGACAGCGCCATTATAAGCGCGATCGCGGTAAAGTTTTACTTACCGCCCGATACCGGAAGTCACGTGACGCGATCACGTGACTTCCGATAGTTGTCATGGTAGCACAGGGTCATGTGATGACTCCTGTACTACACCTGACTTGCTTTCACTTTCGCTGTGCCCGGGGCACAGCAAAAGAGAAAGAGAGCGTATCTGCTGTTTACAGCCTTGTAGCTGTAATCAGCAGATACTGCAGAGCGATCGGAATGCTGATCGCAATAGCCCCCTAGGGGGACTAGTAAAATAAAAAAAAAAAGTTAAAAAAAAAGTTTTAAAAAATAAAAAAAAAAAAAACAAAAACCTAAAAGTTCAAATCACCCCCCATTCGCCCCATTGAAAATTATAGGGTTAAAAAAATAAAAAATATACACACATTTGGTATCGCCGCGTTCAGAAACGCCCGATCTATCAAAATATAAAATCAATTAATCTGATCGGTATACGGCGTAGCGGCAAAAAAATTCCAAGCGCCAAAACAACGTTTTTTTGTCGCCACAACTTTTGTGCAAAATGCAATAAGAGGCGATCAAAACGTAGCATCTGCGCAAAAATGGTACCGTTAAAAACGTCAGCTCGAGACGCAAAAAATAAGCCATCACTGAGCCATAGATCCCGAAAAATGAGAACGCTACGGGTCACGGAATATGGCGTAAAACGTGCACCACTTTTTTCGGACAAACTTCCGATTTTTTTTAACCCCTTATATAAAACTAAACCTATACATGTTTGTTGTCTACAAACTCAAACTGACCTGAGGCATCACACCCACACATCAGTTTTACCATATAGTGAACACAGTGAATAAAATATCTCAAAAACCATAGTGCTATCGCACTTTTTTTGCAATTTTTCTGCATTTGGAATTTTTTTGCCGTTTTCCAGTACACTATATGGTAAAACTGATGGTTTCATTTAAAAGTACAGCTCGTTCCGCAAAAAATGAGCCCTCCTATGACCATATTGACTGAAAAATAAGAAAGTTACGTCTCTCAGAAAAAGAATGGCGAAAAAAAAAAACGGAAAGCGAAAAATCGGCCGGTCGTGAAGGGGTTAATATTCAACTTGCTGAACTGTTCACAATAACAGTAATTTTGGCCAGGGTGACCAAACATTTGCATGCCACTGTATACCTCACATATGCCCAGATCTGATGATGAGTTGGTGACTTATTTAGATGCAATTTTCTTTCTGATTATTATCCACATGACCAGGGCCCAGATTGGGCAGTTGGGGGTGCACAGGCCACTTTTCGCGTGGTGAATGTGTAATATCTTTGTGCACTTGTAGATTGTGTAACACGACCATATAACATGTAGTCACGGCTGCATCCTGTATTACAGCTCAGGCCTATTTATTGCTCTTAGTAGCAGGACCTGGTGAAGCCGCTATTTTCCTACAGAGCTGGGTCTCACAGATAATGAAGAGGACGCTGCTCTCCACATAATGCTGCGGTCATATAGCTGATGGGCAGGGATACAAAATCAGATCCCCTGAACTAATATTGATGACCTATTCTACAGATAGGTGATCAGGGAAGTTGTTGTTGTCACTGGTGATAATTTTGGACACATACCACTTAGGGAATGTGTAATGACATGACTCCGGAATGTCTGACTGAAGGCCTTTGACCTTCCCCAACAACCCCCTACCCCTTAGGGTTCTTATCTAAAATAAACACAAACACTGTGTGACGTTGGAATATAAAGGCCACAGCAGCCCCATTTATTCATAACATAAACATCAGCCATGTAACAATACAACTCTTCATTGAAGAACCCGAAAAAGGAAGGGGGGGGTACCTGAAGGTTAACCAAAATGTTCTTTGCAACATCAGCCCGTCTCCTGACCCTCAGCCGCAACACACCGACTCGAGAGCCCAAGCCAGATGTTGCCCCCACTATGTCCCGCTGAGACTCAACCCAGCAAGGACCCGTTTACCAAACAATTGCACCGCTAGAGGTAACCCGCTCCGGCACTGGGTTCCGTCCTCTCCTCTGTGCAAACCCCCACCTTCAGACACCCCCCTCCTTTCCGCCGCTGCGACAAATACGATCTTCCTTCTTTTCTTCATCGATGTCGAATCCACAATTAGGGCGGGCGGGCGGGAACGATTCCAGTCACCGTCCAGGTAGGAATGACCCACCCCCCCCTCTGACCTGCCCTATATACTACCCCCTATAGCCACCACCCCCTGACCAATCAAACTGACCCCTGATCCTAACTGCCCCTTAGCACCACCCCCAAATTTCGCGCCCAAACTGACTTTCTCCATTAACCCCTTATTAACCCTATGGCCTGGCATCCCTCCTAGTCATGTAGCCCTCCCTTAAGCCCCTTCGGGTCAGCAGTCCGGGCTCTTCCTTGACTCCGGAATGTCTGACTGAAGGCCTTTGACCTTCCCCAACAACCCCCTACCCCTTAGGGTTCTTATCTAAAATAAACACAAACACTGTGTGACGTTGGAATATAAAGGCCACAGCAGCCCCATTTATTCATAACATAAACATCAGCCATGTAACAATACAACTCTTCATTGAAGAACCCGAAAAAGGAAGGGGGGGGTACCTGAAGGTTAACCAAAATGTTCTTTGCAACATCAGCCCGTCTCCTGACCCTCAGCCGCAACACACCGACTCGAGAGCCCAAGCCAGATGTTGCCCCCACTATGTCCCGCTGAGACTCAACCCAGCAAGGACCCGTTTACCAAACAATTGCACCGCTAGAGGTAACCCGCTCCGGCACTGGGTTCCGTCCTCTCCTCTGTGCAAACCCCCACCTTCAGACACCCCCCTCCTTTCCGCCACCGCGAGCTCGCATGACCCCTTGTGCGCGCGAGTCCTCCCACACCAACAAAGCCTTCTCAAGCCCCTCCATCAGCCCTAAGGCCCAAATATCATTTCCCACCGAATTTAAATGGACCCCGTCCCGGCGCAACAAGTCGGCGGACGCCGCTTCCAACTCCGGGTGCCGAACAGAGACACCCCCAACCCGGGAAATGAACCGCCCAATCTCCCGATTCACTTTACTTCGCGCCCTGTTTACTGCCTCCACCGACCTGGCGTGCCGCCATGTCAGCCGCGCAACCATATCCGACCAGACAATTACTAGACCCGGGTGGGAAGACAGGAGCCGCAGGCAGTCACATTTTATGTCTTGTATCAGGTCCCTGGAAGCCCGGAGACCCAGGTCATTCCCACCCGCGTGTAGTACTACCACGTCCGGTGATCTGTCCAGCTGCGAATGGTGGCGCCAGGTAGGCAACACCTCACTCCACAGCATGCCCCTGACCCCGATCCATCGCACAGTAGCCTTTTCTCTGGGAACCCCCAACTGGCGGCCGTCCGGTCGTATTCCCGCACGAAACGCCCCCCAATACACGTATGAGTGGCCGAGCACCCACACCAACAACGGTAAACCTACAAAACAAAAGGTGACAACACAGAGGGGGTGGGGGGGGGGGGGGGCACGAGGAAGAAAATGGGTAATGATTACCAAACAAATACCGCCCCCGACCCCCCCCCCCTTCCCCACCAATAGCTCACAACAAGTTCGGCCGGACGTAAGATCTAAACCTGGCCGAGTCCCATCGTCCAATCTTACGGAGAGCCTGCGCGCCCAGACCCCAACGAGCCGCCTGAGTCGCAGCCCCAATCCGAAAGGAATGCGACGCGAACTCAGCCTCGTTGAGACCGCAACACTGCAGGCACCTCCGAAAGATGCAGACAAATTGGTAACTCGACAAGGCTGACCCGTCCTGGTGGGACAAAAGGGACCCCGGGCGAGCTCCCCTCACTTCTAAAAACGCCGACAGCCATCTGACAGGGCACTCCGCTAAACCAGGTACACCCCATAGTTCCACCATCCGACCTCTACCCAGCTGGTCCGTCTTTGACCGTCTCAAGCAACACCGCACCACATCCATACCGCATTCCACGTCCTCCAGCAACAAACCTCCGTGACTCCTCGTGTTTCTGCTCACCAGTTCACTAATTCTAAACGCCCCAAAGAAGGCCAAAACAAAAGCGGTCCCGAACAACTGGCATTCATACTCCGAACAGCACACCCGAGGCAACACCGACAACAGCTTGCCCAGCAGCTCAAAAGATACCGGGCGCCGAAGGTCTCGGCGCGCCCCCGCCCTCCGGTAACCCTTCATCACCTGGCGCACCCAGAAATCCTTCGTAACATCCTTCCAGCCCAATAACTTGAAAAAGAAGGAAATGCCCGCTAACCTGCCCGCCACGGCCGACCACGAAAGGCCTTCTTCCTTAGCCCTGCCCAACATGAACAAAACTAAATAAACTCTGTCACCTTCAGATACATGACCTCCCACCTCATCAACCAACTCGAGCCAACGGTCCCACGCTGAATTATAGCTGCGCCACGTACTGGGTGCCACCGAGTGTCGGATCAATTCCCAGGCCGGCTGCAAACCAGGTCCCACAACCAGACGGGCCATACGGTCTCCTGCTGCTCCGCGTCCGGCGCCAGCATTCGAAAGCGGTCCCACTGGAAGCGAGATAAAGCATCAGCCACAGAATTCAGCACCCCCGGCACATGTACAGCGCAGACCCACAAGTTCAACTCCAGACATTTCAGCACCAAATGACGCAAGAGATCCACCACCGGGGGGGAATCAGCTGTCAACTTGTTAACACACTGAACAACCCCCAGGTTGTCACACATGAAACGCACCTTCCTGTCTTTCAAATCCTGTCCCCAAACCTCTAAGGCCACGACAATAGGGAAAAGTTCCAACAGGGCCAAATTCCTAGTCAGACCGCAAACCCGCCACGAATCAGGCCACCTGCCGACACACCATCTCCCCCCAAAATATGCGCCAAAACCACTGGATCCCGCCGCGTCCGTATACAGCACCAACTCCTCATTTGACACCACCTCACGAAGCCACAATGACCGTCCATTATACAGCTGCAAAAAACGGGACCACACTCTCAGGTCCGCCTTATGCTCCACCTTCAAACGCACAAAATGCAAAGGGTGCAACACACCGGTGGTGGCTTGAGCCAAGCGACGGGAAAAAACTCTCCCCATCGGCAATATTCTACACGCAAAATTCAACTTCCCCAACAGGGACTGCAAGTCCCGTAAACGAATCTTCTTGGCCTCAATGGCCCCTTGAACGCAACGCCTCAAATCCACCAGCTTGTCCTCCGGCAAGCGGCACTCCATGGCAACCATATCCAGCTCGATACCCAGGAATTTCAAAACCGTAACCGGACCCTCCGTCTTCTCCGGCGCCAACGGAACGCCAAACCGGCGAGCAACCTGCTCCACTGTCCGAAGCAAAAGGGAACACTGCGAGGATCCCGCAGGCCCCATGCACAAAAAGTCGTCCAAGTAATGCAACACTGAATCTAGACCCGCCTCCTCCTTAATTACCCATTCCAAGAAACAACTAAACTTCTCAAAATAAGAACATGAAATTGAACAGCCCATAGGCAAACAACAATCTACATAAAACTTGTCCTCCCACCAACACCCCAACAGGTGAAAACTGTCCGGGTGCACCGGCAACAGGCGGAAGGCCGCTTCTATATCCGTTTTCGCCAAAAGCGAACCACAACCCAACTTCCTTAACCATTCCACAGCCTTATCAAAACGGACATACGAAACCGAAACCAGCTCAGGATCAATACCATCGTTCACCGACCGGCCAGTAGGATAGGACAAATGGTGGATGAGCCGAAACTTGTTAGGTTCCTTTTTCGGGACCAACCCCAACGGGGACACAACCAAGTCCGGCAATGGAGGGGCATCAAAAGGCCCCGCCATCCGTCCTAGCTCCACCTCCTTCCGTAACTTATCCGCAACAATCTCACCATGTAGGCGAGTCGACTGTAAATTTTTTAAACGAATCTCTCCCGTCTTAACCACTGACGGTATCTTGAAACCAAAACTAAAACCATCACTCAACAATTCCGCCGACCCCCGATCCGGGTATCTACTTAGAAACGGCGCCATCCGATCTACCCTCACCGGGGTCCTCCCTTTTTGACGAAGACTCAGCGGCCTTTCCTTTTCCCTTCCGGAAGCACTTAAGGTGACTGTGGGCGCCACCACAGCCCGAACACTCGTGCTTGAATCGGCAGGAAGACCCAAACCGGCATTCCTTCTCATTAAACTGCCAGCAAACGCCCTTTTTGGGCCCCGACGAGGTGCCAAATGATCCCCCGCTGGTGCCCCCTGGAAAGGACTGTGATGCCGACTTCGGCGCAGCCATCAGCCGCATCCATAGACTAATTTCTTTGTGGTCCCACCGTAAACTGGGTCTGACCGCCTTCCTCTGGCGAAACTGCTCGTCATACCGTAGCCAAGCAGTCCCCCCATAGGTCCTATACGCCTCACAGATAGAATCCAGATAACAAAAAAGCGCCGTACAGTTATCCGGAGCCTTTTCCCCCACCACACCGGCCAGTATCACAAAGGCCTGCAACCAGTTCTGAAAAGTGCGGGGAATAAGGCGATAACGCCGCCGTTCTTCCTCGTCCTTTTTGCTCTCATCCGGTTTAACCCGATCCAGATTAAACTTTTCCAACGGAAGCAATGAGAATATTTCAACATATTCATCCTTCCATATTTTTTCCCTGGTCTCCTGCTTCAGATGCGCCCCCAACGGGCCATCAAAGCAAACATACACTTCCCCTCTCGCCTTGTCATCCAATCGAACAATGTCCACTGCAGCCGCAGCTGTGGCAGCGGGAGCCGCAGCTGCGGCAGCGGGAGCCGCAGCTGGGGCCGCGGGAGCCGCCACCACCGGCTCACCAACCGCATTGCCACTAGCAACCCCTCCAACCGCAGGAGTCGCAACCTCCTGCCCCGTCGCTCCCTGCCACACCAAGCTAGGGCCCCCCACAGGGGCAAACAAACCCCTAACCAACCTCAACAACTCGGATGCCACACTGCCGTCACCCGTCACCACATTCACGACCCGCCCACCACTCGGGCCACCAAGTAAACCACCCGTACCACCAACCACATTCACGCCCTGCACGCCATCCGTATCACCAGACACACCATCCATAGCCAAACCAGATGCACGAGAAATAGAAGAAACCGTGGTCTTACCAGGCTGACTCCGAGAAGATCCCGAAACAGCCGTCACATGTCCTCCGCGTCGCACTCCAGCCGCCTCGCCGACCTCCACGATCTGGTCCCCGGTGCCGTCCTCCGCGCCGTCCTCCTCCAGGGTGGCCTCATCGTCCTCACTGGACCCAGGCCCAGGGAGCCCGCCGTCCGGCAGACTCGACCTTAGGCCCCGTCCGCCCGCAGCACCATCCATCCTCCGCGACGATCCAGACGCTGGCTCCGCCACATATACACCGCCTGGGGCATGCCGTCCGGCATCCCCGCGTGCTCCGGCTGATCCCGACGCCGTCCCATCGTTGTCCCTCCGCTGCGATCCCAGGCCGGGCCCCGCTGATCCGGGCCGTCTCCGCACGGACTCCCCCGCCGACACTGGGAGCCCATGCTCCTGCAGGGGCCCCGCTCTGCTCCTGGACCTTGCTGCCGCCGCCACTGTGGCCTCATCTGCGCCCCGCGATCCCGCTGGCCCGCGCAACCCAGCTGGCCCCCGTGACCCCGCTGGCTCATACGACCCCGCTGGCCCACGCGACCCCGCCGACCCACGCGACCGCGCCGGCCCACGTGACCGCGGCGGGTCAGGTGACCGCACCGGGTCAGGCGAGCCTGCCGGATCGCGGGGACGCGCCGGGACGGGTGAGCACGCGGAGTCACATGACCGCGCCCGGTCAGGTGACAGCGCCCGGTCAGGTGACAGCGCCGCCCCACGTGACCGCGCTGCCCCACGCGACCGCGCCGCCCCACGTGACCGCGCCGCCCCACGTGACCGCGCCGCCCCACGTGACCGCAGCGGGTCAGGTGAGCGCGCTCGGTCAGGCGAGGCCGCCGGAGCACCAGGGGACGCCGGGTCACGTGAGCGCAGCGGACCACGTGACCGCGCCGGGTCAGGTGACCGCGACGGGTCAGGTGACCGCGCCGGGTCAGGTGACCGTGCCGGGTCACGCGGCCGCGACGCGCGCGTCACTGCCGTGCGCCGCGAACCGGAAGAGGAGGGGAGGCCGGCCGTGTCGCTCACCGCCCCGTTGCCTTGGCGCCCGCGGCCCGACTTCCGGCCGGGGCCTCGCGACGTTCCGGCTCCCGGATCCACCGCCGCACATCCACTTGGGCTCCGTCTCCACTGCCGGCTCCTCGGCGTCATCTCCGGGCTGAGGCGCTCTGGGGGCCGAGTTCTTCGCTGCCGCTTCGGAGGCAGGGGGGTCCCATCTTCCTCGCCGACGCCGGACCATCGCTGGAGCTGCTCGTCCATCCAACGCTGTCCACGCTGCTCCGCCATCCTCTTCATCTGTGCCATGAAATCCTCCATCTTCGGGATCCAGCCACAACGATTCCAGTCACCGTCCAGGTAGGAATGACCCACCCCCCCCTCTGACCTGCCCTATATACTACCCCCTATAGCCACCACCCCCTGACCAATCAAACTGACCCCTGATCCTAACTGCCCCTTAGCACCACCCCCAAATTTCGCGCCCAAACTGACTTTCTCCATTAACCCCTTATTAACCCTATGGCCTGGCATCCCTCCTAGTCATGTAGCCCTCCCTTAAGCCCCTTCGGGTCAGCAGTCCGGGCTCTTCCTTTTTTGGGGGCAGATCCCACCATGGAAACCACTATGAAAAAATCCTCGAATGACCATCTGCATCTACTCACTGTGCACAGGTTCAGGATTTTGAGCATCTTTTACCCACTTCAGGTTTCTAAAACCACCAAGTGATTAAAAGAGGTGACCGCTCCATTCTTCTGGTGTTTTCCACTGGAAAAACGCTCTGTATTTTACAATGCTTGTCCTTAACAATGGTAAGTAGATGCTGGGAGTTGTTGTTATCAGACTCCGGACCATACAGGAGCCACAATACTGATAAGACACAGGCAATATCGCAAATAATCATTTACATCCAGGTACCTTTATAGGTGACATCTTCTGAGTCGTTCACATCCCTTTTGTCTCCACGCAGTACAGACGCCATGATGAGGTTTTGTGCCCAACGCTCATCTCTGAAGACCTCCATCTTTATTCTTCAGCAGCACTTCCCCACACAGCACCTATACAAATAAAAGCATATTATACTGCCCCATAAATATAAATATCTCCCATGCTTTGCTCCTGAATAAATAATTGCTGTGCTTCCTTCACAAAATATCCCCCCACACTGCCCTTATCCAAAATCCCTCCCACACTACCCTAGTCCTTAATATACCCCCTCGCTGCCTCTTTCCATAATGTCCCCATACACAGCTTCTCTCCATAATGTCCCCTCCACACTGCTCTCTTTATAATATACCCCCACACTGCCTCTCTCCATAATATCCCCCCATATTGCCCCTTTGTTATTTATTTATATATTCCCCCAAACTGCTCTTTTTTAATCCCCCCACACACACACAAAACAATGGACCCTCCATTAGCCCTACCCGCACACACACAATAAAGTGCACCCCCATTACCCCTACACACACACACACACACACACACACGCAATACAATGCACCCTCCATTACTCCTCCCCCACAAACACACACAATAAAAAGGACCCCCATTACCCCTACACACACACACACACACACAAAATACAATGCACCCTCCATTACCCCTCCCCCCACACACACAATACAATGCACCCCCATACACACACACACACACACACACACACAGATACACACACACACACACAATATACTGCACCCTACATTACCCTCCCACACACATATATACACACACACACACACACACACAATACAATGCACCCCAATTACCCCAACACACACACACTCAAACACAAATACAATGCACCCTCATTACCCCTACACACACACACACACACACACACACAATACAATGCACCCTCCATTACCCCCTCCCCAGACATAATACAATGCACTCCCCATCACCCCCTACATACAGATTATAGTACCCCATCACTACGCACTCCTGCCTCCCCCCCCTCGGAATACAGTACTCACCCTCTGCTTGTCACAAAGCAGTGTTCCTTCACAAATGTTCCCCCGTTATGTGTCCTCAGCTCCTCCCCACTCATCCCCATTATCCTGTGTGGTGCCCGCATCACGTTGCTCTCATGACGTTGCCGCACATCGGGGGCGGGGCCCAGTCCCGGTGCACTGTTCAAATTTATTTACGTCTGAGAGATGCAAATACATTTGAATAGGAAGGAGGAAGCTGCGATCACCGGCACCGCCACCACCGCACTCCTCAGCAATGTGTGCATGCCAGGCACACTATCACACCGCAGAGCCGGCACAGCACAACATGCTGCCTCCTGGTCCTGCTGCAGCTATGTTCCCGGCATGCACACACTGCTGAGGAGCGCGGCAGTGACTGCAGATACAGCGGCCCACTACAGGCATCGGCCCACTACAGGGACCAGTCAGTCTGTATTTTGCCAGAATTGCCTTATGGTCAGTCCGGACCTGCACATGACAGTATAGCTATGCTGGATGTGAATTTGACTAAGAGCAGGTTGTTGAGACTATTAGGGTCTGTGCGCACTGGGTAGATGTGTTTCTTAAGCAAAATACACACCCTCTGGCATGGCAGAATTCTGCATCTGCGGCAAAAAAAACGCACCCAAAATCAGCATGCGGTTTTACCGTGGTTTGTTGTGGTTTTGGTGCGGATTTGCCGTGGTTTTGTCCCTGCGGTTTTTAACCATTATCAATGGCAAAACTGCAGGTACCTGCAGAAAAGAAGTGACATGCTGCTTCTTTTTGCTGCAGAAACTCTGCAGCAAAACCTGTAGGGAAAAAAAACGCAGTGTGCGCACAGTATTTTGGATTTCTCATAGATTTTGCTGGGGAAGGACTGCATGAACTTTATAAACAAAAAACGCACCTTTTCTGCAGCAAAAACTGTGACAAATTCGCGGTAAAAAACGCAGTGTACGCACAGGACCTTAAAGGGGTTTCGTACAAAGTACATTTTAACTAATACATGTTGGAAAAATATTAAGTTCCACAACTGGATATATTAATGTTCCTGTGTTGAGACACTCTTACTATATACAGTAGTTATTTGCTTTGAACTTAGAGTTTTGCACACTTTTTTCTGCAGTATTGAGATTCATGGCAAATTATTTAGCTGCAGATCAAATAAAAAAAAAATTGAACCTGGCAAAATCAAATAAAAAATAATGTGCATCTCTAGTGAAAAGGTACAAGGAAGGGAAACAGGAAGTCGGCTGAGTCGTTTCCATGCCGTATTGTCTATACTTTGGACCTGTGTTTTTTGGCTCTAGCTTTATCATAGAAATCATGTCATTATAATGATGTCATGATAATTAAATATCTATAAGAATTTAACTCTACAAAACTGGAAGTGTCAACCTATTATAAGACTGAAAAGTTTGAAAGAAAACTGTCATTTTTTTAATGGAAATCTAAGAATAAGACTGATGGCAGATCCTATCTTTCTAATGTGAACAGGTGCAAACTGAATATGAAACAGTAACAAAAAGGAGACAGTTGCACTCTGCAGTGCTAAGATATGTGGAATAATGAATATGGGAGTATAGATGTAGTGCCCCTGAGACTGGTCGCTACAGGGTACATCATTATATCATTCTCGGGCAGAAAGAGGTTAACCCGGTAAGGTTACACACACCTCACATAGCTCATCTAAACACAGTCAGGAAGTGACTCAGCCAGTTCCTAGCAGACACAGGCACTGGGAGAACTCCAGGTCACCATACAACGATCTGGATCTTTGCAAAGGTGGGGGGGCAGGAGTAGGAGTAACTTACAAAGCAAACAGGAAGTAGAGTCAATTCCAGTCAGACAGAGACAGCGCAGACACGTTGTGGAGCAGCTGCCTGAGCGGTTGCTGCCAGGCACCCCTCAGCAAGACAGAACAGAAACGTCTGGGATGTAACACCGCACCGAATTATGCAGGAGTCTCCTGCAGAGGGGAGCCAGCCAGACCGGGGCTAGTAACATTTGGAGGGACGGGCCCCGATACCAGTAATCATGGGCAAAAGGAGTACAGTCACCAGGGAGAGTACGGTGTGAGTACTCATAGGACTGAGCACAGGCAGGGTACAGAACCCTAGTTCAGAAGATGCTTCAAGCTCACCTGATAAAAATCT
Source organism: Anomaloglossus baeobatrachus (assembly GCF_048569485.1). NCBI lineage: Eukaryota > Metazoa > Chordata > Amphibia > Anura > Aromobatidae > Anomaloglossus > Anomaloglossus baeobatrachus. The sequence goes on from NC_134354.1 coordinate 683,280,148, forward strand.
GTCCAGTGAGGGGATCATCAAGGACCTCACCGATGTTAGTGTCCGGGGCACATCAGTAAAGGGGAACCCGGGGAACAAGGACAGAGGTCCAGCCCAATAGAGGTTCAAGCTACCTGTCATATTGGCCAAGACAGAGAGTGAGAGAGAAAGAGAGCAGGAAGGGATCCCAAGATGCTTCAGGCCATGGGGACCCACCAAGTACAGAATTGTTCACAGAGGAGAAAGCCCACCAATTACCAGACCTGACCTCAGAACTGCCCGCGATTGACCGGAGTCTCTGACAGCGAGGACCAGCACCTGGCGCGATACCATCTTAACCGTAGAATAAAAGCATCTGGAACCTGCACCCGGTGACTCTGTGAGTAAATGCCACCGCCCTGCACTCCGGTGCTCCCGTGGACTGCCGCCCTGTTGTCACCAGCCTCCCGGGGTGCCGCTCTGCCTGTGGGGGAGCTATACCATCCTGGCTGCACCCAACACCTGCCCCGGAGAGAGACTCTGCAGCGGTGGATAATTCCTGGCAGCGCACCATGGGTGGCACTGCACAGCATCCCCCATTCCCATCCAGCATCACTCCTGGAAGAGGAAAAGTCGTAGGAAGGGTCGGAGGCGGAGGAGGCCGAGACCCCAATCACTACTGCAACCGGTGACATGCCTCCCAGGGACCCTTCACCCTCCTTCCATCCCCCTTACACTTGTTTGTCTTTTCATGCAACCGACAGGGCCACGGAGCCAGGTTAGGCCAGTCACAGCAATCCCAAGACACCACTGGCCTGGTGACGAGTACCCTAAGGCCCTATGGGGCGCTACATATAAATGCATTACTGCTATGAAAAAAACATTTACATTTTGAGAAACTTATGCCGGCATTGTACCCGCCCCCGTCGTTTGTGCGTCACAGGCAATTAGTTGCCCGTGGCACTCAAAGTTGTTATCCCCCTGTCACACGCACTTACCTCCCGGGTGACGTCGCTGTGGGCAGCAAACATCATCTTCCTGAAGGGGGAGAGACGTTCGGCATCACAGCGACGTCACACGGCAGCCGGACAATAGAAGCGGAGGGACGAAGATTAGCGGAACGTAACATCCCGCCCACCTTCTTCCTTCCGCATTGCCGGCGGAACGCAGGTAAGCTGTGTTCGTCGTTCCCGAGGTGTCACACGGAGCGACGTGTGCTGCCACGGGAACGATGAACAACCGGCGCGCAGAAGGAGGACCGACGCTTTGAAAATGAACGACGTGTCAACGAGCAACGATAAGGTGAGTATTTTTGCTCGTTCACAGTCGTTCGGAGGTGTCACACGATACGATATCTCTGACGATGCCGGATGTGCGTCACTAACGACGTGACCCCGACGACTTATCGCTCGATATATCGTACCGTGTGACGCCGGCATTAGCACACAAAATTGGCCAGATTTTATGTGAGGCCAAAAGCCAGCGTCAAGGTGACCTTATTTTTGTTGAGTACCTATCAAATTAATACCTCTTATTGGCTAAAAATAAAATCACATAAAATCTGGTCAATTTTGTGTGCCAATTATCTAAATTTTTACATGTTTTGCATGTTTTTTCATAGCAGTAATGCATGTCTATATTCTATATTCATTGTTCCACATATCTTAGCACTACCAAGTGCAACTGTCTCTTTTTTGTTATTATGTTTCATGTTCAGTTTGCACTTGTTCATGTTACAAAGTTTGGATGTGCCATCAGTCTTTTTCTTAGATTACAGGATTATACCTTCTGATTGAGCACTCATGCTCTTCAGCCTCTTCACTCCTGCTCTTCAGCTCCATTTGCAGGTTCCTGTCCACCCATACGTTGTAGGGTTTTTTACCCAAAGAGAGGCATTAGTTTGATAGGTACCCAACAAAATAGAGGTCGCCTTGCCGTTGGCTGTTGGGCTCACATCAAATCTGGCCAATTTGTGTGCACAGTATTTCATTATTTACATGTTTTTCATAGCAGAAATGCATGTCAATAGCCCCATATTCATTGTTCTACATATCTTAGTACTGCAGTGTGCAGCTGTCTCCTTTTTGGTATTATTTTTTTAATGGTGACATAAAAAAAATAAAAATAAAACCCAGAAAGAAACAAAAACTGAAATGTAAAAATTTACTTAAAATAACAGTGTGATTCCTTTAATGGGTCATTTTCTAATACGGTATTCTTTTGTGAAGAAGAAAGATTTCAGCCTCAACCTAAAAATAAAGCAGAAAAAATACTAGAAATAGTATGTAGAAAATTGGATTGGAAATGTACCCTTGTTCACTCAGTTATTACTTAGTCGATTTTTATTTATAACACCTGACAATGTTTGTCAAAGTCTATGTTAAAAAATATCTTGATAAATGGATTTCATATCGTATGCCCTAATGTGGTAAACCAGCAGATAATGGTTATCACATTTTGCAGGTGGATGAAAAGCAGTGTTATCATCTTGATCCATAGGGAAATTATATTACAAATATCAAATAAGGAAAAAGCAGAAAGGGCTGCCTTGGTCCATAAATAAACAGACAGTGACCATTAACCCTTGTAAGATTAGGCTATTTTTAGTCTATTCTTTTGCACTTTTGATTTCTGCTTTTTGCTTTCCAGGAGCCATAACTTTTTTTTTTTTTATCGACATAACTGTATTGTTTAACAACAGCATTTAATTTTTTCTTCTACTGAAAAATAACCAAGAAGTCTTTGTTGGATAAAATGGAAAAAAATAGTATCATTTTTGGGTTTTTTTGCGGGTAGTTGGGTATTGTCCTTAAGGATTTTATTAACTCCTTTCAGCCATTGGATGCACTTTGTATGTTCTAATGGTCAATGCGTTCCTGACCAAGGACTTATGGGGTACGTCCTGGCAATCATGCGCGAACACCGCTAGGAATTTGGCTTTCCCGACAGCTAAGCCTCTGCTCTCACAGTCAGGGATGGTGCCCGTGCTTTCCCCAGCTGTTTATCCTTCCAAATGTCATGTTTGATATCGGTCGCAGCATTTAGAGATCTTGGAGACGGATCGTGCTCCCTCTCCCCTCCGATTGGTGCCCCCACAATGTGATCACGAGGCTTGATCATTGTCATGGTGATTCGTGGTCGTCATGATGACCTCCGGGTCACTGAGGTATGGAAAGCCTCTGGGATTATGCCTAGAACATAATCCCAGCTGCTTCTGTCAGTGCTCCACTGACAGCAGATACAGTGTATTGCAATGCCAGAGCATTGCAATACATTATAGCTGAAATGAGGGCAATAAAAGTTAATGTCGTATATAGGGACTAATTAAAAGTAAAAAATAAGTAGAAAAAACCCTGTAAACATATTAAAAAAACTGAAAATAAAAAACAAAAAAATGAAAACATTTACACCAATAATTATGTATATATATGTAGAAAAAAACAACAACACATATTTTGTATAGCCGCATCCGTAGAAAAAAATCTATAACACTAGTTAACCCCTTCAGTGCACACCGTAATAAAAAAATAGCAAAAACTATGTTTTTCATCATACAGCTGACAGGAAAGTGCAATAAAACACAATCAAAAAGTCATCAATACATAAAAATGGTACAGCTGAAAACATCATCTTGTCGTGCAAAAAAGAAGCCACCATACAGCTTTGTCAGCAAAAAATAAAAAAGCTATAGCTCTCAGAATACAGCAATGCAAAAACGACTTTTTTTTTTAATAAAATTGTTTTTATAGTGTAAACAATAAAGCTAATAATAATAAAGCTAAAGTCTAATCCCGTTTATGATAAGGTGAACAGCGTAAAAAAAAGTCTTGAATTGCTGTTTCTTGATGACTCTGCCTCAAAAAAATGGAATAGAAATTGATCGAAAAAAAATTATGTAGCCCAAAATGGTACCAATAAAAACTCCATCTCATCTATCACATGACTCTCTTGGCAGAAAAATAAAAAAAAAATTATAGCCTTCAAAATTCAGTGATGTAAAAACACCTTTATTTTGTAAAAAAACAAAAAAAAAAACAAAAAAAAAAAGCAAAGGATTTCTGATGTTCTGGCACTTAGAGGCTTTGCAAACAAAGTCCGCAAACTATTAGAGGAAAATATGTGTTCCAAACGCCAAACGGCGCTCCATCTCTCCTGAGCTCTGCCGTGTAACCAAACATTACTGCACTGTCACATGTGGGTTATTGCCAAGTTTAGAAAAAATTGTGAAGCACATTATGGGGACTTTTTTTATGCATTTCCTTGTGAAAATTGGAAATACGGGGTTAAAACAACACAGTAGTGGTAAAAATGAAATTATTTTTTCTTCACTGTCCAATAGTATAACATTTTGTGCCACACCTGTAGTCTCAATATGCTTACTGCACCCCTGGACTAATTCATTGAAGGGTGCAGTTTGTAAAATGGGGTCATTTGTGGGGGACTTCTGCTGTTCTGGCACAGTAGCGGTGTTGGCAATGTGACATGGCACCCGCAAACCATTCCAACTAAATCTGATCTTAAATATGGTGCTCCTTCCCTTTGTACCGCGCCTCAAAAGTAGTTTTCAACCACATATGGGGTATCTGCATACTCAGGAGAAATTTCAGAACAAATTATACTATTCATTTATTTCTTGTTAACCTTGTGAAAATGAAATTTGGGGCTAAAGTTACATTTCCATGGGATAAAGTTCAATTTTCAATTTTTCCTTCCGCATTGCTTTAGTTCCTGCAAAGCACCTAAAGGGTTAATAAACTTCATGAATGTGGTTTTGAGCAGTTTGAGGGGTGCAATTTTTACCATGGTGTCACTTTTGGGAATTTTCTGTTACACATGCCCCTCAAATCCTCCTCAAATGTAATGTGGCCCCTAAAACAATGGCTTTGCAAATTTTGTTGCAGAAATGGGAAATTGCTGATACAGTTTGAATCCTTTGAACTCCTTAACAAATAAAAAAGAGGTTTCAAAAATGGCGCTGATGTAAAGTAGACATGTGGGAAATATTTACTAATTATTTTCACATTTTTCTCTGTTTAAGGGCATAGAAATTAGGTTTGAAAATTGTGAACTTTTTGCCAAATTTACGATATTTTCACAAATAAACGCAAAAAAATATTGGCCTAAATTTACTACTATCATGAAGAACAATATGTCACAAAAAAATAGTTTCAGAATCACTGGCATCCGTTGAAGAGTTCCAGAGTTATTAACTCATAAATAGAGATGAGCGAACCACTCGAACCGCTTAGGAAACAATGGGAGGCAATCACAAACACATAAAAACACCTAGAAAAACCCCTCAAAGGTGTCCAAAAGGTGACAAACAACTCACAACACAACACAAACACACGGGAAAGTGACAAGGACATATACTCATGCGAAAACAAAAGAGCTGGACAAGGAAAAAGAGGAGACAGATATAGGCATGGCACGCCCTTCTAAAATTATGTAAAACACCGCAAGGTGTCTCCCTTTTTTCCAAAAATTGGGCCACACACACACACCCACCCCTTCAGTGGCAGCAGTTGTGCCCCAGTTGTACACTTCACAGCTAGATTTGCATCAAGCACATTCAAAAATACGCCATACTTAACCGTCCCCAGGATGACACCGGGGTAGTTAGCAAAGTCTTTCCTGATCCCAGCTCTGTGCATCTTGGATCATTTTTAAAAACAATGTAAGCAAGGGTTACTCCAAGCGGAGTCTCCCTTTTTTCCAAAAATTGGGCCACACACACACCCACCCCTTCAGTTGCAGCACTTGTGCCCCAGTTGTACACTTCACAGCTAGATTTGCATCAAGCACATTAAAAAATACGCCATACTTAACCGTCCCCAGGATGACACCGGGGTAGGCAGGGCCGGATTAAGGTTGGTGGGGGCCCCTGGGCAGAAAATCTGGTGGGGGCCCCATAACGTTAACATTTTTAGCCATAACAGTAGAGCGCGAACTGTAGCATTTAGATAGAAATCCAATGAACATTTATCCTGTTCTGCCACATTCAGATTTACAGTACTACAATACAGACACAGTCCAGGATCACTCACAGCCGTCACTTATACACGGAAAGTAAAGTTAAGGCTGCTTTACACATTTCGATCTCGTATGCGATCACACACGCCCCCATCATATGTGCGGAACAGGCAATTTGTTGCCCGTGTCGCACAAACGATTACCCCCATCACACGTACCTTCCAAACGACCTCGCTGTGGGCAGCGAACATCCACTTCCTGGAGTGGGAGGGACATTCGGCGTCACAGCAACGTCACACAGCGGCCGGCCAATAGAAGCGGAGGGGCGGAGATGAGCGGGGCGTAAACATCCCGCCCACCTCCTTCCTTCCGCATTGCCGGCAGTACGCAGGTAAGCTGCAGTTCATTGTTCCCGGGGTATCACCCGGAGTGATGTGTGCTGCCTCAAGAATGATGAACAACCAGACGTTCAATTTTTAGAAAATGAACGACGTGTCAGCGATCAACGTTTTAACGCACAATCAGGGTCGCACGTAGCTGTCACACACTACAATATCACTAACGATGCCGGATGTGCGTCACTTACGACGTGACACATCGTTAGATATATTGTAGCGTGTAAAGCTTTACTCACATTTTTTACTGATCCCAATGTTAAGGCAGCCAGGGCCGGCTCCAGGTTTTTGTGGCCTCCGGGTGAAAGAGTCTCAGTGGACCTCATCCACACACAGACACGCACATACACATACAGGCATACATATACATATTTGAAGACAAATTCAGAAAAATACATATAAACAGACAAATATATGCACAGTCATATACACTGACATACATGCAGACAGACGCATTAGGGCTCGTGCGCACGTTGCGTAATTCCATGCATTTACGCTGCGTATAGCACTGCAGTGTAAATGCATGCGTTCTGCGTCCCCTATACAAGCTATGTAGATTGTGCATGATACGCGCGCACGTAGCTTTTATGAACGCAGTGATTTGGGTGCTAAAATGTTGACCCAAATCTGTACGTTCATAAAATGAGCATGTCAATTATTCCGTGCTCTATGGATGCAGCTCCCACTCTGTCTATGGTGGGGGAAGCAGCCATAGCGCATGAAATCGGATTTTCTGTACAGAAAAACTGCATCCATTATGCAGCGATTTGACGCGCACATGTGCTGTCAAATCGCTGCAGAATATTCAGCAGTTACGTGTGCATGAGCCTTTACAGGTATTAATATGGGGAAGTCGCCAGCAGCCTCACTCACCTCTCCCGCTTGTTTCCGTCCAGCTAATTCAGGACATGTGGCTGTGTTTCACGATGGCTGTCACTAACAGACATGACTGCACACTGACAGCACTGCTGTATATACATCACAGGAGGGGCAGGGGGCATAGACGTTACTGGAGTGGCAAACAGCTCTGGTGGTGTACTCATTAGTGTGATGGGTGACATAGCGCTCTGGGGGCCCCATATAGTTCTGGGGGGGCCGCACAGACTTCTCTAATTCATATATACACACACACAGTACTGCTTCTTACACACACAGCTCTGACACACACACTACAATGCACCCTCTACACACACACACACACACACACTACAATGCACCCCCTACACACACACACACACACACACACACACACACAATGCACCCCACATCACCTCCTACACACACACAATGCACCCCACATCACCACACACTACAATGCAGCCCCCCACACACACACACTGCACCCCACATCACCTCCTACACACACACACACACACACACACACACACAATGCACCCCACATCACCTCACACACACACACACACACACACACACACACAATGCACCCCACATCACCACACACACACACACACACATACACACAATGCACCTCACATCATCTCACACACAATGCACCCCACATCACCTCACACACACACACACACACACAATGCACCCCACATCACCTCACAAACACACACACAATGCACCCCACATCACCTCACACACACACACACACACACACAGAATACAATGCACCCCCCCATTACCCCTCCCCCCACATACAATACAATGCACCCCCCCATTAACCCTCCCCCACACACAATACAATGCAGCCCCCCATTAACCCTCCCCCACACACAATACAATGCACCCCTCATTACCCTTCCCCACACAGAATACAATGCACCCTCCATTACCCTTCCCCACACACACGATACAATGCACCCTCCATTACCCCTCCCCCCACACACAATACAACCCTCATCACCCCCTACACACACAAATTACACTGCCCCATCACTACACACTCCTCCCCCCTTCCTCGGAATACAGTACTCCTCCTCTGCCTGTCACAGAGCTGTGTTCCTTCACAAATGTTCCCGTTGTGTCCTCAGCCCCTCCTCACTCATCCCCATTAATTACACCTGTCTCTTCAGCTCCTTCATGGAGCGCTCGCTTCCTCTTGTCCCCTGTGTGGCGCCCGCAGCACTGTGATGACGTCAGCAAGGTGCTGATCTCATCAAGTTGCTGCACGTCGGGGGCGGGGCCGGGTCCCGGCGCGCTGTTCAAATGTATTTACGTCTGAAAGATGCAAATACATTTGAATAGGAACGGAAAGAGGAAGCTGCGGTCATCGGCTCTGCTGCGCTCCTCTACACTGGGTGCATGCCGAGCACAGCACACAGCAGAGCCGACAGAGCACAGCGCGCTGCCTCCTGCTAGTGTGCCTGGCATGCACACAGTGTAGAGGAGCGCAGCGGGGACAGCAGATACAGCGGCGCACTACACCGTGCCCCTGCTTCTAGGGAGGGAGGGGGAGGGAGAGGAGGGGGGTAGCTGCCCGCCCCTCGCTGGGTACGGCCGCAGCACATAGCAGGGAGCATTAGCACACCTGACCCCGGAAGTACAAGCGGCCGCTGGTACTTCCGGTGTCAATCAGCGTCCTGTGCCCGCAGTTTGTTTTTGCGTCTTAAAGACGCAGATACAAATAAATAGCGGTGCTTCAACACCCCGCGCCTCCCCCCCCCCGAAAACACAGCTGATTTATTAGACTGTCTTTACGGAGGGGGAGAGGGTGTGAAGAAAAAAAAATGATGACAGGTGCCAAGTATGGTGGGGGCCCCCTTAAAAGCTCTTTTGGTGGGGGCCCCTGGGCTGGAGCCCCATCTGCCCCGCCTATAATCCGGCCCTGGGGGTAGGTAGCAAAGTCTTTCCTGATCCCAGCTCTGTGCATCTTGGATCATTTTTAAAAACAATGTAAGCAAGGGTTACTCCAAGCGGAGTCTCCCTTTTTTCCAAAAATTGGGCCCCACACACACCCACCCCTTCAGTGGCAGCACTTGTGCCCCAGTTGTACACTTCACAGCTAGATTTGCATCAAGCACATTCAAAAATACGCCATACTTAACCATTCCAAGGATGACCCCGGGGTAGGTAGCAAAGTCTTTCCTGATCCCAGCTCTGTGCATCTTGGATCATTTTTAAAAACAATGTAAGCAAGGGTTACTCCAAGCGGAGTCTCCCTTTTTTCCAAAAATTGGGCCACACACACACCCACCCCTTCAGTGGCAGCACTTGTGCCCCAGTTGTACACTTCACAGCTAGATTTGCATCAAGCACATTCAAAAATACGCCATACTTAACCATTCCCAGGATGACCCCGGGGAAGGTAGCAAAGTCTTTCCTGATCCCAGCTCTGTGCATCTTGGATCATTTTTAAAAACAATGTAAGCAAGGGTTACTCCAAGCAGAGTCTCCCTTTTTTCCAAAAATTGGGCCCCACACACACCCACCCCTTCAGTGGCAGCACTTGTGCCCCAGTTGTACACTTCACAGCTAGATTTGCATCAAGCACATTCAAAAATACGCCATACTTAACCATTCCCAGGATGACCCCGGGGTAGGTAGCAAAGTCTTTCCTGATCCCAGCTCTGTTCATCTTGGATCATTTTTAAAAACAATGTAAGCAAGGGTTACTCCAAGCGGAGTCTCCCTTTTTTCCAAAAATTGGGCCCCACACACACCCACCCCTTCAGTGGCAGCACTTGTGCCCCAGTTGTACACTTCACAGCTAGATTTGCATCAAGCACATTCAAAAATACGCCATACTTAACCGTTCCCAGGATGACCCCGGGGTAGGTAGCAAAGTCTTTGCTGAACCATGACTTGTTCATCTTGCCTCCTTTTAAGAAACACAGCCAGCAAGGGTTACTCCAAGCGGAGTCTCCCTTTTTTCCAAAAATTGGGCCCCACACACACCCACCCCTTCAGTGGCAGCACTTGTGCCCCAGTTGTACACTTCACAGCTAGATTTGCATCAAGCACATTCAAAAATACGCCATACTTAACCGTCCCCAGGATGACACCGGGGAAGGTAGCAAAGTCTTTCCTGATCCCAGCTCTGTTCATCTTGGATCATTTTTAAAAACAATGTAAGCAAGGGTTACTCCAAGCGGAGTCTCCCTTTTTTCCAAAAATTGGGCCCCACACACACCCACCCCTTCAGTGGCAGCACTTGTGCCCCAGTTGTACACTTCACAGCTAGATTTGCATCAAGCACATTCAAAAATACGCCATACTTAACCGTTCCCAGGATGACCCCGGGGTAGGTAGCAAAGTCTTTCCTGATCCCAGCTCTGTTCATCTTGGATCATTTTTAAAAACAATGTAAGCAAGGGTTACTCCAAGCGGAGTCTCCCTTTTTTCCAAAAATTGGGCCACACACACACCCACCCCTTCAGTGGCAGCACTTGTGCCCCAGTTGTACACTTCACAGCTAGATTTGCATCAAGCACATTCAAAAATACGCCATACTTAACCGTCACCAGGATGACACCGGGGTAGGTAGCAAAGTCTTTCCTGATCCGAGCGCTGTACATCTTGGATCATTTTTAAAAACACAGCAAGGGTTACTCCAAGAAGAGTCTCCCTTTTTTCCAAAAATTGGGCCACACAGACACCCCATCAGTGGCAGCACTTGTGCCCTAGTTGTACACTTCACAGCTAGATTTGCATCAAGCACATTCAAAATACACAAGCATTTACTCTCCCCAGGATGACACAGGGGTAGTAAATTCCTTGTGGATCCATGACTTGTTCATTTTGATGAACGTTAGTCTATCCACATTGTCACTGGACAGACGCGTGCGCTTATCTGTCAGCACACACCCAGCAGCACTGAAGACACGTTCAGAGACAACGCTGGCAGCTGGACACGACAAAATCTCCAAGGCGTAACTGGAGAGCTCTGGCCATTTTTCAAGATTTGAAGCCCAAAATGAGCAAGGCTCAATTTGCAAAGTAATGGCATCGATGTTCATTTGGAGATACTCCTGTATCATCCTCTCCAGCCGTTGACTATGTGTCAGACTTGTTGTCTCTGGTGGCCTTGCAAAGTTGGGTCTAAAAAAATTATGAAAAGATTCAATAAAATTGCTGTTACCAGCACCAGATACGGTGCTACTGGTTCGGGTAGACTGTTGAAGATGACGAGACCGTCCCATGTTTGTCAAGTTACAACTGGGAGATTCACTCCCTGCACCTGCATGGTTGTTTGGTGGAAAAGCCGAGCTAAGATCGAGTAACAGCTTTTGCTGATACTCCTGTATACGTGCGTCCCTTTCTATGGCTGGAATTATGTCACAAAATTTGGACTTGTATCGGGGATCTAATAGTGTGGCAAGCCAGTAGTCATCATCACTTCTAATTTTGACTATACGAGGGTCATGTTGGAGGTAGTGCAGCAAGAAGGCACTCATGTGTCTTGCGCAGACATGCGGACCACGTCCACGCTGTGTTTGTAGCATAGAGGTGCTAACCGTTCTTTCTTCCTCTGACATCTCCCCCCAACCTCTTTCAACTGAAATTTGACCAAGGTCTCCCTCATCCGCTGAGTCTTCCATGTTCATGGACAGTTCGTCCTCCATTTCTTCATGTTCTCCTGCACTTTCCTCAACATTTCGCCTGCTACCATGAGCCCTTGTTGATCCCTGTCCCCCATGGTCCCATGCCTGCCGCGTTGGTGATGATGATCGTCTGGACCTTGGTGATGTTGTTGTCCCTTGCGCATATGAATCCTCCTGTAGTTCCTCCCCTTCCTGTTGTCTCACCCCCTGACTCCGAATAGTGTTTAGCGTGTGTTCCAGCATGTAAATGACTGGAATTGTCATGCTGATAATGGCATTGTCAGCGCTAAACATATTCGTCGCCATGTCGAAACTGTGCAGAAGGGTGCATAGGTCCTTGATCTGAGACCACTCCATCAGGGTGATCTGCCCCACCTCTGCATCTCGTTGGCCCAGGCTATACGTCATGACGTATTGCACCAGGGCTCGGTGGTGCTGCCACAGTCGCTGTAACATGTGGAGAGTCGAATTCCAGCGTGTCGCCACATCGCATTTCAGGCGATGAACCGGCAGGCCGAAAGACTTCTGGAGCGATGCAAGTCGCTCAGCAGCGGTGGTTGAACGGCGGAAGTGAGCAGACAATTTTCGTGCCCTGGTCAGAAGGCCATCTAGGCCAGGATAGTGTGTTAAAAATTGCTGTACAACAAGGTTCAACACGTGAGCCATACAAGGCACGTGTGTTACCTTGCCCAGGCGAAGGGCCGCACCCAGGTTTGCAGCATTGTCGCACACGGCCTTACCAGGCTGCAGGTTGAGTGGAGACAACCATTTATTAAACTCAGTCTCCAGAGCTGCCCACAACTCAGCCGCAGTGTGACTCCTATTTCCAAGACATTTCAAGCTAAAGACCGCCTGATGCCATTGCGCTCTGCTGCCAACATAGTAATGAGGGGTGCGTGATTCCTTCTGCGCAGTGAGAACGCTGGTGGCTTGACCAGGCAGGCTTGGGGCGGAGGTGGAGGACCCAGATGAGGTGGAGGAGGCAGAAGCAGTGGCGGAACTTGGACAGACAGAGGATTGACACACAAGTCGTGGGGACGGCAAGACTTGTGCAGCAGACCCTTCACCATCTATCACCATAGTTACCCAGTGCCCAGTCAGCGACATGTAACATCCCTGTCCATGCTTACTGGTCCAAGTATCGGTGGTGAAATGCACCCGTTCACACACAGAGTTTCTCAAGGAAGCGGTGATGTTGTGTGCGACATGCTGGTGTAGCGCAGGAACACCTTTCTTAGAGAAGTAGTGGCGACTGGGCATCTGGTACTGGGGCACAGTGACAGACATAAGGTCTCTAAAATCCTGTGTTCCACCAGGTGGAAAGGCAGCATTTCGGTAGCCAAGAGCTTACAGAGGGATAAAGTCAACCTCTTAGCTTTGTCATGGGTCGCAGGAAATGGCCTTTTATTTGTCCACATCTGAGGGACAGAGATCTGGCTGCTGTGTGTAGACGGTGTTGAGTAGGGTGTCCCTGGAAAAATGCAGGTTTGTGAGGAAAGTGCAGGCGTAGACATGATGTTGCCTTCATCCAACGTTGGTGCTATCGATGTCTGAGAGAGCTGTACACACGCACTTGTTTCCCCTTCCAAACCAACTGACGACCTACCAAGCAAACTGCCTGTTGTGGTTACAGTGGTGGAAGTTGTGCGTGTAAAACCAGGTGTGACAGCTGTCCCCACAGTCCTAGAAGATGAAGAGCGCGCGGATGCACTGGAAGGGGCAGGCGGTGGATGGTTCGCTCCGCTAGGCTGCATTGTAGCACGGTGAGCTTCCCACTGGGACATATGATATTTATTCATGTGACGATTCATGGAAGAAGTTGTCAAACTGCTGAGGTTTTGCCCTCTACAAACAGAATCACGACAAATTTTACAGATCACATAATTTGGGCGATCTTTTGCTATGTCAAAAAAGGACCAGGCTAGGCAAGGATTAGAGGGCATGCGACCTGCTGATCCACCCCGACTAGTGCTCAGAGGCACAGTGGTTGCTGAGAATGCAGTTGTAGACGTGCTATCAGTACTCCGACTCTGTCCAGGAAGGCGCAAGGTAACTTCGTCGTCAGTTGCATCCTCCTCCACCATCTCTGTTGACCTCCTCGAGGGCCTGACTGTGGGTTGACAGTAGGTGGGATCTAGAACTTCCTCATCAATTGTTGTGTTTGCACTCCCCTCACCCTCAGACCGAGCCTCTTCTTGCCCTGACCGAATATTTAAGTTGTCATCCCAATCTGGTATCTGCGTCTCATCGTCATCAGTATGTTCCTCATTGTCTATTACAACAGGTGTTTCAGTTTGTGAATAAGGGTCAACATTATGCTCAGAAACTTGGTCATCACGGCCTGAATCTGAGTCACAAAGGTTCTGTGCATCACTGCAGACCATTTCCTGGTCTGTACTCGCTGTAGCTTGGGAGCAGACCTCTGATTCCCAGGCTATAGTGTGACTGAACAGCTCTGCAGACTCAGCCATCTCAGTTCCACCATACTGTGCAGGGCGGATGGAGACTTCAGATCTGGGAGAAAGCAAGTTTGATTGGGATGACAACTCAGAGGACTGGTGTTTTTTGGATGCGGTAGTTGAGGTGGAGGAGAGGGCACTTGTTGGACCACTTGAGATCCATTCAAGCATTTTCTTTTTTTGGCCATCATCTACCTTTGTTCCAGTTGTTTGTGTCCGTAAAAAAGGGAGCACATTGGCTTGTCCACGGTAAGTAGTAGACATTTTACTTTTGCAGGAAGATGATCTATCTTCAGCATATGTTAATGGAGCTTTGCCACCTTCCCCACGGACAAACCCTTTTTTTCCTTTTCCAACACGCCTCTTCCCCTTTCCACCAGCATCTGTCATTTTGCCACTCATTTTGATTGCGACAAGATTCTGCACTTAAAATGTGGTAGTAAAAATTGAGAGTTGGTGTAGATTGCAGCGGTGGTCTATCTTTATTAACAGCAGAATAAACAACAATAACTATCCCTGACAATGCAACTACGGCCCTTAAACTGGCAGCATAGTTTGCTAGTATAATGGCTTAGTAACAATGAGTTTGAGTGTGCAATGCAGAGGTGCTGCACATAGATTTGCACCAGTGGGACACTAATGGAAGTCCAACAGCCACTTTTAGGATGCCACTAAGTTTACTCAGTGTTTGCTAGTATAATGGCTTAGTAACAATGAGTTTGAGTGTGCAATGCAGTGGTGCTGCAAATAGCTTTGCCCTGTGGGACACTAATGCAAGTCCAACAGCCACTTTTAGGATGCCACTAAGTTTACTCAGTGTTTGCTAGTATAATGGCTTAGTAACAATGAGTTTGAGTGTGCAATGCAGAGGTGTTGCACATAGATTTGCACCAGTGGGACACTAATGGAAGTCCAACAGCCACTTTTAGGATGCCACTAAGTTTACTCAGTGTTTGCTAGTATAATGGCTTAGTAACAATGAGTTTGAGTGTGCAATGCAGAGGTGCTGCACATAGGTTTGCACCAGTGGGACACTAATGGAAGTCCAATAGCCACTTTTAGGATGCCACTAAGTTTACTCAGTGTTTGCTAGTATAATGGCTTAGTAACAATGAGTTTGAGTGTGCAGAGGGCAGGAGGGTACAGTTGCAGGGTTGTGGGTCTGGGTAGAGGAAAGGAAGCCTCCCTTTCTATCCCTCCTAATGGGGAAATGCAGCGAGGAAATCCCTGACCTTAGCTACACAGACGCTGTCATCTTGTGTTGCTGTTAAAATCTGTTTTCACGGACCTGACTGTCACCTATGGCTCTGACCATGCCGGTATTAGCCCTTACAAGGACTAATAGAAATTTCTATCCCTATTCTGTATAGCGCTGTGTATAGAGCGGACATAGCAGTATCGGAGACAGGAGCTGCGCCAGCGGTGACTGACACCAAGACGCAGAAGGCAGATAATGGCGTGCTGGAGGAAAATGTCCGTTTTTATAATGCATGGACATGTGACATGGACATCCTATCACACATGCCGTTGCTTCTCTGGCTAAAAGTTCACTTAGCTGTGTGTGTGTCTGGGATTGGCTGACATGCTGGCCCGCCCCACTACACGCGCGCGCTTAGGGAAGGAAGACAAGGAAAAAAAAAAAAAATGGCACTCGCCATTATCCAAACAGCAGTGATCTGAATGCACTGTTCCCGCACACTATACGCTGAAATTTCATAATAGTGTGAGTCACAGAGTGACTTACACTATTACAGCGGAAAGCCAGCTAGTAATTAGCTTGTCTTTTTGCTGCTAGAACCGTTCTCGAACGTATCTAGAACTATCGAGCTTTAGCAAAAAGCTCGAGTTCTAGTTCGATCTAGAACAGCCCCCAAAATCACTCGAACCGCGAACTGGAGAACCTCGAACCGTGAACCGCGCTCAACTCTACTCATAAATTGACACTGGTCAGAATTGAAAAAATTGGCCTGGCCATGAAGCTGAAAACCAGACTTGTGTGTGAAGGGAGTTAAGGAGTTGAACTTTGACTAGCTTAATCTGTGCTAGTGAGAGGTATGTATGCATGTTTTATACAGCCGTCACCTAACGTGTGGAGCAGGCTCAGTTCATTGTCTTTGCTATCGGCATAGCAGTACATCCATTTATATTTAATTGGAAGTGCTGTGCTATACAAATATATAGTTAATGTAGCTTACTTCCTGTTAAGGTGGTGAATGAACCATTAGTAGAGTTTGGCCCTTTGGCTGTTGTGAGGAAAGAGTTAACTTTTTTAATGGTTAGAAAAATCATAGAAATTCATTCTCCTTTGGAAAGAGCACGACAAGACTTGTTTACGTAACAGACTCTGAGAGCGCATTCCAGGACTCTAGATGCTGAGACCCAAGGACAAGAGATAACACCTGCGCCTAGTCTAAGACATTAAGAGTTGTGCTTTACGCTTACACCAAGAATCGAAACTCATTTATGCTTTGCCGAGAAACAGAAACTTATTCTTTGTATACGTCATAGCTACGCCCCTATTAGTTTGATAAACCCTGTATGTGTGAAAATAAACTAGTCTTCTTTGGAGCGCACAGCCCTTGCCTTCTGTGTGGATATCAGCATCTGTCTGTATCTCATTGGGGCTGAGGGAAGCTGAGGGGGGGCCCCGGGACTCCCTCCACATTTGGTCATCGCTGGCAACTGTTGTGACCTATTGGTCAACCTAACACTGTGTCCTACAATTGCATCCTTTTTTTTGCAGCTGAAGTTAAAATGAAAACTTTGCAAATAGACTAGACTAAAAGTGTTATGCCAATCTGTTTATACAGCTGCTATATCTATATAGGCTTTTGCATAATCATGCAAATATGCTACAACATTTTACTAGAGTTATTACTAGTGATGAGCGAGTGTGCTCGCCATTGCTCAATACTCGATCGATCATCAGGGTGCTCAGGCGTGGTCATTACTCAATTAAGTATTGTGGGTGCTCAAACACCATGCTCAAGTCCACGCCCTGCATGTTTTGTGACTGTTATACAGCCAATAAACATGCAGAGATTGCCTGCTATACATGGTAATGCCGTTGTCATGTTGGCTACTGGCTTAGGCCTGTTTCAGACAAAGTGATTCTGGTACGTATGTGCTAGTTTTCATACATACAAGAATCACGGACATACGCAGACCCATAAAAATCAATCGGTCTGCGCACACACCAGTGATTTTTCACTGACCGTGTCTGTGTGCGGTGCACACGCATGTCACTACAGGCAGGACAGCAAAGACTGTTCCGACCGAGACTAGGATGTGGATCCACTAAACCAAGAAATACGGACTTACCCTGGAGGGGCATGACTAAACAGCTACCTGATCTTCTCTAGATCAGGTTGGTCTAGAAACTGCAACAGACACAGGAACTGAGGCTGGTACTGGGACACAGCAATGGAATCAAGAACTCAGGCAGGTACCAGGACACAGGAACAGACTCAGTAATGAAATTGAAAACTTAGGCTGTGTCACACACAGATTTTTTACAACTCCAACTCTCCTGGCGTCGTCGTGATCTGTTCAGACTACTGATTCTGAAGCTGCAGCCGGCTGCGGGCCCCATTCATCATCCCATTTGGTTTACCAGAGACTCCCCTGTATTGTCTCATAGTGAGTACACCAGTGCCTTCTGGCCGCGCACCGCGCCGCACCGCACCAGCCTGCGCCCGTACCCGCTCCCCCGCCTCAGCACCTCCCTCGGGCTCCCGGTGCCATCACTCCCCTACCCACGGAGGGGTCAACACCAAGCTGCGCAACACCGTCCCCGGGAGGCCTAGTTAACGGCAGCGGTGGTGTCCATCTATTCACCACAACCCGTGGGTGGCGTCACGAACTTACACCCCTACCAAACCACCGTGGCCCCGGCTGTGACACTTCCCTGCGTGTAGCGCCAACCCCCTTGCAGAGCGACGTGACCCCAGGGTCCGTGAGGAGCTCGAGCCACCCACCGTACGAGCACGGATCCGAGCGGCTCGGCGGTCGCAGCCGAACCCGAGGGGCGGTACGGCACTGAAACAGAAAGAGTAGCAAGTACGCAGTCCTGGGCCCAGCCTACCGTACCCGGGTACTATGGTGTCCAGCTTCCATAATAAGAGACTTGGAGATCCTCTCAAGGTGAACCAGTATAGCCAGCAACTGCAAAATCGTGATCTCTGGCACAGGATGCTGCTCACACGTGTCACTGTCCTACTTGCTAAACTCAAACATGAATCTTCTCCCAACTCACTTAAATGTTTCTGTATCGGCTCCTTTCCGTTACACACACCTCTCACTTTCTCTGCTGCTCACACACACCGCCTCCTCAGCCCTCCAAGTCCAGTGGACAAGTCCATTGAGATGTTGCTATAGTAACCAAACAGTTGAACGCAGATGGAAACAGCGGCCTCTTGTGGCTGGTCAGCAACAATGCATACTGTAACATTTCCATTATGAGAGACACAGAAGCATAACAGCGCTGTGAACATTAAATAAGCATTTTTCAGCAGTCCCCAGTGGATAAAGGTTGCTGATTATACTTTCACCCTCTCACACGCCAATGAGGGAATAGAACAGCCTACCGTCGTGCGTTAAATACCTCTATTTCCATCCTCGGCTGTTAGTGGCAGATGATGGCTGAATATTTCAGCCTTCATCTACAGGGAAAGATGTGGGCTCAGCATGTGTTAGCTCACATCAAAGGCAGGGAGATGACATATGACGTACATAGTACATCATAAATCCTTAAGGGGTTAAGTGGTTTTATTATTGGAGCTTGACCTTTTTTTACTACTTGTATTGTATAAGACAGTGAGTGACTTAAGGGGGCTTCACACGCAACGATATCTCTAACGATATGTCGTCGGGGTCACGGAATTCGTGACGCACATCCAGCGTCGTTAGCAACGTCGTTGCGTGTGACACCTATGAGCGAGTGTTAATGTGTCGCCCTGGACAAGCCAGGGGACACAGGTAACAACACACACCCCCACCCCCAGCAGTTCACAGCAGACATCCCCAAAGTGACCTGCTTTCTCCCTCGGGCTCAGACTGACACACCAGGTGGGCGGAGTCTGGAGATGGAGATGCCCACCCTGGAGTGAGCTGGCCTGAGGCAGGAAACAAGCCCAGTCAAGTCCTAGGAGAGGAAGAGAGAAGGTCTGCAGAGAGGCAGACATAGCCAGGGGCCTAGGTTGGAGCCCAGGGCCTCGTACAGAGAGTCCGGCAGACGGAAGTGGCCGTCTGCAGGGAGCCGGGGAGACAGCTGGTGGAACCGCAGGTAGCCGGGGCTGGGCAGTGGCCCCCCGGTACTGAATCGGGGAGCCAGCTGGAAGCCGAAGTGCAGGAGAAGCGTGCACAGAGGTGGAAGAAAGGGCTTACACCACCAAACTGGGTCAGGGGAGAAACAACAACCACAGCCGTCTGTGGGTACCCGTCCATCCAGCCGAGTGTTTTACTAAGAACTGTGTCATCGTCTCAGGCTGAGTGAGTACCACAGTGCCGCAAGGCACAGCGCTGCTCCCGCGTCCCTGCGCCCACCAAGCCCTGCATCTCCCAACTCATCACTGGGCTCCGGGATCACCAACCCCTACCCACGGAGGGGCAACACAACAACTGGCTGCTCCATACCATCCTTCCCGGGATCCCCAGACAGAGCAGCGGTGGTGCTAACAAATCACCACAACCGTGGGTGGCGTCACGGACAATCTCCCTTAACAAACCCCCTTTTACTGTGGAGCCTGGGATCACAGACCGGGTCACGCCACCGTGATACCCATAGAAGTGACCCCGTGGCCCGGATCTGAGTACCCCCTGGTCCCCGGGCGCCACACTTGGCATCACAAACAGGATCTTACCGCTCTGCCGTTGGGTAGAGGTGCGCCTTGTGACCGCCGGAGGTATTCGGCTGAAAAATTTCGGAAGTCGCCATCTTGGGCGCGAAAATTTCCCGCTCAAGCGTCTTCCCCGAGCAGGAAAGGCACGAAAGTGGAGCCCCGCCCCCTGAAGAAGGAAGTGCTAAAAAGAAGCTAAGGGGGACGGGATGGCGTCCGCCGCATGTGAACTGCAGCTGTGGAAGCAGGGACGCCAGGACTCTGCCAGCATTTGGTTTCTGGAAGAGGCCGCCGCAGTGATGCACCGACCCGTTACCCCTGTTACCGGTAGCGGAGCCCGCAGCGTCTGTGGGGGAGGACCCAGACCTGGGGTCCCCAGGCCTCACCTTTGTCACCGCCCTGCCACCGGCCCCGGCAGTGCGCCCGGCCGCGACGGAGATGACGACGGCTCCGGAAGTCCACCCGGCCGCAACGGCAGCGAAGTACCGGTCCCGTTGACCAATCTGGAGCCGTTCCTGGACTGGGGTCAAGGGGTGCTGCCCACTTCCTAGGGGCAGCACCAAGGCTAGGTTATTTGGTTGGGTGACCGAAGGAACCGTTACACTGTTATTATTAAAAGTGTTGGACTGTTACTGCAACGTTAAAGTAATGTGCATCCCGTTTTGGGAGGGTTGAAAATGCTTGTGTTTGATGTTTTGATCTTTTGCAGTTTAAAAGAAAAATAAAACCGGTGATGGACGGGCAGCCCGAGGACGGTCTGCATTTTGCTAAGGGGGAATGTGTCGCCCTGGACAAGCCAGGGGACACAGGTAACAACACACATCCCCACCCCCAGCAGTTCACAGCAGACATCCCCAAAGTGACCTGCTTTCTGCCTCGGGCTCAGACTGACACACCAGACATAGCCAGGGGCCTAGGTTGGAGCCTAGGGCCTCGTACAGAGAGTCCGGCAGACGGAAGTGGCCGTCTGCAGGGAGCCGGGGAGACAGCTGGTGGAACCGCAGGTAGCCGGGGCTGGGCAGTGGCCCCCCGGTACTGAATCGGGGAGCCAGCTGGAAGCCGGAGTGCAGGAGAAGCGTGCACAGAGGTGGAAGAAAGGGCTTACACCACCAAACTGGGTCAGGGGAGAAATAACAACCGCAGCCGTCTGTGGGTACCCGTCCATCCAGCCGAGTGTTTTACTAAGAACTGTGTCATCGTCTCAGGCTGAGTGAGTACCACAGTGCCGCAAGGCACAGCGCTGCTCCCGCGTCCCTGCGCCCACCAAGCCCTGCATCTCCCAACTCATCACTGGGCCCCGGGATCACCAACCCCTACCCACGGAGGGGCAACACAACAACTGGCTGCTCCATACCATCCGTCCTGGGATCCCCAGACAGAGCAGCGGTGGTGCTAACAAATAACCACAACCGTGGGTGGCGTCACGGACAATAAACAATTCCCACACCCAAACAACCCCCTTTTCAATCACGGGCGAGGAGCGCCGCTCGAGTCCCCGGGATCCGGCCCATCGCTCGAGCCACCGAGCAGCGGCGGCAGCAGGCCGCAAGTGCCAGCCGGAGCCGAGCAGCAGAAGGGAGAGCGCGGCGTCCCCTCCTCCGCCCGCGACATTAACAATCAAAAATTGTTGATCGTTGACACGTCGTTTATTTTCAAAAAATCATTGATGTGCTGGACGCAGGTTGTTCGTCATTCCTGAGGCAGCACACATCGCTACGTGTGACTCCTTGGGAACGATGAACAGCAGCATTCCTGCGTCCTCCGGCAATGAGGTGGGCGTGTCGTTAATGCGGCTGGTCTCCGCCCCTCCGCTTCTATTGGCGGGCCGCTGTATGACGTCGCTGTGATGGCACACGAATCTCCCCCTTAAAAAAGAGGTTGTTCGCCACCCACAGCGACGTCGCTAGGAAGGTAAGTATGTGTTACGCGTCCTAGCGATATTGTGCGCCACGGGCAGAGATTTGCCCATGATGCACAAACGACGGGGGCGGGTGCTTTTACGAGCGACATCGCTAGCGATGTTGCAGCGTGTAAAGCAGCCTTTACAAGCAGAATCTGAATGAAGGATGGTCTGTCCACTTCTTTTAACAGCTTTGTGTCTTTCGACATCTTGCCTGGTTAAAATACCATCAAAAGACTAAATGAATGAACAGCAAAACATTTTTTAACCCCTTCACACCATGACAATTTTCCATTTTCAAGCTATTTTTTTTCTCTCCTTTTCCAAGAGTCTTAACATTTTTCTTTTTAGCAGGACAAGTTGTACTTTTGAAAGATCGTATTCATTTTACCTATATAGTATACTGGAAAATGGGGAAAAAAAATTCAATTGAGGTAAAATTGCAAAAAAAAGTGTGTGTGTTTTTTAATTTACTGTACCATGTTCACAATGTGGTAAAACTGACCTGGCATTATGGCTCTCCAGGTCAGTACGAGCACGTAGATACCAAACATGTATAGTGTTTTTTCATTTAAATG
Source organism: Anomaloglossus baeobatrachus (assembly GCF_048569485.1). Lineage (NCBI taxonomy): Eukaryota > Metazoa > Chordata > Amphibia > Anura > Aromobatidae > Anomaloglossus > Anomaloglossus baeobatrachus. The sequence continues at coordinate 683,302,755 of NC_134354.1, forward strand.
GTAAGAAAAAAAATCAGAAATTTGTGAAAATAAAAAGTCACCATTTTCTGAGACCCATTACGTTGGTTTTTTTTTCAAAATCTGGAGCTGTGAAGAGCTTTTTTTGTATCCTGAAATGATGTTTTTACTGACACCATTTTGGGGTAGATACAATATTTTGATTGCGTCGTATTGCAAATTATTGCAGTGTTGTTCGGGCCAAAAAAAATTAATTCTGAAGTTTTTATATTTTTTTTGTTACACTGTTTAGCGATCAGATTACTGTATTTTTTCGCTTTATAAGATGCACTGGATTATAAAACACACCCCAAATTTAGAGCAAAAAAAAGAGAGGTAAAAGGTGTTACCGGTTGGGGATGGCAGTGGTTGTGGTGGAGCGGGGTCACAGGAGGCAGAGGTGGTGGTGGAGTAGGGCGATGCTGTAGGCAGTGCGGCATGTGTCCTGGCACTATGAGGCAGGAACATCCAGAAACTGTCAGTTGTGCTTGCTTCAAAGAAATGGCACCCGTAGTTGGCGCGTGCGTAGATTGCTCTATCGTCTCACTGACGAGCTGAGATCTTATATGCGCATGAGCCACCTCCGGGTGCCATTTCCCTTAAGTCTGATGCTGGGAGATCAAAGGGCCGGAGGTGGCGCATACGCAGATGAGATCTTGAGCCAAGAACGCCATTATTTGAAGCTTACATGGCCAACATTTTCAGGATGGCACCTGCCTCACTGCCGACAGCGAGCACTAGCACCGCACTCAGCACAGCCCACAGCCTGCAGCATTGCACCTCTCTCCTGTGACAACTCTCCACCACCCCCAGGTAAACTACACTTGGCTTATAAGATGTACCCCTCATTTTCCTTTACATTTTTGGAGGAAAAGTGCGTCTTATAATCAAAAAAACACTGTAATTTATTTTATATTTTGATAGATTGGACATTTCTGAATGCAGCAATACCAAATATGTTGTGGGGTCTTTAGTGTTTTATTTTCCCTATGGCAAAAGGGCGTGATTTGAAATATGGATGCCTATGTTCATTCTTTCGCAATTTTATTTAGTGCTTTTTCAGGGGTGTTGTGGAGCGTAACCACCTGAAAAAGACATCATGTGCATGCAGTTTTTTGAGGACTCTTCTTATTCTTTTCCATTGTAAAACCACTTTGCCCCCTCATTTGTTCAGTCTTTTGAGTGTTTTCTTTCCACTTCAGGTTTTGAATAACACCTGGTGAGAAAAAGAAAAGCACATGACACTTTTTTACGATTACGATGGAATGAATTTTCTCCTAGGCACTGTCCAATCAGAAGACTGCTGAATATAAATGCTAAAATGATAAAAAAAAAACAAAAAAAAACTTTTTTAAACCAATCAGCAAATGCTTCAGGAATTGAAAAAACTCCAATAAAATTTCCCCAAAAGAGGAAATGTTTACCAACGTTATTTCCAATTCAAGACTCATCAGTTTTGATCACCTAAAAAAATTCTGCACGTACCCTAAAATCTCTTCAAAACTGTTTCAAATGTTAAGGAAAAATGGCTCAAAAAACTCTCTAAAAAACCATTTCCTAAAGCTGTTTCAGATTGAAAAACACATTTGATTTGTCCACCTCCAAAAAACTCCATGTGAACATAGCCTAAAGCCTTGTTGACACGATACATTCCTGATGCTGTTTTTTTACTCAATTATCTGAAAACAATCACTGCATTTCTACTGTTTTGCAGAAAATCACAGCAGAAAAACGCTTCAAGACTCGCCATGTGAACTTGGTCTTAGCGTTCCCTCACTGAATTAGAAAAGCACACTACCAAAAGGAAATGGCTTGCTATAGCTTAAATAAATACTTGACCCTGTGCCTCATTGTGTAAATGACATTTCTTTAGCTCCATTTATTACAATGTAACATACGGTTGTAAAAAGAACACAGAACATAGAAAATCCACAAAAAGTGATCCCAGAATCCACAAGAAGTGATCCCTGAATCCACAAGAATTGATCCCAGAATCCACAAGAAGTGATCTCTGAATCCACAAGAAGTGATCCCTGAATCCACAAGAAGTGATCCCTGAATCCACAAGAAGTGATCCCTGAATCCAAAAGAGGTGATCCCAGAATCCACAAGCAGTGATCCTAAAATCCAAAAGCAGTGATCCCAAAGTCTCAGAGACAGATACATTTACATCTCACGGCTCCATTCATCTACTTATTCTATACCATTAGCACCATCTAGTGGAAACCATGGGGACTGCATCTCATCAGTGGAAGTCCCTTTTTTATTTCTGGGATTATTCACTAATATCAAATAAGAAGGGGTCTACAAAAACATTCACAGCAGGCGACTCAAAGTGCTCCACTCTGGCAGCCATGGACTACAAAAGGGACTACTGGATCAGGGTCCTACACGTGTTATTGCTCCCCTATACTAATAAGTAAAGCCACTCAAATTGGATTGTTGTTAACTTAGAATTAATGGCGTCATATATTTTTCTGCTAACAAGATCTAAAACAAACTTTATTTGATCTTTGTAACTTGGGATTGTTATTATAGGGGAAGTAGGAAAATTTATTTCAGTCTGTTCATCAGGGTATGCTCACATGAGCATATGACTCGGGATGAGTGCAATGCGAGATTATGATTTAATCTTATTCAATGAGGGAGAGCAGATGGTCAGATGGATGAGCGAAAAGTTGCAGCATGCTGCGATTGTCAGCGAGAGATGTGTCACTCGCACCCATACAAGTCTATGGGTGCGAGTGAAACATCGGACTGAACTCAGATGACATCCGAGTGCAGTGCGATAATCGCATCAGCTGACAATAGAGGAGATGGGGATATTACTCCCTCCCTCTCCTCCACAGCTATGATCCAATTGCAGGATCGGATCACAATTGCATGATACTCGGTTCAGGCTTGTAGCAGAGGCTGAGCCGAGGGTCATTAGCATATCTCTTCTGATGCTCTTGCATCGGATGTCATAAGCTACTGTGACTCCAGCTTTAGGCTGTGTATTACTGCAAAATTTACTGTTAGGCTATGTTCACACTGCATTTTTGCTGCTTGTTTTCTGCAGCAACACCTGCTCTTTTGGCAGTAATAAAGCTGATTTTTTTTGCTGTATTTTTGGTGTCGCATTTGTCTACAGTACATGTGTGCCGCTCCAGCAGCCGTCGAACTGCTCGGATCCGGGTGTACTGTGGCTCGAGGGTCTCCGGACCCGGGGGGCTTGCGGCCACTTCAAATGTAAGGGGTATTTACAGGGGATGAATGTTAATGACGCCACCTGTGGGTTACTTTAAGGGGAGTATCGCTGCTGCCAAAGGGAGTACTGGGGCTGATGGTGTGGGGGCAGCAAGGTGTCAGTCCCCCCGCAGGTAGTCAAGGCCCCAGATAGTGGGGGTTATTGGTACACGGGTGCCATGGCCTTGGGGAGCAGGGTACTCACTGCGGTCGTCGTGGTGTTGGATGTTGTAGAATAAGCAGACACTCACACAAATGGTAAACCAAAGTCTCTAGCAGGGGCGGGTTTGGCCGGGAGGAAGGGGGGCAATTGCCCCCCAGGCTGCTCTCCCAGCTATTGTAGAGGGCCGGCCGCCTGCTGCATAATGTCATTATAACACACATGGCCGCGCACAGTGAATTGCGTGCGACCGTGTCTCTTGTACTATGATGTGGCCGGGCACACTGAGACATTAGGGGCAGAAAGTGTTGACCGGCCGCATAGTACAGGAGACAGGGCTGCGCGCAGTTCACAGTGTGTGGCCATGTGTGTTATAATGAAGTCATGCAGCGTGCGCTGCCTCCATCCAGCCAAGGAGCATCAGACAAGGGTTGTGGCTACATCCCAGTGGCTAGAAGCAGCCTGGGTAGTGGTCGTGACCGGCTTTGTTAGTGGGCGTGGTCATGTTTCCTCCCGTCCAGTATAATCATGAAGGCTTCACCCCCCCTTCTCCCCCTCTCCCCCCCTCCCGCTCTCTTGCCCTCTCCCCCCTGTGCCCTCCCTGCACCCCCCATCTGGAGGTCTTCCCTCAGACCCCCACTTCTATTATAAAGAACTCCAGGACACCTGGAGTTATTTTCTGTTATCAGCTGTGTTGCTGAGGCCCTGCCCCTTCTGATCACATGGACGGACGTCACCACAGGTCCTTTAGCCTACAGGGATTTACCATCAAACAAGTTTGTGGCTGCACGGGAGAGGAGAAAAGGAGAGAAGTGTCCCCCCAATCATCAAAAGTAAAAAGCCTCCCAGTATGTATGTCTGAGTGTATAGGATTGTGTCTGTCTTTTGTGTATGATTATTTGTATGTGAATGTTTTCAAATATGTATACTCTTCTATGTGACTATATCTGTGTATGTGTCTGTATATATGTGTGTGTGTGTACATCTGTACGCAGGTGTCTGTATGTGTATACAGCTGTATGCAGGTGTCTGTATGTGTATACAGCTGTACGCAGGTGTCTGTATGTGTATACAGCTGTACACAGGTGTCTGTATGTGTATACGGCTGTACACAGGTGTCTGTATGTGTATACGGCTGTACGCAGGTGTCTGTAGGTGTATACGGCTGTACGTAGGTGTCTGTAGGTGTATACGGCTATACGCAGGTGTCTGTAGGTGTATTCGGCTGTACGCAGGTGTCTGTAGGTGTATACGGCTGTACGCAGGTGTCTGTATGTGTATACGGCTGTACGCAGGTGTCCGTATGTATATACGGCTGTACGCAGGTGTCTGTATGTGTATACGGCTGTACGCAGGTGTCTGTATGTGTATACAGCTGTACGCAGGTGTCTGTATGTGTATACGGCTGTACGCAGGTGTCTGTATGTGTATACGACTCGCCCACCCCAGGGCCTTAGGTGACTCGGTGTCGGGCCGGACTAGTCCGGGGTAGTCAGCGATGACGGGGCCCGATTCCGTGACCCTGGTAGAGTCAATTAATGAGGCGGTATTGGGGGTGATGATTATAATAAAGTTTATGAAAGATTCGTAGCACCACCTGTGGTAAATTGCAGCTCTTTAGGGCCGCAACAGCTGGAAGGGACCTCCGGGGATGATTGTATAGCAGCTGAAATGTTGCTTGCTCTCCACAGGTAAAGTGGGTACCCCGGGGCAACCTTTGGTACTTTGTAGGTTCTATGGTGTTGTAGATGCAATGCAGGATAAAGCAGACAACACAGGGCTTGCAGTTAAGATCTTTATTCACTGTTTGGTCTCAATTCGGCAGCTGTCCGGTTGCCCACAGCATGCTGGGATCCAGTGTCAGGTGCCTCCGCCGATCCCGGGTAGTTCAGAGGTCAATACCGGTGCACCCCTCCTGTGTCTCTTTCCTGACTGACTTCCTAGCCTTGACCATTGTAGCTGTGCTGGTCTTGGCCTCCACCACAGGGCCTGAACAAAGGGAGCTAACTGCAGTTGTATCTTGCCCCCTTCACAGGGGATCTGTGGCAGATGGGGCCCTGGGCGCTTGCAACGACCCCAGGCCTTCGGTGTTACTTTTGAGGAATTGTCTTTCTTCCCTCTGTCTGGGGACCGTCCCCGAATGCAGTCAGATTCCTCCACCCGATCTTTCAGTGGAACAGGCCACGAACCAATATGGTTGGTCCAATATAACCCAGCCAGGCTCTATCTCTTCGCCTTGCTCTGTGTTTTCTTCTTCGGATCCACTGTTTTTAGGTAAATAAGTCATTTTTAATCGGAGATGTCCCTTGACTTTTGATTTGTGATTTCGTGGATGAAGGATGAAGTCTTTAAAAGGATAAAGTCTTTTTATGGTCGCTCCAACCGGGGATTTTCTGTCGGTAACTGGTAAAGGGGAATATCCACTTGACCAAGAAAGTCATCTCTGGTCAAACGATTTTCATCAAATACTTCAAAAAGCAGTCTGTGCTTCTTTGGAACCACTCTGAGCAACATTTCCTCATTCCATTTTGGATTAAGGCTCCTTTTAACAGTTTTTGTTTGGATGCTTGTTAATATTCCATTTCCTGGATCATAAAGTGACAATTTCACATACGGATCACTTGCACCTAAAAGATCTTTCTTTGCCAGTCCAAATCCAGCAATAACCTTCACACGAAGAACACGTGAATCTTCCTCGTCCGCAGGGAATCCCAGCAACTCCATGTAGGAGGCCATGCTTCTCGCCCCGAGCCCGTCCGGGTGATGCTTCTGTCACTCGAGAGTTTCCGCTCCTGAACTCACCCACCCACGAGCCAATATGCCCTTCTGTGGCCCTGGAATCCTTTCTTTCTCGGTGTCACCTGGGCCTAACTAGACCCCAGGATCTCCACCAGGAACTTCCTTCTGTCACTTTCTCCTCAGACTGTACTCCTTCACTCTCCTGAGGTAACCACCTTCTTCTCCTTCTCCCTCTGTCTCTCCCAGACTAACTAAACTTGAACTTCCTAGTTCCCTTTTCTACTCACACTTTCTGACTCCTCCCACAGACCCACTGACTAGGCCACACCCACACTATTGGGACCAGAAATGGGACTTACGGCACCATAAATACATCTATGGGGTTGCTGCCACTATCCCTGACTCAGTGTATGCCTACCAATTGGTGTGTGCAAGTTTAGTCTGTGGACCGGCATATGACCTCATTCTTAACCAGGATGGGACATCACACCTCTGGCTGAGTTGCAATATCTCTGTGGTGACGGAAGCCTCAGGGGCACCACATATATGGCTGTACGCAGGTGTCTGTGTGTACAGCTATATGCAGGTGTGTGTAGGTGTATACGGCTGTACGCAGGTGTCTGTCTGTAGGCGTATATGGCTGTATGCAGGTGTCTGTAGGTGTATACGGCTGTACGCAGGAGTGTGTAGGTGTATATGTTACGCCCTGGCCTATCAGGTCGTCACAGGGTATTGTGCAATCTGCCCTTCAGCACAGTATCCACCCTCCTTGGTTACGGGTCCTGGTCCTTTGGTGTTGCCAACAGTTGAGCCAGTCAAAACCCTAGGAACACTTGCACTGTACCCACCATACACACCATTGGGGGGCCTGAAGGGAATAGGGCCGCCCACATGGGGGATTGGTAGGGGAGAGTGGAAAAGTGAGAGGAGAAGTGGCAGTGGAAGGGGAAGGAAGTGACTCTCATGAGGAGAGGTCACAGGTGGAGCAGGGCTCCTGAGTACTAGGTGGCAGACGTTGGTCTGGGCCTGGGAGGAGCTGGAACCCCGGTCACAGGGGATAGTATCAGGGGGTACGGACTGCCGAGGAGGGCGGCCGGCGGCCTTGAGCTATCACTGGGCAGAGGCCAGGGCACGACGGCGTACGTGGACCCTAGGCCGAGAAGTAGCTTCATGCGTCCTGGTAATTTACCCGACGGGGGTGAAGACTTCCCCAACCCGCTCCAAAATCAGGGTACTAGCGCACCGATAGGATAGGACTTTCCCAATACAGTCCAAAGAAATCCTACGCGTGAACCCTGAGAGCAAGCTCACTTCGTTAGCCACACAGGTGAGCTGGACCTGAAAAATTTCAGACTTGAGGGTCCAAAAAAGAAAACACTGGTGCCAAGAAAAAGGGTAACAGACTAACCGCAACACCAAGGACACGGACCCAAGCGTGCTCCCTCCCAGCTGCAGCGGTGCTCAGAACTCTGGTTTACAAGCTGTTGTCGCGGGCGGAGGAGGGGACGCCGTGCTCTCCCACTGCTCGAGTCCGGCTGCCGCTGCGGCCTGCTGCTGCTACTCGGTTGCTCGAGCGATGGGCCGGATCCCGGGGACTCGAGCGGCGCTCCTCGCCCGTGAGTGAAAGGGGGTTTTTGGGTGTGGGGATTGTTTATTGTCCGTGACGCCACCCACGGTTGTGGTGATTTGTTGACACCACCGCTGCTCGGTATGGGGATCCCGGGAGGGATGGTATGGAGCAGCCAGTTGTTGTGTTGCCCCTCCGTGGGTAGGGGTTGGTGATCCCGGGGCCCAGTGATGAAGTGGGAGATGCAGGGCTTGGTGGGCGCAGGGACGCGGGGGCAGCGCTGTGCCTTGCGGCACTGTGGTACTCACTCAGCCTGAGACGATGACACAGTTCTCGGTAAAACACACGGCTGGAAAGACGGTTCCCACGGACGGCTGCACTTGCTTTCCCCAGTAGGTGACGGTGACGGTCCCTTTTTCCTGCACCTAAGTTGATGATGGTTGCGATGGGTTCCCACCGGTAACCCGCTCCCCGGCTTCGATATGGGCCGGAGGAGCCCTACTTTGTCCGCAGGCGCTGGCCCTGAGAAACTGGTGCCCTGGCGGTGGCGGTGTCTCTCCGTTGCGGTTGGACTGTTGCCTTCAATCGGGACTTGGTTGTTGGGAGACAGACGTCCCCTTCACTGACGGATTTGGCAAATTATGGCGACTCCTAGCCTTGCCGGGATCCGAAAGGCCCCTGCCCTGGTGCTGACTGTTCTTCGTATACTGCTCCAGACCGCAGGGTCACCACCCGTCCGCGGTCCTTCCAGCAACCTCCGAGCAGTTCCCCTGCAGACTATCACCGCCGTCTGCTGACCTTGCTGTCACTGTCCGGGGCACACACCCGGACCAGCTTCAGGCTTTACTACTGTCACTTTCCTGTCACTTCAGCTTTTCTCTTTAGCTCCACTGCTACTTCCTTCTACTTCACTTCCCTAAACTGCTCTCTGTTCCTCACTCAAGCTCTGCCTGAGCTCAACTCCCTGGTTCTTCCCGCCTCCAGGGCTGTGAACTCCTCGGTGGGCGGAGCCAACCGCCTGGCCCACCCCCTGGTGTGAACATCAGGCACTGGAGGAAGGCAACAAGGATTTTGGTAGCCTAGGTGTTCCTAACTGGGGTGTAGGGTGTGGTGGTGTGATGACCTGTGACCCCTGGCTTGCCCAGGGCGTCACATTCCCCCTTAGCAAAATGCAGACCTTCCGCGGGCTGCCCGTCCAACACCGGTTTTATTTTCTGAAAAATATATAAAAAGGTAAAACGGTAACATAACAATTCACGACATCATCCCACATCGGGAGGCACATTTCTTAAACGTTGCTAACGGTTTACGGTTACGGTCTCCGCTCTCTCCCACCCAAGCAACCTGGCCCTGATGCTGCCCCTAAAACCCAGGCAGCACCCCTTGACCCAAGTCCAGCACAAGTTACCCGAGCGGGATCTGTCCTTCCCCTCCAGAGGGTAGCCACCGGTTCCTGTGGTTGCTGGGCCCCAGCCTGCTCTGCTGAGGGCCCTCCCTCCAACCTGTCTCTCCGGAGGCGGCAACTGCGGAAACAGTAACGGTAAAACAACTTATTTACAAGCCACTAATGTTTGTGGTTGCCCTGCAAGTTCACGGGCTTGTCCATGGAAAGTCCTCCATGCAAAACTTTTTAAACGGTCCCCACGGGGACAACGGTGCCGGCAACGGCCGGTTTTCTCAATCACGGTTAATCAGATGAAGCTTCGGTTCCATTTTTGCTTATCATTTTCATTTTCAATTTTCAAATACAACTCAGACAAACTCAGTGGTGGTCCCAACAGGGACTGGACAACGGTGCTCCGCTGCCCTACTCCAAGTCGTCAGCTTCATCTGAGGGAGGGGGCGCGGCGCTCACTCGGGACTCCTGGCTGCCCTTTAGCTTAGCGTCCAGCGCAAACCATCCCCTCTCCCCACAGTGCCGGGTGTATTGCACAATGTCGCCCGGCATTAGGTTACGGCCGGGATGCTCCTCAGGCAGGTGGGCATTCACATCCCGCCGGGCTACAAACACTTCGGCCTCCAGGCCCGGTTCGTATATAAACCCATAGCCCCGGCGGACATCAAACCGCCTCACCTGCCCTTCGTACAGCGGGCCCCGGACACAGAACGTTGCTTGACGGAGGCTCTCTTTCTCTCTAATTGCTCGGGCCACCAGCTCCGCCTTCTTCCTCTCTCTCTCACCGATCTCCAGGCCCAGCTGTACCGGCTCCCTGTCCCAATACGGAGCTGCTGCAAGCTCCGGCGCACGGGTCGGGCCCCGCGGGACATTCTGGACGTTGCCCACTGTCAGGGATCTGGGCGCCAAGTCCCGCGGCGTCTTGGCCTTAGGCGCCACCTTGCAGCGACAACCCCGCGCTACCTCAGCCGAGGTGTGGGGGATGGGCACAGGGGCAGCTGGGCCTCCGGTTCGGAACGGTTCATCAGCTCCGGCTCGGGGACTTTCTCTGGAGACGCCTCCGGTGCGGTTTTCGGAGCCTTCCAGGGCAACACCTCCGGTCGACTACGGGCTCCGGCTACAGGTCGGCCCGCCTGGGCGGGCATGCTGGGTATTGCTACCGGTTGCGGTGGTAGCGGGCCTAGTGACGGGGTCACGGCTTCCGAGACGGGTGGCGAGGGAGGTAGCGGGGGGAGAGGGCTTGGACCGGGTCCCGCAGCCGCGATGACCGGCCCTTCAAGGGCACCGGGGCGTGGGTCACTCACCCTCCCTTCCTCTGCCTCCTCCTCGCGTCTCCGCACGGCTGCTATAACGTCCACCATGTCGGTCTCCCACTCCTTCATGAGGAGCTGCATCCTGACCTGCAGCCGTTGGTAGAGCTGCGCGGTCTGGATCTCCACCCACGCCGCGGTTCCAAGCGCGGGGGCTACGGTGTCGCGGGACGGCATCCACATGCTGCTGGCGGCTTTTCCCAGGAACAAGATGTCTGCAGAGTCCTGGCGTCCCTGCTTTTATAGCTGCGCTCACATGCAGCCAGCCGCCATCGCGTCCCCCTTAGCTTCTTTTCGGCCCCTCCTCTATTGGGGCGGGGTTTTGGCCTTCGCGCCTCTGCTACTCGAGAAGACGCTCGAGCGGGAACTTTTTGCGCCAAAGATGGCGACTTCCGAAATTTTTCAGCCGGATACCTCCGGCGGTCACAAGGCGCACCTCTACCCAACGGCAGAGCGGTAAGATCCTGTTCGTGACGCCAAGTTGTCACGGGAGGAGGAGGGGACGCCGCGCTCTCCCACTGCTCGGGTCCGGCTGCCGCTGCGTCTGCTGCGGCCTGCTGCTGCTGCTCGGTGGCTCGAGCGATGGGCCGGATCCCGGGTACTCGAGCGGCGCCCCTCGCCCGTGAGTGAAAGGGGGTTTTTGGGTGTGGGGATTGTTTATTGTCCGTGACGCCACCCACGGTTGTGGTGATTTGTTGACACCACCGCTGCTCTGTATGGGGATCCCGGAAGGGATGGTATGGAGCAGCCAGTTGTTGTGTTGCCCCTCCGTGGGTAGGGGTTGGTGATCCCAGGGCCCAGTGATGAAGTGGGAGATGCAGGGCTTGGTGGGCGCAGGGACGCGGGGGCAGCGCTGTGCTTTGCGGCACTGTGGTACTCACTCAGCCTGAGACGATGACACAGTTCTCGGTAAAACACACGGCTGGAAAGACGGTTCCCACGGACGGCTGCACTTGCTTTCCCCAGTAGGTGATGGTGACGGTCCCTTTTTCCTGCACCTAAGTTGATGATGATTGCGATGGGTTCCCACCGGTATCCCGCTCCCCGGCTTCGATATGGGCCGGAGGAGCCCTACTTTGCCCGTAGGCGCTGGCCCTGAGAAACTGGTGCCCTGGTGGTGGCGGTGTCTCTCTGTTGCGGTTGGACTGTTGCCTTCAATCGGGACTTGGTTGTTGGGAGACAGACGTCCCCTTCACTGACAGATTTGGCAAATTATGGCGACTCCTAGCCTTGCCGGGATCCGAAAGGCCCCTGCCCTGGTGCTGACTGTTTTTCGTATACTGCTCCAGACCGCCGGGTCACCACCCGTCCGCGGTCCTTCTAGCAACCTCCGAGCAGTTCCCCTGCAGACTATCACCGCCGTCTGCTGACCTTGCTGTCACTGTCCGGGGCACACACTCGGACCAATTTCAGGCTTTACTACTGTCACTTTCCTGTCACTTCAGCTTTTCTCTTTAGCTCCACTGCTACTTCCTTCTACTTCACTTCCCTAAACTGCTCGCTGTTCCTCACTCAAGCTCTGCCTGAGCTCAACTCCCTGGTTCTTCCCGCCTCCAGGGCTGTGAACTCCTCGGTGGGCGGAGCCAACCGCCTGGCCCACCCCCTGGTGTGAACATCAGGCACTGGAGGAAGGCAACAAGGATTTTGGTAGCCTAGGTGTTCCTAACTGGGGTGTAGGGTGTGATGGTGTGATGACCTGTGACCCCTGGCTTGCCCAGGGTGTCACACTGTCAGTGTTCAAATCCCCCTTGTACATAGTCCCCACCGTGGATCCGGATCCGTGCAGCATCCCGGCTGCTGGCACGGGGGCGGCACATATACGGCTGTACGTAGTGTGTAGGTGTATACGGCTGCACGCAGGTGTGTGTAGGTGTATACGGCTGTACGCAGGTGTCTGTAGGTGTATACGGCTGTACGCAGGTGTCTGTAGGTGTATACGCCTGTACGCTGTGGGTACACATCTCTGTACTGTATGTTTATATGTTCGTGTTGCTGGGGTTGTATGTTTGTAAGATTCCTGTATGTGAGGCGACGTGCCCACCATCAGGGTTCACAGTGTTTTGGATTGAGTGGTTTTGCTGCGATGTACAGTACAACCACATTGGATGGCATTTCTAGTAATCCTTTGCCCACTGTGCGTGTACAGCCCACAGCAACAACTGACCTGTGGTGTGGCTTCCCGAGCCCTGGCATGTCAATTTATTGCTTTGTAGCTACAAGTGTCTCCAAAGAGAGAACAGAAGAGAAACCACAGCGGCCCGAACCCTGACGGCACAGGTCGCTGTGGTCCTTGCGGAGAGCACTCATGGGCACGTTGCCTTATAGTGTATTGTGTATGTGTAAAACATATCTTTAGGGCACAACACTTAAATCTATACTTGTGAGTGTCCACTATCAGGCGTCCTCAAGTTCTAAACGCAGCGTACTTTCTCTGGTGGAGATGCTAGACTCCTGGTCGGGAGATTGCGCTGTCCGTGTTCACGTGTACACAGTCAAAGTGACTGTCAGCGGATATTCGCTGTATGCTCCCGCTCAGAGCACTAGCATCGCTGTTAGAATAAATTGACATGCTGAGGACAGGAAAGCAGTGCCACAGGTCAGTTTATGAAGCGTCTAAAAGAAGCCCAGGGGGCCGGAGATTTCTATAAATCCATCCACTGTGCCTGTACTGTACAATGCAGCATTTTGGGCATGAACCCTAAGGGCTCACTCAAAAATGTGTTAGGGAATTTCATTTGTCTTTCCATGTTTATGAAAAGAAAAGTGAAATTAACCCCTGCACTGTGACGTAGCTATGTCACCACCTTATGGCCTCCTTCACATGTCTGTGTATGTGGTATGTGTTGTATCCGTTATTTTCATGGTTGCCACACGTACCCATTATAAGCTATGGTGCTGCTCTCATGTCTGTGGTGTTTACACACAAAAGGAGATCCCTGGCACACAGTTCAGGAAAAACTGAAGGAGTCAATAGGTTTGTTGTATGCTCGTGATTTATTCAAAGTTGTCAAGGTGATAAACGAATGTGACAATTCACATAAAACGGTTCTGTCCGACGCTTCGGCTCATAAAAGAGCCTTAATCAAGGACAAAATGATACCATATGGTAAATATTGGAAGTTAAATCCAATGAGCACATTTAAGAGGAAGGTAGGTATCTCACGTCCTTTGAAAAAGGAATTGGTGGGACACCAAGGTGTGGGTCCAAATTAACTAAGAAAGGGAATTCTGCACAGTATACGGACTGTATTTGTGTGGGAAAACTGGAGTTCACAGTTAGTGTGTTATAAAATCACAATGGTATGGTGAGGCCTGCAAAGGCCAAAAATGGGTATGTGGAATCAATGACCAAAGGGGAGGGAACCCCCATGCAGTCAATGGAGGCAAAACTAAGGCTCAAAGAGCATGGGTAAGGGTACCAAGGGAAAGCCTATCGCCAGGGAATGTGTGGAATCAGGGAGCCCAGCTCCGAGGATGGGGTAGGTGACGGTGGAATGCTTGCCGCGAGCGGGGGCGGTCCGGATCCCTCAGCCACAGTGGCCGGATTAGGGTAATCGACAGGGACTGGGTAACCACTTACCCTCTCTTCACTTGGAATTTCCATGTCAAAAGCTTGCACCGCCATCGCCAGGATCCTCATCTCTTCCCTCCAGTGATTTAGTATAAATAGGAACTGCGTCCGCATTCTCCTGCACAGTTGTTCCATCTCTTCCTCTATCCAAGTCGCAGTCCCGGGAACAGCATGTTCCAGTGACCAGCTCCGCTTCGCCATCTTGCCTCTGCGTTGTCCGGGAACGTTATGGCAGAGTCCTGGTGTCCATGCTTCACTTCCGCTGTTGTTACATTCCGGTACGCCCCCCTCGGTTTTCACTGTGCACTCTTTTGCGCGCTGTGGCCCTCTGGGAACTTCCAGTTCCGGCCTCACATGCAAGACGAAGGGCGGGGCTTAGGCTTTGCGCGCTTTCTCGGGGAAGACGGCATTTTTGAGTGAAAAGATGGCGGAAAATGGCGGAATTAGCGGAAAGAGGAATTTTGACTCGCAGTTTTCGGCTCTAATGCGCACATCACCCAGGTAAGTGGGTCCTGCTCGTATCCTGGTCATGATGACACCAGAAGTTTCAAAGTGTAGTGCCCCAGCGTCAGCAGTCGGGCTGCTGCTCAGATCCGGATCCGCGGTGGCTCGAGGGGTCTCTGGACCCGGAAGGGGTCACACGAACACTCGAAATAAAAGGGGGTATTTACAGGGGATTTTGTGTTTAGAGTTCATAATGCCACCACGGTGTGTGGTAAAGTGGAATACCACCGCTGCTGTTGGGAGCGCCACCGCTGCTGTTGGGAGCGCCCGGTGGCGATGGGATGGAGCCAGATGTTTAACCCCTCCGTGGGTAGGGGGAATGCCCCGGGGCTCGATGATGGTGAGAAGGGAACACCGTTGGAGAGGAAAAGGTCATTGCGTACTCACTCAGTCCAATAACGCTGACACCGACAACTTGTAAACCGAAATTCTGAGCACCGCTGTAGCAGGGAGGGAGCACGCTTGGATCCCGTGCCCGATGGTGTTCCTTGTTAGCCTGTGACCTTTCCCTTGGCACTTTCTTCACTAGTTGGCCCCTGTAGTATAGAACTAGTCAGGTCCCGCTCACCCGTATGGCTAATGGAGGGAGTTTGCTCTCAGAGTTCACACTTGAGATTTTCTGGACTGTGTGTTGGGTAAGTCCTATCCCCCTCGTTGCACTAATACCCCGATTTTGGAGCGGGTGGAGGACGAATCTTGAAGTCTTCGCCCTTGTTGGGTAAATTACCAGGATGCTTGAAACTACTTCCCGGCCTAGGGTCCACGTACCCCGCCGTGCCCTGGCCCCTGCCCGGAGATGGCTCAAGGCCACCGGCTGCCCTCCATGGTAGTTCCGCGCCCCTTGACATGATCCCCTGCGACTGGGGTTCCAGCTCCTACCAGGCCCAGACCATTGTCTGCCACCTAGTAACTGAGGAGCCCAGCTCCTAACCTCCTCCAACTGACTTGTGACCTCTCCTCACGAGAGTCACCTCACAACTGACTACTCCTGACAGTCCTGACCCTCCCTAACCAACCCCCCAAGTGGGTGGCCCTATTCCCTTCAGGCTACCCATTGATGTGTCTGGTGGGTGTGGTGAAGAGTGTTTCCAGGCTTTTTGATTGGCTTGTTCTTAGCAACACCAAAGGCCAGGGACCCGTAACCAAGCAGGAGATGGACATCATGCAGAAGGGCAGATTGCACAATGTCCTGTGACGACCTGATGGCCAGGGCATCACAGTGGTGCAGGTCGGCAAGAACTCTTAGTGGGAACGGGGCTTTCAGGGCTGAGTTCGAACATGGCCAAACAGTACTTTATGACTTTATCGAATGGAACAGTGGTGTCAACAAGTGAAGCAAAAGAGTGCAAGAGCAGCAGTAGAACCAAGTTCGAAGACATGCATAAAGTTATGGCTTGCACACACAAAGTCCACCTACTCAACCAGGACCCAACCAAACATTCCTATTCCCTTGCTTTTTGGAGAGGATTGGGAAGCAGGCCAAAGGGAGAGTAAGGCCGCATTAAAGCAACAGGACCGAGTCCCATCCACAGCCACACCTCTACACTTGCACGTCCATACTAGTGACTAGCTGTTCCCTTTCTGAACTATGAAACTGAAACCAGTCTCTTACCTTAAGAACTAACCCCACCCATTACTTTCCAATATTGTAATACCAAGAACAACACATTATCATCACATTTTATACAATGATGTGTTGGATGACTTCAGTGGCAGGAACACACAACTGCCTCGGCAACCCTTTTCTAAATGGCCTCAGTGTGAATGTCCACCTTCACATGGTAATTATACCAACATGTGTCTCAGCTCATTTCTATGTTTTTGCTTTTATCCTATTTATCTAGAGTTCCAATTTTAGATAGGTGTCAGGAACTGGTACAAAACGACCTAATTAATTTACATATTAATGTTGGTAGATCTAGTGGTGAGAATTTCATGAAATCAGAAAGGAAAGTTATTTGTAGTATAAGGGACAGTTTGAAGTTAACAGATGAGCGGATAAGGGAGAATTAGTGGCATTAATAAATATGGATTTATATCTCAATTTAAATAAGCAGATGTTAAAAAAAAATTAAACAATACCACTAATAGATTTCAAGAGGGCTTAAAATGTTTATTGCATGGGGTTGGTAGTTATAACACAAAAGAATATGAAAGTATCGTAGTAGAAAATTCTGTCTTGCCTATTTACCACTCATTATCCAAGCTACATAAAAATGAATTCCCTCCCACTATTAAAGGAGTTATCCAGGACTTGGCTTAATTTTACTTATGGGGCTGAGAACTTACCAGCAGCTAGTCGCTATCTAGCTGTTATGCCAAGTGATGATCTCTGCTAGTTCAAAGCAATTTTGGACCGCTCCTTCCTGCAATTCTCCTACATCTGTTGAGATCTTGTCGACAGACTAGCTTCTTCTATTTCACTCTGCTCTGTTAATGGGGCATTACTACTGAAGTCTTTTTGATTAATAGCCAGATCCACACTACCTAACTGCGAGGAGCTGACTGTCAATCAGCATGACATTGGCAGTGACCCCGCTTTAACAGAGCAGAGTGGAATAGAAAGAGATGTTCTGTTGATGTGAAGTCAGTCAAAGGTAGCAGGCGAGACGGAAGAGTAAGTTCTTATCCCCATATGAAAAATAACCAAAGCCCCAGATAACCCATTTAAAGAGGACCAACCACCAGTATTTTCCTATATAAACTAAAGCCAGTGCAATACTGGTGCTATCATGCTGATTCTATACATACCTTTAAGCCTGCTTTACATGCTGCAATATATCTTACAATGTGTCGGCGGGGTCACAACGTAAGTGACGCACATCCGGCATTGTAAGGTACATTGTAGTATGTGACAGGTACGTGCGATTGCGATTGAACGTTAAAACATTCATCACATACACATCGTACCTGTCTCTAGAATTGCACATCAGATTGTTCATCGTACCCGGGGTAGCACACATCGCAGTGTGTGACACCACGGGAACGATGAACAGATCTTACCTACGTCCTGCGGCTCCCGGCCCACAATGCAAAAGGAAGGAGGTGGGCGGGATGTTTACGTCCCGCTCAGCTCCGCCCCTCCGCTTCTATTGGCCAGCTGCCATGTGACGTCGATGTGACGCCGAATGTCCCTCCCACTCCAGGAAGTGGACGTTCGCTGCCCACATCGAGGTCGTATGGACGGGTAAGTACGTGTGACTGGGGTTAATCGTTTGTGCAGCACGTTCAACAAATTGAACGTGCCGCACATACGATGTGGGCGTTGCAAATCGCATACGAAATCGTATGCGAAATTGCAACGTGTAAAGCAGCCTTTAGTTGTGAGATCGGATGTATACTTTTTGAAATACAGGCAAGTAAATTTGTGAAATACATGGTTACTTGATTAATAGGTGCTGCAGAATATCTAATAGGTGGGTTGGGTTTTGCTGGTTATTCCTGCCCCTGTCTGCCTGCCTGTCCTTCCTTCCTCCTTCCTCTGCCTATAATAACAGAGACAGGGGGAGGAAAGACAGGTAGCAGACATGGGCGAGAATAACTAGCTAAACCCGACCCATCTATTAGATATTCTGCAGCACCATAAAATCAAGTAACAGTGCATTCATTTCACAAACTTTACTTGCCTATATTTCAGAAACTATAAATCCGATCTCACAACTAAAGACATGTGTGCCGCCCCCCATGCCAGCAGCCGCCGCTGCTCGGATCTGGACCTTCTAAGGGGGTGGCTCGAGGGTCTCCGGACCCGGGGGTCTCACGGACACGCCGAATAAAAGGGGGGGCGTAGATGTATGAGCTAGGCCGTATTAGGTTTGTGACGCCACCCACGGTGTGTGGTGAGGTGGGACACCACTGCTGCCGTTATGGGATACCCGAGGAAGATGTAGTGGCAGCTGGATTTTAACCCCTCTGTGGGTAGGGATGGTTGCCCCGGGGCCCAGTGTCTTTGTGCAGGGTATGGCGATGGCAAGGGCCGGCGCGCCTGTGCAAGCAGAGGGATATTTGGTTACTCACAGTAAATGAATCACATGAGTCTTTCGGTAAACCAAAGGTGCTGGTGGCCGGCCGCCGTGGCCGGTTGCATTCAGGTCCCCCACCCAGGCTGGTGTTCACTGTCCTTTTCCTCTGACTTTGTGTAAGGTGGACTTCCTAGTCTGAAACTCAGGAGTCCGCTCCCGGCTGGATGTGGCCTAAGGAGCCGTGCCCACAGACACTGGCCCTGGGATCTATGGGCCCTGGCGGTGGCCTCCTATCCCTATCGGTGGGCTGTTGTCTTCTATGAGGGACTTTGGGTGGGACAGGACCTTTAGTCCTGGCCTCAATCGGTTAATTAATTAGGCCACTGGTTTCCGGTCCTGGCTTCAGGGTCCGAGTACCCCCTTTGTGCTCCGGTTTCCGGGTCGGTTCCCCGTGTCGGTACCGGCGGGCTACAACCCTGTCCCGGTCCACCCCGGTTCTGCCGAGCCATCTTCCCGTCTCCTGCTGACGGAGACCACCGTCTGCCACCTAGCCAAAAGCACCAGGGCTCCAACCCCGGCACCGTTCAACTTGAACCTCCTCTGCTGGAGCTACACCTAGTTCCAGCCCACACTCCTCTCAACTTGAACTACAAACTTAATCTACTTGTTTTCCCGCCCCAGGCTGTCTAGACCCCTGGGTGGGCGTGTCCAACTGCCTGGTCCTGCCCACTGGTGTGTCTATCTTTCCCTAAGGGGGGGGAACTAGGGTTTCAGGTCGGCTGTGTGTTTCCTAAGTGAGGGAAGGTGTTATGCTGGGGCCTAACTGTGACTACCTGGTTTTGCCAGGGCATCACACATGTATAGAATCAGCCTGATAGGACCAGTATAGTACTGGCTTTAGTTTATATAAGGAAAATCCAGGTGGTTGGTCCTGTTTAAGATCGAATGTGGCTGGCATGGTGTCTTGGACTGACACTTTGTTACCGCAAATCTTGATAAGATTTCCTGGACAATTAAAAGACACTAAGATCACACTTTATTCTATACAAAGGAATGTGGAATGATGGGTATTCATGACTTACATGAGATGTTGATTTGCTATAGAGCTCCATTCTACATAACTACATATACAGTCAGGATTTACAACTATTCATTTTTATGGTGTTATGCTAATTTACTGAGACATAGTTTTTTTTATGTTTCATGGGGAGTATTTTCTAAAGTGTACCCTTTAAAAACAAATGAAGATCCAGCTGTCAAAACCCCTTTAAAAGAGAGAAGGCTGCAACAGAACAATCATAGAGGGGAGTAAGGAGCATATTTAATGTCTGCAGTAAATGCATATTCCATGTCTGCAGAATGTAAGATATATCAGTATAGTCAAACATGACAATCTATGCTATAGAAAATGGTGATCAGTATTTACATACCGGTGATGGTCCATCAAGATAAAGGCCAATAACTCGTAATTATGTGGCCATCATAGCAAATAAAGTGGAATAGGTGAAGACGTCACCGCAAATAACATTGCAGTATTTTTCTCTGCACTCCCCTGACTTCTTATGTTGTGTAATGATTAGTGATAAATGCTTTGGTGTATACAAAATACAGACGTGTGTCTGACACCTATAATTTATTCCCCTCTATGAAGAGCTCCTGAATTTTTCTAAAGCCTTGGCTGCGTTCTCAGTATAATGTCCCTGCTTAAAACATGGATGAATAGATTTATAAAGCTGTCTTATTGTATGCGGCTTCCATGTTATTGTCTGGTAGGGCAGTAAACCTTGCTTCTATCGCCCATTCTTTCAATACATTGATGCAATGGCATAGCACAAAAGAAGACATTGATATTGTATGGGGGCACCAAGAAAGGCATTGAAATTTTAGAAGACGCAAAGAGGATATATTTTTTGTTTGCTGTTAAAAAGAGGAAATTATTCCTCCTTTTTGGAGTAACAAAAGGATAACTGTTAGGATTGATGTCTGAATTTTTTGTACAAGTCCTGTTCTGTTTTTTTTGTGAATAAAACACTAATATTGTAACTTATTTCTCTCCATTTATTCCTTTTTTCTGACAGACGGTCAGCAAATAGAGAGTGAAGCCAAGTCTGAGCTTTGTCCGTTTCGCAGACCAAGTTCAGGCATATCAATTAACTCCTTCATAACCTAGGACGTCTACATATGTCCTGGGTCGCCTCCCTCCGTTTAATGCGGGCTCGAGTCTTGAGCCCGCATTATTCCCACCACATGTCTGCTGATCTGATCACCAGACATGTGATGCTAACAGGTGTGGGTGGATGTCCGATAACCCCTTAGATTGCGCTGTCAAACTCTGACAGTGCGATCTAACGCACTCCAGCTAGGATCACATCATTCCCCACTGCCATCAGTGGCCCCGTGAAGTGATCATGTGGTGCCAATGGGTTGTCATGAAAGTGCTGGAGCTGCTGATGACCCCTGTCGCTCTCATGACTTACTTCCTGTGAATGCTGGCAGAACACCAGCACTCACAAGAGATCAGCATTTCTGCTGTTCAGAGGGATGCTGAAGAATTGCTCTGAACAGCACACGCGATCAGGCAGTACAGGCGTAAAGTCCCCTAGGGAGACTAGTAAATCAATAAAAAAAATTAAACAAAGTTTTAAAAAATAGGAAAAAAACAAAAAAAAAACTAAAAGCTCAAATCACCCCCCTGTTGTACCATTGAAAATAAAACAATAAAAACAGCAACACATATTTTGGTATTGCCGGGTTCAGAATTGCCCGATCTATCAAACTGTAAAGTGAATTAATCTGATTGGTAAACGACGTAGTGAGAAAATAAACAAAACACTAGAATTACGAAGATTAAAACATTCCATCTACCCAAACATTGTATAATTAAAAATGTCAGCTCATGACGCAAAAATAAACCATCACTGAGCCCCAGATCCTGAAACATGAGACTGCTACGGGTCTCGGAAAATGGCGACAAAAGCGCAATTCTTTTTTTTTTTTTTTTTTTTTGACAAAGTTTAAAAAAAATATTCACCAACTAGATAAAAGTTAAAATATACATATTTGGTATCTATGAACTCGTACTGACCTGGAGAATCATAATGCAAGGTCAGTTTTACCATGTAGTGAACATGATAAATAAGAAAAACAAACAAAAAAAAAACATTGTGTAGTTGCACTTTTTTTTTTTCAATTTCACTGCACTTAAACTTGCACTTTTTTTTTCAGTTTTTCCAGTACAAAATGGGGCAGAATAAATGGTCTCATCCAAAAGTGCAACTCGTCCCGCAAAAAACAAGCCCTTATATGGCTATATTGACGGAAAAATAAAAAAAGTTATGGCTCTTGGAAGAACGGAGGAAAAAACGAAAAACGAAAATCGCCTGGTGGTAAAGGATTAAAGGGTCTACGATGTAGTGCACAGCACACATGCCACTTATGTAGCATCTCTGTGCTGAATGTGCATACAACTTCATTCAGATATCCAATCTTCTCATACTTTTTGAAATCTTTTTTTCAGATAGAGCACATTCCCATTATGATTTGTGGATCAAACTCCCCAATGCACATGAATTAATCTGTCAAAAACACCAATACTTGTTATCTGAGAGCTGTACATGTTTACTGTGCATCAAACAAGAGAAGAGCTCACACATAATAGAAGCGCACATCTAATTAGAATTAATATATAATTTTATTGAATCCATAGAAAACACACACATGTAAAAACAATTAAAAACAGACAGTCCATAACCACGAGACCTCTGCAAGAGTAAATACATATTGCTCTAAGGACAATTAATGAACCAATATTATTATCATGAGGTATCGCTTATACAGTGAGTAGTAACCAGGGTGGCAAAGTTATTAATTCTAACCCATCAACCAGAGGGTTAACAGTAAAGGCAATATATATATATATATATATATATATATATATATATATATACATATATATATGTATATATATATACACACACAGTACAGACCAAAAGTTTGGACACACCTTCTCATTCAAAGAGTTTTATTTATTTTCATGACTGAAAATTGTAGATTCACATTGAAGGCATCAGAACTATGAAGTCACATTGAAGGCATCAGAACTATGAATTAACACATGTGGAATGAAATACTTAACAAAAAAGTGTGAAACAACTGAAAATATTTCTTAAAGTAATGATGGCCACTCATTTTTCTTTACTTAGAATTTGTATTATGGCAAGAAAAAAGCAGCTAACAGTCTATTCAGTAGGACTATCAGCTGTGTACCCACCAGACATCTGGAAATCCCATGTATTAAACCTCACATGGCACACCTGTAAAGTGAAAACCATTTCCGGTGACTACCTCTTGAAGCTCATCAAGAGAATGCCAAGAGTGTGCAAACCAGTAATCAAAGCAAAAGGTGGCTACTTTGAAGAACCTAGAATATAAGACATATTTTCAGTTGTTTCACACTTTTTTATTAAGTATTTCATTCCACATGTGTTCATAGTTTTGATGCCTTCAATGTGAATCTGTCGCGGGCGGTGGGGCGCTGCGCCCACCACGCTCGGGTCCGGCGCTGCTGCTGCTGCTGCTCGGTGGCTCGAGCGGTGAACCGGATCCGGGGACTCAAGCGGCGCTCCTCGCCCGTGAGTGAAAGGGGGGTAGTTCGGTTTGGGGATTTGGTCCGTGACGCCACCCATGGGTTGTGGTGAGGTTGGGCACCACATCTGCTATTGACGGGGATCCCGGGAGCGATGGTAGGGAGCAGCTGGGATGTTGTTTTCCCCTCCATGGGTAGAGGTTGGTGGTCCCGGGGCCCGGTGAGGTGTCGGGGAGGCAGGGTTGGCAAGGTGCAGGGTCGCTTGGACTGCGCAGCGCGGTGCCGGATGGCACGGTAGTACTCACTCAGCCACAAATGGACGAAAAGTCTCTGGTAAACCAAACGGCTGGATGGACGGGTCCCGCAGCCGGCTGCTGTGGTTTCTCCCGGACGGTTGGTGGTGGCTGCCTTTCCCTGCACCTTTGTGTACGTTCGGTCCCGATGGCTTCCCACCGGTAACCCGCTCCCCAGCGTGCATATGTGCTGGAGGAGCCCTTTTGCCCGCAGGCTCTGGCCCTTGGAACTCTAGCTGTGGCGGTAGCTGTATTTCCTTCTGTTGGTTGGACGGTTGCCTTCAATTGGGTCTTGGCTGTTAGGAAACCCCTGGGGTTCCGGTCACTGACAGATTTGACCTTATTAACGGCGACTGCAAGCCTGGTCGGGGTCCGCAGGCCCTGCCGGTTTGTGCTGGCTTCACTTCGCTCCCTGGTTCGGTACCGGCGGGCCACCTCCCGTCCCCGGTCCTACGGTTCCGCGTTGATCTGCCTTTCCTGCAGACAGCCACCACCGTCTGCCAACCTTGCTCTAACTACCCGGGCCACGTACCTGGACACTGTCAGTTTGCTCCTCCACTACTCCTTCTCACTTTCACTTCCCTAACTGCACTCCACTGACTTCCTTTCCCACCTCCAGGACTGTGAACTCCTCAGTGGGTGGGGCCAACCGCCTGGCTCCACCCCACCTGGTGTGGACATCAGCCCCTGGAGGGAGGCAACAAGGATTTTGTGTCTGGTTGATGTGCCTATCTCGGGGTGGGGGTGTCGTGTTGTAGTACCTGTGATGACCTGGCTAGTCCAGGGCGCCACATTCCCCCTTGGTTAAATGCAGACCGTCCGCGGGCTGCCCGTCCATCACCGGTTTTATTTTTCTACTGCAAAAGATATAAAACATGTGAAAACATTCAACAAAAGCATATTTATAAATCTTCCCTTACGGGAGGCAGGTCACTTAAACGTTACAAACCACATAGATATACACTTTTAATAACAAAGGACGGACGGCTTCCGCTCTCCCACCCAAGCAACCTAGCCCTGATGCTGCCCCTAAGAAGTGGGCAGCACCCCTTGACCCCAGTCCAGATCCAGGCTGCCCAAGTCGGAACGGGTACGGTGACTCGCACCCGGCTGTCACTTCAGGGGACCCCACGTCCATGGGGGACCCCTGACCCCCGGAGGATCGCCACCGGTTGCGGTAGTGGCGGGCCTGGGCCATCTCTTTCCTCCAGGCCCATCCTCCAAATCAGCCTCTCCGGAGGCGGCAACGGAAACATGCCCCAACCTATTTACAATCCCACAAGTTCGTGGGGGCCCTGCGAATTCTCAGGCATGTCCATAAGCAGTTTGTTATGCAACGGTACAAAGGGTCCCTACGGGGACTACTTACCGGCAATGGCCGGATCAATCACAGTGCCAATCAGGTAAAAACTTCGATTGATTACTTTCATTCGTTCTCCTATTTACACACTCAACGCATAATGCCCCTAAATGGTAGTTTCCCTGTACCTAAGCGGGGGTCGACCAAGGTTGGGACGTGTGGACCTTCGGGGCCCAATGTCAGTGGTGACAGGCAGTGGGGCAGAGGAAACAACTGGTTCCTCTTCCCGTCTATCGTGCGGGGCAGGCGGAGACATAGGGGAACTGGGTACAGGCGCATCCCTGGGCACTGGCTCATTGTCGGCTACTTCCATCTCTTTTTCCTCCACGGGTTGTGGGAACAATATCACTGGAAGAATCACTGCGCCGTTCTGCGTAGGCCAGTCGGCCGGGAAATCGCCCATCATGGTGTGGATTACCCCTTTCTCTTTCTCCCCAGCCGGCCTGGGGACTGGAGCTTCAGTTGCCACCCTCAATGGCGGTGGGCACCTCTTCAGGTGGTCCCTGGAAACCATGGCCAAAGTCTTCCCCTGGTCACGACTGATCTGGTAGGCCTTCCCATTCTCCAATTCAGTGGGTTGTATGACATACGGGGTCTTCTCCCATTGATCATCCAGCTTATGGGTTCTTCTCTTTCGCTTTAGTACTACATCCCCAGGCTGAAAGGGACCTGCAGGAGCCTTCCTGTTGAAGCACTACTCCTGCTGTCATCGCCTCCGACTCAAGTTCGTTTCTACGTATTCTTGGACCTGTCGCTACTGTGCCCTTCGCCGAGTGTCCCATCCAGCAGTCGAAGGGAGGGCCTCTGGGGCTTCCAAACCCATCTCTAGGTCTACTGGCAGCCGACCAGGCCGAGCTCTCATCAGGTACGCCGGTGTACATTTGGTAGAGCTGGAAGGGATGTTATTGTACATATCGACCAGGTCAGGTAGCTTTTCTGGCCACAGGTTCCGCTCCTCTAGCGGCAATGTCTTGAGGAGACCCAGGACCAGATGGTTCATCTTCTCACACATGCCATTGGTCTGGGCATGGTAAGGCGTGGTCCGAATTTTCTTGCAGCCATACAACTGGCAGAATTCTTGAAACACCTCTGCTTCGAAAGCCGTCCCCGGTCGGTAAGCACCCTCTCCGGGTACCCGTGCGGTCGACAGAAATAGGCCTGGAATGCTCTAGCGGCGGTGCGGCCGGTCAGGTCCTTGACTGGGACAACCACCATGAATCTTGAATAGTGGTCTACAATGGTCAGAGCGTAGGTGTACCCACTTCGGCTAGGGGTGAGCTTCACGTGGTCGAGGGCGACCAGCTTCAGCGGCTGATGCTTAATGATTGGGCGCAGAGGGGCCTTTTGGCTGGCCTCGTCCCTTCTCCTCAGTGCACAGGGACCACATTCTCGGCACCAGGCCTCCACAGACTCCCGCATCCCACTCCAATAGAATCGCTCCCTCAACAGCATCTCCAGCTTCTTCCACCCAAAGTGCCCGGCACCGTCATGGTATGCCCGCAGGACAGTGGGCACGTTAGTCTGGGGAATCACCAGCTGGCGAACCTTCTCGTGGGTCTTTGGGTTGATCAATTCCCAATACAGCTTCCCCTGGTGCAGGTACAGCCGGGCTCGTTCCCTCCACAGTCGTTGGGCCTCGGCTGGGGCGGCAGGGTCTATTCCGGCAGAGCCTTGTTCCACCAGGGTCTTGACCAAGCGGACAGCAGGTGCCTGGTCCTGGGCTTCTTGCCACCCCTGGCTGGGCAGCGGATCTAAGTTCACTTGTTGTTGATGGACATGCAACTTCTCGGCTGGCGGCCGGTGGAACGCAGGCAACTCGATTTCTTCAAGGTCATCATCCGGCCCTTCTCCCAACAGGTGGGGCATCTGGGAGAGTGCGTCTGCATTAGCATTTTTACGGCCGGCTCGGTACTTGATGGTGAAGTCATAATTGACCAACCTGGCCACCCACCGCTGCTCCAATGCACCTAGCTTAGCTGTATCCAGATGGGTTAGCGGGTTATTGTCCGTATAAGCGATGAACTTGGCTGCCGCTAGGTAATGGCGGAATCGCTCGGTGAAGGCCCACACCAGTGCTAAGAGCTCAAGCTTGAAAGAGCTATAGTTCTCAGGATTCCTATCTGTAGGTCGGAGTTTCCGGCTAGCATAAGCGATCACCTTCTCTCTAACGTCCTGGATCTGGGATAGGACGGCTCCCAAGCCTACATTACTGGTATCGGTGTAGAGGATGAATGGGAGACTGTAGTCGGGGTACGCCAGGATTTCTTCCCCGGTCAAGGCCGTCTTCAGCTGGCGGAAGGACGCTTCATGCTTTTCTTCCCACTCCAACGGGGTTCCAGGGGACTTGCCACCCTTGGTCTGTCCCACAAGGAGGTCTTGCATGGGGGCGGCGATCTTCGTGTATCCCTTAATGAAGCGGCGGTAGTAGCCCACCAGACCCAGGAACTGTCTCACCTCCCTCACCGTGGTCGGCCTCGGCCAGTCCTGAATGGCAGTGATCTTTTCGGGATCTGGGGCGACGCCTTCCGCGCCCACCACATGTCCGAGGTACTGCACCTTGGGCTTCAATAGATGGCACTTGGAGGGTTTCAATTTCATCCCGTACTTGGCAAGGGACGCGAACACCTCCGCCAGGTGCTCCAGGTGGGCTTCATACGTCTGTGAGTATACAATTACATCGTCCAGGTACAGCAAGACGGTCTCAAAATTCAGATGTCCCAGACAGCATTCCATCAGCCGTTGGAAGGTTCCAGGGGCGTTGCACAGCCCTAACGGCATGCTGTTGAACTCACAGAGTCCCATGGGTGTAGCGAAGGCGGTTTTCTCACGGTCTTCAGGCACCACGGCCACCTGCCAGTACCCACTGGTGAGGTCAAGGGTAGAGAAGTAGTTAGCGGTTCTCAGCGCGGCCAGGGACTCTTCAATACAGGGCAGAGGATAGGCATCTTTATGCGTTATCTGGTTAATCTTCCGGTAATCCACACACATCTTCATGGTGCCATCCTTCTTCTTTACCAGCACCAGCGGGGCGGCCCAGGGACTGCAGCTATCCCGAATAACCCCCACCTCCTTCATGTTCCTCAACATGTCTTTGGCGCATTGGTAGTGTGTATGGGGGATAGGTCTGTATCTCTCTTTAATGGGGGGATGCTCGCCGGTGGGGATGTGGTGTTGGACCCCTTTAATCCGCCCAAAATCTAGGGAATGTTTGCTGAAAACCTGCTCGTACTCCTGTATCACCCTGTATACCCCTTCTTTGTGATGTGTGGGGGTATCATCAGTGCCTACATGTAACTCTTGACACCACTCATCTAACCGCTCCGGAGATAGGTGGTGACTGGCAGGAGGCGATGAGGTCGGGGGAATGGCCTCCTGGATGATGTGGGGGTCTAGAGTAAGCAGCTTGGCGAGGGTAGCGTATCGGGGAAGTCTAACCTCCTCCTCCTCCCCGCAGTTTAACACCCTTACGGGCACTCTCCC
This sequence comes from Anomaloglossus baeobatrachus, assembly GCF_048569485.1. Taxonomy (NCBI): domain Eukaryota; kingdom Metazoa; phylum Chordata; class Amphibia; order Anura; family Aromobatidae; genus Anomaloglossus; species Anomaloglossus baeobatrachus. Next base: position 683,330,907 of record NC_134354.1, read on the forward strand.
TTTCTTGACGTCTACCACCCCTTGGGCGGCCATTACTGTGGGCCAGTGTTCGGAGGGCATGGGCTCTACCATGGCTGAGTAATCCCGTCCCTGGGGACCTACCGTTGCCCTGCACCAAATCATCATCTCACTCCTGGGATGCACAATCAAAGGGGCCGCATCCATCACTCTCACTCCCCCAATCTCCCCTCCTGTTGAATTCACTTGCTGCCGATACATCAAGGCCCGGATCTCACGCTGCACAGCCCTCTGTCGGCCTCCTGCTGCTGTGGCGGCCAGCTGCTGCAGTAGGGTCAACACCTCACTCATGCAGTGCTCCATCACATTAGTCCCTAGCACTACCTTCGGGTTATGGTCGCTGGGTTCATTCATTATCCCAATCATTCCCTGGTGCCGCAGTTCAGCCCGTCCCACGGTGATGGCCCCTTGTTTGTACCCCACTTGGGTCAAGGGGAGTCCATCGGCTGCGACCAGTGTCATGCTACCGTCTGGGGGGGCAAGCTCATCATTCCCCCAATACAGCTGATACAGTGTGTAGGGTATCGTGGTTACCTGGGATCCAGTGTCCAGGAGTGCCATCAGCGGGATGCCGTCCACTGCCAGAGGGATGATGGGCCGGGCTCCGATGTACCAGTCCCGCCAGTCTGGGGGACCACTGGGTTCTACTCCTGAGGATTGGCCCTTGGCCCCAGGGGTTGCTCGTTTAACGGACACCGTCGGGAGTAGTGGCCGGGCTTGCTGCACCTGTAACAAATTGGAGGTCCATACCGTGAGTCATTGGCCCTTTTCCGCTGCATCCAGGGGACGTCCTCCGGGCTGTCGGCGAGCTGCATCCTCCCCGGGGGCTTGGGTCTCGTCAAAGGCTGGATTGCGGCAAGGATCTTGGCGAGGTCTCCATCCATGCGATGGACCTGGGCAGCCAGCTCCTCCATCATACCGCCAGGGGCTGCAGGCGCCGAGGGAGCGGGAAGAGAAGGGGCTACCACGATGGGAGCCGTCTCAGCTGGCCATGGGGCCATTTCAGGGACGTCGGATGCTGGGGGCTGCAGAGCTTTGATGGCCTGTTCTTTCAGCACGGCAAAGTCCACATTAGGGTGTTCTAGGGCCCACAGCCGGAGCTGCTTGCGGTCCTCCGGGGATCCCATCCCCTGCACAAACTGCTCAACTAACATTTTGTTGCTGTCCACATCATTAATGGTATCCACCCACTTCAGTGTACGGAGGGAGGTTTGCAGGCACAAAGAATAGTCTCTGATACTATCTGCAGGCCGCTGTCGACATTGATAAAACTGCATCCGCAGCTCGGCTTCGGTGCGGGTCTCGAAGGCAATCTGTAGCTTTTCAAAGATAGTGGCCATGGAGGCCCGGTCCCCCTCAGACCAGGTCTCCGTCTCCTGCTCAGCCGCGCCGGTTAGCTGCCCCAACACTACCGCTACACGTTGCTTATCGGTCAGGGGATACAGTTCTAAGACCGGGTTAAGCTTTTTCCGGAAGACCTGTAAAGCATCAGGTTTCTTGTCGTACTGCGGCAGCCAGGTAGCTCGGGGCAGATAGGGCAAGGAGAACGGCATCACCTGAGCAATGGCGGGCGGCCTCCCCTGCTCGTGCGGCCGGAGCACGGCCTGGCCCATTCTCATTCACAGGCGCCGCTGTGGCTGTGACCGCTGCTCCTCCAGCGGGGGCAGACATCTTGTTTCCGCCCCCTTGGTCTTTTCTCAGCACCTCCTCTTCAGGGGCGGAGCTTCGGCTTTCGCGCCTCCACTGCTCGAGAAGACGCTCGAGCGGGAAAATCTTCGCGCCCAAGATGGCAGATTCTGAAATTTTTCGGCCGGACACCGCCGGCGGGAAACAAGGCGCACTTCTATCAGCCGGTAGAACGGTAAGATCCTGTTCGTGACGCCAAGTTGTCGCGGGCGGCGGGGCGCTGCGCTCACCACGCTCGGGTCCAGCGCTGCTGCTGCTCGGTGGCTCGATCCGGGGACTCGAGCGGCACTCCTCGCCTGTGAGTGAAAGGGGGGTAGCCGGTTTGGGGATTTGGTCCGTGACGCCACCCATGGGTTGTGGTGAGGTTGGGCACCACCACTGCTATTGACGGGGATCCCGGGAGCGATGGTAGGGAGCAGCTGGGATGTTGTTTTCCCCTCCGTTGGTAGGGGTTGGTGGTCCCGGGGCCCGGTGAGGTGTCGGGGAGGCAGGGTTGGCAAGGTGCAGGGTCGCATGGACTGTGCAGCGCGGTGCCGGATGGCACGGTAGTACTCACTCAGCCACAAATGGACGCAAAGTCTCTGGTAAACCAAACGGCTGGATGGATGGGTCCCGCAGCCGGCTGCTGTGGTTTTTCCCGGACGGTTGGTGGTGGCTGCCTTTCCCTGCACCTTTGTGTATGTTCGGTCCCGATGGCTTCCCACCGGTAACCCGCTCCCCAGCGTGTATATGTGCCGGAGGAGCCCTTTTGCCCGCAGGCTCTGGCCCTTGGAACTCTAGCTGTGGCGGTAGCTGTATTTCCTTCTGTTGGTTGGACGGTTGCCTTCAATCGGGTCTTGGCTGTTAGGAAACCCCTGGGGTTCTGGTCACTGATGGATTTGACCTTATTAACGGCGACTCCAAGCCTGGTCGGGGTCCGCAGGCCCTGCCGGTTTGTGCTGGCTTCACTTCGCTCCCCGGTTCGGTACCGGCGGGCCACCGCCCGTCCCCGGTCCTACGGTTCCGCGTTGATCTGCCTCTCCTGCAGACGGCCACCACCGTCTGCCAACCTTGCTCTAACTGCCCGGGCCACGTACCCAGACACTGTCAGCTTGCTCCTCCACTACTCCTTCTCACTTTCACTTCCCTAACTGCACTCCACTGACTTCCTTTCCCGCCTCCAGGACTGTAAACTCCTCAGTGGGTCAACCGCCTGGCTCCACCCCACCTGGTGTGGACATCAGCCCCTGGAAGGAGGCAACAAGGATTTTGTGTCTGGCTGATGTGCCTATCTCGGGGTAGGGGTGTCGTGTTGTAGTACCTGTGACGACCTGGCTAGTCCAGGGAGCCACAAATCTACAATTTTCAAAGTCATGAAAATAAAGAACACTCTTTGAATGAGAAGGTGTGTCCAAACTTTTGGTTTGTACTGTGTGTATATATATGTATATACAGTACAGACCAAAATTTTGGACACACCCTATTAAAAAAGTTTAATAGTTTCACACTTTTTTATTAAGTATTTCATTCCACATGTGTTAATTCACAGTTTTGATGCCTTCAATGTGAATCTACAATTTTCAGAGTCATGAAAATAAAGAAAACTCTTTGAATGTGAAGGTCTGTCCAAACTTTTGGTCTGTACTGTATGTATATATATATATATATATATATATATATATAGGCCATAGACCACGTGATGGCCTCTACCAAAATATACACAGATTACTCTTCATCATAAATAGATACAACAAATCACATTATCATACATGATAGCAACTGGGAGTGAAATAAGTTATCAAAAAAATCACACAGGGACGTAAAGATTAGTCATATGGAAAATATTGATAGAAACAATGAGCCACCTTATCCCCAAATTCGGCCTTATAGGTCCAATAGATGACAATATAGTTAACCTTATAGGTCAGATAAATAGTATATACAGTGCATTGTGACATTTGGACTGTAGATCAGCCTGGAAGTGTGAAATGAACTGCAGCAAAAAAGAATGTTATTTATTTTTTAAAAAAATTTTTAAATTGTGAAAAGTTTATTCAGGGGGTCATTTATTATTCAACCCCTCAAACCACAAGAATTCTGTTTGGTTCCCCTAAAGTATTAAGAAGTATTTCAGGCACAAAGAACAATGAGCTTCACATGTTTGGATTAATTATCTCTTTTTCCAGCCTTTTCTGACTAATTAAGACCCTCCCCAAACTTGTGAACAGCACTCATACTTGGTCAACACGGGAAAGACAAAGGAGCATTCCAAGGCCATCAGAGACAAGATCGTGGAGGGTCACAAGGCTGGCAAGGAGTACAAAACCCTTTCCAAGGAATTGGGCCTACCTGTCTCCACTGTTGGGAGCATCATTCAGAAGTGGAAGGCTTATGGAACTACTGTTAGCCTTCCATGGCCTGGACAGCCTTTGAAAGTTTCCACCCGTGCCGAGGCCAGGCTTGTCCGAAGAGTCAAGGCTAACCCAAGGACAACAAGGAAGGAGCTCCGGGAAGATCTCATGGCAGTGGGGACATTGATTTCAGTCAATACCATAAGTAACGTACTCCACCGCAATGGTCTCCGTTCCAGACGAGCCCGTAAGGTAACTTTACTTTCAAAGCGTCATGTCAAGGCTTGTCTACAGTTTGCTCATGATCACTTGGAGGACTCTGAGACAGACTGTTTCAAGGTTCTCTGGTCTGATGAGACCAAGATCGAGATCTTTGGTGCCAACCACACACGTGACGTTTGGAGACTGGATGGCACTGCATACGACCCCAAGAATATGGTGGCAGCATCATGCTGTGGGGCTGTTTCTCAGCCAAGGGGCCTGGCCATCTGGTCCGCATCCATGGGAAGATGGATAGCACGGCCTACCTGGAGATTTTGGCCAAGAACCTCTGCTCCTCCATCAAGGATCTTAAGATGGGTCGTCATTTCATCTTCCAACAAGACAACGACCCAAAGCACACAGCCAAGAAAACCAAGGCCTGGTTCAAGAGGGAAAAAATCAAGGTGTTGCAGTGGCCTAGTCAGTCTCCTGACCTTAACCCAATTGAAAACTTGTGGAAGGAGCTCAAGATTAAAGTCCACATGAGACACCCAAAGAACCTAGATAACTTGGAGAAGATCTGCATGGAGGAGTGGGCCAAGATAACTCCAGAGACCTGTGCCAGCCTGATCAGGTCTTATAAAAGACGATTATTAGCTGTAATTGCAAACAAGGGTTATTCCACAAAATATTAAACCTAGGGGTTGAATAATAATTGACCCACACTTTTATGTTGAAAATTTATTAAAATTTAACTGAGCAACATAACTTGTTGGTTTGTAAGATTTATGCATCTGTAATAAATCCTGCTCTTGTTTGAAGTTTGCAGGCTTTAACTTATTTGCATCTTATCAAACCTGCTAAATCTGCAGGGGGTTGAATACTACTTGTAGGCACTGTAACCTTAGACCAGCGAACGGTGAGGAAAAACCATGTACCTATTGGTTGTGTAGAAGGTACCAATAATATAGTGCACAGCTGGAACCCCCCCACCCCCTGCGAGTGGGTGAAGGCCGGCATGACTTGGGCTGGATGGGAGGTGACCAGGGGGGAGTGGGTGGTGATATAGGGGCCGTTAGGATATATAAGGTTGAGCTGGGGCGGGAGGGACCTTTTAGCCTGCAGCTCCCTGGGGATTGTCCCGCCCACCATCCAATGTTTGCAGGGTCATGGTGACTGTGGAAGTTGGAGTGGGTCCTCGAAGTTGGTGTAAATTGGATTAGGGGTCCAGTGAGATGTAGATCCCTTTAATTTTTTGGTTTGGTGGGTGGTCTGGTGATTTTGGGGGAACGCCGGCTATGAATTGTCGGCTCCCTTCTGTGGTAGATTTAACTCTTCCTCCTCCCGTTTTACATTGGTGCTCCCGAGTTGGTGGTTGCGGCTTGGAGTAAGTTGGTTCAGGGGGAAGGTAAAGTTTGGGTATTAGTAATAACCAGACGTGTGGGCTTCGGGGACCACACCCCTATTAATGTTCTTAATGTTCTTTGTTATTTATGTTTTAAATAAAGGCTGCTGTGGCCATTTCATCCAGCTTCGTGCTGTGGTTATTTCGTAGTGGGTAAGTTAATATGGTGGTGAAGAGAGGTGAAGTAGGGGTCACCGGAACTCCACTATGCCAAAGTCATGCAACCATAATTATATAACTTATGCACAATTCATAATATGAGCCTCATACCATTATATGATGCAAGTGATCTATCTACTAAATGCCCAAAAATACACACAATTAGTACTGGCACATGTAGAAAGTTAGAAATAATTGTTTAAGCTCACTGCTCCGAAGGTTAGCCCAAATAGGGCCAAAAATTTATGTAAGGCATAACTATGTATATATACAAAAAAGGTGGTTAATCCCTGAGGTCACACATAGTTACTAACCTGGCCCGGTATCACTTTGCAGTTGTCACAGGCAAGTATGTGAGCAGGGAAACCATGCATGAGGGTGAGACGCCCTGGCAAAACCAGGTAGTCACAGAAGTAGTCCACCCTCCTTGATTCCAACACAACAGCCTGGTACAACACCCTGGTACAACACACAGCCATTAAAGCCTAGCCACCCCCTCATGACAATAGGGACACAGCAATAGGCAGGACTAGGTGGATGGGAGCGCCCACCTAGGGGTCCTGAGGTGTCAGGGGCGGGAACAAGACAGTCGAAGTAAGTAGTCTAGTCTGGACAGTTGAAGTTGACAGTTGACAGCGGAGTCAGGGGTTGGGGCCCCTGGACTACCGGACTACGTGGCAGATGGCAAACAGGACCATAGGCGACGGAGATCCGGTCACGGGAGACCTTAAGTGGACCGGGGCAGTGTTGCAGACCGCCGGTGCAGACAGCGGGAATCCAGTCCGGAGGCCATGCACAGTCGGGGTACCTGGACCATAGGACGAGGATGTTGAAAGCCCCCTTGTTAATTGACCAGTTGGGGACAAGGTTTCAGGCCTTGTTCCACAGAAGCCCAGAGAGGGAAAGAGAAGCCCGACGCGGGGGATAGGGTGTTCGTCAGAACCCACAGAAATCCCAAGGGTCAGATTTCGCGGGCCACAGCTCCCAAACATACACAGTACCGGGAGTGGACTTCCCCGTTCCAAGCAGAGTTGTCCCTGAGAAGACACAGACACTGAGTGCAGGAGGAAGGGACCCCTGTTTGCTACACCCATGTGTGGGACCCGAATACACCCGCCAAAGGCGACCGGTCACTGGCAACTTGGTTAACCACTGGACTTGTGTGAGATTCTTTGAACTGTGAGTACAGCATTGATCCCTGGTCTAGTCCGGCATGCCACTTCCAGCAGCTATTACTCCCGTGTACCTGGGCCCCGGGACTACACCTCCCCTACCCGTGGAGGGGATGCCAACTTGCTGCCCCGCTCCATCAGCCCCGGGTGCCCCATCACCAGGCAGCGGCGGTGGTGCTACCAATACCTCACCGCAACCCACGGGTGGCGTCACCGACACATCAATCCCCTGTAAATACTCCCTTCCTACGGTTGTGAGGACGGACAGCCGTGCGAGCCCGGGTCCGGTCACCACTCGAGCCACAGTAACGAACCCGGATCCGAGCGGCCCCTGCAGCGGCAGCAGTCCCCGTCCACAACAAAGGAGACGGAGAACCCAAGATATATTGACATAAACCAGTAAAGAGCAAAGAAGCAGGGAGTGCTTCAATAAGGAGGGTCGTGGAAAGAGCCCCACACGTTACACTGTATAGCAGCTTCATCAGGGGAATAATGCATGGATCCAAATGAAGTCATATATATATATAGCCAGATAATAATACCAATTGATCAATAAATAAATTATCCTACCAGTGAGTAGGAGACCGCAGATGCAGGAAGTAAGATGACATCATGGATGACAGGATATGCCAATACTTAAGATGAGGCAGTGGTGTACAATTATAACCGCACATGTGTGATTGTGTCATCATTACAGGACCGGATACAGAGCATTAGAGAGCGGCGCACATTCAGGTCACATGTGCGGAAGTGAAGTAAAGCAGAACACTTCATCAGTTCACTGCCCTTGCGCAGAGTATCCAGACCACCAACCCCATATGCGCACGTCATCAGCTTAATGCACGGTAAAGAAAGACATAGGAACACATGTGCAGGTGCGAACAAATTTCAGATTCCATATGCAAAGGGAGTATCAGAGCAAAGAAAATCATTGTAGTATTTCCGTTTTATCCCTATATACAGTAACTGTAGAAATAAAACTTTTGCATCAATCCACCTAATTGCAATATGGATTCTGTCATATACACTATGTACAGGTATGGAAGAAAAGATAAAGCACATTAACATGTTATGCATATTTATAAGGCTTTTAATGGACGCACAGTCTGTGATATATCATATAGATAACCACAAATACATAATAATTTTTAAATAATGGTCATTGAACAAGCTGGTATGCATACAATTAGCCAAAAACTACACTGAGCACCCCAAATCAACCTACAAGTACGTGCGCAGAAATGTGATCAAACACATTACATAGTGATACTGCAGGTTAGCACGACAGGATCGAAACTAAGGCGGGCTTTGCACACTACGAAATCGCAGGCCGATGCTGCGATGCCGAGTGCGATAGTCCCCGCCCCCGTCGCAGCAGCGATATGTGGTGATAGCTGGCGTAGCGAAAGTTATCGCTACCCTAGCTTCACACACACACTCACCTGTCGTGCGACGTCCCTGTGGCCGTCGACCCGCCTCCTTGTTAAGGGGGCGGATCGTGCGGCGTCACTGCGACGTCACACGGCAGGCGGCCAATCGGAGCGGAGGGGCGGAGATGAGCAGGATGTAAACATCCTGCCCAACTCCTTCCTTCCGCATATCCTACGGAAGCCGCAGTGACGCCGGTAGGAGATGTTCCTCGCTCCTGCGGCTTCACACACAGCGATGTGTGCTGCCGCAGGAGCGAGGAACAACATCGGACCATCGCGTCGGCGTAATTATGAATTACGCCAACGCTGTACCGATGATACGATTACGACGCTTTTGCGCTCGTTAATCGTATCATCCAGGCTTTACACACTGTGATGTCGCATGCGATGCCGGATGTGCGTCACTTTCAATTTGACCCCACCGACATCGCACCTGCGATGTCGCAGTGTGCAAAGTGCCCCTTAGTCAACACCATTGGTCATCTATATTGGATATTGGTATAAATATCAAGGGACTCATGTGTTTATATCAATATGAACACTGGGAAAAATCAAAGTTATGATATCTAAAGTTCCAAATAATCATACCCATAACACACCAATGTATATATGAATAGATTAATTCTGTACAGAAGAAGAAAAGATGTATAGTATATCTAGGTCAGGCTGAAAATCAAGGGATGTAATATGTAACCAATTGGTTACAGAACCCACGTTTATAAAAAATAAGTCTATTTGAAGTAATCAAAATATGTAAGAAGGTTCAATAATCTGACCATATCAGGCGGAAGAAGACTATTCCAACATATATAGATCAGAGGATGTAATATACAACCAAACGATTATAAAATCCACGTTTATAGAAAATACATCTGTTTGAAGTGACCAAAGCATGTAAAAAGGTACAATAGTCCAACTGTATTAGGGGTAAGAAAACATTCTTCTCTATTCATCCAGTCTGTAGTTGTTGAAGGAAATCCATCCTTAATGAGAGGAGTCCAATCGAATCATGTTATTGGATCATGAACATGTGACAGAGTAGAACATAGTGTTTCAAGGTCGTTCATCCCCAGGTCACGAGCACACTGATGTTATGGGATCAGGAATTTAGATATGTCCCTTGTGCCTTAGGAAGGAGGAAATAACAATCCAAGGGCTGTAGAAAATGAAGGAATAAATAGTATATTAATGAAAATCATCAAAGAGTGCATATCAAGGATTAATTTAATAAGAGCTAACCCAGGAAGCCAATGTATAGAAGCTCCTCATTCAGTCCCATAGGCGTCAAGGATTTAAGGTGACATATCCACCTGGCTTCCGCACATAGCAAGGGTTTATGTAAAGATCTTTCTCTACCGGTCTCTTGAATCCTTTGCAGGCCAAAGACTTGCATATTTCTACCAGACCCATGATGGTTTTGTAAGAAATTAGATGCCACTGAGGTGATGATTTTACCTTTTTTCAGATCCGAACTGGCTAAATTAATGGTAGAAATATGCTTTTGGACCTCTCAGGAATTGAGGAAAAGAATCCAAAAGAAAATTTCTACCATTAATTTAGTGTGCAGTGTGTGGAACTCACAGGAATGTAGTTGTACATGTCTACTAAGTCAGGTAGATTTTCTGGCCACATGTTTCTCTCTTCTAATGGCAGTGTCTTCAATAAGTTGATGACTAGATTATTCATCTTCTCACACATACCGTTAGCTTGTGGATGGTAAGGTGTAGTGCGGATCTTTTTACAGCCATACAGGTTGCAGAACTGTTGAAATACCTCCGCTTTAAAAGCTGGACCTTGATCTCTCAATACCTGTTCTGGGTATCCGTGAGGTCTACAAAAGTAAGCCTGGAAGGTTTTTGCTGCAGTTCTTGCTGTCAAGTCCTTTACTGGTAGGATCACTTAGGATCTGGAGTAATGATTTACCATGGTGAGAGCATATGTATAGCCTGTTCAACTTGGTGTTAACTTCACATGGTCCAGGGCGAGAATCTCCAATGGCTGCTTGGTGACAATGGGTCGCAGTGGTGCTCTTTGGTTGTTACAATCCTTCCTCCTCAGAGCGCAAGGACCTCAGTTTCTGCACCATTATTCTATGGTGGGTAAGTAGAACCGATCCCACAGTAACGCTTCTAACTTCTTCCATCCGAAGTGTCCTGCTCGATCGTGGTAAGCTTCCAGCACCATCTGGAAGTGTCTTTTGGGTATTACCACTTGACACACCCTTTCATGGGTTTTGGGGTTGGTGATGCTTCTGCACAGTTTACCTTGATGGATGTATAACCTGCTCCTTTCCTTCCAGAGATGTTGAGCTTCTGGTGGAGCGTCAGGAGTGGACCTAGGCACGAACCTGGTTGGGTCAACAGTTCCTTGACCAGTCCAACCGCAGGGTCACTGTCCTGTGTTTGTTTCCATCCATGATGAGGCAGTGGATTCAATGCAGCCTCCTGGTGCCGGCTACAGGACTGTTGGTTTAAAGAAACACTGTGATGGTGGAAAGTAGGCAACTCAATCTCCTCCAGCTCATCGATGTCTTCTCCCTCATCTGACAGGTGAGGCATCCTGGATAATGCATCTGCATTGGCGTTCTTGCGACCAGCCCCATACTTGATGGTGAAATCATAGTTCGCTAGTCGAGCCACCCAGCGTTGTTCCAACGCACCCAGCTTTATCGTATCAAAATAAGTCAGGGGATTATTGTCTTTGAAGACGGTGAACTTTGCAGCTGCCAGATAGTGCTTAAACCATTCTGTCACTACTCAGACCAAGGCCAGGTACTCCAGCTTGAAGGAGCTGTAATTTTCAGGGTTCCTCTCAGTAGGACGGAGGATCCTGCTTGCATAGGCAATCACTCTTTCTTTGCCATTCTGCACTTGAGATCGCACAGCTCCCAATCCCATGTTGCTGGCATTGGTATACAGCACAAAGGGGAGGTTGTATTCAGGATACGCCAGAATTTCATCACCTGTCAAGGCCCACTTCATCTGTCTAAAGGAATTCTCCTCTCCTTTACCCCATTCAAATGGAGGACCAGAAGTCTTGCCCTTTTTGGCCTGGCCTACCAGGAGTTCTTGCAAAGGTGCTGCTATCTTTGTATAGCCCTTTATGAACCTCCTGTAGTATCCTACCAGGCCCAGTAACTGACGTATCTCTGTGACGGTGGTCGGTCTTGGTCAGTTCTTGATGGCTGTAATCTTTTCAGGGTCTGGTGCCACTTCTTCGGCACGGACCACATGCCCGAGATACTGGACCTTGGGTTTCAACAGATGACACTTGCACAACTTCATCCCGTACTTTGACAACGCTTCAAATACCTAAGCTAGATGTTCAAGGTGTTCCTCGTAGGTCTTTGAGTACACAATAACATCATCCAGGTAAAGCAGTACTGTCTCAAAGTAGCGGTGTCCTAGGCAGCATTCCATTAATCTTTGGAATGTTCCCGGTGCATTACACAGTCTAAACAGCATGCTATTAAACTCACACAAGCCCATCGGTGTTGCAAATGCAGTCTTCTCCCGAACCTCTTCGGCGACAGAGACCTGCCAATAGCCACTGGTGAGATCTAGGGTAGAGAAATAGTTAGCAGCCTTCAGTGCAGACAGCGACTCTTCTATGCGGGGTAGCGGATAAGCATCCTTGTGTGTTATTCGATTGATTTTCCTATAGTCCACGCACATCTTCATGGTGCCATCCTTGTTTTTTACTATAGGTGGAGCTTCCCAGGGGCTACAACTATCTCTAATAACCCCAGGCTCCTTCATGTTCCTCAACATTTCCTTGGCACACTGGTAGTGAGTGAGTGGTATAGGTCTGTATCTTTCCTTGATAGGGGGATGATCTCCTGTGGGTATGTGATGATGTACCCCTTTGATCCTCCCAAAGTCTAGTGGATGCTTACTGAAAACCTGTTCGTATTCATTCATTTACCGGTAGACTCCATGTTTCTGATGTGTAAGAGTGGAATTTGTACCTACATGCAGTTCCTGACATCAACCCTCTAACTGCTTTTGGGGGTGATCATCTTCTGCCTGTTCTGATGGGGTCAGGGGGTTCTACTGCCTGGATACACTCTTCTGTGACAGTGAACAGTTTGGCAATGGTAGCGTACAAGGGCAATCTGGTTTTCTCCTCCCCACAATTTAACACACTCACGGGCACGCTTCCCTTGCGAACATCAACTACTCCCCTGGCGGTTAAGACAGTAGACCAATTTTCTGAGTACACGGGCTTCACCACTGCCTGGTAATCCTGCCCCTTAAGGCCCACTGCCGCTTGACACCATATCATCATCTCACTTCGTGGGGGTATCACAATAGGGCCGGAGTCTATTACCCGTAAATTACCGATTTCCCCACCAGATAGGTTTACCTGTTGTCTCTGCAGGAGGGCTTTGATTTATCTTTGCAGGACTCTCCGCTGCCCAGCACCTGCAGTTTCAGCAATCTGTTGGAGTAAGTACACCACTTCCCCCAGACAATTTTCAATCACATTAGTTCCCAGAATCAGCTTTGGATTCTTATCACTGGCATCAGTTTTGACTACAATCAACCCTTGGCCTTTTAACTGTACCCTTCCACCTTTATGGTTACCTCCTTAAACCCAATCTGAGTCACTGGTAAATCAATTAACAGCATAAATAGTGAGGCCCGAGTCTGGCCGGGTAAGTTCAGCATCTGACCAAAATCTCTTATAGAGTACAAACGGAATGGTTTTTACCTGCGAGTTGGTGTCCAACAACGCAGAGGTGGGAATTCCGTCCAGGGTGATGGTCAGAATGGTCATCCTCCCACAAACTAGTCACGCCAGTCAGATGGGCCTTGTCATCTTATTCCTGGGGTTTGGCTCTTGACCCCAGGGATTACTGGTTTAAAGCACACACTAGTGCAAAATGGCTTGTTGCAACGACGGCAGATGTGTTGTCCAGACGTATCATAGCGATCGCTGCTCCTCCCTCTGTACGATGGGATCCTCCTTCCTCGCATCCATGGGACATCCTCAGGGCAGTCGACTAGCTGGATCTTCTCCTCCGGCTTGAGTTCTGGCTGGAGCTGCATCACCTTTGGATCATAGCCACATCCTTGCTCAGCTGTTGCACTTGGGAAGAAAAGTCAGTTCGAGCACCAAGGGGCGCTGCCTGTCTGTTAGCCTCTACCACGGTTAAGGAGGAGGGCTCCACTCTGATAAGTCAGGCGCTGGCTTGCCAGGACTGGGGGGCAGAAGAGTCTGTGGTCGCAGGGGATTGCAGGACCTTTATGGCCCGGTCCTTTAGAACTGCAAAGTCCACATTTGGATGTTCCAGGGCCCACGGACACAGCTGCTTGTGGTCCTCCACTGATTGTAACCCCTGCGGGAACTGCTCAGTCATCATCTTGTTCCCTTCCAGATCACTGATGGGGTCTACATGTTTCAAGGTCCGCAGTGCTGCTTGTAATCTTGGGGCATAAGGGTGCTTTACATGCTGAGACATCGCTAGTGATTGCTAGCGATGTGCGCGATAGCACCCGCCCCCGTCGTTCGTTTTGTGCTACTGCCGTAGCGAACATTATCGCTACGGCAGCGTGACACGCACATACCTTGTCAGCGACGTCGCTGTGACCGCCGAACAATCCCTCCCTCAAGGGGGAGTTGTGTTCGGCGTCATAGCTACATCACTACGGCATCACTAAGCGGCCAGCCAATAGAAGCGGAGGGGTGGAGATAAGCAGGACGTAACATCCCGCCCACCTCCTTCCTTCCTCATTGCCGGTGGACACAGGTAAGGAGATGTTCATCGTTCCTGCAGTGTCACACACAGCGATGTGTGGTGCCGCAGGAACGATGAACAACATCGTACCTGTGGTAGCAACGATATTAAGGAAAGGAGCGACGTGTCAACGATCACTGATTTTGAATGAATTTTCGATCGTTGATCGTCACTCCTTGCTGTCACACGCTGCGATGTCACTATCGGCGCCGGATGTGCATCTCTAACAACGTGACCCCGACGATATATCGGTAGCGATGTCGCAGCGTGTAAAGCACCCTATAGTCTCTGATACTATCCTGGGACCGCTGCTTTCAATTGTAAAATCCCATTCTCAGCTCGACCTCTGTACGGGTTTCAAAAAACAATCTTTAGCTTTTCGAAGATAGTGTTCACTGATCCCCGGTCGTCATCTGACCAGGTCCCTATTTTCAGCTTCGCTGCACTCATTAACTGTCCCAGCACCACAGACGCTCTTTGCTTGCCGGTGATTGCATACATGTCCAGTACAGTGCAAATTTTCTTTTTGAACCCGAGTAAGACATCCGGCTTACCATCATACTGGGGCAGCCACGCCGCTCCTGGGAATTACGGCAGGGTGATCGGCATGATCGGTGCAATTGCCCCGGCTCCGGGCGCTGCCGCTTGTGTCACCGGAGCAGGTCCCGCTGCATTCCCGTCGTCTTCTGCCTACATTTTTCCCGTTCCCCTTGGTTTTTCTCACCACTCTCGCAGGAACTGGAGCACTTCGGGAGCTTCCGAGTCAGGTCGCTGCCCCCTTCCGCCAGCGCTTGCAGGAGTTATGGGCGTGATCCCCTTTCACGCCTTTTTCACCACAGTGATGGCACAGTTGCTTTTTATCACAAAATGACGACAGTTGCACAAGTCACAAAAACAGTCCATAAGGCGCACGTCACCCGGTTTTAACGGGTCTAGTCCAATCCTGTTTGTGATGCCATGAAAAGCTGTGTCACTCCAGGGCTTTGGGGTACTCGGTCCCGGGCCGTATATTTACGGGGAACAGTTCACTCGCCGTTGCCCGGTTCCGTGACCCTGGGGTTGCTTTTTTAAAGGGGAATTATATACAGGGGATTGTTCAATAAAGTTTATGTTGTGAAGCCACTTGCGGGTTGCGGTTATAGAGATAGGACCGCCGGTCTATCACAGTATGTGATATCACAGTATATGCACAGTCTCTCCACTGGGGCTGATGTTGACGGCAGTCTGGATGTTGGGCCCTCTGCAAGTAGGGTCGGGGCCCCAGGGGGTAGGTGATGGAGTTAGCTCACGGATAAAAAAAATGGTCTCTTTTTTTCTTGTGCTTAAAATAAAAAAATGTACCAGTCTGGATGAGATCATATTTTGTGGGGGGCACAAGGGGGACAGAGTTACTATGAGGAGGCACTAAAGAGGCATATACTTATGTACCGCCCCGAGGCTTGGCCGCTCGGATCCAGGCTCGTCGGTGGGTGGCTCGAGCTGCCCTCGGACCCGGGGGTCAAGTCGCTCTGAAGGGATGCTGGCGCTATGTGAGAGGTGTTGTTCAGTGGGGAGGTCCACGGCCGAGGCCGCGGTTGTTTGTTGGGGGGTTAAGTTCGTGACGCCACCCACGGGTTGTAGTGAATGGATGGACACCACCGCTGCCGTTGACTAGGCTCCCAGAGACGGTGTTGCACAGCTTGGTGTTGACCCTTCCGTGGGTAGGGGGTGATGGTCCCGGGGGCCCGAGGAAGGTGCTGAGGCGGGGGGATGGATGCGTGCTGGCGTGTCGGTGCGGTGCGCGGCCCGAGGGCACTGTTGTACTAACTATTACAGACACACTGGAGTCTCTGCTAAACCAAACAAGATGGTAGACGGTACCCGCAGCCGACTGCGCATTCCCCTTTTCCAAGTTGGTGGTTTCCGCCTTTCTCCTGCACCTCGCTTTTAGTAGAATGGTGACTCCTATGCCTGAGCAACGGTAGTCCGCTCCCCAGCTTTGTGTGTGCCGGTAGAGCCCTTTTGCCTGCAGACGCTGGTCTGTGGGATCTCGATGCCTGGGCGGTGGCTCTCTATCCCTATGGTTGGGCTGTTGTCTTCAGTCGGGTCTTGGGTGGGAAAGGACCTAAAGTCCAGACCCCAATCAATGAATTTGACTCGGTCCAGTGGCTTCTGGGCCTCTTACTGGGTCTGAGTACCCCTCCTGGTGCTCCGGTTTCCAATCAGTTCCCTGGTTTGGTACCGGCGGGCGACTACCCGGTCCCGGTCCCTTACGGTTCCACCAGCTGTAATCCCAGCTCCTGCAGCCGGCCACCACTGTCTGCCTCCTAGCCAGAGGTGACTGGGCTCCAACCCAGACACCTGGTGTTAGACTGTGGCAGACCTGGACACAGGTCTGCACTTGAACTCCACTCCACTTCACTGTCAAAACTAATCTACTCTGTTTTTCCTGCCTCAGGGTCTGTGAACTCCTTGGTGGGCGTGGCCAACCACCTGCCTCCGCCCCCTGGTGTGGACATCAAACCCTGAGGGAGGTGACTAGGGTTTGTAGGTTGGCTGCTGATACCTTATTAGGGGCTGGTGTTTGTGCAAGGGCCTAGCTGTGACTACCTGGCTAGTCCAGGGCGTCACACTTACTGTATGCCAAAATGTAGAAGGTGATCTAACATTATCCAATTTACGTAATAAAGACTTCAAATTTATGTATAAATAAATACAATGAAAAGTAGATGAAACTATATAGAACATGTAGGAGGCAAAAATTGTGACATTTTCATTATTCAAATCGGTGGATACTGGAACAAGTTCTACATTTTAGTTTGCAAATATTTGCCCAGGAACCAGCCTGGAGCTCATGCATGCACTATATACTATATATATATATATATATATATATATATATATATATATATATATATATATATATATATATATATATATATATATATATATATATTAATTCATTTACTGGGTAGGGCACTAGGGGGCGTTAGCACTATACCTACACAGTCTGTGCAAGTGCAGTTTTTCACAGACTGGCCTCTATAGGAAGCAATATAAACCCAGAATGTTATGTGATGTAAAATATTGAATAACAAGTTGTGGTGGTACATACAGCTGATTCTATACATAAGGCAACTCTACAGCTGTAATTGTGTATGACCTGTGTTGAGGATTCACTCACATGTGTTTACCCTTGTGTTTTGAGTCCTTGAAATGCCTATGACTAGACAGAATATGATTCATTCATGTGAGCTTTAATGAGAAAAAAAATGGTTTTGCAATCTGTTAAAAGGAATCTATTAGCAGGTTTTTGCTATGTAATCTGAAGATAGCATGCTATAGGGGTTAAAATACAAAATTCAGGGATGTGTCTATTATCAAGATGCCTACTGTTGTTTACTTACAATAATTGTTTTAGCACCAGAACCTAATTATTGCTTGGGCTACATTGTCTTGTGCCTAGTATTCCGACATGCCCCCTCCTCTGATAAGCAGCTCATTTCTATCGACATAGAGTAGCTGTCACGCTCCCCGGGTCCTCTGCTCCGCTCGCCGGCTCACCTGCCACGCTCCCCGCTCTCCAGCCTCCAGTCCCAGCGCTTCCCAGGCCCCCTGGTCCCCGCTCCCGGCGCCCGTCGGCTTCCCAGTCCATGGCCGGCTCTGCTGCGTCCTCCTCTCAGCTTCCTGTGTTGGCTTCTGGCACCCGGGCCGCGCGCATGCGCATTAGGGCGCGCGCGCGGTCACTGACCCTTTCTTAAAGGGCCAGTGTCCACGAACAGGAAATGATGCACACAGGTACAGGGTATATAGGGGGTTAATGTCCAAGGGAGCGGGGCCTGTTCTTACTGTTAGGGCCAGATGGACGGGCAGACCCGGGAGGTGGATCCACTGGGCCGAACTCCCCGATGAGGGAAAGGAGTCCGGTAGCCGGAGCACTTTAGGTAGCAGAACAGTCCGTGCACTGGAAGACAATGGAGAAGTCCCTGGGACCACGAGGTCACTGATGGTGGTCCGGGTGACGGAGCTTAGGTTCGGAAGCCGTGATGATGTCAGGCGGGGTCCGGAACCGTTGGAGCGAGATGACGGGTCACCGCAGGGAACCGAGATGGTGCGGACTGTCAGGATGGCAGATGGGCAGCGTTCGGGGTTCGAGACACAGCAGGACCGGATGGCGATGCAGGATCGGCTCTAGAAGACAGAGAGGTAAGTATCTCACAGAACACAAGGAGACCTGACTCCTAGCTTGGGAAAACACGAAGAACAGGCCATGGATCCCGCCGAAGCACTAGCGGCCTTGCATGAGGAACTCCAACGCCAGCGTGAGACTCAGACCCGCATGCTGAACTTTATGACTTCCGTGGACGCCCGCTTGAATACGCTACAAGCCTCGGTCACATCTTCAGCGTCCCGGGCCTCCACTAGTCAATCCACGGCCCCCGCTCCCGTGGCAGCCTCCTCGGATGCTTCCAGACTGCGTTTGGCCTCACCACCCCGGTACGCCGGAGATCCCAAGACCTGCAGGGGGTTTATAAACCAATGCTCCCTCCATTTCACGCAGCTGCCACATTTGTTTGCCTCCGACCAAGCCAAGGTCGCCTTCATCATGTCTCACCTAGAGGGCGAGGCACTGGCGTGGATGAACCCCTTGTGGGAGAAGGAGGACCCTATGACCAAGAACCTCCAGGACTTCCTACAGGCCTTTCGCAGCACCTTTGACGAACCCGGACGCGCCTCCGCGTCTGCTTCATCTCTTCTCCGGTTACGTCAGGGAACTCTGACGGTGGGTCAATACGCCATCCGTTTCCGCACCTTGGCTTCAGAACTCGGGTGGAATAACGAGGCCCTAACCGCCGCCTTCTGGGAAGGACTCTCGGGTCGAATCAAGGATGAGCTGGCTGGACGTGACGTACCGTCCACCCTGGATGCCCTGATTACCCTAGCGACTCGAGTGGACATACGCTTCCAGGAGCGGTCCAAAGAGGTGTCCCGTGAGAGACGTCCGGTACGGCATTCCTCTCCTCCACAGAAGCCCGCTGTACTCCAGTCAACGGCCTCAGGCGTCTCCATCCATGAGCCCATGCAGATCGACCGTGTGCGACAGTCGGAACAACGTCGAGCAGAGCGGCTCGCCAAGGGTCTCTGCTTCTACTGCGGAGAAAGCACAGACCTGCTACGCGCCTGTCCTGAGAGGCCGGGAAACTCCAAAGCCTAGGGTTGGTAGGAGAGGCCACCCTAGGTGCTGGGACTCTCTCAGACCCGGTTACATGGACTGTGCAAGTGACAACGGGAGAGACGCGGTTTACGGCTGAGGCGTACCTCGATTCTGGGGCAGCAGGCAATTTCATCCAGCAGGCCACGGTGGACAAGTACCAGGTGCCTGTTACTCCACTCGCCAAACCTCTTGTGATTGCCTCTGTGGATGGGAGACCCCTCTCTGACACCATCTCCTGGATCACCAAGCCGCTTGAACTGCGTATCGGTGCTCTGCACACCGAGAACATCGCTCTCTACGTCCTCCCACATATGTCACATCAAATCCTGCTGGGCCTTCCCTGGTTGCGGACACACGAGCCTTCTGTCAGCTGGGGCACTGGCGATATCACTCGATGGGGGTCTTCTTGCCATAAGAAGTGTCTGAAGACCATACAACCTATCCGGCGACCTCCGGTTCCCGAGTCCCTACCGGGACTGCCTTCAGCCTATTGGTCCTTCGTGGACGTCTTTGATAAGAAGGAGTCCGAAGTACTTCCGCCACATCGTCCTTACGATTGTGCCATTGACCTGCTCCCGGGAACTACACCACCTCGAGGACGGATATATCCACTGTCTCCAGCCGAAACAAGAGCCATGTCTACGTACATCACAGAGAGCCTGGCTAAGGGATTCATTCGGAGATCCTCCTCTCCTGCTGGAGCAGGCTTCTTCTTCGTAAAGAAGAAAGAGGGCGACCTACGCCCATGTATAGACTACCGGGGATTGAACCTAATCACCGTAAAGAACAAGTACCCCCTGCCGCTCATCCCCGAATTGTTTGATCGGCTCAGAGGAGCTCGTGTGTTCACCAAGTTGGATCTTCGGGGTGCCTACAACCTGGTCCGTATCCGCTCAGGGTATGAATGGAAGACCGCGTTCAACACTCGCGATGGGCATTATGAATACTGCGTGATGCCCTTCGGCCTGTGTAACGCACCAGCAGTCTTCCAAGAATTAGTGAACGATGTGTTCCGGGACCTTCTCTACGTTTGTGTGGTGGTATATCTGGATGACATCCTTGTCTTCTCTCCGGACCTCCAGACCCACCGAGAGAACGTGCAACTGGTCCTACAAAGACTGAGAGAGAATCGTCTGTACGCCAAGTACGAGAAGTGTGTCTTCGAACAGTCTTCTCTCCCCTTCCTGGGGTACCTCATCACCGACACCGGACTGCAGATGGATCCAAAGAAGGTCTCTTCCGTTCTCAACTGGCCTCCCCTTTCTGGACTGAAGGCAATCCAGCGCTTTCTGGGATTCGCCAACTATTACCGCCAGTTCATTCCTCACTTCTCGGCTCTGACTGCTCCTCTCTCCGCCTTGACCAAGAAGGGGGCTAATCCAAAGGACTGGTCACCTGCGGCCGACGCCGCGTTTGGCTCTCTAAAGCGAGCCTTTGCCTCCTCTCCTGTACTCCACCGTCCAGAGTTAAACCGCCAGTTCACCTTGGAGGTGGATGCCTCCTCCTCGGGAGCCGGAGCAGTACTCATGCAGAAGTCCTCCTCCGGGAAGATGGTGACTTGCGGTTTCTTCTCCAAGAGCTTCTCAGCGCCTGAACGCAATTACACCATCGGTGACCGAGAGCTATTGGCGGTCAAACTGGCTCTGGAAGAATGGCGCTATCTTCTGGAAGGAGCAGTGTACCCCGTCATTATTTACACGGACCACAAAAACCTGGAATACCTGCGGACTGCTCAGCGACTGAACCCACGGCAAGCCAGGTGGTCCTTGTTCTTTGCCCGGTTCGACTTCCAGCTTCATTTCCGACCCGCGAACAAGAATGTACGCGCTGATGCCTTATCTAGGTCTTTCATGCCCATGGAGCAGGAGGAAGAGACATCTCAACCCATCATCTGTCCAAGTAAGATTATTCCAGTGGCTCCTGTCACCCTGGCCCAGATACCGCCTGGGAAGACCTATGTCTCTGAGACTGACAGGCAAAAAGTGTTACACTGGGGCCATGCCTCGAAAACAGCCGGTCATGCAGGTCAGAAGAAAACATGGACTGCGATTGTGCGTCATTACTGGTGGCCATCCCTTCGCACGGACGTCGCCTCTTTTGTCTCTGCCTGCTCCTCCTGTGCCAGGAACAAGACTCCCAAACACCTGCCATATGGCCGTCTTCATCCTCTGCCCATACCCTCAGTTCCCTGGCAACACATAGCGATGGACTTTATTACGGACTTGCCATTGTCCTCCAGACACACAGTCATATGGGTCGTGGTGGATCGGTTCTCTAAAATGGCCCATTTCGTTCCTATGGCTGGACTGCCCTCTGCCCAGGAACTAGCGGACGCTTATATACATCACATCTTCCGCTTGCATGGCTTTCCATCACACATCGTGTCCGATAGAGGAACTCAGTTCACCTCCCGCTTCTGGAGGGCTCTCTGTAAACATCTGGGAGTGACTTTGGACTTTTCTTCGGCCTACCATCCTCAGTCGAACGGCCAAGTGGAACGGGTCAATCAGATATTGACCTCTTTCTTACGTCACTATGTCAACGCCCATCATGACGATTGGTCCACGCTTCTTCCTTGGGCTGAATTCTCCCATAATCACCACGTCAGTGAGTCCTCCTCCAGTTCTCCCTTCCATGTCGTCTACGGACTTCAGCCGTCTGTCCCATTGCCGGTATCCTCTTCCTCGGACATCCCTGCTGCTGATGCAGTGCTTCGTGACTTTGCTACCATTTGGGACTCAGTTAAGGCGTCCCTTGCACGTGCATCCCTGCGGATGAAGAGACACGCGGACAAGAGACGTCTGGATCTTCCGTGTTTCTCTCCGGGAGATCTCGTCTGGCTTGCTTCCAAGTACATCCGACTGAAGATACCATCCTACAAGCTGGGACCTCGCTACATCGGACCATTTAAAGTCCTCGGCAAGATCAATGAGGTCTCCTACAAACTGCAGCTCCCGGCCACGATGAGGATACCCAACTCCTTCCACGTCTCTCTGCTCAAGCCGGTTGTCCTTGGTCCCTTCTCCGCTGCCGCCAGTCCGGCTCCTCCCCCTATTGCTGAGGACGACATCTATGCGGTAAGGGATATCGTGGCCATGAAGACCGTACGAGGTCGACAGTTCTTCCTGGTGGACTGGGAAGGGTATGGTCCTGAGGATAGGTCCTGGGAGCCCAGGGAGAACGTGGGCACTCCTCTGATCCGTGCCTTCCTGTCCCGGTTGCGGGGAGTGGGATGTGGGGGGGGGTACTGTCACGCTCCCCGGGTCCTCTGCTCCGCTCCCCGGCTCACCTGCCACGCTCCCCGCTCTCCAGCCTCCAGTCCCAGCGCTTCCCAGGCCCCCTGGTCCCCGCTCCCGGCGCCCGTCGGCTTCCCAGTCCATGGCCGGCTCTGCTGCGTCCTCCTCTCAGCTTCCTGTGTTGGCTTCTGGCACCCGGGCCGCGCGCATGCGCATTAGGGCGCGCGCGCGGTCACTGACCCTTTCTTAAAGGGCCAGTGTCCAAGAACAGGAAATGATGCACACAGGTACAGGGTATATAGGGGGTTAATGTCCAAGGGAGCGGGGCCTGTTCTTCGTGTTTTCCCAAGCTAGGAGTCAGGTCTCCTTGTGTTCTGTGAGATACTTACCTCTCTGTCTTCTAGAGCCGATCCTGCATCGCCATCCGGTCCTGCTGTGTCTCGAACCCCGAACGCTGCCCATCTGCCATCCTGACAGTCCGCACCATCTCGGTTCCCTGCGGTGACCCGTCATCTCGCTCCAACGGTTCCGGACCCCGCCTGACATCATCACGGCTTCCGAACCTGAGCTCCGTCACCCGGACCACCATCAGTGACCTCGTGGTCCCAGGGACTTCTCCATTGTCTTCCAGTGCACGGACTGTTCTGCTACCTAAAGTGCTCCGGCTACCGGACTCCTTTCCCTCATCGGGGAGTTCGGCCCAGTGGATCCACCTCCTGGGTCTGCCCGTCCATCTGGCCCTAACAGTAGCCCGGACTGCTGACCCAAAGGGGCTCAAGGGAGGGCAGCATGACTAGGAGGGATGCCAGGCCATAGGGTCAGTAAGGGGTTAATGTAAAGTTTAGTTTGAGCGGGAAATTTGGAGGTGGTAACTAAGGGGCAGTTAGGACTAGGGGTCAGTTCTATTGGTCAGGGGGTGGGGCTGTTGAAGGGTCGTATATAGGTCAGGTCAGGGGTGTGGGTGGGCATTCCTACCTGGACGGTGACTGGAATCGTTGGAGCGTCTGGATCCTGAAGATGGAAGACCTCATGGCACAGATGAAGAGGATGGTGGAGCAGCCTGGACAGCGGTGGATGAAGGAGCAGCTGCAGTGATGGACCGGCGATGGCGCTGAAGATGGGACCCCCTGCCTCCGATGCGGCAGTGAAGATCGCGGCCTCCGGAGCACCTCAGCCCAGAGATGACACCGAGGAACCGGCAGCAGAGACGGAGCCCCAGTGGAGGATGTGCGGCGGTGGATCCAGGAGTCGAGACGTCGCGAGGCCTAGGCCAGAAGTCGGGCCGCGGGCATCAAGGCAGCGCGGCGGTGACTGACGTGGCCGGCCTCCCCTCCACTTCCGGTTCGCGGTGCACAGTGGTGACGCGCACGTCGCGGCTGCGTGACCCGGCAAGGTCACCTGACTTGGCGCGCTCACCTGACCCACCGCGCTCACTTGACCCGCCACGGTCGCGTGGGTCGGCTCGGTCACGTGGGTCGGCGCGGTCACGTGGGTCGGCGCGGTCACGTGGGTCGGCGCGGTCACGTGGGTCGGCGTGCTCACGTGGGCCAGTGCGGTCACGTGGACCAGCGCGGTCACGTGGGCCAGCGGGGGCACAGGGCCAGGAAGAGGCTGCATTGGCCCCTGCAGCATATACAGGGAGACGAGCAGTGCCTATGCAGGTGCATAGGGCTCCAGTGCCAGCGGTGGATCCCATATGGAGACGGCACGGATCAGCAGGGCCTGGACTTCTGGAACGGAGGACGGACGGCGACAGGATGACGTCGGGGACTGCAGGAGCGCGCGGGGATGCCGGCCGGCATGCCCCAGGCAGGGATTATATGGAGATGCCGGCTTCTGGATCGTCGCGGACGGCGCTGAGGACAAGTGGTTCTGCGGGCGGACGGGGTCAAAGGTCGAGCCTGCCGGACGGCGGGCTCACTGGACCTGGGTCCAGTGAGGAGGAGGATGCCATCTCTGAGGAGGACATCGTGGAGGACGACACCAGGGACCATATCGCTGACGACGTCAAAGCTGCTGGAGTGCGACGCGGAGGACATGTGACGGCTGTTTCGGGATCTGCTCAGAGTCAGCCTGGTAAGACCATGGTTTTTCCTATTTCTCGTATGACTGGTTTGGCAGTGGATGGTGAGTCTGGTGATATGAGTGGCGTGCAGGGTTTGAATGTGGTTGGTGGTATGGGCGGTTTGCCTGGTGGCCCGAGTGGTGGGCAGAGTATGAATGTGGGGCCGGGTGACGGCAGCGTGGCATCTGAGTTGCTGCGGTTGCTTAGGGGTTTATTTGCACCCGTGGGGGGCCCTAGCATGGTGTGGCAGGGAGCGGCTGGTGCGACGGTTCAGGATGTTGTGGCTCCCGCGGCCGGCGCGGTGGACAGTGGAAATATTGTTAGTGAGCCGGTGGTGGCGGCTCCCGCTGCCGCAGCTGCTGCTGCAGTGGATGTTGTTCGTTTAGATGACAAGGCGAGAGGAGAAGTGTATGTCTGCTTTGATGGGCCATTGGGGGCGCATTTGAAGCAGGAGATTAGGGAGAAAATATGGAAGGATGAATATGTTGAAATATTCTCTTTACTTCCGTTGGAGAAGTTTAACCTGGATCGGGTTAAACCGGATGAGAGCAAAAAGGATGAGGAAGAGCGGCGGCGTTATCGCCTTATTCCTCGCACTTTTCAGAATTGGCTGCAGGCATTTGGGATACTGGCCAGTGTGGTGGGGGAAAAGGCTCCGGATAACTGTTCGGCGCTTTTTTGTTATCTGGATTCTATCTGTGAGGCGTATAGGACCTATGGGGGGACTGCTTGGCTAAGATATGACGAGCAGTTTCGCCAGAGGAAAGCGGTCAGACCCAGTTTACGGTGGGACCACAAAGAAATCAGTTTATGGATGCGGCTGATGGCTGCGCCGAAGTCGGCATCGCAGTCCTTTCCAGGGGGTGCCGGCGGGGGATCATTTGGCACCTCGCCGGGGCCCAAAAAGGGCGTTTGCTGGCAGTTCAATGAAAAGGACTGCCGCTTTGGGTCCTCCTGCCGATTTAAGCACGAATGTTCGGGCTGCGGCGGTGCCCATAGTTATCTCAAGTGCTTCCGGAAGGGAAAAGGGAAGGCCGCAGAGTCTTCGTCAAAAAGGGAGGACCCCAGTGAGGGTAGATCGGATGGCGCCGTTTCTAAGTAGATACCCGGATTGGGTGACGGCGGAGTTGTTGAGTGAAGGTTTTCGTTTTGGTTTTAAGATACCGTCAGTTGTTAAGACTGGCGAGATTCGTTTGAAAAATTTACAGTCGACTCACTTCCATGGTGATATAGTGGCAGATAAGTTACGGAAGGAGGTGGAATTGGGACGGATGGCAGGCCCCTTTGATGCTCCTCCATTGCCTGACTTGGTGGTGTCCCCGTTGGGGTTGGTCCCAAAAAAGGAACCTAACAAGTTTCGGCTGATTCACCATTTGTCCTATCCTACTGGCAGGTCGGTGAATGACGGTATTGATCCTGAGCTGGTTTCAGTTTCGTATGTTCGTTTTGATAGGGCAGTGGAATGGCTAAGGAAGTTGGGTCGTGGTTCGCTTTTGGTAAAAACGGATGTGGAAGCCGCCTTCCGTCTGTTACCGGTACACCCGGACAGTTTTCGCCTGTTGGGGTGTTGGTGGGAGGACAAGTTTTATGTTGATTGTTGTTTGCCTGTGGGCTGTTCAATTTCATGTTCTTATTTTGAGAAGTTTAGCTGTTTTTTGGAGTGGATAATTAAGGAGGAGGCGGGCTTGGATTCAGTGTTGCACTACTTGGATGACTTTTTGTGTATGGGGCCTGCTGGATCCCTACAGTGTTCCCTTTTGCTTCGGACAGTGGAGCAGGTTGCTCGCCGCTTTGGCGTTCCGTTGGCGCCTGAAAAGACAGAGGGTCCGGTTACGGTTTTGAAATTTCTGGGAATTGAGTTAGATACAGTTGCCATGGAGTGCCGCTTGCCGGAGGACAACCTGGGGGATTTGAGGCGTTGTGTTCAAATGGCAATGGAGGCCAAGAAAATTTGTTTACGGGATTTGCAGTCCCTTTTGGGAAAGTTGAATTTTGCTTGTAGGATTTTGCCGATGGGAAGAGTTTTTTCCCGTCGCTTGGCTCAAGCCACTACCGGCGTGTCGCATCCTTTGCATTTTGTACGTTTGAAGGTCGAGCACAAGGCGGGCCTGAGAGTGTGGTCCCGTTTTTTACAATTTTATAATGGACGGTCATTGTGGCTTCGTGAGGTGGTGTCCAATGATGAGTTGGTCCTTTATACGGACGCGGCGAGGTCCAGTGGTTTTGGGGCATATTTTGGGGGGAGATGGTGTGTCGGCAGGTGGCCCAAATCTTGGCGGGTTTCCGGTTTGACCAGGAATTTGGCCCTGTTGGAACTTTTTCCCATTGTCGTGGCCATAGAGGTTTGGGGGCAGGATCTGAGAGACAGAAAGGTGCGTTTTATGTGTGACAACCTGGGGGTCGTTCAGTATGTTAACAAGTTGACAGCTGATTCCCCTCCGGTGGTGGATCTCTTGCGGCATTTGGTGTTGAAGTGTCTGGAGCTTAATTTGTGGGTTTGTGCTGTGCATGTGCCGGGTGTTCTGAATTCCGTGGCTGATGCTTTATCTCGCTTCCAGTGGGACCGTTTTCGAATGCTGGCGCCGGACGCGGAGCAGCAGGAGACTGTGTGGCCCATCTGGTTGTGAGACCTGGTTTGCAGCCGGCCTGGGATTTGATCAAACAATCGGTGGCACCCAGTACGTGGCACAACTATACTGCGGCGTGGGATCGTTGGCTCGAGTTGGTTGCTGAGGTTGGAGGTGATGTACATGAAGATGACAGGGTTTATTTAGTTTTATTCATGATGGGCAGAGCGAAAGAAGAAGGCCTGTCATGGTCGGCAGTTGCTGGCAGGCTGGCTGGCATGGCTTTCTTTTTTAGGTTACTGGGCTGGAAGGACGTCACTAAAGATTTCATCGTGCGCCAGGCGTTGAAGGGCTACCGTAGGGCAAGGGCGTGCCGAGACCTTAGGCGCCCGGTGTCTTTTGAACTGCTGGGCAATTTGTTGTCAGTTTTGCCCCGTGTGTGTTTTTCAGAGTATGAATGCCGTTTGTTTGGGACCGCTTTCGTTTTGGCCCTTTTTGGTGCGTTTAGAATCAGTGAACTGGTGAGTAGGAACACGAGGAGTCACGGAGGTTTGTTGTTGGAGGATGTAGCATGTGGTGTGGATGTGGTACGGTGTTGCTTGAGACGGTCAAAGACGGATCAGCTGGGCAGAGGTCGGGTGGTGGAACTGTGGGGTGTACCTGGCCTAGCGGAGTGTCCCGTCAAACAGGTTTTGTCATTTTTAGAGGTGAGGGGAACCCGCCCGGGGTCACTTTTGTCTCATCAAGACGGGTCAGCCTTGTCCAGTTACCAGTTTGTCTGCATCTTTCGGAGGTGCCTACAGTGCTGCGGTCTCAACGAGGCTGAGTTCGCGCCTCATTCCTTTCGGATTGGGGCTGCAACTCAGGCGGCTCGTTGGGGCGTGGGCGCGCAGGCTGTCCGTAAGATTGGATGCTGGGAATCGGCTAGGTATAGATCCTACGTGCGGCCAACCTTGTTGTAATATGTTGGGTGGGGGGTTAGGGGCGGTATTTGCTTGGTCCTCATTAACCCCTTTCTTCCCCATGACACCCCCTTCCATGTTGTCACTTTTTGTCTCGTAGGATTACCATTGTTGGTATGGGTGCTCGGTCACTCGTATGTGTACTGGGGTGCGTTTCGTGGGGGAGTAAGACTGAACGGCCATCAGTTGGGGGTCCCCAGGGAAAAGGTGACAGTGCGATGGATCGGCGTCAGGGGTATGCTGTGGAGTGAAGTTTTGCCTACCTGGCGCCACCATGCAGAGTTGGATAGACCTCCGGATGTGGTAGTGCTACACGCGGGTGGGAATGACTTGAGTCTTCGGGCGTCCAGGGACCTGATCCAGGACATAAAGTGCGACTGCCTGCGGCTCCTGTCATCTGATATTGTAGCGCGGCGGGCATGGCGGCTTGCCAGGTCGGTGGAGGCTGTTAACAGAGCGCGTAGCAAAGTTAATCGTGAGATTGGGCGTTTTGTTTCTCGGGTCGGGGGTGTCTCGGTTCGGCACCCGGAGTTGGAATCGGCGTCCGCCGACCTGTTGCGGCGGGACGGGGTCCATTTAAATTCAGTTGGGAATGATTTCTGGGCCTTAGGGCTTATGGAAGGGATCGACAAGGCTTTGGTGTTGTGGGAGGACTCGCGCGCACAAGGGGTCATGCGCACTCGCGGTGGCGGAAAGGAGGGGGGTGTTTGAAGGTGGGGGTTTTGCACAGAGGAGAGGATGGAACCCAGTGCCGGAGCGGGTTACCTCTAGCGGTGGAAATGTTTGGTGAAACCGGTCCTTGCTGGGTTGAGTCTCAGCGGGACATGGTGTGGGCAACATCTGGCCAGGGCTCTCAAGTCGGTGTGTTGCGGCTGAGAGCCAGGAGGTGGGCAATGTTGCAAGGAACAGTTTGGTCAACCTTCAGGTACCCCCCCCCTTCCTTTTCGGGTGTTCTTCAATGAAGATTTGTATTGTTATATTGCCTGTGTTTCGTTATTAATAAATGGGGCTGCTGTGGCCTTTATATCCAATGTCACGCAGTGTTGGTGTTTATTTTAGATAAGAACCCTAAGGGGTTTAGGGGGTTTTGGGTGAATGATAGGCCTTTCGTCAGACATTCCGGAGTCATGTACTTTAAGAGCCTGGTGTGGGCTGGGGCAGCTTTCTGAGCTCTGCTCTAAATCTAAAACTCTGATTATGTCAGAACCGATGCACCTAGTAAACTAAGTGATACATCATTGAATTCAGGGTCTCTTTCCCTACATCATGCTGCTCTCAGATGAGGTTTAGGTAGCAATAAAAGCTACTACTCAATCCACAAAAAAAACAAATCCCCACTTAGGTTAGTCATCTTTTAACAGAAATATAGGGGATTTCTACGTTACTGGAAGCACAAAAGCTCTGAAAAAGCGTTATGAAAATATAGCTAAACTAGAAGGTGGCCCGATTCTACGCATCGGGTATTCTAGAATTTACGTATTGTGTAGTTAATGTATGATTTTTGTTATATATATATATATATATATATATATATAGATGTTGTTGAGTGTAGTTACCAAGTGTTTGTGTAGGGCGCTGTACATGTTCTGGGTGTTGTCTGGGTGTGGCGGGGGGTGAGAGCAGTGTTGTTTGTGTGTTGCGTTGTGTGTGTTGCGTTGTTTGTCGAGCGCTGTGTGTCTGTAGCGTTGTGTGTGTGTGTTGCGCGGTTTGTGTGGGTGTGTGTGTGTGTTTTGGTGGGAGGTATGTTTTGTGCAATATGTGTGTTGTGCGGTATGTGCGTATATTTGTGTGTGCCGCGGTGTTTGTGTGTTGGGTGTTGTGTGTGTGCGGCGTTGTCTGTGTGTGTGTGGGTGTCTGTGTAGGGCGGTGTTTGTGGTTCCCAGTGTGTGTGTGGTGTGTTGTGCAGTGCGTGTGTGGCGGTGTGTGTGTGTGTTTTGGGGGGAAGTGTGCACCCCCCATCGTGCTCCATCCCCCATGCTGCACACCCCCCATCGTGCTCCATCCCCCATGCTGCGCACCCCCATCGTGCTCCATCCCCCATGCTGCGCACCCCCCATCGTGCTCCGTCCCCCATGCTGTGCACCCCCCATCGTGCTCCATCCCCCATGCTGCGCACTCCCCATCGTGCTCCATCCCCCATGCTGCGCACTCCCCATCGTGCTCCATCCCCCATGCTGCGCATTCCCCATCGTGCTCCATCCCCCATGCTGCGCACTCCCAAACGTGCTCCATCCCCCATGCTGCGCACTCCCAAACGTGCTCCATCCCCCATGCTGCGCACTCCCCATCATGCTCCATCCCCTATGCTGCACATCCCCCATCGTGCTCCATCCCCCATGCTGCGCACCCCCCATCGTGCTCCATCCCCCATGCTGCGCACTCCCCATCATGCTCCATCCCCCATGCTGCGCACTCCCCATCGTGCTCCATCCCCCATGCTGTGCACCCCCCATCGTGCTCCACAGTCACACATCTGTGTGTGTCTGTTCTTATATGTGTGCGTGTGTGTGTGTTCCGCCGCTGCAGGACCTTGATGCGCTCACCTGGGAGCCGGTGTACGCTGGTAACCATGCTACACAATATTACTCGATGTGTACCATGGTTACCAGCGTACCCTGCCCCCCGCTCGCATGGGAGCCCACACCAGCGTACGCCGGCAACCCCAGCAATGCGAGGGTATGTGTCGGCTGGGTTGCCGGCGTGCGCTGATGTGGGCTCCCGGAGGTACAGCACTCACCTGGGAGTCGGGGCTCCGTGTCGGTTCGGGGAATGCGTGCGGGGGGTGGGGCCAGAGCGAGCGTGCAATGCGTGAGGGGGGCAGGGCGTGGCCGAGTTGCCAATGCGTGCAGGGGGCCGGGGCGAGAGGCCAATCCGTGTGGGGGGCGGAGCCTGGGCGACCGGCCAATCCGTGTGGGGGGGCGGAGGTGAGGCGAGCGGCCAATCCGTGCGGGGGGGGCGGAGCTGAGGCGAGCGGCCAATGAGACTCTTGTCGCGGTAAGGACAGAATTTTGGAGCAAGACAGACAGACAGAATAAGGCAACTATATGTATAGGTCTACTCCTCAAAGTCCAAATAGATCCCTCCCTACCTTCTGAACCTCACAGTGTGCCTAAACTGCAGTTAGCATGCACATATTTGGCATTTATGTACCAAGGAAAGCCTGCAGAATTTACGGGGTGCATGTCTAAAGAAACACAAGCTGTGCACAATATGCAGACACTACAATGTACTTGAAAGTGGACACTGTGCAACTTCCATGGCTGGTTGTTTATGGGAAAAGACCATGGAGTCAAAATCATAACTACTCCTGTAGATGATTTCCCAGAGGGGTGCAATTCCCAAACTGGGGGCATTTGAGGGAGGTTTCTGCCCTTCTGGCACTTAGGGGTAGAGATGAGCGATGTTCGAAGTTCGCCAATTTCGTGTTCGAGTGATTTCGGGGGGTGCTCGAGATCGAACTCGAACTCTGACTTTTTGCTTAAAGCTCGACAGTTCGAGTTACGTGGCTTTTCACTGTAAGGCTATGTGCACACGTCGCTATCTGCATGTGTCCTGCATCCCCAGCACAATCCCTCTCCCTTTCCTACTCACTGATCATGGGCGTCTCGCTGCACGGCTGGCACAAATCTGCTGTGTCTTTTCCTCTTTAGAAAATGGCTGCCGCTTCATTAGTCAATTAGTTATTCCGTGCTTTCCCCGCCCACCGGCGCCCATGATTGGTTGCAGTCAGACACGTCCCCAAGCTGAGTGACAGCTTTGTCACTGCAACCAATCAAAGCCGCCGGCGGGTGGGTCTATATCGTGCAGTAAAATAAATAAATAAATAATAATAAAAAAATTTGATACCAGCCAGGATAAAGCCGCACGGCTGGAGGCTGGTATTGTCAGGATGGAGAGCACCACATTATCGGGAGCCCACCACCCTAACAAAATCACCCAGCAGCCGGCCGGAATAGCCGCATCCATTAGATGCGACTGTCTCGGGGGACTCTACCCAGCTCATCCCGAATTGCCCTGGTGCGATGGCAATCGGGGTAATAATGAGTTTAATCATGCCAGGCGTCTCCCCGAGATACCTTCCATGATTAAACTTAAAGTGAAAGTAAAGAAACACACACAAACCGAAAAATCCTTTATTTGGAATAAAAGACAAAAAAACCCCACTCTTTCACCCCTTTATTAACCCACAAATACCCCTCCAGGTCCGACGTAATCTACACGACACTGTCAGCTCTGCTCCCTGAAGATGTTGCAGCACCGTAGAACACCATCATGCTGTATCAGGTCCACGTAGCAATGAAGTGAATCACGCTGTCAGCAGAGACTTCAGTCAGCACTGTAGGCTTCAAGATTACAAAAGACCTTTTCAAAAATCCAGCACCGAATCAAGGAGTTATATTAAAAATTAATAATGTTTATTGAAGCATATTAAAAAGTCCAATTAAGGTCCAGAGCAAAGAAACGGAGAGGACGCGATTCGAACTGTGTAGCTCTTAGTCTGTCTCTAGCTCTGCAGACAGACAGACTAAGACAGACTAAGAGCTACACAGTTCGAATCGCGTCCTCTCCGTTTCTTTGCTCTGGACCTTAATTGGACTTTTTAATATGCTTCAATAAACATTATTAATTTTTAATATAACTCCTTGATTCGGTGCTGGATTTTTGAAAAGGTCTCCGTACAAGATTGCCAGCTGGTTTATCCTTGCACGTGTCTGGGAAGCATTGGTCTCCTTATACTACAGGTGAGCGGATACATACACTTTCTTCAAGATTACAAACTCTGCTTATGTTGATCAATAGAGGTAATAGCTCAGTGGATTGGGCGCTCGCATATAAAGCATGAGGTTGCAAGTTCCAGTCCCAGTAAAGAATTTAATTTTTTTTTTTTAATTTTTTTATTTTTAATTATATCGTGCAGTAAAATAAATAAATAAATAAATAAATAAATAAATTTAAAAAAAAATGCGGTTCCCCCCATATTTGATACCAGCCAGGATAAAGCCACACGGCTGGAAGCTGGTATTGTCAGGATGGAGAGCACCATGTTATCGGGAGCCCTCCAGCCTAACAATATTACCCAGCAGCCGGCCGGAATAGACGCATCCATTAGATGAGACTGTCCCGGGACTCCACACAGCTCAACCCGAATTGCCCTGGTGCGGTGGCAATCGGGGTAATAATGAGTTTAATCATGCCAGGCATCTCCCCGAGCTGCAGAACTACAAGGCTCAGCATACTCCATCCAGGACTGTATGCAGGAGTTTTTGTTTTGTATGCTAGCCAGGTACAGCAGGCACCTACGGGCTGCCCCCAACCCCCAGCTGCCTATGGGAACCAAAACTATAGGGAAGCCCATTTTTTTAATTATTTCACAAATTTCATGAAATAATTAAAAAACAAATGACGTGGGCTTCGCCCCATTTTTGTGTCCAGCCAGGTACAACTAGGCAGCTGGGGATTGGAATCCACAGCACAGGTTGGCCCGAGCTTTCTGAGCCCCTCTGCTGAAAATTGCAATCCGCAGCCACCCCAGAAAATGGCGCTTTCATAGAAGCGCCATCATCTGGTGCTGTATCCAACTCTTCCAGCTGCCCTGATGCCGGTGGCTCGCTGGGTAATTATGAGTTACTTCTTGCTTTGTTTTACTAGCTAGTATTAAGTCAGAGATTCTTAATGTCAGGCAATTTTGACCCAGCCATTAAGAATCTTCAATAAAGGGTTAAAAAAAAGACACCACACAGAGAAAAATTACTTTAATAGAAATAAATACACAAACACATTAGAGACTCCATGTTTATTGCTCCCTCTTATCCCTCCACGATCCTGCTCTTCTGTCTTCTTTCTCCTTCAACCCATGCAGCTCTGCTACATCAGCAGCGCTGCATGGGAAAAAGACGCTGCTGTTCCCCGTGCAGGCTTTTCACTCCGTGAGTGATCAGTGCTGCTGGCTGTAAGCGGTGATGTCACCGCTAACAGGCACATTGCTATAGCAACGGTGATCTCCATTATTGACGGGCTGTGGCAGCCGGTGAATAACGGAACGGGGAAGCAGAACGGGGAGTCGACCGTGTGCCAGAGCATGTCGCCGGTACACGGAGATACACAAACGATCACCGCGTACTGGAGAGATGTACTGACAGGTCCTAGCATGACGTCAAAGCCATGTGACCAGTCTGTAGCCAATGAGATAATAGACACGTGACTGGTCACATGGCTATTTTGACGTCACGATAGGTCCTATGCTGGTGCTGGTTACCGGGAGGATGCAGCGATTATCGGAAGGAAAGCGGCGGGAGACAGAGTGTAGGACGCATCGAGGAGACCTGTAAGTGTTATGGCAATGTTTATTAACTGTATGTGTACATTTATAATGTGTTTTTATATGTTTGTGATTGCCTCCCATTGGTTTCAATGGGGTTCGAGAGGTTCGTCTAACGGCTCGCCGAACCGAACTTGAACGCGGCCTTTGTTCGACGAACCGAACCGAACTCGAGCCTCTAGAGGGTGGCTCATCTCTACTTAGGGGTTTTATATATGGTGTCCGCAAACCATTCTATGAAACTCTGCACTTCAAAATTCAAATAGCATTCATTCCTTCCTGACTCTCGTCATGTGGACAAACGGTACTGTACAGTCACATATGAGGTATTATAACGTTCAGGAGAAATTTTGTAATTATCCCATAATTTTTATCTATTTCCCCTTGTGAAAATGTAAAGTCTGGGGTTAAAACAACATTTTAGTGGTAAAAATGTAATTATTTTTCCTTCGCTGCCCAATGGTATAATATTTTGTGAAACACATTTAGTGTCAATATTCTTGCTACACAGCTAGATGATTTCATTAAGGCCGGGGCCACACGGGGATTACTGTGATACCCTCGCATGATACTCAGCTCACGTTGGCAGTACAGCAGAGCCGAGTGTCATGCGAGTGTCCCTGCGACTGAAGTCCGATCGTGCGAGTGGACTTCAGCTGCGGGTGCAGGCCGGCACTGAGAAGGGGCGGGCTGGTGCTACGGAGGGTGGTGGCCAACGTTAAGGAGGAGAGGGAGGGATTTATCTCCCTCACTCCTCCATAGCCGGCTATTGCCATTCTCACACTGCACTCGCGGTACAGTTATGCGAGTGCATTGCGATTTTTCTCTCGCCCCACAGACTTGAATGGGTGCGAGAGAAACAATGATCGCATTACAGTCGCAGCATGCTGTAATTGTTTTCTCGGTCCGATTAGGGCTGAGAAAATAATCGCTCATGTGTGCTGACACACAGGCTAATATTGGTCCGAGTGGAATACAATTTTTTATTGCACTCCACTAGCACCGATTTTCATGCCGTGTGTCTTAGGCCTAAGAAGTGTAGTTTGTAAAATGGGGTGACTTATGGGGGGGTCTGCTGTTGTGACACCTCAGGGGCTCTGCCACTGTGACATCACACTCGCAAACCATAACGGCTAAATCTGTGCTATGGCGCTAATTACTTTGTGAGCTTTGTACTGTGCCTCAAAAGTAGTTTCTGACCACATACATGGTAACACTGGACCAATTTTGCAGTTAATTTACTCCTGTTACCCTTGTGAAAATTAAAAATGTGGGACTTCAGCATAATATTTGTTGAAAAAAACATAATATTTCATTTTCACGGCCCAATATTATAAAATTCTGGGAAGCACCAATGGGTTCCAGATGCTCACCACAACCAGAGATAAGTTCTCTGAGGGGTGTAGTTTCCAAAATGGTGTCACTTTTCGGTTTTCTGCTGTTTTGTAACTTTAGCAGCTCACCAAATGCGACATTGCATCTGCAATCTATGTCAGACAAATTTTCACTCCAAAAATCAAATAGTACTCCTTCCGTTTCGAGCCCTGCCATGTGCTCAAACTTGTTTCTGTTGTACAAGGACAAGGTCAGGAATGCACAGCGTATATATACAAACAATCTCAATAAATCAAAAATTCAACAAAGTGAGGGTGCAAAATGCCTCCAAGCAACAGGACAATAAAGAGAAAAAAGCGTAGACAAGAGGAAGCACTCAGCTCACAGAAAACACATTCATATAAAGCATATTGTGCAACATTAAAACCACTTAAAAACAATATAATGACCGTCATGCTGCTACAAGGCCACCTGATAGACAAAAATATCAGTATGTGCAAATATAAGTAAACAAATATGTGTAGCCCACCTGTAGTGGTCGCCTCAGGAACGTTACTCCATCTTCTGGGACGCCACAGGGGCTCCACTTGATTACCGCTGGCAACAGGTATGTCAGGTTATTTACTTCTGAGTCATGACGCCACTCTCGTTTTGCGGTCAGGGTTATAGGTGACTGCCACTGCAGTTTAATGAGCGTCTGGGACTGATGGAATCTGCAGTCTGGTGGTGTGGCCTCCCGAGAGTGAGGCTGGCCCCAGAGGCTCGGGCGTGTGGAACAACAGGTCGCAGAATAACTCAGTCGCAGTCCAAAGTGTCTTTCAACTTGTTTACTCACTGTTGAATGTTTTGTTGTGAGGGGCCCGGGCGATGCTGAGATTCAACCAGGTGGAACCAGGAACTCCTTCAGGCCGAACTGAGGGTAGCCGTTAACTCGCCTTCCTAGCACTTCTTTTGTTTCGGATAACCCCTTACTTGCAGTATCGTGGGATTCATCCAGGGAAGTCGCCACTGCCTTTCCTCCCCTTTCTGGCCTGTCTGCCGGCAGCGTGGACCAGGTGAGATGACTTCTGGCCCTATCTCCTTATGGGTCCCCCTGTTGCTGCTGAGGCTCGGACTCTGTATCTTTGGTGAGGAACCTTTAGTCCCCTCACCGGCAGGTTTAGCAGATCAGTAAATGGATGTCTGGCTCTAGGGACCTGTTCCCTGTGCGTGTCCAGTCACCAGCCATCCCCGTACTCGACTGCCTTTCTTCAGGTGTCTTTCAGACTGACTCTCTGGTCACTGTACTCCCCCGCTAACAGCTACCACACCTGCAGGGTCTGACTAGCGTGGCTGTACGTCTGCCTCTTTCAGCAACTTCTGTACACTGCTCCAGACTGGCTTGCTCCTCCACCTATTCTGACTGCCACTGCAACCTAGCTTCCAGCCCCTCCCCTGCACCCCTTGCTGAGAATTGAAAGCTATCCTCTTCCAGATGCTACCCAAGGGTCCACTCTAAAGGTGTGGGAGACCTGGTTGCTATGTGTTTATGCGTACACACCTCATTCTGGCCTTTTGGAATTACCTGAAAGAACTGTCTCAGCATGGGTGCAGTACTCAGTGGTGCCTGACCAGGTCAGGGGCACCACAAATACACAAAGAGAACGTGGCACTAAAAACAGCACATACTAATCAAGTAACATTACAGAGTCCATACATAGTGGAGTGCCCCCCAAGAAAGTTCAAGAAAAGGCACAGAATCTATATATATAATTGCCTTATTCTGTCTGTCTGTGTCGCTCCAAAATGACGTCATTACAGTGAAAACCGTCGCCACACTGTGTGCTAAAGAGCCTGTGACCAACGGCTCAGCTAACTGAGCAGCCCGAACTACGGGCCGACGGGAGATGCCCGACACTTTTCCCCGCACCCACACGGAGCCCCGACTCCCCGGTGAGTGCTGCACTCCCAGGAGCCCACATCGGCAACCCAGCTGACACATACCCACCAAAACAAGAAAGCCTGCGGAGACACCATCACATGTTTCTCAACGCTGGCAGGAAACTAGCCAGGTCTTTCACTGGGAAGGAACAACCACAGGAAGGGCAGTCTCCAGTCAAGGAGACCACCTATGTCAAACATGGTATCCATCCACAGACAGCTGCTTTGGGGTATTTGCTCCTCATCAGTATGGAGTAGGAAACTGGCTAGTGGGAGCATTGCCTAGTAGAAGACTACATAAGCAAGGATGGTTGACCTTAGGGAGATCAACATCCAACACCGCGGAGACACCATCACGTGTTTCTCAACGCAGTGATTCTAGAGCAATGCCCCCTGGGAAATATTGAAAACAAGAAAGCCTGCAGAGACACCATGACATGTTTCTCAACGCTGGCAGGAAACTAGCCAGGTCTTTCACCGGGAAGGAACAACCACGGGAAGGGCAGTCTCCAGTCAAGGAGACCACCTATGCCAAACATGGTATTCATCCACAGACAGCTGCTTCGGGGTATTTGC
Organism: Anomaloglossus baeobatrachus; assembly: GCF_048569485.1. Taxonomy (NCBI): domain Eukaryota; kingdom Metazoa; phylum Chordata; class Amphibia; order Anura; family Aromobatidae; genus Anomaloglossus; species Anomaloglossus baeobatrachus. The sequence continues at coordinate 683,369,222 of NC_134354.1, forward strand.
CCCTCATCAGTATGGAGTAGGAAACTGGCTAGTGGGAGCATTGCCTAGTAGAAGACTACATAAGCAAGGATGGTTGACCTTAGGGAGATCAACATCCAACACTGCGGAGACACCATCACGAGTTTCTCAACGCAGTGATTCTAGAGCAATGTCCCCTGGGAAATATTGAAAACAAGAAAGCCTGCAGAGACACCATGACATGTTTCTCAACGCTGGCAGGAAACTAGCCAGGTCTTTCACCGGGAAGGAACAACCACGGGAAGGGCAGTCTCCAGTCAAGGAGACCACCTATGCCAAACATGGTATCTATCCACAGACAGCTGTTTCTGGGTATTTGCCCCTCATCAGTGTGGAGTAGGAAACTGGCTAGTGGGAGCATTGCCTAGTAGAAGACTACATAAGCAAGGATGGTTGACCTTAGGGAGATCAACATCCAACACCGCGGAGACACCATCACGTGTTTCTCAATGCAGTGATTCTAGAGCAATGCCCCCTGAGTGATGTCTCTGCGGTGTTGGATGTTGATCTCCCTAAGGTCAACCATCCTTGCTTATGTAGTCTTCTACTAGGCAATGCTCCTACTAGCCAGCTGTCTGTGGATGGATACCATGTTTGGCATAGGTGGTCTCCTTGACTGGAGACTGCCCTTCCTGTGGTTGTTCCTTCCCAGTGAAAGACCTGGCTAGTTTCCTGCCAGGCTTTCTTGTTTTGAATATTTCCCAGGGGGCATTGCTCTAGAATCACTGCGTTGAGAAACACGTGATGGTGTCTCTGCGGTGTTGGATGTTGATCTCCCTAAGGTCAACCATCCTTGCGTAGACACATACCCACCGGTCGCCTCCGCCCTCCGCACACATTAACCCACTCGGCTCCACGCCCTCCGCATGTATACATTGAACACCCACACACACACACTTGGATGGTCACCTTTCCCCAGACATGAAGTCTCCGGCACGGACGTCCTCAGCGCCATGACCCCACTTAGCTCCGCCCCCCACACACTCCGCCCCCCGCACACATTACCCTTAAGGATGGGGGCACATGTTAGGATGGTGGCCACGATGGGGGCACATACCAGCATTGGGCCACATCACAGCATCAGCATACTTTTTCTTAACTTTACACTGTTCATGGCCTTCTTCCATTACAAGCCATGGACATCATTAAACATTAGACACATCTATTAAAACTATTCCTTCTGTTGTTTGTCATTTTAAAACCAATAACAATTATAACAATACTAAATTAAACCTAACCCATCCAGTCCATTCATTACATTATTATTCAATCTATTAACTTACATACACATTCTAGACTATCCGATACGCTAGAATTGGGCCACCTTCTAGTACAGATATAAATATAATGTCAATCAGGTAAAAGGCATACATATAAAACGTGGTAGAAGGCCAGTTATAACCTGAAAAATTAATGCCAAGGTACAAGGACCCAAAGTTCCCAAGAATAGACAAGTCCACAATAAAGTATATACCATATTTTTAGGTTTATAAAAGATGCACCCCAAATTTAGAGAAACAGAAAGTAAAAAGAAAAAAAAGAGGTCCGTCTTACAATCCGGTGGTCTCTTACTGGGGGGGGGATGGCAGCGGTGGTGGAGCAGGGTCACAGGAGTGAGGGGCGGTGGTGGAGCAGGTCGATGCTGCGGGCAGCGAGTGTCCAAGATACTGTGAGGTAGGCAACTTCTAGAAACTGTCGGCGGTGTGGGCTTCAAAGAAATGATGCCCGGAGTCAGCGCATGCACAGATTAAGCTATTAGCTCAATGACAAGCCAAAATCTCATCTTGCGCACATGCCACTTCTGGGCGCCATTTTCATTATGTCCATTGCTGGGAAATCAATGGGTCAGAGGTGGCGCTTGCCTACATGAGATCTTGAGCCAAGAGCTCCATCTGCACATGGGCCACCTCTGGGCGCAATTATTTGGACCCCACACCGCTGGGATTTTCAGGATGCCCCTGCCTCACAGCCCACCAATGCACCAGCCCCAACACAGTCCGCCACTGCACAGGCCCCAGCACAGCTCGCCTCTGCACCGGCCTGAGCACAGCCCACCCCACAGGTCCCAGCAGAGCGCCTGCCTCCTGCGAGCCTTCTCCACCACCTCCCAGTAAGATGCATTTGGATTTTAAGACACACCCTTCATTTTCCTCCCAATTTTTGGGAGGAATAGTGCATCTTATAATCTGAAAATTATGGTAGGTACTAGCCGAGACAAATACAGCCAACCTAGCAAGATACATAAGCAAAGAGCATAATGGAGCACAAAGTCACCCAACCCAACACGTGTCACTACAAGAGCTTCATCAGGGAAAAATCTTTCCCTTCATCAGGGAAAAATCTTTCCCTGATGAAGCTCCTGTAGCAACACGCGTTCGGTTGGGTGACTTTGTGCTCCATTATGCTCTATGTTTATCTATCTTGCTAGGTTGGCTGTTTTTGTCTAGGCTAGTATGTTCTTGGGAACTTTGGGTCCTTGTACATTTGCATTTATTTTTCAGGTTATCACTGGCCTTCTCCTACTTTATATATGTATACCTTTTGCCTGATTGACATATTTATATCTGCATTCTGAGCCTTTTCTTGTAGTTTCTTGGGGGGTATTCTCCTATATTTGGGCTCTGTAGTGTCACCTGATCATTATGCACTGTTTGCAGTGTCAGTTTATCTTTGTGTATTTGTTTACTGATATTTTTGTCTATCAGGTGGCCTCCTATCAGCATGATGGTTCTCATATTGTTTTTCAGTGGTTTTAATGTTGCACAACAAACTATTATTATTATTATTTATTATTATAGCACCATTTATTCCATGGCGCTTTACAAGTGAAAGGGTATACGTATAACAATCATTAACAGTACATAACAGACTGGTATAGGAGGAGAGAGGACCCTGCCCGCGAGGGTCACAGTCTACAGGGAATGGGTGATGGTACGATAGGTGAGGACAGAGCTGGTTGCACAGTGGTCTACTGGACTGAGGGCTATTGTAGGTTGTAGGCTTGTTGGAAGAGGTGGGTCTTGAGGTTCCTCTTGAAGCTTTCCACGGTAGGAGAGAGTATGATGTGCTGAGGTAGAGCGTTCCAGAGTATGGGGGATGCACGGGAGAAATCTTGTACGCGATTGTGGGAAGAGGAGATAAGGGAGGAGCAGAGAAGGAGATCTTGTGAGGATCTGAGGTTGCGTGCAGGTAGGTACCGGGAGACTAGGTCACAGATGTAGGGAGGATACAGGTTGTGCATGGCTTTGTATGTCATGGTTAGTGTTTTGAACTGGAGTCGTTGGGTGATGGGAAGCCAGTGAAGGGATTGGCAGAGTGGCAAGGCTGGGGAGTAGCGAGGGGAGAGGTGGATTAAGCGGGCCGCAGAGTTTAGGATAGATTGGAGGGGTGCAAGAGTGTTGGAAGGGAGGCCAGAGAGCAGGAGGTTGCAGTAGTCGAGGCGGGAGATGATGAGGGCATGCACTAATGTTTTTGCTGATTCTTGGTTAAGGAAAGCACGGATACGGGAGATGTTTTTGAGTTGTAATCGGCATGAGGTGAAGAGGGCTTGGATGTGTGGCTTGAAGGATAGAGCAGAGTCGAGGGTCACTCCAAGGCAACGAGCTTGTGAGACTGGGGAGAGTAAGCAACCATCGAGTTTGATGGAAAGGCTTGTTGGAGGAGATGAGTGAGGAGGAGGAAAGACAATGAATTCTGTTTTGTCCATGTTAAGTTTTAGGAATCGCGCAGAGACAAACTTTAAATTAATGTATTTTCTTTGAGCTGAGTGCTTCTTCTTGCCTACACTTTTTCTCTTTATTGTCCCAAACATATTTCTGACCACAAATAGGATATTCCGTGTACTCAGGAGAAATTGCACAACAAATGATATGGTCCATGTTTTCCTCGTACCCTTAAAAAAATGTAAACTTTTGGGATAAAGCAACATTTTGTGGGAAAAATGCAGTTTTCATGAATCAACATTATACAAGTCTATGAAGCAGCTGTGTGTTCAAAGTGCTCACCGCACCTCCAGATAAATTCCTTGAGGGGTGTGGTTTAAAAAATCAGGTCACTTGTGGAAGGTTTGCAATGCTTAGGCACTTCAGGGGCACTGCAAACTCAATATGGTGTTGGCTATCTATTCTAACCAATTTTGTGTTCCAAAAGTGAAATGGTGCTCCTTCCCTTACAAGTTCTGCCATGCACCCAAACAGTAGTTTTCCACCACATATGGGGTATAGGCGTAATCAGGAGAAATTGCACAACAAAAATTGTATTGTCCATTTTTTCCCATTACCCTTGTGAAAATGCAAAATCTGGGGCTAAAGGAACATTTTTGTGGGGAAAAGGTAAAATGTTATTTTTTTTTTATTCCACGTTGCGTTAATTTCTGTGAAGCATCTAAATGCTTAATAAACTTCTTGGATGTGGTTTTGAGCACTTTGAGGGGTGCAGTTTTTAAAATGGTGTCACTTTTGAGTAGTTTTTGTCACATAGGTCGCTCAAAGTCTGATGAAATGTTATGTAGTCCCTAAAAAAATTGGTTTTGAAAATTTTGTGGAAAAAATTAGAAATTGCTGATAAACTTTTAACCCTTTTAACATCTTTAAAAACATTTAAAAAATGGAAAATTTGAAAATATTATTTATTAACTATTTTATGTGGTATAACTGTGACGCCCTGGCAAAACCAGGTAGTCATAGAAAGAGTTAAACCTCCTTGGTACCACCTGATCCCACACTGGTACAGGAAGCAGCCGTACCTCCCCCAGGCGGGGAGGAGTTGAGTCAGTCGGTGGAAAGAGGGAGAGGAGTGCAGGCAAGGGTTGTGGCCCCTGTGCTGCAGGGGAAGTGAAGCAAAAAAAAGGCAGAAGTCTTGGAGCTGAAGTGGAGAGTAGGCTCAGGGTAACCTGTAGTGGACCGGGACAGGGGACATGTAGTGGCCCGCCGGTAGTGTGCATGGGACCCCGGACTTGTGCAAAGGGAGGACTTTCCCCATCCGAAACAGAGTAGGTGACTCTTAGCTGGAGCGCAGGAGAGAGAGAGGGCCCTGCTTCTTGTATCGGTTGTGGGATCCGAACACCCCCGTACCAAAAGCCTACGGACACTGGCAATTTCTGGTTAAGTACTGGACTCTGTGTTTCCTGACCCTACACATGAAACCAACCTCATCCAACACCAGGACAACCTAACTGTGAGTTTCCTGCTCCCTGCAATCCCTGCCACCACCACAACTCCCCCTGGGCCCCGGGGCAACCATCCCTACTCCCGGAAGGTTAACAACATCCAGCTGCCAGGCCAACGCCCCCAGGAGTCCACTCAGCGGTGGTGGTGGTGGTACCCCATTTGCCACATACCGTGGGTGGCGTCACGTACAAACTTTTCAAAATCCCATACACCATAACCCCCTTTTCAATTGAAGTGACCGCGAGACCACAGGGTCCAGAGACCCTCGAGCCACCCACAGAAGGACCGGATCCGAGCAGCTAGGCTGCTGAGAGCGGGGCGGCACATCTCTATCTGGTTTAAGGGCATAAAAATTAAAAGTCTGAAAACTATGAAATTCTCATAAGCACTGGAATACTTTGAAGCATTCCAGAGTTATTACCTCATAAAGTGACGCCGGTCAGATTTGAAAAATGAGGCTCGGTCATTAACATACAAAGTGTCTTGGTCCTTAAGGGGTTCAAATAAGACAGACAAAAGCCAAAAAGTCAAGATTTGTAAGTAAAATAAAGAGATATTTGAGAAAGAAAATTAGCCTTCCATGTGAAGAGTATAGGGATATTACACAGCAAGGAGATCAGAAAGGATTATCTGGTTAATTTCAGTTCAGAAAGCCTAATAGTAAACATTTCTGACAACAGTTCACTTATGGGTTTGCCTATAATTGTGTGAATCAAGCCTCATTTCTTAGAGATCCTTAAACGTCTGCTCCTGTTAACACCCGGTAATAGCCGCATACTCACTGATTGAGTTTATGATGTTCTCATTTTCTTTTCCTTTGAAATCACCATAATTTCAACAGGGTTTTCAAACATAAATGAAACATCCACCTTAATGTATATTTTTGGTAACAGAAAGCTTTGACAGGTAGGGACATGTCAGGGAGAAGGGAAATATCAGATACACTGGAGAGAAGATGGTAGAGCGCCACTAACAAATGTTCTATGTAGGGTTCTACCCCACAAGTAGATGCCTGCCCCGGAGCATATAACAAGTATTACATGCTTTTTTACCAAGTTGCTGATGCAATCTACAAATGTACTAATAATTATTAATATGAATGTTCAATTCCCACACAGTTTGTATATTCTCAGCATCTCTTGTTTACTTGGGGAGATTTACTGCTAAAAATGATTATTATTTAGAGCACATACAAGATACAATAAATACTAGCGTTTGCTGTCATGTTTACACAGACTAATGATCAGGAATGAATATTCTTATTAATATTCGTTCAGCCAATTATTGGTTAGTGCTAAAGGCTATTCCTTGTATAATTGAGATAAGCAGCAATTTAGCATTTCATTAAATGCACAAGGAGATGTAACAATATTAATGTACTTATCAAGGTTTTCTGAAGGCTAGGAGCAAATACTTGGCATTCGAATAGTTGAAGAAACTGGTATTTTATTGAGTAAGCTTGACCAGATACAGCACAGACGTTTCGTTCTAACATAGACCTTCATCAATGTGCACTGCAGTGTAGATGGTCTGCTCAGCTTGTGAGTGAAAGTAGCGCTGGTATAGCTCACGGTGTCCACCGCTGTGTAGCAAAAGCACTTTTGCCATGCAGCGGTGGACACTGTGAGCTACACCAGTGCTACTTTTACTCACAAGCTGAGCAGACCATCTACACTGCACACTGATGAAGGTCTATGTTAGACCGAAACGTCTGTGTTGTAACTGGTCAAGCTTACTCAATAAAATACCAGTTTCTTCAACTATTTGAGTGCCAAGTATTTGTTCTTTGCTACATACGGGACTGGATCCTAGTTGAGCACCTACTCCACAGAAATATCAGGTATATCCACAAGGTTTTCTGATGGCTAACAAACAGATGACAACAAGTAGAATGTGAGAAAATTGCAACAAAGAAGGAAGCAAACAGTAATGGCCCCCGTATTGTGGCTTCTTGGATTATACATAGTCGTATATTCGGAAAGTTCCATAACTGTATAATGAAATATTTAACAACACTTTGTTGGAGCTCCTCATTTTCAAGATCTCTGATGAACATAGAGACATGTATTTTTTAGGTTTAGAGGCTATAAACACTGAATTCATCACAGGGCTGCTGGTTTGTAAGGTTATGTGCACATGCTGAGTATTTGGTGCAGAAATGTTCTGCACCCAAGACTGCATCTTCTGGCAGAAAAAAACACCAAAAAATGAGGTGCATTTTTTAATGTGTTTTTCTGCCATGCATTTTTCATAATGAATTCAATGGGTGGAAAAGCTGAAAAACGCAGGAAAAAAGGGACCAAGAATTGACATGCTGCAGTTTTTTTCTGCACCAAAGTCTGCAAGGAAAAAAGGAAGCAACATGCACACAGCACTTCAGAATTCTCATTGACTTTGCTGGCATAAAGATAGACATGCGTATTTGATACAAAACTGCACACAAAAAACGCATTAACAAAACGCAGCATACGCACACAGCCTTAGGCCCCTCACACGTCTGTGGAAAACCTATGTCTTTTGCATGGCTATGGTAAAGGTGCGTATGTCCCATCCGTGTAGCGTGATTTTAGCACACTAGTGTTCACCGTGTGTTATTCGTGATAGCACACAGTGAGCAGGAACTTTTTACTCACCTGTCCCCTGTACTGATGTCTCCGGTGCTGCTGTTTCCAGATCCATGGTGCAGTGAATATTCATGAGCATAATGAGTGGGCCTGGAAGCAAGTGATGGCAGCGCCGTAGACAGCAGCGCTGGAGACCGGTGAGTATGGAAAATATTTTTTTCTCTGGTATGTGTCACACGGATCACACCACCGTGTGGTCCGCGTGACATCAGTGCTGCTGGAGAAAATCGGACTTGTCTCCATGCGGAACACATGGAGACACGTGTGCTACCTGAACAATTAGGTACAGTGTATTGTACTCTGCACAGAGTACAGGCAGGTTATCGAAATATTATCTTATCTGACATCCTCACTCGTGTTGACTCTATGTACACCTGTCTCCTACAGCAAGAGGGATGTCCTTTGGATGTACCATGTACTTCTATTTACTCTCATTTGGGAGGGAGAATCATTTTACCATTCGATTCAGGCAACAAAAACGCTGTAAACAAAAGCAGCATAATTCAAAGACCTGGGCACTAAGGGGAGTTATTAATAAATGCATGGAAGTGTGAAGGGGGCATTATTAATATATAGAGGCATAAAGGGGACATTATTAATAAATGGAGGCAAAAATGAGGCAAGAGCAATATATTGAGACACAGAGTGGGGGGGGGCTATGATAATATAAAGGCATAAAGTAGCACTATATTAGTGGCGGAGGCACTGTTACTCTGATAGGAACAAAAGAGAGGTAATACTACTACTGCACCTACCATACTATAAATTATTATATCACTATTGAGAGCTAGCATATTGTTAAGAAAATTAAGTGTTAAAAGTTATAGCAAAATGTATTTCCAAGAGATGACCTCATGACAGAGACAAAAGGAAAGTTTATAGATTTGTACTTCTCAAACAGCTGTTTCTGAGATACAGATACAACAGTCTAGTTCTATATCTCCATGGCGCAGGTAAGACGCTTCTGGCGTTGTCAAATGGTCACGAGTGGCTTGACAAAAGGAATGTGACACTTTTAGCCCATGTCCTGGATACATCTATGTGGGGTGGCTCTTGAAGCACTGACTCCAGCAGCAGTCCACTCCTTGTGAATCTCCCCAAAATTTTTGAATGGCCTTCTCTTAACAATCCAAGGCTGTAGTTATCCCGGTTGCTTGTGCACCTTTCTCTACCACACTTGTTCCTTCCACTCAACTTTCCATTAATATGCTTGGATACAGAACTCTGTGAACGCCAGCTTCTTTAGCAAGGACCTTTTGTGGCTTACCCTCCTTGCGGAGTGTGTCAATGACTGCCTGAGTGACTCTAGTGTATTCTAAAAGTATAAAAAATGCAGTGATGTACAATATGTTAAACAACAGCTTTGACATGTTATCTCATTGTCAGCAAAAATAAACTGCTGTCTTTGAATTCAAATGTCCATGTGTCTCTATTGATCAAATGTCCATGTGTCTCTATTGATAGATCCAGAGATTCTCCCGTGACAAATAACAATCAGCCAAAGGCTGTGTATTAAATTTTAAATAAATTAATAATTAAAAAAAAGTGTCATGGGGTCCCCCTTTTCTGATAACCAGCCAAGATAAAGCAGACAGTTGTGGGCTGGTATTATCAGGCTGGGAAGGCCCATGGTTATTTGGTCCTTTCCAGCGTTAAAATAGCAGCTGCAGCTGTCTCAGAAATGGTGCGTCACAATTGCCCAGGTGCAGTGCAATCAGGGTAATATTTTTGTGGTTGGATATCAGCTGTGTAATGTCAGTTGGCATCAAGCCCAGGTGTTAGCAATGGAGAGGTGTCTATCACACACCCCCATTACTAACTTAGTACTTGTAAAGTTAGAAAACACATACGGGAAAAAAATAGTTTATTTGAATGAATGAATAAATAAATATTACCGTCCTTTATTACATAGTGTCCTCTCTTGTTATGAACATCCCCATACCTTACATATTGTATTCTCTTATTTTTATTATCTATACCACTCTTAGAAGGCTGATGAGCTGGTCTTTTTGTCAGATGCTGCTCCATCATCAGTAATTTTATATCTAACAAGAAAGGATTATGTAACAAAGGGGGTGCTGAGAATAACAACCCCCCCCCCTGAGAATACACTCTCTACAGTAAGAGCGAGTGCTATATGACTCGCCCACCCCGGGGCTATGGGACACCCGGTGCCGGGCCGGACTAGTCCAGGGGGTCGTCAGTGGTGGCGGGGCCCGACTCCGTGACCCTGGCGGGAGTCAATTAATATGGCTTCAGTGTTGGGGGTGATTAAAGTTTATGTTATTCGTGACGCCACCTGTGGTTTGCGGCTATTAAGCCGCCGCTGCTGTATGAGGCCTCCGGGGTGATGGAACGGCAGCAAGGGTGTTACTGCTCCCCACAGGTGGAGCGGTGCCCCTGGGCAACTGTTGGTGCTTGTAAGTGTTGATGTAGTGGCGGCGGAATAACTGAGGCAACTCCAGAGGGTGCAATTTCAAGGTGTTTACTCACAGTTCCTGGTAGGCACACACTGGTGCCTCTGGACTGCTGAGACCCACTGTCAGGGACCTCCGCCGATCCTGGGTAGATCTAGGGGCAAAAGCCGGTACACCCCTCTATTGTGTCTCTTTCTTGGTCGTCTTCTAAGCCTCGTCTTTTATGGATGGACCTGGCTTGGCCGGGGGCTAGCCTAGTTGGTATTCTACCCCCTTTCCAGAGGTTCTGCTGTGGGCTGTAGCCCTGGGCGCGTGCAGCTGCCCTGGGCCTCGGTTTTTGCCTTTGGATCTGATTTCGCGTCCTTCAGCTTCTAGGGACCGTCCCCTCTATGCGGCCTGATCCCTCCACCTGTTTACTTCATGGAACAGGCCCCTAGCCTGAAAGCTGTCTGTGGCCCTGGAATCTCCTCTATTCTGCTTGGTGTCACCTGGACCTACTGGGTCCCAGGGTCTTCACCAGGAAGCGTCGCTTTCTTCTTCTTGCTCCTGACTGACTAGAGCTCTTTCCTACTGTCTCTCCTTCTCCTCTGCCTCCCGCAGACCTCCTCACACTCCTTCCTTCTCTCTCTTCTCTCCAACTTCATCTGCCTAAACTCTGACCTTACTTTCTACTCTGCTCTCGGGTGGCTCCTCCCACCCCCCAGTTGCTAAGCTACCACCCTATGGGAGCAGGGATGGGTCTTACGGCCCCTCCCAGCATGCAGCATGGGAGGGTTGCTGCCACTTTCCCTGGTCCCTGTGTGTACCTAACAATGGTGTAGTGCAAATTTGCCTGTGGACCGGCGTTCACCCCTTTCCTTACCCAGGATGGGACATCACACCGCTGGATGGGGTGGCGACGGAAGCCTCAGGGGCGCCACACTATACATAACAAGAGAGAAAGCTATGTAATAAGGGACAATGTAGCGCCCCTGAATACATCAGGGTGCTACAGGGAACTGCATCCTTTTCCCTCAGGTTGCAGGACCTACCCCCCATGGTTCCAGGTTCCCAGAAACCGGTGTCATCTCCATCAGCACCACAAATCCCAATCAACACCTCACATCATGACCTGTCAGACACACCAGTGGGTTGGTCTAGCTGGAAAAGGGCCGCCGACCTAGGGGTCAGGCAGGCTGGTAGGAGGGAGGAAGTGAGTCTAGTGAGAGCCCTCAAAATGAGAGGAGCTGGGGAGTGTTAGAAGGGAGCTAGAAGGACCGAAGTTGGGTCGCAGACAGTGGTCGGGGCCAAGAGGAGTCGGGGACTAGAAGCAGTGACATTGGAGAAGGGTGTGACGGACATAGTCTTGGAGGACTGTCGGCACCAGAAAGCCCAAAAGAACTGACCGGTACCGAGCACAACAGGGTAGAGGACCATAGGTCAGGAGCCGATTCAACGTCCTGACAATTGACCTGCAGAGGAAGGGGACCTTCAGGGACCTTCCCAAAGAGCTCAGAAACTGAGGGCATCAGCACACCATGGGGGACAGGGTTTTCCAGAGAAAGTAACCCACTAAAGTCCCAAGTGCCAGGCTATAGGGACCCACACGAACACGAAACTGTGCACGGAGGCAGGCTCCGGATTACTATGTAACACCAGTGGGACCGGGTACTTCAATGGGCTCCCCGCAGTGGCAGTGGCACACAGAGAATTTTGTTTACCTACAGCGTGTGTGTTTCCTTTACAAACTTCATCCAGCACCACGACTACAGTGAGTATCCTGGTCCCCTGCACCCTGCTATCCCAAACAACTACCAACACCCCTGTGCCCAGGGCCTTCCGTACCTGTGGAGGGACTAACATTAGGCTGCTTAACTCCATCTGCCCCTTTATTCCTTACAGCAGCGGCGGTACTCCCATTACTGCAACCCACAGGTGGCATCACGAACTTCTCCACTGTAAATATCCCCATTTATGGATCAAAGTGTCTGCCAAGCCGGAGCCACAACGATCCCGGATCCGAGCAGCCCCACTAACACCGGGGCGGCACAACAGCGTCATACATATTTAGAGGGAATGCAAAGTAAAAAGGGACTGTGCTATACATAATGCTGCATTCCTGTATCTGTGTGAAGTGTTGATGTGCTGCCCAATTTTTCCATCAATTGATTTACCGCTGATGTCTCATCTGATTAATTTTCGGTTGTTTGTTCTCCATTTGCTCACACCTTCATGCCGACATCTTCTAGCCATGACTCGTCTTGTCACACTGATCATCGCAGACCTGAAAATAACAAGGTCACATATATTGTATATATACATTTATCTTATGAATGAAGTTGGTGTGCAATCAACGTCACTGTCATGTACCACAGTCAAGGGCATGCTGACATCAGCTGTCGGCCTCTGATTGGCCGGTGGAGTGTATTGCAGCACAGGGAGCCGGCAGGTTTTCTGCTCCACATAACAATAAAACTGAATGTGCATCCAAGGACACACATTCATCTGAAATAGTCACTAGTATCGGCGGGCCCCCTCTCCACCTCTGTGCCCCAGTGCACCAGCTGCGCCCCTGGATCGGTAGGGGTCCAACCTATAGGACCTGCACCGATTGGAAATACAGGGCACTCTCATTCTTGCTAGAATGAAGAACCAGTGTACTTGCCTGACCACTGCTTCCTTTATTACCTATGGATCTGCAAGCACTACACTCAGCTTTTTCTGGCAGCCCTATAAAAAATGAATTGAGCAATGGTTGGGCACACACACTCCCCCTCCATTCTAACATGGGATAAAAGTGACCCAGTGGTCAGACGCTCAAGGATCAATATGTTTTTAATCATCATGTGGATAGTTGATAAATTATCTTCACTGAATAATTCCTTTAAAAGGAAACCTGTCACTAGATTTTTACCTATCAAACTAAAAGAATCACCTTCTGCAGCTCCTGGGCTGCATTCTGTGAAGGTGCACCTTGGCCCTGACTCCTCTTCCAGACCCCAAAAATAACTTTATAAAACTTGGCCATTAGGTATGCTAATTACCTTGGCTGGACAGATGGGCGGGCTCATTTTCTGCTCCTTTATCACCCTCCTGCCGCTGATCGCCGTCCTCCTTCCTTGATTGACGGGATGACGCCCTCCATCATCCACTTCGTCGCATTTTCAAATCTCGCGCCTGTGCAGTTAAGTCTGCTCGCACAGGCGCAGTTCGCTCTGCCATATCGCGGCCAGAGCAGAAAACATAACTGCCCTAGCTCGCTCCGGTGAGCTAAATGCGCAGGCGATTATGGGCAGGTACGAGCATGGCGCTGGTGACGATGACGCTGTGCGTGACCTCACCAGCGCCATGCTCATACCCGCCCATAATCTCGCAGCTGCGCATTTAGCTCACCGGCGCGAGCGAGGGCAGCTGTTTTCTGCTCTGCCCGCGTTATGGCAGAGCGAACTGCGCCTGCGCGAGCAGACTTAACTGCACAGGTGCGAGATTTGAAAATCAAACGAGGAGGTTGACGGAGGGCATCATGCCGTCAATCAAGGAAGGAGGACGGCGATCAGCGGCAGGAGGGGGATAAAGTAGCAGAAAATGAGCCTGCCCATCTAGCCAATCAAGGTAATTAGCATACCTAACGGCCAAGTTTTATAAAGTTATTTTTGAGGTCTGGAAGGGGAGTCAGGGCCAAGGTGCACCTTCATAGAATGCAGCGCAGGAGCTGCAGAAGTTGATTCTTTTAGTTTAATAGGTAAAAATCTGGTGATAGGTTCCCTTTAAGAATTTTTATACTTTATCTAATGTGTAAACACAATTGATTCACATTTTTTAAACCAAAACTAGGGTTGTATACCAAACACAGAAAACATAGACTGGAAAAATACTGGTCAAATATTGAAATATGAATGCGACACAAGGTTGTGAAGTTATCTCACTCAAATCTCATTTACACAGTTCTAATAATCCTGTAATGAGCTTTATAAACATTAGCAATTATAATACACATCAGAACTTATTATTAAATCATGACAGTAGAAGTCAAACACCAAAGTGAGTTTGGAAAAGTGAAAAACAATCACAGACGACCAGTTTGGACAGCAATGTAACTGATGCAATGCTGCCAAAAGCATGCATACTCTATTACCAATATGACAGATCTAACATCTAAATAATTATTGTTATTACTATACCCAATCCAGGAATAGTAATTATGCATCAATTATTAGCTTAGTGTAGAAGGTCAAAAATGCTCAAAACTTGACTTGAAACTTGAAATAATTGACTGCAATGTGGTCTCTATTTCATTATATACCTTGTACTGTATAGCCAAGTTATATGGAAAACATTTGTAGCGCCCCACGGGGCAGACCATAGATGGCGTCACGACAATCTTCCTATTACAACCCCTATCTTCCTCCCTCCTTATTGGTGTACACCTCGGGGCACGAAGCCGGGCAGGCAACAGCGACATCCCAGATTATCACTCCGGCCCGGTGACAAGTAACTCAGGTATGAGGACCTGTGCCTGATCCCCTCTGCCCCCTGGGTGCTTCATTTTGGCGTCACAAACAGGATTTCGTGCCCAGGCCAAAAACCTGGGTACTGTGTGCCTTACTGGACTGTGTTTAATGTTTTTGCTTAAAAAGGACAGTCGCCATTAGTCATTCCGAAAAGAAAAGGGGACATGCCGTCGTGGGCGGCACCCTGAAAAGCGCGCGAACAGAGGCTCTACTGTTGGAGTCGAATGCTACCAACCCGAAAGAAAAGATCTTGTCAATTAAGACAGAAGACCCGGATGATCCGGACATTGCACCTGTAACACCGAAGATGCTGGACTTGCAGCTTTGAGCTTTTGGAGAAGAAGCACCTCTGCTGAATGTCGGCAGGGAAGGACTCTTGGATCTGTCAAAAACCTGCTCTCCGACCGATGCTGCCCTGATGGCCCCCGCGGCTCACCCGGGCTCCTGGAGAGCCCAGCATGGGCAATATAAACCCTTGGAGCCCCGTGAAGGAGGAAAGACTGAGGTAACTGCGATTCAGCCTCTACAGAGTGTCATGTGGGAGGGGCACTCCAGAGCTGTTCCTAAGAAGGAACCCACTTTTGGCACCATAAACATCCTAATACCGGTTTGTAGCTGTTGCAAGCAGGCTGGACATTACAACGGAAGATGTCTATTGAGTGCCCAGAGCCAGGGTGTTGGGAACAGCCTTCTGGCACCACCAGCAGCCAAGCAAGTGTGCCGCCCCCGTGCCAGCAGCCGACGCTGCTCGGATCCGGACCTTCAGGGGTGGTGGCTCGAGGGTCTCCGGACCCGGGGGTCTCGCGGACACACCGAATAAAATGGGGGAGGTAGATGTACGGGCTAGGCCGTAATAGGTTCGTGACGCCACCCACGGTGTGTGGTGACGTGGGACACCACCGCTGCTGTTACGGGGCACCCCGGGGAGATGTTGTGCAGCAAGTTGTTAACCCCTCCGTGGGCAGGGATGGTGGCTCCGGGACCCGGTGATTCTGGTGAAGGGGAGATGATGGCCGCAGGGGGTGTTGGTGTACTCACTTTCAGTAAAACACACAAGTCTCTGGTAAACCAAGGTGGTGGTGGCCGGTTGCGTTCGGGATCCCCCACCCGGCTGGTGGTCTCTATCCTTTTCCTGCACTGTTTAAGTAGAAAAGACTTCCCAGTTTGAAACATAGGAGTCCGCTCCCGGCTGGATGTGGCCTAAGGAGCTGTGCCCGCAGACGCTGGCCCGTGGAATCTATGGGCCCTGGCGGTGACCTCTTATCCCTAATCGGTGGGCTGTTGTCTTCTATGAGGGACTTTGGGTGGGACAGGACCTCTAGTCCTGGCCTCAATCGGTTAATTAACCAGTTCCAGTAGGTTCTGGCTCCTGGCTTTAGGGTCCGAGTACCCCCCTTTGTGCTACGGTTTCGGGGTCGGTTCCCCGTGTCGTTAACGGCGGGCTACAACCCTGGCCCAGTCCACCTCGGTTCCACCGAGCCATCTTCCCGTGTCCTGCTGATGGAGACCACCGTCTGCCTCCTAGCCAAGGCACCAGGGCTCTTACCCTGATACCTGTCAGTCAGCTTCAGGCCTGACACACAGGCCTGACCTCCACACTCCTCTCCTGAACTTCAACACTTTCTAACTGAACTGACTTACCTTCCCGCCCCCGGGCTGTCTAGACCCCTGGGTGGGCGTGTCCCAACTGCAGGTCACGCCCACTGGTGTGTCTATCTTTCCCTGAGAGGGGGTGACTAGGGTTTAATGGTCGGCTGTGTGTTTCCTAGTGAGGGAAGGTGTTACGCGGGGGCCTATTTGTGACTACCTGGTTTTGCCAGGGCGTCACACTCCCCCTTGGTTAAACACAGACCGTCTGCGGGCTGTCTGACCATCACCGGTTTATTTTTACTGCAAGAAGATAAAAGAATAAAACATTTTACAACTATAATAACGTATTTACATTTCAAGAATATTTGGATTTCTTCCCTTACGGGAGTCAGGTTACTTAAACGTTGCACAACATAACCGGGACGGGACGGACCGGGTCCTTTCCACTTCACCCACCCAAAACAACCTAGCCCTGGTGCCACTACTAAAACACAGGTTGGCACCCCTTGCCCAAGTCTAGGCTAGGTCCGGGTGTTGCCCAAACGGGCCGGGTAAAAAGTTTCTTACCCGGCAGTCCTTTTCAAGGGCCCCACGTCCAGGGGACCCCTGACCCGGAGGGTAGTCACCGGTTTCATTGGTGACAGGGCCTCGGCCTACTCTACTGCAGACCCGTCCTCCAATCAGCCTCTCCAGAGACTGCAGTTTGGTGAAAAGGATGGTCTGGGGGCTAATTACAAGGCCCAAACGTTTATGGGTTGGCCTGCAAGTTCTCAGCTATTGTCTTTGGTTTTAATTTTTTAACTGCAGAAACGGGACATAGACGGTCCCAACGGGGACTGAACTTGTGGGTAGCCGGGATCTGCTACCTAAACATCTTAATCTGGTGAAGATCTTTCCCCATATAGATGCGGGCATGCACATCCACTTTACCCTCCTCAGGAGCCAAACTTCCTGGGGAACCCTCGGCGCCGGCTACGACCGGCCTCACATACTGCCGTGGGACCCCATGCTCAACAGCCTGTGCCTCTTTTCCACGAGCACCTTGCTGCTGGTCTTCAGCAGGGACGAGGTACCTGGGAGCAGCAAGTGCTGTCTCCGTTGCGGCCAGGCGGACTGACGGAGTCGTCGTCATCACCGTTGCGGCCGGGCGGACTGCGGGAGCCGACGTCATCCCTGGTGCGGCCAGGCTCGGGGCCGGAAAGGATGTCGTCAGCGGTGCCGGAGCGATGGTGACGGTAAGGCCTGAGGGCCCAGCAGCTGGGTCCTCCTCCATAGATGGTACGGGCTCTGCTGCCACGGACTGGGGCAGCGGGTCGGTCGGGGTGTTGGCTGCGGACACTGGCGATGAGGGAAACGGTGTGGCGGACAAGAGCAGGCCAGGCCCCTCAGCCGAGACGGCCGGTTCCTGTGGAACATAGGGGCGTGGGACACTGCTTACCCGCTCCTCCGGGATCATCTTCACTTCGCGCACCCGGACAGCTGCAGCCAGGCCCTTCATTTCCGACGCCCACTTCGCCAGCATGATGTGGGCTTGGGCCTGGATCCTCTGACACATTCTGCCACGTTGGTGTCCAGGAACGGGTTTCTGCAGAGTCCTGGTGTCCCTGCAATTCACAGCGCTAGTTACATGCCGCTCCGTCCTCCCCCTTGGTCTTTTTCTGGCACTCCTCTTTCAGGCCTGTAAGTTTCGTTTTGCGACTTCCGGCCTCGCTTTCCGGCCACGCTCCCAGGGGGCGGGGCTTTGGCTTTCACGCCCTTTTCGCGGGTAAGAAGACGCTGGGCTGTAGTTTTTCACGCCAAAATGGCGACCAAAATGGCGACTTCTGAAAATTTTGCAACGGATCACCGCTGACTGTCCAATACAAGGCGCACTTCCACAATGTAAGTGGATGGGTAAGTCTCCTGTTCGTGACGCCAAGTTTCGGGGTGTGCCGCCCCCGTGCCAGCAGCCGACGCTGCTCGGATCCGGACCTTCAGGGGTGGTGGCTCGAGGGTCTCCGGACCCGGGGGTCTCGCGGACATGCCAAAAAAAATGTGGGATGTAGATGTACGGGCTAGGCGGTAATAGGTTCGTGACGCCACCCACGGTGTGTGGTGAGGTGGGACACCACTGCTGCTGTTATGGGGCACCCGGGGGAGATGATGTACAGCAAGTTGTTAACCCCTCAATGGGCAGGGATGGTGGCCCCGGGATCCAGTGATTCTGGTGCAGGGGAGATGACGACCGCAGGGGGTGTTGGTGTACTCACTTTCAGTAAAACACATAAGTCTCTGGTAAACCAAGGTGGTGGTGGCCGGTGCCGTGGCCAGTTGCGTTCGGGATCCCCCACCCGGCTGGTGGTCTCTATCCTTTTCCTGCACTGTTTAAGTAGAAAAGACTTCCAAGTTTGAAACGTAGGAGTCCCGTCCCGGCTGGATGTGGCCTAAGGAGCCGTACCTGCAGACGCTGGCCCATGGGATCTATGAGCCCTGGCGGTGACCTCTTATCCCTAATCGGTGGGCTGTTGTCTTCTATGAGGGACTTTGGGTGGGACAGGACCTATAGTCCTGGCCTCAATGGGTTAATTAACCAGATCCAGTAGATTCTGGCTCCTGGCTTCAGGGTCCGAGTACCCCCCTTTGTGCTACGGTTTCCGGGTCGGTTCCCCGAGTCGGTACCGGCGGGCTACAACCCTGGCCCGGTCCAACTCAGTTCCACCGAGCCGTCTTCCCGTCTCCTGCTGATGGAGACCACCGTCTGCCTCCTAGCCAAGGCACCAGGGCTCCTACCCTGATACCTGTCAGTCAGCTTCAGGCCTGACACACAGGCCTGACCTCCACACTCCTCTCCAAACTGAACTTCAACACTTTCTAACTGAACTGAATTACTTTCCCGCCCCCGGGCTGTCTAGACCCCTGGGTGGGCGTGCCCCAACTGCCTGGTCACGCCCACTGGTGTGTCTATCTTTCCCTGAGGGGGGGTGACTAGGGTTTAATGGTCGGCTGTGTGTTTCCTAGTGAGGGAAGGTGTTATGCGTGAGCCTATTTGTGACTACGTCGTTTTGCCAGGGCGTCACACAAGAATAACTGTTTTTCTATTCCATATGCAAATGTTGATATTAATTGCATGATGATACTGCTGACCAGTACCTGTTGAAAATGTTTGAAACTGTTTACTAATGGTGCCTCCCATATAGGGCAGAATGTTATTTGTTATATTATATATTGAAAAATTGTGGTGTACTAATTTTGTTTAGTTGCAGCCCGGGAGTGCTGCCATTTGCTGTGGGGGAATGTGGTGCCCCCGAAGCTCTAGTCGTCACAAAGTATTGCACCTTATTTAAGGTGCGATGTTCGCCTCGGGTAAGGAGGGGGTTAACCACCGGTGTTCCACCTTCACACTTTACATAATGCTTAGGAGCGTTCTCACAAGGGGGATGGCTCAGGGTAGGCAGGGGAGTGGTCATCACGAGGTATGGGACTTCCCTGGTCACTGAAGTCAGCCACCTGGTGTGCAGGTTCCACTTGGGATAGAAGTAGGAGCAACTCACACAATCTTCAGTCAGTCCACCCAGGACACCAGTTCTGGGACACGACACCATCACCTCTTTCTTCTCTTCTCTTCACAGGGTCTGGGACTTGGAGCGGAGCGCTTGGCCCAGGTTCCCCACAGCTGGGAGGGCAACTGACAAAGAACTTCTATCAAACACCGGTGACTTCTCAGTTATTCAAGGCCAACGGGGCATATTACAGCAAGTGACCAGTACTACATGGTCAAGCAGCACAAAGAGTGAGTAAAGACACCTGGAACTGCTGCATTTGACTCTGACTCTTATTATTTGCGCCGCCGCACCAAAGGCCACCCCCATCGCTACTCCCCTTCATGATCCTTTCCGGGGACCACTCCACCTGTGGGGAGCGATACCATCTTTGGCTGCTATTGCCATCTGCCCCAGAGGACAGCGACAGCAGCGGCGGCTAATCTCTGGCCGCGTACCACAGGTGGCATCACGACAATCTTCCTATTACAACCCATATCATCCTCTCTCCTTATTGGTGTACAACTCGGGGCACGAAGCTGGGCAGGCCATCGCGACATCCCAGATCATCACTCCAGCCCGGTGATGAGTAACTCAGGTATGAGGCCCCATGCCTGATCCCCCCTGACCCCTGGGTGCTACAATAGAAGTTTCACGTTAGACATGTATACATATGTAGGTTTGCAATTGCGTACATATATGTATTTAATTTTATGATCATTTATTATTTTTTTCCATAGTATATGTTTCTTTTTATTATTATTATTATGGTATACGTATTCCTTGGACACATGTGTAGATTGATAGTGGTAATATAGTGTTATATAAAATAGTATATTTATTTATTCATCTATTTATTTAATATTTTTGTAAACTGTATATGAGACTGTGTCTTAATTTATAAGAATATTTTTTTACTTATGTATGTATTTTTATATTATTATTTGATTATTAGTGTTTTGTATGGCAATTTTAAAGTTAATCGGATGAATTGTTTGATCCAATTATTGCCTCCCTTTTGTGTCCAATCACTGTTCGTTTTCCACTTTATATGTCACTTACCTCCCCTATACCCCTTATTCCACCTGATGAAGATAGCTTGTCTATTGAAATGCATTGTGGCCATAAAGGGCAATAAAGGTTCGTTTTTTATCTTACTGATGTTTCCATCATTCCCAGCGCTTCCATTGACTGCCTGGTTGTTCAGTTAATCTATCTCCTGAACCAGGAAGTTCCTTACCCTATATCTCCTCCTGTGCTGATTAGCCATCCTCACAATTAATTCCCTGCTGTCCTGTCATCTCCTAATACATCCCTTCAATCTAAAGGCCCCGTCACACTAAGCAACATCGCTAGCAACATCGCTAGCAACATCGCTGCTAACGAACAACTTTTGTGACGTTGCTAGCGATGTTGCTGTGTGTGACATCCAGCAACAACCTGGCCCCTGCTGTGAGGTCGTTGGTTGTTGCTGAATGTCCTGGGCCATTTTTTAGTTGTTGCTGTCCCGCTGTGAAGCACATATCGCTGTGTGTGACAGCGAGACAGCAACAACTAAATGTGCAGGCAGCAGGAGCCGGCTTCTGCGGAGGCTGGTAACCAATGTAAACATCGGGTAACCAAGAAGCCCTGTCCTTGGTTACCCGATATTTACCTTTGTTACCAGCCTCCGCCGCTCTCACTGTCAGTGCCGGCTCCTGCTCTGTGCACATGTAGCTGCAGGACACATCGGGTTAATTAACCCGATGTGTGCTGTAGCTAGGAGAGCAGGGAGCCAGCGCTAAGCATTGTGCGCTGCTCCCTGCTCTGTGCACATTTAGCTGCAGCACACATCGGGTAATTAACCTGATGTGTGCTGTAACTAGGAGAGCAGGGAGCCAGTGCTAAGCATTGTGCGCTGCTCCCTGCTCTCTGCACATTTAGCTGCAGCACACATCGGGTAATTAACCCGATGTATGCTGTAACTAGGAGAGCAGGGAGCCAGCGCTCAGTGTGCGCTGCTCCCTGCTCTCTGCACATGTAGCTGCGTGCACTGGTAACCAAGTTAAATATCGGGTTGGTTACCCGATATTTGCCTTAGTTACCAAGCGCCGCATCTTCCATGCGGCGCTGGGGGTTGGTCACTGGTTGCTGGTGAGCTCACCAGCAACTCGTGTAGCGACGCTCCAGCGATCCCTGCCAGGTCAGGTTGCTGGTGGGATCGCTGGAGCGTCGCAGTGTGACATCTCACCAGCAACCTCCTAGCAACTTACCAGCGATCCCTATCGTTGTTGGGATCGCTGGTAAGTTGCTTAGTGTGACTGGACCTTAAGGCTACTTTCACACATCCGGTTTGAGCACTGCGGCTCAATCCGGCTGTGAAACCTATGCAACGGATGCGGCGAAAACACTGCATCCTTTGCATAAGTTTTTACATGCGGCCCGTCCGTTTTTTTCCGGTTGCGGAACACTACTGAGCATGCGCAGTGGAAGAAACCGCATGTGGCGGCCGGATGCGGTTTCTGTCGCATCGCGCCGCATCCAGCATCCATAGGCATGCATTGAAAAATGCCGCCGCATCGGCTAAATCTGCTGCATGCGGCAAAAACCGGACGGAACGCAAGCCCATGCGGCACAATGTGGCGCCAATGCAAGTCAATGCTGGAAAAAACGAAACCGGCGGCAAAAAAAACGGTTTTGTTTTTTCAGCAGAGTGCCGGATTGTGCCGCACTGCTACACCGGATGTGTGAAAGTAGCCTAAGGGACTCGGGACCCATGACCTGTAGTGGCAGCCAGCCGTATTACACAGGGGAAGGAATAAAAACACACATTAATATAATGCAGCAAAACACATTAGTCACCAGCGGGGACGTGGGGGTGGAAGAGTGCTGGTCACCCTCTTACATACTCGCCTCACAATATTCTTATGTCCCGCGCAGCAGGTTTGGTGCCTGATCTGAAGCCACTAAACATGCTGGGCTTCTTAACCAATCACAGTAATGCCGCAGCCATCTTGTTTGTGGCATTGCTGTGATTGGTTGGCCGCGCTTCATACTTACCGGGGGGGCGCGGAAAGGAGAGACAGAGATATAGAGAATTCTCCAGGCTCTCCCCATTCAGTTTCATCACTTTCCCATCCATTTCAGCCTTTTCCTCAGGCCCCCAGACCTCTTTGTTGGGTCCAGCAGACAATTACTCACATTTCCCGTTGACTTGCATTGTACTCGCTATTCGGAATGAATACACGAATATCACAAAGTACTCGTTATGAGTATAGAGATATTACAGTACTCGCTCATCTCTAAGTTTAATTTTATAACACAACAGTTGAAGTTGCAGAGTTGTAGTTTTGTATACTACAAACGTTCCTATTTTTTCTTTTTTCCTTCTCAAGTAGAACTATTTCAAATGTTATTTCTAGAGAGCAAAGCCCTAAAGACTCTGTACTAAATCAATCTCTGCAATCATCAGTTTTATTCTGAGGCCAAAAATAATTTTCTAATGGTCAAAGGGTGATAGGAAAGGCTTAGTAATAGGTTACTGTCCATACTGTATGTGCCTGTATATTAACCATCAATACTCATTAGACTAGTGTTTTATCTCAATAAGCTTCTACGTTTTACCCTTATGTTATAGTGACATGTCAATGCTGAAACAGGAAGCCATGTAGATAATATCCGTCCCAGACAGATGTCTCGTTGTTAATCATTTTATAGTGGTTCAGTAATAGATCATGCTATTGCGTAACCTACTATGACGAATACATGAATACATAAATGTAGTGCTTTCCTTTGTTGTAATGGCCATGGCATTAGTCTAGCCCTCCATAGTAAATACACTTTACAGTACTCCTCTATTCTTCTTTCTTTTATTTAATTTTCTTCAGAGCTAGTACTGAACAGGAATTGAACTTTCAATAAACTTTGCATAAATCAAATGTGCAAATGAATATCAAATTTTATAGTGGAGACTCAATTCCAAAAAGGTTGGGACACTGTGTAAAATATAAAGGAAACAAAAATGCAATGATATGGAAATCTGCTGTAGCCATATTTTATTCCCAACAAAACAAAGAACACAGATCAGAAGGTTAAATATGTGAAAGTCAGTAATTTTAACATTCCATTTGAAAAAAATAACTTTTTTAGAAATTGACAGCAGCAACATATCTCAAAAAAGTTGGGCCCGGGCCAGGTCTACTATTGTTTTATTACCTCTTCTTTTTACTTGTGTGTGTAAACGTCTGGGAGTTGAGAAGACCAGTTGTTAGAATTTTAGGAAAGGAATGTTTTCCCGTTCTGATGTAGACTGCTCAATAGTCTTTGCCAAATTTTTAATTTCATAATGCACCAAATGTTTTCTATTGGTGAAAGCTTTGGACTGCAGGAGGCCAGTTCATCGTCCAAACTCTTCTTCTATGAAGCCATGCTGATCTGATGGATGCAGTATGTGTTTTAGTCTTGTTTAAATATGCAAAACCTTCCCTGAAATAAACGCTATCTCGGTGGGAGCATATGATGTTTTAACAATTCTATATCATGCTCCCTCATTGATAGTGACTTTCAAGATATGTAATCTTTTCATCCCATGATATCATATCTAAGATGCAGGCTTTAGGGGTACTTAACACACAGTGAGATCGCTACTGAGATCGCTGCTGAGTCACGTTTTTTGTGACCTCATTAGCGATCTCGCTGTGTGTGACACTGAGCAGCGATCTGGCCCCTGCTGTGAGATCGCTGCTTGTTACACACAGCCCTGGTTCGTTTTTTTTATTGTTGCTCTTTGTCACACACAGCTATTGTTGCTGTGTGTGACAGCGAGAGAGCAACAATCCTGAATGTGCAGGGAGCAGGAGCCGGCGTCTGACAGCCTGCGGTAAGCTGTAACCAAGGTAAACATCGGGTAACCAAGGTGGTTACCCGATATTTACCTTCGTTACCAGCATCTGCAGCTCTCACGCTGCCAGTGCCGGCTCCTGCTCCCTGCACACGCGGTGTGAGCTGGTAACTAAGGTAAACATCGGGTAACCATACCCGATGTTTACCTTAGTTACCAGTGTCCGCAGCTTCCAGACGCCGGCTCCGTGCAAGCGCAGCGTCGCTTGCACGTCGCTGCTGGCTGGGGGCTGGTCACTGGTCGCTGGTGAGATCTGCCTGTTTGACAGCTCACCAGCGACCATGTAGCGATCCTGACCAGGTCAGATCGCTTGTCGGATCGCTGCTGCATTGCTAAAGTGTGAAGGTACCCTTAGAACTGTGCATTGATACCAAGCTGGATAGTCTCTTTCCTCTTGAGTCATCAGGACATGGTGTCCGTGGTTTTTGTAAAAAAATACATTTTGATTCATCTTTATTCTTCACACTGTGACAGACATGAACTCCCTTACTCTCTCTGTGGTGTATTACTCTTCGTGCTGTCCCCCTCTCTCTTGGACCATGTCCTCAATACTCTGAGGGTCTGTGCCTTCTTCCCCCTAATATCTCTCACCTTTGTCTGCTTCTAGGTCCCAGCGGCTCTCTAGCCAGGCATCTCTTTAAGCCTACTGGGGTGGGACATAAGGTCCGGACCTCCATAGGTTTCCTCGGGGTTGCCTGAGTAGCCTTTACACCGAGGCCACTTCTTCTCACTTTGAACCCACTTCTCGACTGACTCCCTCCCTCCTTTTCTAACCATCCACCCTGCCATCTGTCAGTCCTCCCTTAATTACGTTAACCCTATCTTCTCTAACACCTCTTCTAAACTCGCTGGCTATCCTGACCGCTGGATACAATCTTTGGTAACCTGTTAAACAATCCTAGCTCTGCTACATCATAGAGGTATGCACATTCTATAACACTTAAATATCCACATATGTATTTCTGAAATATGACAGTAAATACATAAAACAGTATAATTACATCATGGGGCATTACCCCCCTATTACACCAGAGAAAGCTGAAGACTGCAGACCATCACCAGAGGAACCCAGAGACTAAATTCCATTGCCAATGGAACCCGAAGAATCACTAGAGCAACCCAAAGATCAAATACCAATGTCAGATGAACCCGAAGACCGAATACAATCACTAGAGGAATGGGAAAACCAAAAACCATTGCCAGAGGAACCCGAAGACCGAATACCATCAGTAGTGGAGCCCGAAGACCAAATATCATTGCCAAAGGAACTTGAAGACCGAATACAATCACTAGATGAAGCTGAAGACCAAATACCATTGCCAGTGGAACCCAAAGATTAAATACCATCACTAGAGAAACTTGAAGACCAAATATCATTGGCAAAGAAACTCTAAGGGCGGCTTTGCACACTACGACATCGCAGGTGCGATGTCGGTGGGGTCAAATTGAAAGTGACGCACATCCGGCATCGCATGCGATATCGTAGTGTGTAAAGCCTTGATGATACTATTAACGAGCTCAAAATCGTCGTAATCGTATCATCGTTGCAGCGTCGGCGTAATCCATAATTACGCTGACACGATGGTCCGATGTTGTTCCTCGTTCCTGCGGCAGCACACATCGCTGTGTGTGAAGCCGCAGGAGCGAGGAACATCTCCTACCGGCGTCACCGCGGCTTCCGTATGATATGCGGAAGGAAGGAGCTGGGCAGGATGTTTACATCCTGCTCATCTCCGCCCCTCCGCCGCTATTGGCCGCCTGCCGTGTGACGTCGCTATGACGCCGCACGACCCGCCCCCTTAGGAAGGAGGTGGGTCGCCGGCCAGAGCGACGGTCGCAGGGCGGGTGAGTGCGTGTGAAGCTGGCGTAGCGATAATTTTCGCTACGCCAGCTATCACACGATATCGTACCTGCGACGGGGGCAGGCACTATCGCGTGCGACATCGCAGCATCGGCCTGCGATGTCGCAACGTGCAAAGCCCGCCTAAGACCGAATACCATCACTACAGGAGCCCGAAGACCAAATATTATTGCCAGAGAAACCCGAAGACAGAATACAATCACTAGAGGACCTGAAGACCAAATACCATCCAAAAACCGAATACCATCACTACAGGAGCCCGAAAACCAAATATTATTGCCAGAGAAACCCGAAGACAGAATACAATCACTAGAGGACCTGAAGACCAAATACCACCCAAAAACCGAATACCATCACTAGAGAAACCTGAAGACCAAATATCATTGCCAGAGGAACCCAAAGACTGAGTACCATCACTAGAGGAACCCAAAGACTGAATATTGCTACCAGAAGTGGATCAGACTACGTCGTCAAACACTGAAGATTGGACGTTGAGAACAAGACTGAGAAACAAAGATTTGGTACTGTTAGTTAACTGTAGGTTTAGTGCATTTCAACAGTGAACCGCTAGTGTAAATAGATTGTGAAGGTGTAAACTTCTTGTTTAATTATAAATTGTGACTATAACATGGCAATTGTCATTTGATTTGTTTGATCTGAACTTTTGTATCGCTTTCTGCTTCCCCATCCCATCTCCATTCTCCTTTATTCTCACCTAGTAAAAATCTGTACTGGCTAGTCTTACTGCATGTTGCATTCCGGGCCTAAAGTTTACAGTCAATTGCAAATTAGAATGTAGAGCTTGCAGAGATGAAAACTGGTATAAATGCAAGATACAAGTCACATAATGGTCCACAATAGTGATTACATCTCATGTACACACACAGGACAGCTTATTCTGAAAAGTGACTTGAAAGTATAGCCCTTTAAGTAAAAAAACAAAACAATTTGATGTAATGGAAACAATCACATAACTTGCTTAGTTAACTTAATTTTCAGATTTGCTTTGGTTTCCTGCTCTACACAGTGTTTGCCCACTTTTGCAGACATTGTTGTCTGATTTTATCTTGGTCACTAGATCGTGGTTTGCTACATTTCCTGGACATATAAGTAAAGTGTATTTTTAGAGTTTAAATAAGAGTAATGGAGCATTTTGTGGTTTTGTGTATCTTTGTTAAATCATGATGATTAATTGACCAAAGATAAATAAAAGAAAAAATCTGCGCTAATAGAAAATTGTGACTTCATGAAGTTTTATCTAAACATACAGTTCAATACATAACAAACTATAAAATTAATTCATAAATATGATCCACAGTATTTGGACTTAGAATTCAATATAAAGGTGCACAAATTGATAAGCAGAGCTCCGGCCGGTGGCTACCGCTATATGATGGATCAATGTAAGCTCAGCCATCTAAAAACCGGCTTGACTATCATGCGATGCTGGTTACTATTAATAGGTTAAAGTCAGTTGTCCAATCAGTTGCCCTCGGATATCTTCGATTGTGAAGATTATAACCTCAGATAATCAGACAGGTGCAATTACAGGGATGGTGTCAGGGCTAGTGCACTCCACACAGTAGCGGATTAGTTGACGAAGCCCACAATAATGGTCCACACCATGCCCGGCCTTCTGTAGCACTTACTTGTGATCCTGGTTGTGTCCAGAGGAGTTACCGGTAACTGAAGAGGGAGTCTAAAATCAGAACCGCAGACGATTTCACTCTGGTTCCATCCACAGACAGGTCTCTGATATTTCCTTTGCCTGCACCGCTGCTTTACACCTTGCAATTTCGCATATGATATCGCATGCAATGTGACCCGCCCCCATCGTATGTGCGGCACGTTCAATTTGTTGACTGTGTCGTACAAACGATTAGTTGCTGTCACACGTACTTACCCTTCCATATGACCTCGATGTGGGCGTCGAACATCCACTTCCTGGAGTGGGAGGGACGTTCGGCATCACCGCGACGTCACGCGGCAGCCGGCCAATAGAAGCAGAGGTGCGGAGATGAGCGGGACGTAAACATCCCGCCCACCTCCTTCCTTCCACATTGCGGGCGGGAGCCACGGGACGCAGGTAAGATCTGTTCAATGTTCCCGGGGTGTCACACACTACAATGTGTGCTACCTTGGGAACATTGAACAACCCGACGTGCAATTTTAAGGAAGTGAACGACGTGCATGCGATGAACGGTTTTACGTTCAATCACAATCGCACGTAGCTGTCACACGCTACAACACCACTAACGATGCTGGATGTGCGGAACTTACGACGTGACCCCACATCGTTAGATTTGTTGTAGCGTGTAAAGCCCGCTTTAGAATGCAGGTTTCCGGTTACCAAGTCCACATGCTAGTTAGACCTCATTGGGTAGAGCTAATGAGACATGCGGACAGCCAATCAAGCTACATGATCTCAGGATTACGCCCTGCCGGTGTCAGTGGATTGAGAGTCAATATGCTTAGCTTTTTCCGATGTACATTTCGGAAACAATATAGCTTCCATCCTCAAGGATAGCATAAACCCATCTGTGACACTTATTTATAGTCAACATTACTCAGTGCCAGAAATAAAGTAAAAATTAAAAAAAAAAATAATTGAAAAGCAAACAACTCAATTTCACTATTAAGTCCTTTTGGTTTTAGGGGGTTTAATTTGAATATCCACTCACTTTCCTCTTGATCATCTTCTTGATATAGTCATCTCCCCGCCAGTCCTTTTCAATTTTCTGAATACCCCAAATGTGTGTTCCATGACTTTTTCCACCATATTTCACTAGATAGAGTTTGCATAGCGGGTACTATTCCACCTTATTACATATGTTCCTAATATGCTCTCCTATACGTGCCTGCATAGGTCGTATTGATCGCTCTATTTATCTTTTGCTGCAGGGGCACTGTATACAATAAATGATCCCTTTAGTACTAGAAGTAATGAAATCATATATATTAACTTTATTTCCTCCATTAAAAAATGTGTCTTTTTTTTTTCTACAATCAATTTTTGAAGTACCTGCAAATCTTACATTTTCAACAGGGAAAGAAATCCTTGATATTAGCAAAGGTAATACCATAGTACTTTGACTCAATAGATCTTTGAACTGTAGGAGCTATTAAGTTTCCGATGTTCTCTCCCAAATACGGATGCCGGGCCGTCGGGGCTCTGCACTCTTTTGCCAAAGAGAGTCAGCGTGTGTTTATGACTTTGGTCGAGGTGTGCAACACTTATTGTTTTCTTCAGGCTGTCATCCAGAGCCGGTCCCCGTTGTAGATGCAGTAGTCATGCACGTGAGACATGAACATGAACATACAGTTCTCATCGCAAATCAAACTTGAACAGTTTATTCTTTCTATTGCTATGACAGACATGGCCTCACTCTTGACGGTTCTGTTATTGTTATATTTTGGGGTACTCTCCCTCAGCCTATCACCGCTATCTTGAATCTCGTTCACAAGCTACCGAGCACCAGTGTTTCCGTTCCCCCACACTTCTCACCACTGTCTGCTCCTGGGCCCTGATAGCTGTCTACTAGTCGCAAGACTTCCCTGAACCCGCCGGGGTGAGCTGTAGGCTCCGGACCTCAATAGGTTACCTCAGCGTTGCCTTACTTTCTCTTGACACTGTGCCACATCATGCTCCTCGAACCCTTTTGCAGGTACTCCTCTATAGAAACCATCAGAGAACCACAATTGCATTTCCTCATCTTTTTTAGGGGTTCATCTGGGAATATGAATAGGACCAAACGTAGTCCAACTGATGTTCGGCCATCTATATAAAGATGCTGTACTGGGTTAGGGTTGCTCCAATGGTGCCTATATTTGATCTACAGGCCACACAGTGGGTTATTCCTGTGGAAAATGTACCCACCCCCCCTCTACATGTATCTCTTTTTTTCAGGCCATTTCTTAGGCTTCATATCCAATTGTGGACTTATGTGGTAGTGTTATATATCTGCAGCAGAAACAAACTTATTATAAGAATATGAATTATTATATGAATAATTTATAAGACTGTGACTGAATTATTTATTGACATAAGCACTATAGCACTTTGGGTTTTGGTGATGGGTAACATATGTCGAGGTTAGTAGGGGCAAACAAGAGATAGCCGACGGTGTGTGGGGGCACGGAAAAACCTAGGATGTTGCTACCTCCACAGACAGGCAGGGAACAGTATAGGGATAGCCAGTTTTTCATCCCTTGATATATCCTGGCACCCGTTAACCAGGTCTACACTGTCCGCACGCCCTTACAGATATCACTATGCTAAGGTATCTTTTGTGTTTACACTGCACAACACAATTTGTTTTGGTTTTTTTTTCACTGTTTTTAATTATCTAGAAATAAAGTATTAGATTTTAGAGGAATTTCTTGGTCTAAACACAAAAAAAGTCTCTTTTGGTTTGAAATGAATACTTATGGTGTATGTTTAGATGTCACTGTTACTATACTGGTGAAGCACTTTCACTATACAAACAGGTTGATTTTTTATTAAATACCAAGGTAGATCAAAAAACAAACAACCACGCAAAACACCCTGAAAAATAAATAGCATATACAGCAAGTGCATGTAACAGAGTTATGTGGGTTGTAAGGATATAAATAGACCTACGGGAAATATAACAGACACCGAAAATTAGAACAAAAAAGTTCTATGAGAACCGATGAGGTCAACAATAATATTTTTATTATCATTTTTTTTTTTTTTTAAATTTAATGACTTAATGACCGCCACAACCGGCAGTTTGGACAACGAAAAAAGGCATAACATGCGCTATGATTAACAATATGGCATTGTACAAGTGCTCAACAATGTAGAACATGGGATCCAGGAAAAAAGGGTGAGGCCATGAAAAATAAAACAAGACTGTTGTAGAAGGTATGAAATAAAGTAATTACAGGCCAAAAAATAGCATACCCAATATATTATATGTAAAGAAAGAAAGATGTATGATGTACAATAAATGAATGCAAATGGAGCTATATAACATATGCGAGCAGATGGAATGAGTAAAGAGGAAACAAAAGTACAGTGGTTTACGAGAATAATCCGTTCTGGCAGTGTGCTTGTAAACCAAGTTACTCATCTAGCAAAGCAAAATTTCACATAGGAAATAATGCAAGTTCAGACAATTCGTTCCACAGGTTGTTCAATGTCCCATCCTGGTCCCCTATTGTGTCATTCCACACACGCACAAACACACACGCACACACATATTATGCCCACCTTACCTTCCGTTACATCGCCGGACTCCTGATTCTTGTAGTTCGCCGGTACAGGATTTGTATCGGGTAACTATCGTAACCGATGCCGGAGCTTCTGCTGCCAGAGCGCTGACGTCAAAGGCAGGAGCCGCTTGCCTCTGATTGGCCAGCGCGCTACCTTTCAGTAGCAGCTGACAGTGGAAGTTCCTCCATCGTCGCGATTGTTACCGTATACACATCCTGTACCGGCAAACTACAAGAACCATGAGGCCGGCGATGGAATGAAAGGTAAGGTGAGCATAATATGTGCATGTGTTTGTGCGGACTGATAGAGCGGGTCAGAGCGCTGTTAAAGCATACCTCCCAACCGTCCCGGATTCTGCGGGACTCCCGCGGCTCACAGCTGATGTCCCGGCTCCTCCCCTCAGTGGAGTGAATAAATTAAATTAAATTATCATCGGCTCTGGATTTTCGGGGCGGCCGGGACTCGAACTTGTGGAACTGTGAGTTCATTGTTTCAAAGGGAGCAGCTTTACCACTGAGCTACTGCCTCTATTGAAAGCAATAGGAAGATTTTGTTATCTTGACCTCTATACTGCAGACACCAGAAGCAGGTTATTCAGCTGCAAAGATGGATGGAGGGATGGATGAATGGAGGGATGAATGGAGGGATAGAGGGAGGGATGGATGGATGATAGAGGGATGAATGGAGGGATAGAGGGAGGGATGAATGGAGGGATAGAGGCAGGGATGGATGGATGATAGAGGGATGAATGGAGGGATGAATGGAGGGATAGAGGGAGCGATGAATGGAGGGATAGAGGGATGAATGGAGGGATAGAGGGAGGGATGAATGGAGGGATAGAGGCAGGGATGGATGGATGATAGAGGGATGAATGGAGGGATGAATGGAGGGATAGCAGGAGGGATGAATGGAGGGATAGAGAGATGAATGGAGGGATAGAGGGAGGGATGGATGGATGATAGAGGGATGAATGGAGGGATAGAAGGAGGGATGAATGGAGGGATAGAGAGATGAATGGAGGGATAGAGGGAGGGATGGATGGATGATAGAGGGATGAATGGAGGGATGAATGGAGGGATAGAAGGAGGGATGAATGGAGGGATAGAGGGATGAATGGAGGGATAGAGGGAGGGATGAATGGAGGGATAGAGGGATGAATGGAGGGATAGAGGCAGGGATGGATGGATGATAGAGGGATGAATTGAGGGATGAATGGAGGGATAGAGGGAGGGATGGATGGATGATAGAGGGATGAATGGAGGGATGAATGGAGGGATAGAAGGAGGGATGAATGGAGGGATAGAGGGATGAAAGGAGGGATAGAGGGAGGGATGGATGGATGGATGATAGAGGGTTGAATGGAGGGATGAATGGAGGGATAGAGGGAGGGATGAATGGATGATAGAGGGATGAATGGAGGGATGAATGGAGGGATAGAAGGAGGGATGAATGGAGGGATAGAGGGATGAAAGGAGGGATAGAGGGAGGGATGGATGGATGATAGAGGGATGAATGGAGGGATGAATGGAGGGATAGAGGGAGGGATGGATGGATGATAGAGGGATGAATGGAGGGATGAATGGAGGGATAGAAGGAGGGATGAATGGAGGGATAGAGGGATGAAAGGAGGGATAGAGGGAGGGATGGATGGATGATAGAGGGATGAATGGAGGGATGAATGGAGGGATAGAGGGAGGGATGGATGCATGGATGATAGAGGGATGAATGGAGGGATAGAGGGATGGATGGATGGATGATAGAGGGATGAATGGAGGGATAGAGGGAGGGATAGAGGGAGGGATGGATGGATGATAGAGGGATGAATGGAGGGATAGAGGGAGGGATGAATGGAGGGATAGAGGGAGGGATGGATGGATGAATGGAGGGATGAATGGAGGGATAGAGGGAGGGATAGAGGGATGAATGGAGGGATGAATGGAGGGATGAATGGAGAGATAGAGGGAGGGATAGAGGGAGGGATGGATGATAGTGGGATGGATGGATGATAGAGGGATGGATGATAGAGGGATATATAGATACACGACAGATAATAGATAGATAGAGATAGAATCATAGATAGATAGAGGGATAGAATCATAGATAGCTAGAATCATAGATAGATAGATAGAGAGATAGAATCATAGATAGATAGATAGATAAATACTGTATCTCAATGTTGGTGAAAGAGTCAGATTCATTTGTTCCCATAAAACTACTATAAAGAAATGAGGAAAAAAATACAAATACAATTTTTATTTTTTATCTTCACCACCTTGGATTCAAACCAGCAACGTTCAAAACTTGTGTCCAGCAACCTCCTGGCTTTCCTAGCTGCTCTAGCTGTTGAGCCACTAGGATTGATGATGTCAGAGGGAGGATTTCACATAAATGAACCTACAATGCAGCCTCTTACACAGCAGATTACACAGGACACAGCTACATTGTACAGAGCAGCATCTCTATGTCCTGTATTCTAGAGGGAGAGGAAAAGAGGATTTTTTTTTTCTTCTAATAAAGTTACTAAAAATAATAACAAAAAAATAGAATAATGTAATTTTATTGCACTTTTTTATAAAATAATAAACATCACAAATCAGCAAATAACATGGACATATTTGGTGTCCCTGTAATCGTAATGACCTGAACAACACAGGGATCAGGTTATTTATGGGGATCGGTAAATGGCGGGAAAAAAAAGGCGCAATTTATTATTTTTCTTTATTAAAACCCATAAAAAATGTAATAAAAATGGATCACTGAGGCCGTGTTCACACATAGCGTAAATGCGGCATTTTTTCTGCAGGTGTCCGCGCCACGAGTGCAATAACAATGTTCTCTGATTATTGCGTGTTTGCGGTATTTTTTATACATTGTCCCCCTTATTTGATACATGTTTGTTGCTGATGTGAATCCTGAAGCTTATAAAGAAAGAAACACCAAATCCGCACAGTTCAGCGGCGTCTTTCCACGCACAAGGGGTGGAGATTTCAGGACGTCTCATCCACTTTGCTTGGACAATTAGTCCATATTCACATGTAGTGTAAATGCTGCATTTTTTTCTGCTGTTTCTTTGCACATTTATTCTGCTGTGTGTAATTGTCCAAGTAAAGTGGATGTGATTCCATGAAAAGACGCTGCTGAATTCTGTGGTTTTCGGGGGAATTCTCTGGAGGTTTCTATGTGGAGCTTAAAAAAATGCAGGAAAAAGCTTCTCTGTACAATAAAAACACTTAAAAACGCAGATTCACATCTGAACCAAAAACACATTAAATAATGGAAGAAAGGCAGAAAAAATGCAGCAAAAATGGAAAAAACAGAGAAGATTGTTATTGTGTAGTTTGGTGCAGACAGAAACAAAAAGAAACAGAATTTATGCAACGTGTGAACACGGATTGATAGGCACAAATAAGCAACATGTCATATAGTGACACAGAAATATAAAAAAATTCTGACTGCTATAAATATGAATGAACAGTCCGGGGCATCTGCTGAATGACCCTTACTTCCAAATGGGTGTGGCTAGGGGGGTGGCTAGGGGCGTGGTCAAAATTTGCCGCGGCGCTACTTTGTCCCTCTTTCCTTTCTTGAAAAGTTGGGAGGTATGGTTAAAGTACGGAACCGGAAGTGTGTGCGGTGAGTATTTGATCATACAGCAAAGCTTGCTTGTAAACTGAGTTACAAATTTACAGCAAGCTTTGCTCATATAGCAAAATACTCGCACACCAAGTTACTCGTAAACCGAGGTTCCACTGTATTAAAATAAGACAGAACAGTTGAATGGTAATAATCTGCTGGAAAACGGTATAGCATAGGTGCTGTAAAGACTCATGCAGAAAAACAGATAGGAACATACATAAAGCAGTGGTATGCTGAAGAAAAATATAAGTATGAAAAAAGAGGACTTATGGGCAATGCCTGGTGAGATAGAGATTACCTGGATGAGTAGGACCTATAGTCACATGGGACACCAAACCCCCTAGAACATTTTTGTTCTAATTTTCCCTGTGTTTTTATTAAATAGATCACTTAGACCTGATGAGCCTGATGTCTTTACTTTGAAAATCAGCGTCAGAATAATTGTATAAGGCTATGTGCGCACGTTGCGTACAGTCACTGCAGAAATTTCTGCAGCGATCTGAAGAGCACATGTGCACTTTAAATCGCTGCAGAAATGTCCGTAGTGAAAAAAAAAAAAGAACGATTCCATGCGCTCTGCCTGCAGCTCCTGCCATAGACAGAGCAGGAGCTGCCGGCAAAGCGCACGGAAGAAGTGACATGTCACTTCTTAGAACGCAGCGCTTCGGCAGTAAGCCATAGCCATAGATTGGAAGCGGTAGGCAGGGTTAGCCGTCCAGTGCTTGTCACGTCAAGACACCCGTGGCTCAGCACGTTAGGGTCAGGCGCCGGACTTCCACCTCCTACCATCCATTCCTGCTGGTGCAGCCAAGTGGAGTTAATTGGGCTGCGGCTGCTGCGCCACCTGTCCGGTTGTGCCCCCTACACACACGGACAGCGTACCCCAGGACCCCTGTGGCGTTAACAGGGAGTTCCTGGGTTGGGTATGTGGATCTTGTTCCCCCTCGTATCGGCTTCCCAGTCAACGCTACCAGTGTGACCACCTGGCCTGACGTGTACTGTACATGTACCGCCCCGCGGGCTCGGCCGGCTGCCGAGCCGCTCAGATCCGTGCTCGTACAGTGGGTGGCTCAAGCTCCTCACGGACCCGGGGGTCACGTCGCTCTGCAAGGGGGTTAGCGCTACACACAGGGACTTCAGTGGGGAGTTCCACGGCCGGGGCCGCGGTGGTTTGTAAGGGATATAAGTTTGTGACGCCACCCACGGGTTGTGGTGAATGGATGGACACCACCACTGCCATTGACTAGGCCTCCCGGGGATGGTGTTGAGCAGCTTCGTGTTGACCCCTCCATGAGTAGGGGAGTGATGGTCCCGGGGGCCCGAGGGAGGCGCTGAGGTGGGAGGATGGGTGCGCGGCCCGAAGGCACTGGTGTACTCACTATGATACAACACACTGGAGTCTCTGGTAAACCAAACGGGGTGATGAACGGTGCCTGCAGCCGGCTGCAGCTTCTCCCTTAACAGGTTGGTGGTTTCCGCCTTTTTCCTGCACCTCTTTATGTGAATTTTTGACTCCTATGCCTAAGCAACGGTAGTTCGCTCCCCAGCTTGCTGGGTGTCGGGAGAGCCCTCTTTGCCCCCAGACGCTGGCCCCTTGGGTCTCTATGCCTTGGCAGTGGCTTTACCCTAATGGTTGGGCTGTTGTCTTCAGTCGGGTCTTGTGTGGGAAAGGTACTAAAGTCCAGTCCTCAATCAGTTGATTTGACTCTGCCCTGTGGTTTCTGGACTTCGTATTGGGTCTGAGTACCCCTCCTGGTGCTCCGGTTTCCAATCGGTTCCCCGGTTCGGTACTGGCGGGCCACCGCCCGACCCCGGTCCCTACGGTTCCACCGGCTGTAATCCCAGCTCCTGCAGGCGGCCACCACCGTCTGCCTCCTTGCCAGAGGTGACTGGGCTCCAACCCAGACACCTGAGTAGACTATTGGCAGGTCTGGTTACAGGTCTGCCCTTGAACTTGACTTCTCTCCTCCACTGTCAAACTACTCTCTAGAACTCCTCTGAAATACTGCTTTTTCCGGTTTATTTTGTAATTGCAAAAAGATAAACATGCATTTTTTTTAATCTTCCCTTACGGGAGGCACATACTTAAACGTTGCAAACGGTAATACTTTTATTAATACGGGAAACGGGACCGGATCCTTAAGTCACCCACCCAAACAACCTGAACCTTGATGCTGCCCCTAAGAAGCGAGCTGCACCCCTTTTCCCCAGTCCAGGAATGGGCCCAGGCGTTATTTAACGGGACGGGTGCAGGGTTTCACATCTGCTCGTCTTTTCAGAGGCCCCACGTCCAGGGGACCCCTGACCCGGAGGATGGCCACCGGTTGCAGTGGTGGCAGGCCTCGGCCATCTATTTCCCGCAGGCCCATCCTCCAGTCTGCCTCTCCGGAGGCTGTGAAACCAGAAGGCTGGTTAAAAGGGGGGGTTATTTACAAGCCCAATAGTTTTTGGGTTGGCCTGCCAGTTCTCGGCCTTGTCTTTAGGAAACGGGGCAAAAACAAACGGGCAGTATGGTCCCAATGGGGACTGTTCAACTTGGCAACCGG
Source organism: Anomaloglossus baeobatrachus (assembly GCF_048569485.1). NCBI lineage: Eukaryota > Metazoa > Chordata > Amphibia > Anura > Aromobatidae > Anomaloglossus > Anomaloglossus baeobatrachus. The sequence goes on from NC_134354.1 coordinate 683,407,208, forward strand.
GTTCCGCTGCCTTTAACTTTCAACTTCTTCGTACTCAGCCTCAACAGTCACTCCAGTGCTGTACGGTGGGTGAGGGGTCTGGGAGCGCTCTGGGCCTTCATGGCGTGCCCTTCTCTGCACATCTAGGGCAAACCAGCCCCTCTCCCCACAATGGTGGGTATAGCTGACCAGCTCACCGGGGATCAGGTCACGGCCTGGGTGGCCCATAGGCAGGTGGGGGTAGACGTCCCGACGAGAAACAAAAGACCTCCGCTTCCAAACCGGGCTCAAACACAAACCCCCACCCTCTGTCGGGGTCAAACCTCCTGACCTGGCCTTCATGCCTCGGGCCCCGTACCCGAAAGGTTGCATTACGGAGATGGTCTTTCTCTTTTATGGTGCGGGCCAGGACCTCAGCCTTGTTCTTTTCCCAGGCTGCGATTTCCCGACCCAGCTGTCGCTGCTGCCGCTCCCAGTACGGGGCGTTCATCTGCCCTCCTTGCGTGCGGGTTGGGCCCAGCCGGAGCTCTCCTGTGCTGGCCATGACCTGCACCTTATCTGGGGAACCCCGCTGTGTCGCGGCCTGGAGTGTTGTGAATGTTAGTTATGTCTTGGCTGCTGGGAGGCTCCCTCTGGTGGCCAGGAAGGGTTTGGACAGAGATCAGGTGTGTTGTGCAGTGGGTGTTTCCTTTCCTAACTCTCTGCTTATTTAAGTCCTGGTCTGATTGCAGGCTGTTGCCGGATGTCAGTTGTTCTTTGTATCTCTAGCCTGCTTAATCCTGCTCTTCATCACATCCACTCCAGATAAGTTCTTGCTCTTTATTTATTGCCTGGTTCTTTTGCTTATCTGGGTTTGTCATTTGTTGTGGTTGGTTTCAGTTTATTTCCTTCCAGGGATTTTCCCCCTCAGTGGATTGTTGAGTAACTCCCTGCAGTTCTGTGTGGAGTATAGCTCCTTTGGGTCCATGTGTTTATGGCTTGTTGAATTTGTTATAATTCTTGTGTTCTGTTCATTGGTATGACAATGGCACCTGGTATAGGACGGAGTTCAGATCGAGCGATCTGAGGGCCGTTTTGTACTATCAGGAAGTTGGTATTTTGCAGGGTTTTTCTCTGGCTACCATCAGTCCCTTTCCTGTCCTTTCCTATTTTAGTCAGCTGGGGCCTCACCTTTTGCTAATCCTGTCATCTATCTGTGTATTGTGTTTTTCCTATATCACCGCAGTCTTTGAATGTGGGGGGCTTGCTATTCTTGTCTATTTTCTGAGGCAGAGAGTTATTCATCTTTCCTACCTTTAGGATAGTTAGTTCTCCGGCTGGGTTCGCGGTGCACAGGATGTTAGTTCACCCTTCGGCTACTTCTAGTTGTGTTGGTTAGTAAGGGGATGGCGGCCAGATTAGTTGCCAATGCTCTTGTCACCTTTTTGCCAATGATTTGTGGTGATCTTCCATGGTTCCGGATCATAACACTGGAGTGTGTCTCACAGCAACAACCCTGCGCTGCCTCAGCCGAGGCCTGGGATCGGGAAACGGCCAGCTTTACCAGCTGGGCAGGTCTCCGGTTTGTGATGGCCTCCCTCTTGGCCAGGCGGACTGCTGGGGCCGGGGTCTCTCTGGGCGTCGCTTTCTCCAGGACTGGAGGGATCATGTCTGGGACGGGCATTTTCCAGGGTAACGGGGTCGGTGCGGGCCGAGCATACGGCCGTCCGCGGGCCGCATTTACAGGTGGGTCCTCACGGGCAGTTAGGACGGGTTCCACCGCTGGTGTCGGGGGCGGCAGACCAAGCAGGGGGGCAGCCGCAGCTGGAACGGGCCGTGGAGGAGGCGACAGGGGAAGCGGGGGCAGACCGGGTCCCTCAGCCGCAGCGACCGGTCCCTCCAGGACACAGGAGCGTGGGTCGCCCACCCGCTCCTCCAAATTCGCCTCCATCTCGCGTGCCTGCACAGCCGAAGCGATCTCCCCCATCTCGGTTGCCCACTGCTCCATCAGGTACCTCACCTGCACTTGTAGGCGGCAACACATAAGAGTCGTCTGGGCTTCCACCCATGCCGCTGTTCCGGGCTCGGGCTCCGGGAATTCGGGCTTCTCAGACGGGGTGGACATGTTGCAACTTGTTTGTCCAGGAACCAGACGGGTGGCAGAGTCCTGGAGTCCCTGCCTTTTATCTCCTCAGTCACATGAGGCTGGATCTTCACCCACCCCCCCCCCTTGGTCTTTTTGGGGCACTCGCCTTGCTTTTTGCACTGCTTTGCTCTCAGGGGGCGGGGCTTCACTTTTTCGCGCCCTTTCTGCTCGAAGACGGCTTGGGCGGGAAACTTCGCGCCACAGGAAGGGGACAAGATGATGGATTCTGCAATTTTTCAGCGGGATGCCGCTAACAATAACTTCAAGGCGCACTTCCACAGGTAAGTGGACGGTTCTATCCTGTTCGCAGACGCCAGGAGAGTCTATGTGTACCACCCACGGGCTCGGCCGGCTGCTGAGCCGCTCGGATCCGTGCTCGTACGGTGGGTGGCTCGAGCTCCTCACGGACCCGGGGGTCACATCGCTCTGCAAGGTGGTTGGCGCTACATGCAGGGACTTCGGTGGGGAGTTCCACAGCCGGGGCCGCGGTGGTTTGTAGGGGATATAAGTTCGTGACGCCACCCACGGGTTGTGGTGAATGGATGGACACCACCGCTGCCGTTGACTAGGCCTCCTGGGGATGGTGTTGCGCAGCTTGGTGTTGACCCCTCCGTGGGTAGGTGAGTGATGGTCCCAGGGGCCCGAGGGAGGCGCTGAGGCGGGAGGATGGGTGCGCGCTGGGTGCTGGTGCGGCGCGGTGTGCGGCCCGAAGGCACTGGTGTACTCACTGATACAACACACTGGAGTCTGTGGTAAACCAAACGGGGTGATGAACGGTGCCCGCAGCCGGCTGCAGCTTCTCCCTTTTTGGTTGATGGTTTCCGCCTTTCTCCTGCACCTCTTTATGTGAATGTTTTGACTCCTATGCCTAAGCAACTGTAGTCTGCTCCCCGGCTTGTTGGGTATCGGGAGAGCCCTCTTTGCCCCCAGACGCTGGCCCCTTGGGTCTCTATGCCTTGGAGGTGGCTTGACACTAATGGTTGGGCTGTTGTCTTCAGTCGGGTCTTGTGTGGGAAAGGTCCTAAAGTCCAGTCCTCAATCAGTTGATTTGACTCAGCCCTGTGGTTTCTGGGCTTCGTACTGGGTCTGAGTACCCCTCCTGGTGCTCCGGTTTCCAATCGGTTCCCCGGTTTGGTACCGGCGGGCCACAGCCCGACCCTGGTCCCTACCACTGTCTGCCTCCTTGCCAGAGGTGACTGGTCTCCAACCCAGACACCTGAGTAGACTATTGGCAGGCCTGGTCACAGGTCTGCCCTTGAACTTGACTTCTCTCCTCCACTGTCAAACTACTCTCTAGAACTCCTCTGAACTACTGCTTTTTCCCGCCTCCAGGCCTGTGAACTCCTCGGTGGGCGGAGGCAACCGCCTGGCTTTGCCCCCCTGGTGTAGACATCAAACCTGGAGGGTGGTGACAAGGTTTTGAAGTTTGGCTGCTGTCACCTTTTTAGGGAGGGGTGTGTGTGTGCATGGGACTACCTGGGATGACCTGACTAGTCCAGGGCGTCACATACACACGTGGCCAGTTGAGAGCCCTGGTGGCCAGAAACGCTAATCGGGTGATCGCTTGGTCTGACGTGTCGTACACATGTGGCCGACAGGGTGCTTTTGCAGCGGTCTTCCGGTCAATGCTACCTGGTCACCATTAAGCGCATTAGGCAAACAAACGCTAACTGGATTGTCGTCCAGTCTGACGTGTCCCTAGACACGTGACCGGTTCCCAGGTCTCCTGGGTTATCTCAGAGCCACCCAGCTCTGTATTCTCCGCCTAACCTTCGGGTTACCAGCAGCTCCTTTGTCATCTGGAGCATGGTGGGCCCCGACTGGCGATTGGGATATATACCACCTTATCCTGATCTGTCAGTCCCCCCGTAACACAGTACGAGTGAATTAAGCGAGGCTGAACATGTCCAGTCAAAATTGGCTGGTAAATCCTAACTGATGACTGGACAACCCCTTTAAGGTCAAGTTCAAAGACAGCAGCCTCCAGTGGTAGAAAGTGAAAATGCAGTGCAAATTCAAAAAATGTAAAGCAGCCACCAGTGGTCAAATAGCAGAGAGGTATCAAAATCTTTATAACATTTCTTTCTAAGGCTACATGCACACGCTGCTTTTTTTCCTACTTTTTTGCTGCTTTTTTGGCTGCAGTTTTGTCAGCAGAACTTTCTGACATCTGACTTCCCAGCAAAGTCTATGAGAAGTCAGATTTGTCATGCGCACATTGCAGTTTATTTGTCAGCGTTTTTTTTGTCAAAAGTTTGTGACAAAAAAAATGCAGCATGTTCATTCTTCCTGCGTTTTTGTCAACATTTGTCACCCATTGAAATCAATGAGGGCATCAAAAACGCAGGAAAAATGCATGCTAATCACAAGTGGTGCATTTTACCTGCCTTTTACCTGCGTTTTTGCTAGCAAAAACGCAGGTGATTTGTCAGGAAGTGAGGTCAGGCAAGTGGTCCCGTCCCGTCCTCCATGTGTTCCCCGAAGTACCGCTGTCCCCAGGGGAGATGATGTGGAGGACGGGACTATCAGCAGCGGCAGCGAGAGGGGGATGGACGTTGGCAGCTGAAAACATTGATTTTTCCCTCTCGCTGCTGCCGCCGCTGATAGTCCCGTCCTCCACGTGTTCCCCGAAGTACCACTGTCCCCAGTGTGCACGCACAGGGGAGATGATGTGGAGGACGGGACTATCAGCAGCGGCGGCAGCGAGAGGGAAAAATCAATGTTTTCAGCTGCCAACGTCCATCCCCCTCTCGCTGCCGCCGATAGTCCCGTCCTCCACGTGTTCCCCGAAGTACCACTGTCCCCAGCGTGCACGCACAGGGGAGATGATGGACCCCTCTCACTGCCACCGCCGCCGCCGCTGAAAATCTCGTCCTCCACGCTCCTGCCGGCTCCACGCTCCTGCCGGCTCCACGCTCCTGCCGGCTCTACGCTCCTGCCGGCTCCACGCAGTAGCGCGATCAGCTGAGCTGTCACTGAGGTTACTCGCGGCCACCGCTGGATTCAGCGGTGGCCGCGGGTAACCTCGGTGACAGCTCAGCTGATCGCGCGGCTGTGTTCATAAGCTGCATGGAGGTGACAGGAGCGGCGGTGTCTGCTGCTTCTCCGGTCACCTGCATGCAGCAGAGCTGGATGCGACGCTGGAGCATGCTGGATTACGCCGGACATGGAGGGCTTTGTCGGGGTTAATAAATTGGTAATGAGGGAATGTGTTTGTGTTTTTTATTTCTAATAAAGGATTTTTCGGGTGTGTGTGTTTATTTACTGTAATTTACAGATTAATCATGGAGGGTGTCTCATAGACGCTCATAGTTGTTTTGACCAATTTTTTTTTCCCACCACCCACCCACTGGAGTGAGAACTGTGTTTTTATTTTAAAAAAATTGTAATTTATAAATCTGGCATAACCTGAATAACCCAACTATTCACATACCAAAATGTGTGAGAGCAGCGTAAAATCACAAAAAGTTGAGCCACAAAATCTGTTACTTTTTGACATCCCAATACGGGTATAAAAGACAAGATAATGCCCTTGTAGAGTATTGAAAGCTGTTTTCTTGCCATCTCTGAGGCATATGAATTTATAAGCTCCCCTGAGATTAAGTTTAGTAAATCAGGGAATCCCAAGAATCTCCAAATGGACTTCTACAGTAAAGCGGGCTTTACACACTGCGATATCGCCTGAATTTTGTCGTTGGGGTCACGGTTTTGGTGACGCACTTCCGCAATCGTTAGCGATATAGCTTTGTGTAACAGCGTTCAGGGATGTAAAATCGTCGCAAAAGCGTGATTTATCGCTAATCGGCTACACGGGTCCTAATTCCCAAAAATCGTTACTTCAGCAGTAACGAGGTTGTTCCTCGTTCCTGCGGCATCACACATCGCTGCGTGTGACGCCGCAGGAGCGAGGAACGTCTCCCTACCTGCCTCCCGGCCGCTATGCGGAAGGAAGGAGGTGGGCGGGATGTTACGTCCCGCTCATCTCCGCCCCTCCGCTGCGATTGGGCGGCGGTTCAGTGACGTCGCTGTGACGCCGCACGAACCGCCCCCTTAGAAAGGAGGCGGTTCGCCGGTCACAGCGACGTCGCCGGACAGGTAAGTATGTGTGACGGCTCTGGGCGATGTTGTGCGGCACGGGCAGCGATATGCCCATGTCGCGCAACAGATGGGGGCGGGTACGCACACTAGCGATATCGGGACCGATATCGCAGTGTGTAAAGTAGCCTTTAGACTTTGTTTAGCAGAATCTAAAAGGAGTTCACTAGTATTCAACCATTAACACCATTACAGGGATATGAACTTTTGTGAGGGGCTACCAAAATGCGTCTGCTCAGTCATTGCTGAGGTATTACACAACATCTCACTGTTATCTTGGTGCAAGAAGCAACAGGATGCCTTCAAAAGGTCTTGTGCAGACCATGTCTTGATGGGTCCGAGCAGTATTGATGGCACAAGGGCATAGCCGACATTTCTGGGGATGCTTAAGACATGCCCCCAACGAAGTCCCCACTCCCCTTGGTAATGCCCCTAACCAATCACAGAAAGCACACTTTGTGGTGGGTTTTACACAAATAATACCCTCCTACTGGAAACTATTAATACTGTTACAGGAATTCAGGTCAATTGGGCTGCTATATGGCTGGGGCTTGCAGCCACAATGTGGGCACAAACCTGAGCTTGTGTAAAGGAAGCGGTTTAATGTTACTGAAACTGTGATGTGCAACCATAATTTAAGCCATGCTTATATTGCTGTTTATAGTTATAATATAGGACTACAGTATATTATACTATAAGAACTAATCATAAAATGGTAAGGAACTTGAAAAAAGTTGTCAAAGCTCGTTTATACAAAACCGCATGCAATTTTTACCGTAATTGCATCAAAACCTTTTGCAGGCAGTTTGATGCTTATAGAGGCCTCACAATCTCCACCGACATACGATGTTGGAGAAGAGAGGGATCCAGAACATTGGATTTTATTTCTTTTGTTCTGAATAAACGCTGCTGACAGATTCTGACAGTGACTCTGTGCCGCCCCCACGTCAGCAGCCGGGCTGCTCGGATATGGATCCGCAGTGGCTCGAGGGTCTCTGGACCCGGGGGTCGTGCGGACACTCAAATTAAAAGGGAGTGCGATATGTACAGGGGATTGTTGTGGATTGTTTGTGACGCCACCCACAGTGTGTGGTAATGTGGAGTACCACCGCTGCCTTTGGGAAGCACCCGGGGGCAATGGAGTGGCAGCAGGATGTTAACCCCTCCGTGTGTAAGGGTAGATGCCCCGGGGCTCAGTGTCCAGAACACAGGAGGTGATGGCTGTTGGTGGTGATGTACCGGGCCGGACCAGAGGGTGTTGGTGTACTCACGATTGAGTCAATGCACACGAGTCTGCTGGTAAACCAAGGTGTCAGTGGCCGGCTGCCGCTTCAGGGTGTATACGGTTCCCACACCTGGCTGGTGTACCAATGTCCCTTCCTCCGGCACTTTGTACTTCTTTCCTATTTTTGGACGACCTCGTATGGAACGGGGAAGTCCACTCCCGGTTTTGTTTTGGTTGGGAGTTGTGCCCACGAAAACTGACCCTTGGAATCTCAGTGGGTTGTTGCGGATACCCTATCCCCCGCGGTGGGCTTCTGTTTTGCTCTATCTGGGCTCACACACTGGAACAATGTCTGGAACCTTGCTCCTGGCCTAGTTAATTAGAGAAGGGGGTTGCAACCGTCTTCTAACTAGGGTCCAGGTACCCCGCCTGTGCACGGTTTCCGGACCGGATCTCCGCTGTCGGTACCGGCGGGCTCCAACCCTGTCCCGGTCCACTTTGGATTTCCCGCGACCGGACTACCGTCGCCTTTGGACATGGTCCACTGCTTGCCACCTAGCCAGTAGACCAGGGCCACTACCCTGGCTACCCTTTACTAGGCTAGACTTCCCTCCACTTCAACTCCGACTTCAACATGACTCAAACATGAACTTCAACTGACTGGTTCCCTCCCCCGGATCCTCAACACCCCTAGGTGGGCGCTTCCAATCCGCCTGGTCCACCCACTGGTGTGTCCTTCCTACCCTGAGGGGGGTGGCTAGGATTTTGTGGCAGATGGAACCTGATGTGGGATGGTGTTGTGTGGGGTGCGTGTTTTTCTGTGACCACCTGGCGGTGCCATGGCGTCACAACTCTCATAAACAGGGCTGCCATCAGGACATTACTTCCAGTAGTGGTGTATGAGCCCGGGAGTGCAGGGAGCCCGCAGACCCTAGCATCTATTTCAGCTGGATATGCACCCGAGGGCGCACATCCAGCTGAAATGCATTGCTGCACAGAAACCTGACAGATCCCTGCACTTCAATAAACACTGCTGGCCAAACAGTGGCTGGCAGCAGACATCGGCGGTACCGTGACTGGGGGTGGTACATGACTGATGTCAGTTCACCTTGACTAGGATTTTGTGGCAGATGGAACCTGATGTGGGATGGTGTTGTGTGGGGTGCGTGTTTTTCTGTGACTACCTGGTGGCGCCAGGGCATCACATTCCCCCTTGGTTTAATACAGCCCGTCTACAGGCTGTCCGGCCACTGACGTTTATTTTTCTAGAATAAACGGGAAAAAGGTAAAACCGGATAAGAACATTTCTTCCCTTTATGGGAGGCACATTGCTTAAACGTTGCAAAAACAGGGTAAACATTACTTTCCCCTCCTTTACCCGCCACCCAAACAACCTGGTTCCTTGGTGCCACCACTAATCACGGTGAGCATCCCTTTTCCCCCAGTCCTAGGCTGTCCGGGTAATGCCTGCATGGTCCGGATAAAAATTTTCTTACCTGGCAGTCCATCTCAAGGGCCCATAGACTGGGGACCCTTGGCCTGGAGGGTAGCCACTGGTTTCATTAGTGACTGGGCCTCAGCCTACTCCACCGCAGGCACTTCCTCCAATCTACCTCTCCAGAGGCAGTGTAGTGGACGAGGAGTAACAAGAAAGTGGAAAGGAGTATTTACAGAACCCAAGAAAGTTTTTGGGGTGACTTCACCAGTCCTGAGGTCTTGGTCCATTGTTAAACTGTTAACGGGGCAACTTTAACACATAAACGGGTAGCCGGGAACAACTACCTTACTTCTTTTTACTCTATAACACAATCAGGTATGGGGCGGAGGCCGGCACTATCTTCCCCACTACCAGGGTATACAGGACACCATCCCAGGTATACCGGCCCCACTCCCCACACCGGTAACAGCATATATTTATGACTTCTGATCCCACACCTCGGTTAGGGTGCTCTTTCTTCCAGTAGGCTCTGACAGCTACATCCACCCTCTTCTTCTCTCGAGTAGCAACCTCTCTGCGGAATTACCGTCACTGCCGCTCCCAGCCTGGTGCACAGTTCTCATGCCTCCCTTTTTGCTCAGGAGCCAGGCCTCTTAGGGTGCCCTTGGCGCCGGCGACGACCAGACTCTCTCTCTGCCGTGGGCCCCATTGCTCAGTGGCCTGCTCCTCCTCTCTGCAGGTGCACGCCGGCTGACTCACTGCCAGGACGGGGTTACTGGGAGCGGCTGGCACCGCGGACCAGACAGACTTTCCGTCGGGTCCCGCCTTTGTTGTGGCTGGGCGGGCTGCCGGAGCCATCGTCATCTCCGTTGCGGCCGGACGGGCTGCCGGGGCCATTGTCATCTCTGTTGCGGCCGGGCGGACTACCGGGGCCGAGAATGACGTCATCAGGGCTGCGACCTGGCTCGGGGCCGGATGGGATGTCGTCAAGGTTGCAGCCTGGCTCGGGGCCGAGACGGGTGTCGGGCCGGTGGCACAGGCAAGGTCCGAGGTCCCCATTGCTGGGTCCTCCTCTTTAGACAAGATGGGTTCCACTGCCGTTATCAGGGGCAGCGGGCCGATCGAGGTGTTGGCCGCGGAAACGGGCGGCGAGGGAGGCAGCATGGCGAACGGGGGCAGGCCAGGCCCTTCAGCCGGTACGGCCGGTTCCTGGGGAACATAGGGGCGTGGGTCACCGCTTACCCGCTCCTCCGAGGCCATATCCAACTTGCACGCCTGGACAGCTGCAGCCAGGCCCTTCATTTCGGTGGTCCACCGCATCATGATGAAGTGCGCCTGGGCCTGGATTCTCCGACACATCGTCTCCATTTGCGCTTCAATCCAGTCGGTGGTCCCGGGAACGGGCCTCTCCACATGCTGGTTGTCGGACCCCTGAGACATAGGATTTTGTGGCAGATGGAACCTGATGTGGGATGGTGTTGTGTGGGGTGCGTGTTTTTTTTTTTTCTGTGACCACCTGCCGGCGCCAGGGCGTCACAACTCTCATAAACAGGGCTGCCATCAGGACATTACTGCCAGTACTGGTGTATGAGGCCGGGAGTGCAGGGAGCCCGCAGACCCTAGCACCTACTTCAGCTGGATGTGCACCCGAGGGCGCACATCCAGCTGAAATGCATTGCTGCACAGAAAGCTCACAGGTCCTTGCACTTCAATAAACACTGCTGGCCAAACAGTGGCTGGCAGCAGACATCGGCGGTACCGTGACTGGAGGCGGTGCATGACTGATGTCAGTTCACCATGACGCGCATTCTTATGTAAGCTTCCAGCCACTGCGTGCTGGCTACAGAGGAGGACACTGCGTAACGTAGGAGCAGGGGGAAGGTAAGTAGAATGTTTTTATTATGTGCTAGAGACACAATGGGGAAAATATATAACAGGAAGGGGTCCCAGGATAAGGACATATAAAAGGATGGGCACAGGATGGGGACATAGATACCAGGATGGGGCCCAGGATGAGGAAATACAGTCAGGGCCAGAAATATTTGGACAGTGACACAAGTTTTGTTATTTTAGCTGTTTACAAAAACATGTTCAGAAATACAATTATATATATAATATGGGCTGAAAGTGCACACTCCCAGCTGCAATATGAGAGTTTTCACATCCAAATCGGAGAAAGGGTTTAGGAATCATAGCTCTGTAATGCATAGCCTCCTATTTTTCAAGGGACCAATAGTAATTGGACAAGGGACTCTAAGGGCTGCAATTAACTCTGAAGGCGTCTCCCTCGTTAACCTGTAATCAATGAAGTAGTTAAAAGGTCTGGGGTTGATTACAGGTGTGTGGTTTTGCATTTGGAAGCTGTTGCTGTGACCAGACAACATGCGGTCTAAGGAACTCTCAATTGAGGTGAAGCAGAACATCCTGAGGCTGAAAAAAAAGAAAAAATTCATCAGAGAGATAGCAGACATGCTTGGAGTAGCAAAATCAACAGTCGGGTACATTCTGAGAAAAAAGGAATTGACTGGTGAGCTTGGGAACTCAAAAAGGCCTGGGCGTCCACGGATGACGCATACTTTCTTTGGTGAAGAAGAACCCGTTCACAACATCAACTGAAGTCCAGAACACTCTCAGTGAAGTAGGTGTATCTGTCTCTAAGCCAACAGTAAAGAGAAGACTCCATGAAAGTAAATACAAAGGGTTCACATCTAGATGCAAACCATTCATCAATTCCAAAAATAGACAGGCCAGAGTTAAATTTGCTGAAAAACACCTCATGAAGCCAGCTCAGTTCTGGAAAAGTATTCTATGGACAGATGAGACAAAGATCAACCTGTACCAGAATGATGGGAAGAAAAAAGTTTGGAGAAGAAAGGGAACGGCACATGATCCAAGGCACACCACATCCTCTGTAAAACATGGTGGAGGCAACGTGATGGCATGGGCATGCATGGCTTTCAATGGCACTGGGTCACTTGTGTTTATTGATGACATAACAGCAGACAAGATTAGCCGGATGAATTCTGAAGTGTACCGGGATATACTTTCAGCCCAGATTCAGCCAAATGCCGCAAAGTTGATCGGACGGCGCTTCATAGTACAGATGGACAATGACCCCAAGCATACAGCCAAAGCTACCCAGGAGTTCATGAGTGCAAAAAAGTGGAACATTCTGCAATGGCCAAGTCAATCACCAGATCTTAACCCAATTGAGCATGCATTTCACTTGCTCAAATCCAGACTTAAGACGGAAAGACCCACAAACAAGCAAGACCTGAAGGCTGCGGCTGTAAAGGCCTGGCAAAGCATTAAGAAGGAGGAAACCCAGCGTTTGGTGATGTCCATGGGTTCCAGACTTAAGGCAGTGATTGCCTCCAAAGGATTCGCAACAAAATATTGAAAATAAAAATATTTTGTTTGGGTTTGGTTTATTTGTCCAATTACTTTTGACCTCCTAAAATGTGGAGTGTTTGTAAAGAAATGTGTACAATTCCTACAATTTCTATCAGATATTTTTGTTCAAACCTTCAAATTAAACGTTACAATCTGCACTTGAATTCTGTTGTAGAGTTTTCATTTCAAATCCAATGTGGTGGCATGCAGAGCCCAACTCGCGAAAATTGTGTCACTGTCCAAATATTTCTGGACCTAACTGTATATACCAGGATGAGGACATATACTAGGATGGGGAACATATATACTAGGAATTAGGCCATATATACCAAGATAGGCCCAAGATGAGGACATATATACCAGGATAAGGGACATATATACCAGCATGGCGAACATATGTACCAGCATGGGCCCAGGATGGGCGACATTTATACCAAAATGGGGCCCGGGATGGAGACATATACCAGGATGGGAACATATAGACTAGGATGGGTCCAGGGTGGAGAACATATATACTAGAATTTGAGACATATATACCAGGATGGTGGACATATGCATCAGGATAGGGGACAAATATACTAGGATGGAAAGCATATATACCAGGAAGTGTCCCAGGATAGGGAGACATTAGTACAGGATTGCTACATAATAAAGGGGGAGGAGAGGAAACTTGAATGTCTTTATAGGATTTAGAATGCTCCAAGGGCCCATACATCTAAACAACATGCAGGGGGTTCAGGTCCAAATTTTGCACCAGGGCCTATCAGACGCTCGTTACACCACTGGCCCAAGTTACAGCTGCAACTACTTACATTGTATGACCACAGCATAAGGGCCAGTCACACATGACAACAGTAAAGTCAGACGCTGTAGGCCCACCCTCTGTTCCTAAGCTGGTAGTGTGCACTAGGCCCTTATGGTATATTATATGCAGGAGTTGAGGTTCCGAAAGTGATGAGGTGCATGTGCCCACCCACTTGCCTGTCCAGTCTGCCTCCTTCCTACACAATAAACATCTGCATGCCACTATATATGAGAACATGTATAGGACACTCTCTGTGATATATATATATATATGTATATTCATATATCCAATGTTTATATATCCAAAAAGGCAAGAGATTAGCTTACATAAATGTACAGAAAGCAGAACACAATCAGAAATAGAATTTTTTTTTATAGAGGTAATAGTGTGAAATAACAAAAAAGAACCCTCTAAAAAATACTTTATTAAGACTCAATAAAAACAGTCCAAAAATTGTCAAGGTGTGTTGTTGGGCACCGTGAGCACGAGACAGCCTGCACAACACGTGGAGCTATTACTTGCTCCAGGGCACACAGCTGTCAGAAAATACAGCACCTGTGTATTTATGAAGGTTTCCGCAGACATATCATCTATGTCTAAGAGCCTTCACAGGTGGCCAATTTTTGTCACGACTCACTTGTAGTCCATATCATTAAATCCCCTGATGAACCCCCGCCACAAGCCAGGTGGAGTAGGAAACGCGTCGGATAGGCAAGAGGACTCCTAGAGCTAAGTACCTCATTTGGCCAACGTATTAGGTTTGCCTATTTGCTCTTTTTATGCATTTATGGCATCCTATTGTGGATAATTTCATGATATGATCTGTATATGTGGCACCCTGGGCAAGGCAGGTCGTCACAGGTGCTGCAACAACACACCCCACACCCCGGTTAGGCACATCAGCCGCACACACAAATCCTTGTTGCCTCCCTCCAGGGGCTGATGTCCACACCAGGTGGGGCGGAGCCAGGCGGTTGGCCCCGCCCATCGAGGAGTTCACAGTCCTGGAGGCAGGAAAAGGGTTCAGTTCAGTTGGGAGTTCAGTTTGGAGTTCAGTTTGGAGTGAGGAAAGTGGTAGTTGAGGAGCAGACTGACCGTGTCCGGGTACGTGGCCGGGCACATACAGCAAGGTTGGCAGACGGTGGTGGCCGTCTGCAGGAGAGGCCTATCGACGCGGAACCGTAGGGCCGAGGTTGGGCGGTGGCCCACCGGTACCGAACCGGGGAGCGAAGAGAAGCCAGCACCAAACTGGCAGGGCCTGCGGACCCCGACCAGGCTGGGAGTCGCCGTAAAACTGTTCAAATCCGTTAGCGAAGGGAACCTCCGGGGTTTCCAAGCATCAAAGACCTGAGTGAAGGCAACCATCCAAACCGTACAGGGAGATAAAGCTACCGCCAGAGCTAGAGCTCCCAGGGCCAGAGCCTGCGGGCAAAAGGGCTCCTCCGGCATCTATATGCTGGGGAGCGGGTCACCGGTGGGAAGCCATCGGGACCGAAAACACACAGAAGGTGCAGGGAAAGGCAGCCATCACCAACCGTCCGGGAGTAACCAAGGCAGCCGGCTGCGGGACCCGTCCATCCAGCCGTTTGTTTTACCGGAGACTCTGTGTTCATTCCTGGCTGAGTGAGTACCACCGTGCCGTCCGGCACCGTGCTGCCCCCGCGACCCTGCACCTCAGCTGCCCTGCATCCCTCCCTTCACCCCTCACTGGGCCGCGGGACCACCAACCCCTACCCACGGAGGGGGAAAACATCCCAGCTGCTCCCTAACAACGCTCCCGGGATCCCTGTCACCAGCAGCGGTGGTGCCCCAACCTCACCACGACCCGTGGGTGGCGTCACGAAGTCAATCCCCAAACCAGACCAACCCCTTTCACTCACGGGCGAGGAGCGCCGCTCGAGTCCCCGGGATCCGGCCCACCGCTCGAGCCACCGAGCAGCAGCAGCAGCAGCCGGACCCGAGCCGCAGGCGCGGTCGAGTAGCGCACCCCCCCGCCCGCGACAACTTGGCGTCACGAACAGGATCTTACCGTTCTACCAGTTGGTAGAGGTGCGCCTTGTAGCCCTGCCGGAAGTGTCCGGCCAAAAAATTTCAGAATTCGCCATTTTGGGCGCGCAGATTTTCCCACTCGAGCGTCTTCCCGAGCAGTGGAGGCGCGAAGGCCAAAGCTCCGCCCCTGAAGAGGAGGTGCTAAGAGAAAACCAAGGGGGGAAGGATGGCGGCCGGCCGCATGTGAACCGCGGCTATAAAAGCAAGGACGCCAGGACTCTGCGGCCATCTTTGGTTCCTGGAAGAGGCCGCTGCTAAGATGCTGAGTCCGACCGACAACACCGTAGTCCCCGCGCCCGCGCCTGGCACCGCAGCGTGGGTGGAAGTCCGGACCGCCCAGCTAAGCAGCCGTCCGCCGGTCCGTGTGCAGCTCCTCCTGGAGGAGAGGGAGGCCAACATGGCGGACGTGGTGGCGGCTATACGGAGACGCGAGGTGGAAGAGGATTTGGAGGAGTGGGTAAGAGACCCACGCCCCTGTATTCCCAAGGGATCAGCCGCTGCGGCTGAGGGGCCCGGCTTGCACCCGCTCACCCTGCTGCCTCCCCCGCTACCCGCGTTAGTCGCTACCACCCCGCCACTAGGCCCGCTACCTGCCCAACCGGTAGCGGTACCCTGCCCGTCTGCCCAAGTGGACCAACCTGCAGCCGAAGCCCGCAGACGTCCCGAACCGCTTCCCTTGAAGCTACCGAAGACCGTGCCTAGTCCCGTACCGGCACCGACAGGCCGTTCCATGCAGGAGGAGGCGGAGGTCCAGCGGGAGAGGAACCCTATACCCATCCCCCACGCCTCGGCTGAGGCTTCGCCGGGTCGTTGCTGCGAGGCAGCGCCCCAGGCCCTGACACCGCGGGATCTTCCACATAGATCGCCAGTCATGGGCAGCATGGTGGAAGTCTCACGGGGCCCGACCCGCGCGCAGGGGCAAGCAGTAGCCCCTTACTGGGACAGGGAACCGACCCCGCTGGGCCGAGAGATTGCGGAGAGGGAGAGGCGGAGAGCTGAAGTGATAGCCCGCACCATCCAGGAGAAAGAGTCTCCACAGAGCCGCCTTCCGTGTACGGGGCCCAATCCATGAGGGGCAAGTACGAAAATTTGATGTCCGTCGGGGGTACGGATTCATCTACGAGCCGGGCCTGGAGGCCGAGGTCTTTGTAGCCCATCGGGACGTTAATGCCCACTTACCGGAGGACCACCTGGGCCGTAACCTGATGCCAGGAGATTTGGTCCAGTACACACGACACTGTGGGGAGAGGGGCTGGTTTGCCCTGGACGCTAAACTGAGGGGCAGTCAGGAGGCCCAAGCACCAGCCCAACCCGCTCCCCCGGCCAGTGGGGTGGACCTGAAGTGAGTCAGCGGTCCCCCGTTGCACCGAAGTCCCCGTTGGGACCACCAGTACCGTTGTTGTGTGAGTAAATGAAAAATGAATGAAACAACCTAAGTTAACCTGATTAGCAATCGTGATTGAACCGGCCGTTGCCGGCAAGTTTGTCCGTGGAGGGACCCTTTGCACCGTTTGCGTAAAACTGCTTACGGACACGCCCGAGAACTTGCAGGGCAACCACAAACTAGTGGCATGTAAATAATTGTTGCCATTTTTCTGTGACCGCCTCCTGAGAGGCTGATTTGGAGGATAGGCCTGGAGGAAAGGGATGGCCCAGGCCCGCCACTACCGTAACCGGTGGCGATCCTCCGGGGAGTCAGGGGTTCCCCATGGACGTGGGTCCCCTGAAAGAGACCGTACCCGCTCGGGCAGCCTGGTGATGGACTGGGGCAAGGGGTGCTGCCCATTTGCTTAGGGGCAGCATCAGGGCCAGGTTGTTTGGGCGGGGGGGGAAGAGCGGAAGCCGTTGTTAATAAAAATTGACTACCGTTAGTAACGTTAAAGAAAGTGCCTCCCGTAAGGGAAGTTTTATGAAAAATGCTTATGTTGAAATGTTTGCCGTTACCATGTTATTTATCTTTTTCAGTTGTGAAAATAAAACCGGTGATGGACGGGCAGCCCGCGGACGGTCTGCATTTAACCAGGGGGGAATGTGGCACCCTGGGCAAGCCAGGTCGTCACAGGTGCTGCAACAACACACCTCACACCCCGGTTAGGCACATCAGCCGCATACACAAATCTTTGTTGCCTCCCTCTAGGGGCTGATGTCCACACCAGGTGGGACGGAGCCAGGCGGTTGGCCCCGCCCATCGAGGAGTTCACAGTCCTGGAAGCTGGAAAAGGGTTCAGTTCAGTTGGGAGTTCAGTTTGGAGTGAGGAAAGTGGTAGTTGAGGAGCAGACTGACAGTGTCCGGGTACATGGCCCGGGCACATACAGCAAGGTTGGGAGACGGTAGTGGCCGTCTGCAGGAGAGGCCTATCGACGCGGAACCGTAGGGCCGGGGTTGGGCGGTGGCCCACCGGTACCGAACCGGGGAGCGAAGAGAAGCCAGCACCAAACCGGCAGGGCCTGCGGACCCCGACCAGGCTGGGAGTCGCCGTAAAACTGGTCAAATCCGTTAGCGAAGGGAACCTCCGGGGTTTCCAACCATCAAAGACCCGAGTGAAGGCAACCGTTCAAACCGTACAGGGAGATAAAGCTACCGCCAGAGCTAGAGCTCCCAGGGCCAGAGCCTGCCTGCAAAAGGGCTCCTCCGGCACCTATACGCTGGGGAGCGGGTCACCGGTGGGAAGCCATCGGGACCGAAAATACACAGAAGGTGCAGGGAAAGGCAGCCATCACCAACCGTCCGGAAGTAACCAAGGAAGCCGTCTGCGGGACCTGTCCATCAAGCCGTTTGTTTTACCGGAGACTCTGTGTTCATTCCTGGCTGAGTGAGTACCACCATGCCATCTGGCACCGCGCTGCCCCCGCGACCCTGCACCTCACCTGCCCTGCATCCCTCCCTTCACCTCTCACCGGGCCCCGGGACCACCAACCCCTACCCACGGAGGGGGAAAACATCTCAGCTGTTCCCTAACAACGCTCCCGGGATCCCCGTCACCAGCAGCGGTGGTGCCCCAACCTCACCACGACTCGTGGGTGGCATCACGAACTCAATCCCCAAACCAGACCAACCCCTTTCACTCACGGGCGAGGAGCGCCGCTCGAGTCCCCGAGATCTGGCCCACCGCTTGAGCCACCGAGCAGCAGCAGCAGCCGGACCCGAGCCGCAGGCGTGGTCGAGTAGCGCACCCCCCGCCCGCGACAACTTACAGCAGCAGCCGGACCCGAGCCGCGGTCGAGTAGCACACCCCCCCTGCAAGCGACATATACTACCGTAGAAGTCTCAAAATGTCAAAATGACACCTTGTATATATTATTGTGGATGGGTAGGGTTTTGGGCTTTTTTCTATTTCGACCATCACAGGTCTGAGACATTGACCATACCTTCATTTTTATATATGTATACTTATTTGACTGCTTAGCACATTTGGTTGGCGTTTGCTGGTGGATATCCTGATGTTGTGATAGGCAGGGGCAGATAAGGGAACAGGGGCACAGCAAAAGTTAGGGTGTCCTCCATTGTTACGCAGGGAACAACATAGGGAGAGCCTAGCTTATTTGTGTAGGTATCTTGGCTATTAATAGCCCCTTACTACAGGCCCTTACTGCTCTCACGTCCCTACCTGTCTTGGTACCACAGCAAGGATATTCTCGTGCTCACGGTACACAACACCTCACCTTGACAGTTTTTATACTGTTTTCAATGGAGTCTTAATAAAGTATTTTTTTAGAGGGTTCTTTTTAGGTCCTTGTCATGGTGGCAGGCTTAAAAAACTCATTTGGCCAAAACAAGAGCTGATGGCTAGCTATGATATGGTGTTCGATGGGAACTGTTAATGTGTGATTGGTGAGGACGTGGTGAAGAGTTTTTCCAAAAGTGGGTGGTGGGACTGTGGAAGGTTCAACGGGATGAGGCGTAGAGGCGGAGTTATGGTCAAGGTGCAGTCTCAAGGGGGCTTGAAAATTTTGCCAGTATGGGGCCCTGAAGTTCTTGACAGCAACCCTGCTTATAGAGAACACATAGGAGCTCTTGGCCGAGCCAAATGTTCCTGTATATGGAGGAGCCTGGAGAGAGACCATTCAGCCTACAGATATCTAATGTATACGGTGACCTTTACCCCCAGATTTTTTAGTTCCATTTCAAAAGTATGCAAAATATAATTGTAAAGGTGGCCGTGAAGAAAAAAGTGACACAGACCTGAATCAGGAGAAAAGACCGATAATCAGGAATTTCTCCAATAACATTCCCTGCACAACCTCGTCCATAACCTTTATCTGCCCCGTAGCCAGAAACTACTTTACAGTCAGACAAGTTATGCAATACGTCATAAGTGCAGCTCTTCACCTTCCTGTCTAAATAAGACTGAACCCTTCAAAATAAGCTCCTTGAATTTCCCAAGTTGTGAGTCAGATAAGACAGCACTACACACCCTGCTGTATAAGGTGATCCATCCGTACAATCACTTCCTGAAGCTCAATGGGTTAATGATGTTGCAACATAGCTTGTCTCTATTCCAGATTGTGTACCTGCCCATTACACTGAGGTATGGGAAGTATTTCCTCCCACTGTCCTGAGGGAAGGCAGATCAGTAGGACGGAGCCTGGGACTGTGCTGTGATCCTGCCGCTGTAAGGTGAGTCCTGGAGGGATGAGGACTGGGAGTGTGGGACCTGCAGGGAAGGAAAACCCATAATATGTTCAATTATTCTATATATTAGTGAAAGAAGACCCAAAATACAAGGGGATCAAAAAAATCCCTAAAACATAGACTGGGACCCCTCTGTGATCTATAGATCCCAATAATCAAACCGTTTATGCCTGGTAAGAGGCATTGTGAGATGGATATAATGTATTTCTATAGCATCTACTTTACATATGTAATATCACAAATCTATAATATTGTGCTTGCATTAATCACATAAGACATATTGAATATCCCTACATCATGGCTACAACATTGTATGAAATCACATGGCAACACAGCGCTTGCAAAATCTCACCACTGAGGAGTAAGCGTACGTTCACACTGAGTCTGTGCAAAAAGTCACCACTGAGCAGTAAGCATACGTTCACACTGAGTCTGTGCAAAAAGTCACCACTGAGCAGTAAGCGTACATGCACACTGAGTCTGTGCAAAAAGTCACCACTGAGCAGTAAGCGTACATTCACACTGAGTCTGTGCAACAAGTCACCACTGAGCAGTAAGCGTACATTCACACTGAGTCTGTGCAAAAAGTCACCACTGAGCAGTAAGCGTACATTCACACTGAGTCTGTGCAAAAAGTCACCACTGAGCAGTAAGCGTACATTCACACTGAGTCTGTGCAAAAAGTCACCACTGAGCAGTAAGCGTACATTCACACTGAGTCTGTGCAAAAAGTCACCACTGAGCAGTAAGCGTACATTCACACTGAGTCTGTGCAAAAAGTCACCACTGAGCAGTAAGCGTACATTCACACTGAGTCTGTGCAAAAAGTCACCACTGAGCAGTAAGCGTACGTTCACGCTGAGTCTGAAGTGAATCTGATTCAAAATCTACAAAAACCTGGGTGTGAACATACCCTATAAGGTGGATATGTTCCTCATAGCTCACCATGGAAGAAGCAGTTATCTGGTAATGATCCACAGCTGATGATACCAAAGCAACTGGTGGTAGGTAGGAAAGTTATTCACAATCTGAACATGCATTTAAATTTATATTGTGCATTTTATATAGTGAAAATATATTGGGGGGGTTAGCTTTGTTATATATTGGCACCCGTTGGTGCATTCCGACACACGAAACAGCCGACGTCCTGCATCCTCTCTTTTTGTTTTAAAATGGTTTAATAAATAAGAATTTTTATGGATGGTGAGGGCAGCTTGATTCTGCTTTACTGAACTGTTCAAATTTAACGCCATATTATTCACCTGGCGGAGTGTTTGGTGTATAATATATATATATATATATATATATATTATATATATATGGTCAGGCTCCCTACTGAATGATTTTCTTTTTCATCTATATAATTTTTTGTAAACTTTTGTACAAAGCTGCATGGACATCATATGATGCCAAACTAATTCCATACATGGGCCTAATACTAAGCCCAGCTCCCTGCACGTGCCTCTGGTGCCAAACAGCACGTTCCTACCATTTCTCCTTTCCATAACAATCTCTATCACTTTTTTTTTTCCCAGTGCCACATGCATCAACAGGGCGTGTGCCCAAATAATTATTGTCCCACATAGAGGACCGATCATTGTGCGCTGCCCGCTTTATCCGCTGCGTTTGTAAATCTTGCGGTTAATTCCTCACTGTTTCCGTGATCTTTGCTTGCTGTCATTGAATGAAAACTTGTTTTTGTTTCCTTCTCTCTGGCTAGGCTGGTTTGATACTTCTTTTTTTTTTTTTTTTTTTTTTTTCCTCGTACATGAAACATTTTTGGGGGTTTTCAATGTGCTTGATCCATTTTTGATTCGTATGTCAGTTTTTACGTTCCTTGTTCCATCTATTGTTATTGTATGAAGAAAAAAATGTTCTTAGCTTCTTCCACCCATTTAATTGTAACATACGGACAGCACACGGATGGCTTGCATTGGTGAGTTTGATCCGCAAAACACGGATCCATGTAGTATCTGTCTCCGTTTTGTTTTTTGTGGACAATGTCTGCTGAAAAGAGGATACCTGAGAAGGCACATTGTAATGGGATGGCAATTTCTTGTAAAATTAAAGGATGGTGCATGGATCAAAAATAACAGCCCTTAATCTGCAACAGTCTAGGAATCAAGTTGCAATGTTTCCTAAATATCTCAGTATGGAGTTCAGGCTCCATGGCTCACAGATGATTATCTAGTCTGGATACAATTGTTTCAATTAGTGATGAGTGAGCACTACCATGCTCGAGTGCTCAGTACTGATAACTAGTGATGAGTGAGCACTGCCATGCTCTTGTGCTCGGTACTTGTAACCAGAAGTTGGATGCTTGGATGGGCGCAATTCAAGTGTCCAAGTATAATGGAAGTCAATGGGGGACATCGAGAAGATTTGCCGGAAAAATGCCTGAGTCTCACTTTGATTAACATTTTACTCGTGTGTCTGAGTAGTGCCCATCCGAGCATCCAACTTCTGGTTACAAGCACTGAGCACCCGAGCATGGTAGTGCTCACTCATCATTAGTTACGACTACTAACCACCCAAGCATGGTAGTGACCGCTCATCACTAATTACAAGTACTGATTAACTGAGCATGGTACTGACCGCTCATCACAAGTTACGAGTATCGAGCACCTGAGCATGGTAGTGCTCGCTCATTACTAGATACGAACATTGAGCACCTGAGCATGGTAGTGCCCACTCATCACTAGTTACAAATATCCAGCACCCAAGCATGGTAGTGCTACTCATCACTAGTTACGATAAGTACCGAGCCTAGTAGTGCCATCTCATCACTAGTTACAAGTACCGAGCACCCAAGCATGGTAGTGCTACTCATCACTAGTTACGATAAGTACCGAGCCTAGTAGTGCCATCTCATCACTAGTTACAAGTACCGAGCACCCAAGCATGGTAGTGCTACTCCTCACTAGTTACGACGAGTACCAGAGCATGGTAGTGCTCGCTCATCATTAGTTACGGGTACTGAGCACCCGAGCATGGTAGTGCCCACTCATCACTAATGTCAATCTTTCCATTGAGCGCAGGATTAGGTCAAATAAATTGTGGTAAGTTAATGTGTTTTTGCTGCGTTATTGACGCTGCATATTTTCACTGTCAAAAATGCAGCATCTTAGGGTACGAGCACATTAAGTACCGTATTTGGTGCAGAAATTTCTGCACCATCTCAACATAGCAGGCAAAAAAAAGTGCGTTTTTTTTTAAATCCATTTTTGCCATGTTTTTCATATGCGTACAGATTTTTCTCGTACATTACTATTTGTGGAATCTGCAGCAAAAATGCTGAAAAAATTTACATCCTTCAGATTTAAATTTGCACCAAATCTGCAGGAAACTTCAGAATTCTCATTCACTTTGCTGCCATCAGAAAGTCCTACAGGTTTTGGGACAAATCTGCACTCAAATACATAAACACAGTGTGTGCACACGGCCTTACAGTTTCAGCACAGTGAATGGGAATTAGAGAAATCTGCTGTTCACTGAGCTCCTTTTTAACTCTGCGCAAACTGACCTGCTGTGCGCGTTTCAAGTTCACAACACGTCATTCTCTTGCGGGTACACTGAGTTTTATGTGCTGATTTTCCCCCAGAGACTTGCATTAGAAGTAAAAATATCCAAATAAAAAAACCACGTACATTTTCACTACACGCACTAAAAATGCAAGTAATCCATGCATACAGTACCTGCATCAATAATGTTTTGTTAAAACCAGATATCAGGATGAATGAAAAACAAAGCAGCTTTATTGAAAAAAAAAAAATGACATACCCAACCCTCCCGCCCCCCACAAGAAAAACTAAAAAAAAAACCCAGCAGCATAAAAAAAGGATAAAAACACATTTGAAAAAAACATACTCATTGATAAAAAAAAATAAATAAAAAAAAAATAAAGCTGCAACATATAAAACTCAGCAAATGCTCACCTGGGAATGTAGCCTGACCGCTTTCAGGATGTCTACAAGCAGAGTTTAATCCATGAATGGCCAAATGTTTGTGTCTGTGACTTATACACTTTACATGCGGGAGGTTTGTGTATATTTTCCACTGATTCATTGATTGCAACATTTTTGCGCAAATGTTCTGATATCCACCCAGGAGTGATATTATTATTATTTTTTTTTTTTTTTTAGTTAGAGGGTCATAGTCTTTTAGTCTTTGTTCCTATATGTATAGGGTTATGTGCACACTATGTCTTTTTGATATTTGCCCATGCGCTGAGTTGTTCAAGAAGATGCTTCTGGAAATGCAGCTTGTTTTTTTTTTTTTTTTTTTTTACTAAAGCGTCTATTTTTGTCATCCTTATGGATGTTTTTAGCAACCTGTTTTATCCTGTATAAACTAGTGAGCGGCTTCCTAGAACTGTCAGGTCGCTTCTTTTAATCATTTGTTTGTTTTGAAAACTTAAAGCCGTTAAAAGAAGGTACAAAGGCTAAAAATTTGCACAACAAGTCATTTTTACATTAATGTCCATATGCTATTTTTATTTTTGTATTTTTAGCATTTATTTAGCACTTTTTTTTTTCAGTAGTCTTAGAATGTACCCACCTTAAAAAGATCTTGTGCACATACCCTTAGGTTATGTGCCCACGTTGCTTTTTTATGTGCTTCTTTTCTGCATATAAAAAGCATGTTTTGGCAGGAAAACTGTAGCAGAAAAAACACGCATTTTTTTTATATTGCATTTGCACTTTTTTTCATATGTGCTTTTTCCTGCTGCTATTTATGCTTTTTTTTTTTTTGGCAATCATGGGGGTTCAGGCCGTATACCCCCATGATCGCCGCTGGGTCTCCGGCTGATATTACAGCTGGGACACGGTTCACACTGCCAGGAGCGGGGCTTGCACCTCTTACGGCATTTTAACCACCTAAATGCTGCGATGAGGGCAATAGCAGTTTTCAGGAGGCAGGGAAAAAGGATCACTTACCTCTCCATCGTGATTAGGTCCCTGTAACGCTATCACAGGGATCTGATTGCTGCCATGGTAACCTTGGGTTGTCACCATGATGACCCCGGGTTACTGAGCTGCAGAGAGCTTCACGCACTATCCTGTATGCACACACAGTGTGTGAGGCAAAGTAATATACTATAATCCACTGTAGTGATAAAGCATTGCAGGGGAATATAGAAACGCAGAAATAAACACAAACAATTAACATGCTGCTTCTTTTTCAGCAATAAATCTGCAAGAAAAAAAGAAGCAGCGTGTGCACAGCTCATCGGGATTCTCATAGACTTTGCTGGGATGATTTTTCCTTGCTTTTATTGATTAAAAGAAGCAAGGAAAAATGCATGAAAAAAACCGCAAAAAAAATGTCACGTGGGGACATGACCAAAGGGTTTGTTCAGACAAGTACGGTAAGTTTTTGGTCTCTGTGAGCAGCAGATCATACAAAGATAGCTTATGAACCAATTGGAGTCAAATTGCTAGCACACATGGGCTTTTTCCATGGGTCTGTGTGAAAAAAATAAAAAAACGCAGCATGAACCATTCTGGTCCATTTTATGGCTCACAATAGTGTATTCTATAGAAGGCATCTCCTACATCGGTCCACAGTACAGACAATGACAAAGAGTCAAAAAGCCGTAGGACATTGTAATGGTGCTATATATTCCCCTGCACATAAATACAATAGGCATTGTTCAGATGTACCTACTGTTCAAGGTCTCCCACCCAAACTTCCAGCCTCATATGTGACTGAGATGATAAGCGCAGGTCAGGACAGCCGCAGTTTTGTCATCCATTTGTGTTCGAAGCACTGAACCTGGCCGCACAGTGATGGATTACACCACAATATATAGTGATTGATTTTGTCACGATATTATTTTTGCTGACCCATTTCATATGGTTCCTACAGAAAAAAACTGTAGAAAGGCAATCTATTTGTATGGGTGCCATATGCTGCCAGACAAACCTGTAATATAACTTTTTATAGCAAGTAATAAGGGTTTACTTATATGTCACAGTCACAATGAGGTTTATCCTTTGACGTTGTCAAAAAGTCACCAAATTGTTTGTATATTTTGCAAATATTTTTTATAATTTTGCAAAATTGTGCCATCTTTGTATACAGAAATGTTGCTCTCATTATGAAAATCAAAGGAAAAAAGTGCGATAAAACCACAAAGAAAACAATTATTGCGTCCGCCCATACTGAGTGTATCCTGGTGTTGGGAGTTTCTCCATGCTTTACATGCGGTAATCACAATTTACTGTCTCATCTAGTTCCATCTCATCTTCCACAGCCTAATTACACACACTTTGAAAATCTATGAATCACATAATGTAATTAAGCCTCTTTTATCTACTTTTCTGATTAAGAAAAAGTCCCTTTAAGTTTAATGGGAACCTGTCAGCTGATACGTGCTGCCCAATCAGTGGGTAGTATGTGTAAGGGATTGGCTGTATTATGACAGCCAGGTATGTTTGATTCTGAAATGCTGCGATATTTCAGAGAGAAACATACTTTTAACAGCAGGGACCGAGCCGCACTGTGAACTTGTCGTACAGGCGACTTCTCCCCGCCTGCTGAAAGTGACTGACAGGTCTCTGCTTACGTGCGCTTATATAGTAGACAAAGACCTGTCAGTCCCTGTCAGTGGGCAGGGAGAAGCCACCATGGACGTACCTGTATAGATTGGGCAACATGTATCAGCTGACAGGTTCTCTTTAACCTAAGGACTTTTTCATAATCAGAAAAGTAGAGGATCGTAATGACTAGCACAGGGATCATCTGCTCATTCCCAGCTATGTTATAAACCATCGGTGCACCATGTTGACCACACGGGAGCGCCAGTGAGCATGGGGAATGACACAGTTTGCGTCGTCAAAGATTCGCAGCAGAATTTTACTGGTTAACAGCCACTGACGGAAATCAGAGTCACATGTGGCTGATAGAGGTACATGATGGCGGATCAAATTAGATGTCATGTGCAGAGATAGATGCGGGCTCAGCGTGTGAGTCCACATCAAAGACAGATGACAGAATATGTAAATATACTTATGTCGTCAAGGGGTTAAAAGTTGGTTCTCTATCAGTATATTATATAGAAAGCTTGAATATTGTTAGACTGAGAATGTTTCACACTATAAAAAATAGTAAAATACGAAGGCCCCGATTCATCTTTGTGTTCGTGTCTGTTTTCTGTTGTAAAAATGGTTCTAATGATGACTTTTATAATAGCGCCTTATTAATTATTTAATTTAAGCTTCTATTGAAAAGGGTTGTGTGTAGAGTTGAGCGCGGTTCGTGGTTCGTGGTTCTCCAGTTCTAGGCTCGAGTGATTTCTGGGCTGTTCGAGATCGAACTAGAACTCGAGCTTTTTGCTAAAAGCTCGATAGTTCTAGATACGTTCGAGAACGGTTCTAGCAGCAAAAAGCAGGGCTTTTTACAGCTACAGTGAGCAGGAGCCATCGCTGGCAGCCTGCCACAAGCTGGTAACCAAGATAAACATCGGGTATCCAAGCAAAGCGCTTTGGTTAGTAACCCGATGTTTATCTTAGTTACGTGCAGGAAGCCCACACTTTCCCGCTCAGCTCGCTCCACCCCCTCCTGCCCGCGGCATGTACACATACATACACATACACAAACACAAACACACACACACACACACATCCATCCCCCGCCCGCTCGCTCGCTCGCTCGGCTTACCTGCGGTGATGAAGTCCCGCCATCCCGACCTCAGCGCTGTCACTGTCCTCCATGGCCGCCGCTTGTCACATCACCTATCGCTTCCGACCCGAGACTGACACTGGCGGTGACGTCACGGACCTCTCGCGATACTTGATGTGAAGGCGCCGGTCATTGACCTCAGTGACAGGGGCTGTCGGCAGTGCTGGAGATCAGCGCAGGTAATGTACCTCACTGACAGCAGCACTTGTCATCCCCTGCAGTGACCTGGGCTGACCCATTGATGTTAGCTCAGGTCACTGCACTGCTCTCCCAGCCAATGGGGAACATCCTGCTCTTCATTGACTGGGACAGTGTGCATCGTCATGGCAACCCCTTGGATTACACCAGACCTGGATTTGTTTTTCAATCTAATAAATTGGTTAAAGAGGGAATGTTTTGGGGAGTGTTTTTTCAAATAAAAATGTGTTTGTCGTCTATTTTTTTTTTTATTACTGACTGGGTTGGTGATGTCGGGTATCTGATAGACGCCTGACCTCACCAACCCCAGGGCTTGATGCCAGGTGACATTACACATCTGGTATTAACCCCAAATATTACCCCGTTTGCCACCGCACCAGGGCGCGGGATGAGCTGGGGCGAAGCACCAGGATTGGCGCATCTAATGGATGCGCCACTTCTGGGGCGGCTGCGGCCTGCTATTTTTAGGCTGGGGAGATTCCAATAACCATGGACCTCCCTAGTCTGAGAATATCAGGCCCCAGCTGTCTGCTTTACCTTGGCTGGTGATCCAATTTTGGGGGACCCCTACGTGTTTTTTTTTTTTAATTATTTATTTAATTTAAAATAACAGCGTGGGGTGCCCTCAGTTTTGGATTACCAGCCAAGGTGAGGTTGCCAGCTGTGGTCTGCAGGCTGCAGCCGTCTGCTTTACCCTAGCTGGCTACAAAACTAGGGGGAACCCTATGTCATTTTTTTTTTCATTTTTTTTGGCTAAATACAAAGCTAAGCACCCCTTAGTGCCACATGAAAGGTACCAAAGGGTGTTCCACTTTTTCTCCATTTTTTTCTCCACTTTCTCCACTTTTTCTCCACTTTTTTCTCCACTTTTTCTCCTCTTATGCTCCACTTTTTCTCCTCTTAATCTCCACTTTTTCTCCACTTTTTCTCCACTTTTTCTCCTCTTATGCTCCACTTTTTCTCCACTTTTTCTCCACTTTTTCTCCACTTTTTCTCCACTTTTTCTCCACTTTTTCTCCACTTTTTCTCCACTTTTTCTCCACTTTTTCTCCACTTTTTCTCCACTTTTTCTCCACTTTTTCTCCACTTTTTCTCCTCTTAATCTCCACTTTTTCTCCTCTTATGCTCCACTTTTTCTCCACTTTTTCTCCACTTTTTTCTCCACTTTTTCTCCTCTTATGCTCCACTTTTTCTCCACTTTTTCTCCACTTTTTCTCCACTTTTTCTCCACTTTTTCTCCACTTTTTCTCCACGTTTTCTCCACGTTTTCTCCACGTTTTCTCCACTTTTTTCTCCACTTTTTTCTCCACTTTTTTCTCCACTTTTTCTCCTCTTACGCTCCACTTTTTCTCCACTTTTTTCTCCACTTTTTCTCCTCTTATGCTCCACTTTTTCTCCACTTTTTCTCCACTTTTTCTCCACTTTTTCTCCACTTTTTCTCCACTTTTTCTCCACTTTTTCTCCACTTTTTCTCCACTTTTTCTCCACGTTTTCTCCACGTTTTCTCCACGTTTTCTCCACGTTTTCTCCACTTTTTTCTCCACTTTTTTCTCCACTTTTTCTCCTCTTACGCTCCACTTTTTCTCCACTTTTTCTCCACTTTTTCTCCTCTTAATCTCCACTTTTTCTCCACTTTTTCTCCACTTTTTCTCCACTTTTTTCTCCACTTTTTCTCCTCTTATGCTCCACTTTTTCTCCACTTTTTCTCCACTTTTTCTCCTCTTATTCTCCACTTTTTCTCCACTTTTTCTCCACTTTTTCTCCACTTTTTCTCCACTTTTTCTCCACTTTTTCTCCACTTTTTCTCCACTTTTTCTCCACTTTTTCTCCACTTTTTCTCCACTTTTTCTCCACTTTTTCTCCACGTTTTCTCCACTTTTTTCTCCACTTTTTCTCCTCTTATGCTCCACTTTTTCTCCACTTTTTCTCCACTTTTTCTCCACTTTTTCTCCACTTTTTCTCCACTTTTTCTCCACTTTTTCTCCACTTTTTCTCCACTTTTTCTCCACTTTTTCTCCACTTTTTTCTCCACTTTTTTCTCCACTTTTTTCTCCACTTTTTTCTCCACTTTTTTCTCCACTTTTTCTCCTCTTACGCTCCACTTTTTCTCCACTTTTTCTCCACTTTTTCTCCTCTTAATCTCCACTTTTTCTCCACGTTTTCTCCACTTTTTTCTCCACTTTTTCTCCTCTTATGCTCCACTTTTTCTCCACTTTTTCTCCACTTTTTCTCCACTTTTTCTCCACTTTTTCTCCACTTTTTCTCCACTTTTTCTCCACTTTTTTCTCCACTTTTTCTCCTCTTACGCTCCACTTTTTCTCCACTTTTTCTCCACTTTTTCTCCACTTTTTCTCCTCTTAATCTCCACTTTTTCTCCACTTTTTCTCCACTTTTTCTCCACTTTTTTCTCCACTTTTTCTCCTCTTATGCTCCACTTTTTCTCCACTTTTTCTCCACTTTTTCTCCTCTTATGCTCCACTTTTTCTCCACTTTTTCTCCACTTTTTCTCCACTTTTTCTCCACTTTTTCTCCACTTTTTCTCCACTTTTTCTCCACTTTTTCTCCTCTTATGCTCCACTTTTTCTCCTCTTAATCTCCACTTTTTCTCCACTTTTTCTCCACTTTTTCTCCACTTTTTTCTCCACTTTTTCTCCTCTTATGCTCCACTTTTTCTCCACTTTTTCTCCACTTTTTCTCCTCTTATGCTCCACTTTTTCTCCACTTTTTCTCCACTTTTTCTCCACTTTTTCTCCACTTTTTCTCCACTTTTTCTCCACTTTTTCTCCACTTTTTCTCCACTTTTTCTCCACTTTTTTCTCCACTTTTTCTCCTCTTATGCTCCACTTTTTCTCCACTTTTTCTCCACTTTTTCTCCTCTTATGCTCCACTTTTTCTCCACTTTTTCTCCACTTTTTCTCCACTTTTTCTCCACTTTTTCTCCACTTTTTCTCCACTTTTTCTCCACTTTTTCTCCACTTTTTCTCCACTTTTTCTCCACTTTTTCTCCACTTTTTCTCCACTTTTTCTCCACTTTTTCTCCACTTTTTCTCCACTTTTTCTCCACTTTTTCTCCTCTTATGTTCCACTTATTCTCCACTTTTTCTCCACTTTTTCTCTACTTTTTCTATGGTCGGTCTACCCATTAGCTCTGCCATGCATAGTGTAGCTCTACACCTACTGCACATGTTACTTTATGATTGACATCTCTTTCGTACCAGAGCTGTCTAAGTCTACTCTGACCCCATATTTGTCATTACTATATTGTCCTTGTACTGTATTATGACATTTGTATCATGTGTTTCATTTCTTGCTGTGTTGCAATTTTTTTGCTGCATCCCAATTGTACCTCTACATTGTTCGAGTTTATGTTATTGTTCTCTCACTCTTATGTGATACTGATTATTGTCATTTTTCATGATTACATGCAGATAAGTCCAATCTGACGAAGGCTCAGGCCGAAACGTCATTTGTAACTTGTTTTGGACAAAAACATATATGCTTATGAAAAAAAAATTTTCTTAATACGGACCAATAAAGAGTGATTTTGCATTACTATCCGTTGTGACTTACTGACTTAGTCTGGGAGATATAGAGTGCCGAGGTTACTCACTAATTTTATCTATTATTACCTCTGAGCACCTATATACCAGTGAGCAGAGCTTCCTCTACAGTAGTTCTCCTGATTAGGCATGCCCTTACCTCATGAGCAGGGCATTGCAGCTTTGGTAGCAACCATTACGACATGGACTCTGCTGCTGTGGATCCGGGGAGAGTGAGTGCAGATTCATTGCACCCACACTCCTCACATGAAGGGTCCGCACTCCTAGAAAATGGGGGATACGTTCCCTGAGTGTCTCCCCCCCATATTCTAGACGGTCCAGAGTCGTCGTGGGACCCCTTTATTTTTTTTCTTACAATAAATTGGTGAAAGAGGAAATGTTTTGGGGACTGTTTTTTTCAAATAAATTTCTTTTGTCGATTTTTTGTTTTTGTTAGTACTGACAGTTTATGATGTTGGGTATCTAATAGACGCCATGACATCACAAACTGCTGGGCTTGATCTCAGGTGACTTTACAGCTAGTATCAACCCGATTTATTACCCCGTTTGCCACTGCACCAGGGCACGGGATGAGCTGGGGTGAAGCGCCAGGATTGGCGCATCTAGTGGATGCGCCACGTCTGGGGTGCCTGCGGCCTGCTATTTTTAGGCTGTGAAGGCCCAATAACTATGGACCTTCCCACCCTGAGAATACCAGACCACAGCTGTCCGCTTTACCTTGGCTGGTGATCCAATTTGGGGGGTCCCCTACTTTTATTGTGTAATTATTAATATTTATAAAATAATTATAAAAAAGAGCCTGAGGGGACCTCCACATTGGATCCCCAACCACGGTAAAGCTGCCAGCTGTGGTTTTCAGGCTACAGCCGTCTGCTTTACCCTAGCTGGCTATCAAAAATGGGGGGACCCAACGTAATTTTTTTTTTTTTAACTATTTTTTAAATAGAAAAAATTAATGGGCTTCCCTGTATTTTGATTGCCAACCAAGGTAACGGCAGGCAGATGGGGGTGGCAACCCATAGCTGTCTGCTTTATCTGCGCTGAGAATCAAAAATACCGCGGAGCGCTACGTCATTTTTTTAAAGATTTATTTTTACAGCACTGTGATGTCCAGCAATCAAAATACAGGGAAGCCCATTTTATTTTTAGTTATTTAAATAAATAATTAAAAAAAATATATGTTAGCTCCCACTGCATTTTTTGTATTGCTAGCTAAGGGTAATCCAAGCAGCTACTGGCTGCTAACCCCCACTGCTTGGTGTTACCTTCACTGGCAATGGAAAATCCAGGGAAGCATTTTTTTTTTTTTTTTTGCCAAAAAGCTACAAAAAAAGGACGTGAGCTTCGCCATATTTTTGTATGCTAGCCAGGTATAGCAGGCAGGTGCTGGAAGAGTTGGATACAGCGCCAGAAGATGGCGCTTCTATGAAAATGCCATTTTCTGAGGTGGCTGCAGACTGCAATTCGCAGCAGTGGGGCCCAGAAAGCTCAGGCCAACCGGTGGTGCGGATTCCAATCCCAGCTGCCTAGTTGTACCTGGCTGGACACAAAAATGGGGCAAAGCCTACGTCATTTGTTTTCTAATTATTTCATGAAATTCATGAAATAATAAAAAAAGGGCTTCCCTTTATTTTTGGTTCCCAGCCGGGTACAAATAGGCAACTGGGGGTTGGGGGCAGCCGTACCTGCCTGCTGTACCTGGCTAGCATACAAAAATATGGCGAAGCCACATAATTTTTTCAGGGGGCAAAAAACTTCTGCATACAGTCCTGGATGGAGTATGCTGAGCCTTGTAGTTCTGCAGCTGCTGTCTGTCTGTATGGAGAAGAGCAGACAGCAGCTGCAGAACTACAAGGCTCAGCATACTCCATCCAGGACTGTATGCAGAAGTTTTTTGCCCACCAAAAAAATGACGTGGGCTTCGCCATATTTTTGTATGCTAGCCAGGTACAGCTGGCAGCCACGGGCTGCCTCCAACCCCCAGTTGCCTATTTGTACCCGGCTGGGAACCAAAAATATAGGGAAGCCCGTTTTTTTTAATTATTTCACTTATTTCATGAAATAATTAAAAAACAAATGACGTGGGCTTCGCCCTATTTTTGTGTCCAGCCGGGTACAACTAGGCAGCTGGGGATTGGAATCCGCAGCACAGGTTAGCCCGAGGTTTGTGGGCGCCTCTGCTGCGGATTTCAGTCCGCAGCCGTCCCAGAAAATGGCGCTCTCATAGAAGCGCCATCATCTGGCGCTGTATCCAACTCTTCCAACAGCCCTGGAGCCGGGTGGCTTGTTGGGTAATCATGAGTTAATACTGGCTTTGTTTTACCAGCCAGTATTAAGCCAGAGATTCTTAATGTCAGGCACGTTTGACCCGGCCATTAAGAATCTCCAATAAAGGGTTAAAAAAAAGACACCACACAGAGAAAAAATACTTTAATAGAAATAAATACACAGACACATTAGAGACTCCATCTTTATTACCCCTGTCAGCCCTCCACGATCCTGCTCTTCTGTCTTCTTTCTTTCTAGTGTAGTAGTAGTGACGATTGTAGTGAGGGGCATCACTTGGGGCTGGGGAACCTCCATCCTAACTACAATGCTCACTACAATCGGGAAGCAGCGTGCAGCCTTCACTCCGTGAGTGATCACTGCTGGCTGCTAGCGGTAACGCTGACAGACGCGTTACCATAGCAACGGTGCTCCCGGAGCTGCGGTTAGCGGTGACGTCACCGCTAACTGCGTTGCTATGGCAACGGTGATCTCCGTTAATGACCGGCTGTGTCAGCCGGTCCCTAACGGAACGGGGAGTCGACCGTGTGCTAGAGCATGTCGCCGGTACACGGCGATACACATATGTGCACCGTGTACCGGAGAGATGCACTCGCAGGTCCTACATGACGTGTCATAGTCATGTGACCAGTCTGTAGCCAATGAGATAATAGCCACGTGACTGGTCACATGGCTATTTTGACGTCACGATAGGTCCTGCTTCTCTGCTGGCAGTACAGGTCACCGGGAGGATTCAGCGATCATCGGATGGAATAGCGGCAGGAGACAGAGTGCAGAAGGGATCGCGAGGACCGGTAAGTGTTATGGCAATGTTTATTAACTGTTTGTGTACATTTATAATGCATTTTTATGTGTTTGTGATTGCCTCCCATTATAGCCTATACGTTCGAGTTCGGTTCGTCGAACGTTCGACGAACCGAACTCGAACGGGACCCCCGTTCGGCGAACCGGCCTCGAGCCGAACCGGGACCGGTTCGCTCATCTCTAGTTGTGTGGGACTTTTATATTCATGGCCTATCCTTAGAATAGCTTACCCATATCTGATCGATGGTGGTGCGATACCCGGGACCTCCACCATTCAGCTGTTCTCGGTGGCGGACAGATGTACTGTGTTTTGGAGCTGCACATCTCCATCTACTGCATAGTGGCTGTGGCTGGGCACTGCACCTCCACCTCCATGGGGTCTTTATCTATGGATTTTATGCATCTAATGCAAGTCTATGTGAAAAACCTGCACATAAAACTCATTGTAACTGTAATGGGGTGCCAGGGGCGCCTCTGGGCTTGTAGTCGTGGCCCCTTCTGTCAGGCTTACCCCTGGCTCCGCCGTCACTATCGGGAAGGGAGATGTCTTGGTGGGGCAGAGTGTGGTGGTGCAGATGTCGTCCGACGTATAAACACTCTCCAGGCATGGTTCGATGCAAATAAAAGACATTCTTTATTTCACAACTCTTTCCAAAAACCGGCAGTTACAGATGACTTCACGTTCTTTTCTTAGCTGGGGAAAGCCTGCCCTGACGTCTCCTCCAGTGGGGATGTGCCCGGCTACTCTACTTCACCTGGCTCCCACTTATGGCTACCCACAGCCCGGACCCACACCGGTACTGCTTCGCACTATGAGGTTCCGCCCGCTCCTTTTCTCTCCGGCTTCCCTGTTCTTCCAGCTCCCTTCTTTCTTTCTTTCTGCCCACTCAGCTCCACACTCTGCCCCTGGCTGTTTCTTCTCTCCTGTCCCGGACGCAACTGCCTTCAGCACACACTTCCTTTCCCCCTAAGCTGCCGGCTCCTCCTCCCTCCTGTACAGTTTCTATGGGGACAGCATTTACCACTTCAGAGAAAACCTGTGCTTCCTTGTAAGGGGTCTGCCCACCCCTTACAGTAACTGCAAGAGAAATTGATATATTTGGGATTTGAAACAAGCAGCACAGGTCAGTTTATGTTGAGTAAAAAAAAAAAACTCAGTGGGCAGGAGATTTCTATAAATTACATACTTTGCTGGAACTGGAAACATGTTTCTGATGCAGTGAAAATTCTCAGCATCAAAAATGCGATAAAAACTTATCACACTGGGCACACAGCCTTAGGCCTGTGATTCACGGCACACATGGGTTGTCCATGTGCAATCCGTGATACATGATCTGTACTCCGTGATTGCACATGGCGATAAACTCACCTGCCCTGTTCCTGCTGTCCGTGGTGCTGAACTCTGGCTCTGCTACCACCGCTGTTTCTCACCTCTGCAGCTACTTCCGGGTCGGCTCTGGCTGCATACATGAATGTGCATGCCATAATAAGCTGGCCAGGAAGAAGCAGAGAGCCACTGCCGAATACAGCGTCGCTGGAGAAGGTGCTTTTTATTTTCAATGTATTTTTTTCTGATACGAGTTTCACACACCACACCATAGAGTGGTCCGTGGGACATCAGTGATGCCAGAAAGAAACGGACATGTCTCCGTGCGGCAATCACGGACACACGCGTACGCTGCACGGAGACACGGTCAGTGAAAAATCACTGATGTGTGCGCAGACCCATTGATTATAATGGGTCTGCGTATGTCAGTGGTTCTGGTACATATAAAAACTAGCACATACGTACCAGAATCACTGACGTCTGAAACAGGCCTAAAGCTAACTTTTCTTATTTTTCTCTTTCTTTTTTTTTTTTTTTTTTTTTCTTGCTTGACAATGTTGCTGTGGTTTTATTTATCCAGATTTTTTTTTTTTTTTTTTTTAGCATAATTCATCAATTATGACTTTTTGAAATGTTGCAAAATTTTTGCACAATTGCATTCTAGTAGAGTACATAATTTCCCATATTGTTTTTGCTTTATTTGAAGACTCATTGTGCAACATTTTGAAACATATTACAACTTTTTTGTAGTAGGCGCAAAAAAAAAAAATACAAAAAGTGAATATCTTTTGATTTTGCACAAAATTCAACATGCATTTATCATTTTGAAGAATCTGGAGCAAAAATGGCAAGAAATGCCACAAGACAAAGGAGAAAAATCAACTAGGAAAAGCAAATGATGAATTGTGACCTAAAATTGTAAAAATTAAAAGCTTTCAAAAAATTTAAAATTTTGCGCTTTCAGCAGACGATTTACTGGAAAGCAGGAAGCAAAAATAAGCAACGCATAAACCTATAGACTGCTATTTGTAAGAGCTGGCAATGTGATGACAGTGTGGAAATACCAGTAAGGAAGAGTGAAAGTTGTGAAAGTTCCTCATAAGGACACCTATGAAGCCACTTCTCTGACAAAATTATGAGACACAATACCTTATTTACATTTAACAAAAAATATAAACGCAACACTTTTTCTGTTTTTGCTCCCACTTTTCACGAGCTGAACTCTACGATCTAAAACTTTTCAAAGGCCTTTTCTGGTTGTAACGTACAAATACTAAGGTAAAAAACTCACCAAATACTCAATTAGTGCATATGGCCTAATGCAATTTTCTGAGTAAAATATAGATGTGTTTTGTGTACACACAGTGCCTTGAAAAAGTATTCATACCCCGTGACCTTTTCCATATTTTTTCACGCACACTCTTAAATGCATTTTATTGGGATTTTGTGTGATAATCCGACACAAAGTACCAAGTATTTGTGAAGTGTAAAGGAAATGATACCTGATTTTCTAATTGTTTTAACAATATGTATCCCAAAAATTCCTTCGTAGGACCACCTTATGGTGCAATTATTAGTGAAAGTCTTTTGGGGATGTCTCTACCAGCTTTGTACATCTAGAGGCTGAAATGTTTGCCACTTGTTCTTTGCAAAATAGCTCTAGCTCAGTGAGATTGGATGGAGGCATCTTTAATAAGCAATTTTCTATCCTTGCCACAGATTCCCAATGGAATTTTTGGTCTAGACTGTGATGGTTATTCACATTCCTGAATATTCTTTAATCTAAATCATCCATTGTAGCTCTGGCAGTATGTTTAGGGTTGTTTTCTTACTGGGAGGTGAACCTACACCCAAGTCTCAAGAGGTTTGCAGCCTCTAACAGGTTTTCCTTCACGATTGCCCTGTCATTAGCTCCATCCATCTTCCCATTAACCTTGACCAACTTTCCTATCCCTGCTAATGAAAAGCATCTCCATAACATGATGTTGTCACCACCATGTGTGACTGTGGGGATGGTGTTTTCAGGGTGATGTGCAGTGATAGTTTTCCGCCACACATAGTGTTTTGCACTTAGCCAAAAAAGTTCAACTTTTATTTCATCTGACTAGAGCACCTTCTTACACTACATGGCTTTTTGTAAACTGCAAATGGGGCTTCTTATGACTTGCTTTCAAAAATGGTGTTTTTTTGCCACTCTTCTATACAGGCCAGATTTGTGGAATATACAACTTTTAGTTGTCCTGTAAACAGATTCTCCCACCTGAGCTGTGGATCTCTGCAATTCCTCCACAGTGACCGTACGCCTTTTTGTTCTTTCTTTCATTACTGGTCTCTAGGCTTGGGATCTTAGATTAGGTGGACAGCCATGTCTTGGTAAATTTGCAGTTGTGCCATACTCATTCCATTTTATATGATGGATTGAACATTGCTCTGTGAGATGTTCAGAGCTCGAGCTATTTTTTTTTTTTTTTTTAAAAACTAACCCTGCTTTCCTCTAATCCACAACTTTATCCCTGAACTGTCCGGTGTGTTACTTGGTGCTTCTGATTCTTTTTGATCACCAGTGATCTCAAAGAAACCTTAGAGGTCTTCACAGAACAGCTGTAGTTATGCTGAGAAGAAAAATCACACACATGTGGATTCAATTTACTAATTAGGTGACATCTGGAGGGAATTAGTCACTCAGGATTTTATTTAGGGGTATTAGACTACAAGGGACTGAATACAAATGCACATAACAATTTTCAGATTTATATTTTAAAAAAATGTATGATGTGTACAGGAAATGATACTTGATTTTCTAAATACCTGCTACTTATTTTTGGTATATCCTATAAAATTCCAACAAAATAAGTTTAGATCAACGGGTGTAACATGAAAAAATGAGGAAAAGTTTACAGTATATGAATACATTTTCATTTATAGACAACCACTTTGAATAATTAACCCCTTTTAACAATTTTAAAGGGTAGTAAAGAGCATTAAAAATTGACCAAGCAGTATTTGGTTGTTTCTTTCAACCCCTTCTAAAGTGCTACCAGACTGTAAGGCGGTCCCTGAACTCCAGGTTTAACATTATTGTGGCCAAATTGCATTACGTCAGCTACTGCAGGTTAAGTAAAGGCTGTTGTGTTGTAACGTTATTTTGTAACCTTAACCTAAATGTTAATGAAAAGAAAGTGATAAAGAGGAACTTGTGTTGATGTGGCGCCCCTGACCTGGTCAGGCACCACTGAGTACTGCACCCATGCTGGGGACAGTACAAAACAGGTAATCCAGAAGGCTGACCGAGGTGTGACTACACAGGCGCATAGTGATCAGGTCTCACACATGTACCTTTGGGAGGACCCCTGGGGATCCCAGGAGGGGGCGAGGCCTCCATCTCCACTCAAGGGGTGTGGTAGAGAGCCTGGTTGCTAGGTGGCGTAGGCAGGCACAAAGGGAAAAGTGGAGGAGAGGACAGTCTGAAGCAGAGTGTGGAGGAGTGAGGAGCATGGAAGTGGAGCTCAGACAGGAGCAGCAGTGCAGGTCCCACGAGTGAGCCGGTTTAGTGTGCAGCTCAGGGAGAGCAGAAGCAGACCCTGGAGCTGTTGCAGTCTAACAGCGTCCGCGCAGTGACTACTGACGGGGGAGAACGGTCACCTAGTGGTGCCGTCCAAAATCCACACAAGGCTACAGAGAGAGCAACGGAGTGGAGAGTAAGAGGACTGCTAGGGAGGTACCAGGCCCGCAGGGGTAACAGGTCCCATTGCAGGGATAGATTCACCTTTCCCTTGCCAAACCTGCTTGAGGGGGCACTTTACACCCCCAAGACAACACCACAGAGTCCGCAGCCACGTAGCAAAGCGAGGGCCCATAGTTCACAGGAGGCAAGCAGCCGGAGTGACCTGGTCCAGGCTACAAGCAAACGGGCCGAAACGAGGGGAGCAGCAACTTCCCTGGGTGACCCCCATAGGGACTGCAAGTCGGGGTTACCACAAACAACAGAGGGCTAAGGAAGGCGAGTCAGTAGCCACCCTCACAAGTCAGCCTGAAGGACGCCTGGTTCCAGCCTGGTTCATCCCAGCTACGCCCGGGTTACTCACCCTGCCATCAACAGTGAGTAAAACCCCTGAAAGACATTCTGCTTGTGTTGAGTTATTCTGCGCCTTGTGGTTCCACACACTTACACAGGGCCCTGGGGCTTGCCTCACTCTCAGGAGGCTATTACAACTGACTGCACCCACCATCAGCCCCAGGCATCCCTTAATCTGCAGTGGCGGTCCCCACTGACCGCAATTCTGAGAGTGGCGTCACGACAATCCTAAAAGAAGGTTTCCTACCTGTGACCAGACTGTTCCATCCACGTGGAGTCCCTGAAGGTAATGCACCGACACAACACTGGAGGGGCTTCACATTGATACAACTGAACTGTTCTTGTTACTATTGAGTCGCAGTGTAAAAATGAGTAATACCGTGTTTTTCTAAAAATAAGCCCTCCTCCCAAAAATTAGCCACAGTAGGACTTTTCAGCATTTTCGGTGTAAGGCTGAACTTTAAGCACTAACCGGAAAATAAGCTCTAGTAGCTTTTTAATAATGAAGTGTCTGTGCAGCTAAAAAAGTAAAACAATATTGCAAGACACTTCTTTATAGAAAGCAGACACCCGAAAAGAAGAGAAGAAAGACAACAGAAGACCCAGCAATCATACTCACCAGACGCCAAATGGGAGGACCTGCAGCAGAACTCACACCCACACACATCAGATCGCACACCAACAGACATCAGATTGCGCACCCACACACATCAGATCACACATCAGATCGCACACACTCACCACATCCAGCGGTACTGATAGCTTCTGGTCAGCAGGGTAACCTAGGATGCAGTGCGATAGAATGCATAGAGGGCCTGCAGTAGAACACATCGATATGTTCCACTGCCGAGTCCTCACTGCATTCCACCACAGGTCCTTGCATCCAACTGCACTGCGTACCATCTTTCCCTGCTGGCCGTAAGCAATTGATATTGCTAGATGTGGTGTGTGTGTGTGTGTGTGTGTGTGTGTGTGTGTGTGTGTGTGCACAATCTGATGTGATTGTGTGTGCGACCTGACGTATGTATGTGTGCGTGTATATATGAGTGTGTGACCTGATATGTGAGAGTGTCGGCCAGAAGCAGGGGAGGACCGCTGTGAAGCATATCTGCTGGGAGCGCCCGCCGAAGATCACAGGAGGACCTTGGAGCTATGCAGACATCCGGGGTCTGGTAAATATAATTCTCTGGGGGTAGCAGTGTCTCCTTTTTTTTGGGGGGGTGAATGTACCCCCAACTGTGTTTCCCCGAAAATAAGACTTGCCAGAAAATAAGCCCTAGTGCTTTTTTTTTGGGGCACACGGTATAGGGTTTCATTAGAAGTATAATCAGTACCATAAGTAATGGTAAAGAGCAATATTAACAACACATGATATATTGCTATACCCATAAATAACAATGCTTTTCCCACTTAAGCATGAATAGCTGCCTGATTCATGTGTGCTCATGTCTTTCTAGAAATAAGAAAGAGAAAAGCAAGTTTGTCTCTATCAGTTGTGAGAAAATAAGATGTTGAACTTGTAAAACATCACCTGACCAGTCTTTAAAAATTCCCTGTCATCCTGGTCACCACTCATTCCAATCTTTAACATGTTAACTCTAAACTATCTGTCAAAGCAGAGTCTAGCTGCTATAATCCACTTCCATTTCAATAAAATATTTGCATATGTGGAATGCTGAAAACAGGAATATTGCCTTAGGCCCCCTTCACACGTCCGTGTCTCCGGTATGTGCTAGGTCCGTGCCCGTATGTACCGGAGACACGGGCACACGTATACCCATTAAAATCAATGGGTATATGTGCACGCACGTGTTCTGGCAGTGGCCCATGCCTCCGTGTGGAGCAGACGTGTGCCGTGTGCTCCACATGGATGCATGTCCGTGTTTCTCCGGTAGCACGGTCCCGCACACGTACCACACGGATGTAGTGTGGATGCGGGTGCACGTGACACACACCGGAGAAACACACGTGGCATTGTAAAAAATAAAAAGAACACAAACTCACCTCCACCATACCTGCAGTCTCTGCCGTGGCTGTCACCTGCATCCATCCCCCAGTGAATTTGAACAACGCATCTTCTTCACTGGGGGCCGGAAGCAGCGTCAGCGGGGCGTGACGTGTATCGGGTGCTGTCAATCAGCACAACAGACAGCTCCAGAAGAAAAAGGTAAGGCGGGGCTTTCCGTTCTCCGTGTGTTATTACATATAACACACGGAGAACACACGTAGTGCCATAAACACGGCACACGGAGGGGAACACGCACCCTTGACACGTCTGTGAAAATCACACACGTGTTTCACGGACGTGTGAAGGGGGCCTTAGAGAGCATCCATCACCAGATTTAACAATAGAAACTGTATACATTATTAAATGCTTTGCTTACACCTGATGAAGCTAGTGTACTTAGTTTGAAATTCCACGTCAGAATGGCTGTATAATCCTTATTGAAAGTTTTCCAGCCAGTAACCAGTCTATTTCTACTCCAAGCAGACAAACTTTACAGCTATTCTGACATGAATATATGAGTATGTACACCAATCTCATCAGGTCTAAGATATCTATAAAATGATATCTGCAATATGTATTTTGAATTCTGTTGACAAATGCTCTTTTTAGAATTTTTAATTGTTAAAAACTACTTTTTGGGGAAAGGTAGTTGACAATTAACAGGGCTGCCATTATAACTCCCAGACAGAGCATCCTTTACAATAGTGTCATGTGGTGTTCTGCTTTTATCTCATCAGGTGACTTCGTGTCTTCAGACTCTGTTCACACTGCAGAGTCTGAGATGACACCTGGTGCTGTTGAGTTACTCTCAGAGCCAGGTGTCATCTGATTTTGGGCTCACTGGTGATCGGAGTTAATTTCTTCTAGTGGCTTGTGAATTGCTGCTGGGCTCACAGGTTGTTGAAGACCTATCACATCCGCCTTTACCCTTTAAAAGATGGTAGATCCTGGTTCCTCATATCGACTATAGCTTTAGCTTTGCTCCAGCGATACCAGTCTTTGTGTGTGGTGATCCAGTGCTTGGTGAACTGTTGTATGCCATTTCATGTGCGGTGAAAATAACCTTGTTGTTTTTTAATTTTCCTCCCTCTGCTTTATTTCCTCCTGCACATGTATTGTCTTTTCCCCTGTGTGTGGTTGCAGTGAGTTTGAGTCTTAGTTTTCCCCTGTCTGTCGTGGGATTCTTTACTTATGTCC
This sequence comes from Anomaloglossus baeobatrachus, assembly GCF_048569485.1. Lineage (NCBI taxonomy): Eukaryota > Metazoa > Chordata > Amphibia > Anura > Aromobatidae > Anomaloglossus > Anomaloglossus baeobatrachus. Next base: position 683,450,088 of record NC_134354.1, read on the forward strand.
AAGCCCTCCCAGGAGATGGGGGAGAGGTAGTGTTATACCAGGGCTACTTAAGATTCAGGGCTATGCTGGCGGTCCAGACCTTGTCACCATCTGATGTACCTCTGGAATAAGGGACAGCTTAGGGTCCACAGTCTGAGTGCCAGTCTAAGGGCTCCTACTCCTAGTTACCGTGTTATACCCCGTGACAAATAGCATATACAGAGCTCTAATATGCCCAGTAATGCAGTTAAGCACTCATTACTTCTTTATCTTAGCAAATCTTGTAGCCATCTTTTCGTGACTGCAGAAAAGTTGGGTGACAACACCGGGAGAAGTTGTAACTATTGTAAAAAAATGAAAATAATTGCAAATTTATATCTACTGATAACGTCTTTAATTATAAGCTGTCCTTAATTATAGCTCATTCCTTTAAAGTCGGTCACCTCAGGTGCATTAAAAATAATTCTGCAAAGTGTTATTACAAATCTAAATGGAATGTGAATACGGAAAATCCACAAGCAGTAAATCTACCTATAATGATAGACTGCAAAGCAAAAATTGTCCCCTGGATTAGCGCCAACTTATCTTCACCCATGATCACCTTTCATGTCTTGGCATTCAATCCAGGAAATATACATTATGCTAAAATGCTGAAGATATTTCCCCATGTTGTACTCGCGCAAGTATAATAAAATTAGATAATACAAAGAACACAAACTGTAAAGACTGCCATGTTACTGGCTGCATCTATGCTACATGTATGTGTTACTCTGGTTTCACCGAAACCAACCTATATTTCCACTAGTGGGAAAACACCTGCCCATCTATATTCTGTTCAGCATATTTATATCTGGGAATGTTGGGTGAAAAGTCTTGACAGTCATCATGGCTGCCATACGGGTTGTCGTTAGCTTTTTCAGAAGCCTAAATGGAAACATTTTTTCCTCTCTTAGTCCTTTATGTCTGCGCATCCAGGCAGTATGATCAATTTGCACACTGATATTCACTTTCATTCATCTTCTTTCAAAAAAGGGAAGGTCTGCCATTTTTAAAGGGGTTTTCTAGTTCTACAAAATTGATGACTAGTCCTCAGGATAGGCTATCAATAACAAATTGGTGGGGGCTTAATCTGTGCACCCTTTTTGATCATCTGTATCAAAAAGCTTCTAAAAGTCCACTTTAGGCTAAGGCCGGCTTTGCACACTATGACATCGCAGGTGCGATGTCGGTGGGGTCAAATCGAAAGTGACGCACATCCGGCGTCACTTGCGATATCGTAGTGTGTAAAACCTTTTTGATACGATGAACGAGCGCAAAAGCGTCGTTATCGTATCATCGGTGCAGTCTCCGACATTTCCATAATGCCGGTGCAGCGACAGGTACGATGTTGTTCCTCGCTCCTGCGGCAGCACACATCGCTGTGTGTAAAGCCGCAGGAGCGAGGAACATCACCTTACCTGCGTCCCGGCTGCTATGAGAAGGAAGGAGGTGGGCGGGATGTTTACATCCTGCTCATCTCCGCCCCTCCGTTGCTATTGGCCACCTGCCGTGTGACGTCGTTGTGACGCCGCACGGCCGCCCCCTTAGGAAAGAAGTGGTTCGCCGGCCAGAGCGACGTCTCAGGACAGGTGAGTGCATGTGAAGCTGCCGTAGCGATAATGTTCACTACGGCAGCTATCACAAGATATCGCACGTACGACGGGGGCGGGGACTATCGCACTCGACATCGCAGCATCGGCATGCGATGTCGTAATGTGCAAAGCCGGCCTAAGGCTATACGCCAACTTTGGCTGCAAATTTGGTACCGTGACCAAAAACGTTTGTGTCACTGCTTCATCCCAGCGTAATACAAATGACAGGAGCCGCATTGGGAGTTCCACAACCACAGCAAGCAAGTCACAAATAATCAAAGCCAATAGTTTTGGGGGTTTTTTTTTAGACTTGTTTGTCGTAGATACCTTTTTGGAGTCGCAGTTTGACCCCAGTCAATCTGTGTCCTTTTGACCTGTGTTGCGGCCAAAGTCACTGTGTGGTCCCAGCCTAATTGTTTATAATGCTTTCACCAGTATACATGGTGGTCATATTAGGTGTTGCTGCTTTGTCTTGTTTCAAGTAAATGGGATAAAATTTGCAATTCCCAGCATGGCTGCTACTATACAGTCATGGCCAAAAGTGTTGGCACCCTATACCTTGTTCCATAAAACAAAGTATTTGTCCCTGAAACTTATTGCAATTACACATGTTTTGTCATACAAATGATTACCGTATATCATTTATGTGTATTGGAACAACACAAAAATATAGAGAATAAAAAGGCAAATTGAACAAATTTCCCACACAACTGCAAGATTGGACGGGACAAAATTGTAGGCCCCTTTCCAAAATTGAAAAAAAGAAAAAAAAATGGGATCCAGCACTCTAAAACCTCACTTTTATTGAAGATCCATAGAAAACATCTGAAAATAAAACCTAGATGAAGGCCACATTGGTTTACGCATTTCTGGATATTCACCCCTTAATCATAACCTAAACTGGTGTATTCTAAAAATTTAAAGGGAACAGCGAGGGGTCACACTCACTCACAAAAAATGTAATCGTTTTCTAACTAAAAACAGTTAATACATATATCAAAGAAGAATAAAAACATGACAAAAAATCCATAAAAATACAAATATTACAATGCTAATTATGAAGGATAATATCTGTCAGTTTATTCAATCTTTTATGGTATGATGTCTCCAACATTAATATCCAGTAGGCTTCACGATTGAATAAAGTCCGCTTTCTATTTCCTCCTTGTATTGATGAAAAAATTACTTCCAGAGCAAAAAGCTCAAAACTTGAAAGATCGCCTTTGTGGGTCTGTAAAAAATGTTTTGAGACATTTGAGGGATTTATTGCATCAACATTATATAAATCCCTCAAATGTTCACATATCCCTTGTCTCAATTGTCTAGTTGTACAGCCAACATAGTTCATATCACATATTTTACAGTGGACACAGTGCACCACAAAATTACTACCACAGTATATGAATTGTTTTATCACATGATAATTATTTTGACCTTTTTAGTTGAACTTTATGCATTTGTTTCGCATATAAACAAGAACCACATTTATTTGTTCCACATTTGTGAAAACAGCTGGTGTAAGCCATGTTTTTCTATCAGTATTTAAATCATGAGAAACTAAACTGGGAGAAAGAATAGGAGCTAGTGTAGGGTATTTTTTTAGCTGAAAAAAGACACCCATTCTCCATAATATTTTTTAAAAATGTATCACTTTGCAGCATAGGTAATTTCTTTTTTTTATATATATATATGTATATTTGTATGTATGTGTGTATGTGTGTATATATGTATATATGTGTATATATATATATATATATATATATATATTAATATATATATATATATATATATATATATATATATATATATATATATATATATATATATATATATATATATATATATATATATATATATAATCTGATTATATTCTTTTGGTGATTTCTTTTTTTATGTATTACCGTATTTTTTGTTTTACAAGACGCACCTCCAATTTGGAAGGAAAAAAATAGTGTCCGTCTTAAAATCCGGTGATGTCTTACCAGAGGTGGGGCGGCAGCGGTAGTGGAGCAGGGTCAGAGGAGGGAGGGGTGGTGCTGGAGTAGGGCGATGCTGCTGTACCACCCCAGCGCCAGCAGCCAGGCTGCTGCTCGGATCCGGATCCACGGTGGCTCAAGGGATCTTAAGACCCGGGAGGGGCCGCGCGGACACTCGAAATGAAAGGGGGGTATTTACAAGGGATTTTGTTATTAAAGTTCGTGACACCACCCACGGTGCGTGGTAAGGTGTAGTACCACCGCTGCTATGGATAGCGCCCGGTGGCGATGGTTTGGCAGCTAGATGTTTAACCCCTCCGTGGGTAGGGGGAGAGTGCCCCGGGGCTTGGTGGTGGTGAAAGGGGAGCACTGTTGGGAAGGAAAGGGTCACTGCGTTCTCACTCAGTCCAATAACACTGACACTGACAACTTGTAAACTGGAATTCTTAGCACTGCTGTAGCAGGGAGGGAGTAGGCTGGGATCTGTGCCCGATGGTGTTGCTTGTTAGCCTGTGACCTTTTCCTTGCCACTTTCTTGACTAGTTGGCCCCTGTAGTGTGAAACTAGTCGGATCCCGCTCACCCGTATGGCTACCGGAGTGAGCTTGCCCTCAGGGTTCACACTTGGGATTTTCTGGACTGTGTATTGGGTAAGTCCTATCCCCCTCGTTGCGCTAGTACCATGATTTTGAAGCGGGTGGAGGACGAATCATGAAGTCTTCGCCCTCGTCGGGTAAATTACCAGGACACTTGAAGCTACTTCCCGACCTAGGGTCCACGTACCCTGCCGTGCCCTGGCCCCTGACCAGAGATGGCTCAAGGCCGCCGGCTGCTCTCCTTGGCAGTTCCGTGCCCCTTGACACGATCCCCTGCGACCGGGGTTCCAGCTCCTACCAGGTCCAGACCAACGTCTGCCACCTAGTAACTGAGGAGCCCAGCTCCTAACCTCCTTCAACAGCTTGTGACTTCTCCTCTCGAGAGTCACCACTCAATTGACTTGCTCCTGACACTCCTGACCCTCCCTTACCAACCCCCCAAGTGGGCGGCACTATTCCCTTCAGGCTACCCATTGGTGTGTCTGGTGAGTGTGGTGCAGAGTGTTTTCTAGGGTTTCTGATTGGCTCGTTCTTAGCAACACCAAAGGCCAGGGACCCGTAACCAAGGAGGAGATAGTCACCATGCAGAAGGGCAGATTGCACAATGTCCTGTGACGAGCTGATAGGCCACAGCGTCACACTGCCGTCGGTAAATTTTTAAAAAATATTATGGAGAATGGGTGTTTGGTTTTTTTTTTAGCTCCTATTCTTTCTCCCAGTTTAGTTTCTCATGATTTAAATACTGATAGAAAAACATGGCTTACACCAGCTGTTTTCACAAATGTGGAACAAATAAATGTGGTTCTTGTTTATATGCGAAACAAATGCATAAAGTTCAACTAAAAAGGTCAAAATAATTATCATGTGATAAAACAATTCATAAACTGTGGTAGTAATTTTGTGGTGCACTGTGTCCACTGTAAAATATGTGATATGAACTATGTTGGCTGTACAACTAGACAATTGAGACAAGGGATTTGTGAACATTTGAGGGATTCATATAATGTTGATGCAATAAATCCCTCAAATGTCTCAAAACATTTTTTACAGACCCACAAAGGCGATCTTTCAAGTTTTGAGTTTCTCTTGCACTGGAAATGATTTTCATCAAAAAGAGGAGGACTTTATTCAATCGTGAAGCCTACGGGATATTAATGTTGCAAACGTCATACCCTAATGGTTTGAATAAATGCACAGATGTTATCCTTCATTATTAGAATTGTAATATTTGTATTTTTATGCTTTTTTAATGTTTTTATTCTGTTTTGATATATGTATGAACTGTTTTTGGTTAGAAAAGGGTTAACATTTTTGTGAGTAGGTGTGACCCCTTGCTGTTCCCTTTAAATTCTTTAAACATCAAACCAGTTCAGGTTATGATTAAGGGGTGAATACCCAGAACCGCGTAAACCAATGTGGCATTGTCTATGTCCTGTTTACAGATGTTGTTTATGGATCTTCAATAAATGTAAGGTTTTATAGTGCTGGATCGCATTTTTTTTTCTTTTTTCCATTTACTTGTGGATTTTCAGATCCATGCCCTTACACAGGTGAAGCCGGTCTTTTTTTCCCTTCCTAAAATTGTGGGTAAACAACTTTGATGTTCAGACTTACCTGAGGCAAGTAAAGGGGGCTTTACACGCAACGACATTGCTAATGAGATGTCGTTGCGGGTCACGGAATTCGTGACGCACATCCGACCTCGTTAGTGACGTCGTTGCGTGTGACATGTATGAGCGATCGCTAACGATCAAAATTACTCACCTAATCGTTGATCGTTGACACGTCATTCTAATCACAAGTATCGTTGCTGTTGCAGGACGCAGGTTGTTTGTCGTTCCTGTGGCAGCACACATCGCTACGTGTGACACCCCAGGAACGAGGAACAACAGCTTACCTGTGTCCTCCGGCAACGAGGTGGGCGTGACTTTCTTTCGGCTGCTCTCCGCCCCTTCGCTTCTATTGGACGGCTGCCGTGTGACGCCGCACGAACTGCCCCCTTATAAAGGAGGCGGTTCGCCGGCCACAGTGACGTCGCTAATCAGGTAAGTCCGTGTGACAGGTCCTAGCGATGTTGTGCGCCACGGGAAATGATTTGCCCGTGACGCACAACCGACAGGAGCAGGTGCTTTCACGAGCGACATCGCTAACGATATCGCTGAGTGTAAAGCAGCCTTTACAGGTGTGGGCAATATGAAAATCACACCGGAAACTAGACTAAAAGGGGAGATGTTATCTCAATCTTTTCATTTTCGTTTCTGTATGCTACACTAAGTATGAAGAACAGAAAGAAAAGAAGAGAACTGTCTGAGGACTTGAGAACCAAAATTGTTGAAAATATCAAAAGTCCATAGATCCATATGGATCATATGAACATATCCAGAGATCTTGATGTTCCTTTATTCACATTGATGTTTACAACCCATCGCACTTTAGCTAATCTCCATTGATGTGGACAGTAGAGAAAAATTGATGAAAGGTTGCAACACAGGATAGTCCGGATGGTGGATAAGCAGCCCCAAGCAAGTTCCAAAGAAATTCAAGCCGTCTGCAGACTTAGAGTGCATCAGTGTCAGCGCAAACTATCCGTCAACACTTGCATGAAATTAAATACTATGGCAGGAGACCCAGCCAGGAGGACCCCACTGCTGACACAAAGACATTAAAAAGCTAGATTAATCTGCGAAACCTTTTAAAGAGCTTTATAATATAGAGATTACTTTTTAAACACCTATTGTCTTAAAAAAAAAAAAAGAATTATAATTAGAAATCGTCCATTTACACATTTTTCGATTTCTGCTCACTTTTTATGAGAGTAAAATTTACCCATGTGGTTGATTTGACAGAGTCTTCCATGTTTGAGATCTAGTAGCATGTTCCTCTGTTTAGCTACTTGCTATAATGCATAGGTCCAGACTGGTCCTAAGCTTAGGGGAGTCGCCATTGTGATTTGGCAGAGGGCTAAAGTAGACCAAAGTGAATGATTTAGTTAGAATTTTACAACTTGTTATGGGCCTTCAGGACAATATTTGAAGTTGCAGGGGTTGAGGGCGAATGTACATATAGCATGAATGGGATCTTCTGGTAGCGACTTACACAAAATATTCAAATTTTAGATAAAGACAGCAAAGCAATGAGTTGTGCAGTATGGGTCTGTCCCATGAAACCCTGATAAGTCTGCTAGTTCAATCCCGTGATGAGAAACTAGGAGTGTGGACCCAGACAGTAATAGTAAGGCTGGAGTCACAATTGCGTGTAATTTGCGTGAAGATCATCTCATACTGCTCGGACTGGCCAGTGGCTCTCCTGACAGGAGCATGTAAACTACATAGAAATACATGCGGCTGACCTGCTCCTGTCAGGAGAGCCGCAGCTGGTCCAGGCAATGCGATCCTCACGTGGGTCACACAGAAGTGTGACTCTAGCCTAAGGGCCATTAGCATCTCTCTTCTCTGACTAATAAATAGGGGTCTGCTTGAGGGGGGGTTCCCCTTTATAATGTCTCTATGCCCTTTAACAGAAAGAATTTGACTGGTTTTAATGAAACTCAGTTTAAACATTTTTAGGACTTGTTTAGTATTCTAATGTCATTTTAGGGACTCATTGTCTACAGGAATCAATGATGATCAGAGGCATCACTTCTTGGAAATTAGGGAGTTACATACCCTTCACTCCTCTAGATTGAGCTTAGCCAACATCTGATCTTGCCATAACCCCAGCATTCTGTCATTTAGTCTGGATAAATCATGTGTTTGTATTGGTATCACAATAAAATAATTCACATATGACTTCCCAGATGTCGCATAGTGTGATAGATGATGATATCACAGTGTCTTAATTTAGTGTAATAATGCTTGTGCTAAAGTAATATAGAAACTTCTATGAGATAACAACACAAAATAGACCAGAGAAGAAAGAGTTAACAACAGAATCAGCAAAAACAGTTCAAGTTAAAACGAGAACTAATGTTCTTACAGAACTGATGGGAAATTATTGAGCAAGGTGGGGCTTTTAAGGAAAGACGTTATATAAAGACAGCCTGAGCATACAAACTCAGATCATCAGGAAGTGTGAGTGCCTCTGGTGAGTATATCGCAGCCGGCAGCGTCTTACACCAGTCTCGTGCTACAATTACGATGGTCTTACAGAACATTATTGTTAGGATAAATACTATATATTGTATTTCTTACAAGGCAACCTTTAGTGTGTAATTTCAGGTTTACCAGAAAAATCATTAGAGTACAGGACTTTGTGATATAATTGTTTTACTAAGTCATTATATTACAAGGATGCTAAGGGTTGGCAATGCACGTGTCCTGGGGGCCAGGGACCGATTCAACAGACTATTTTGCTTTTACAAGATCGTTAAAATATAAGGTTGACTGAATGTTTTCCCCTAGTGAAGAAAAGGACATAGGAATAACATCCCAGATTGGAGCGCTAATGGTATTTAAATTGATGGGCAATCTTCACGGTTACAAATATGCCTAAAAATCAGGACTTTTTAAAAAAAAAAAAAAAAAAAAAATTAATAATGTTTGCCTATAATTTTATTTTAGAAGATTATTTTTAAAGAGAATATGATATAGAACAAGTCAATTACTAGGGGCCAATATAATATTTGTGCATCATATACAGCTACCAAGGAGCCCAGTAGTTAATAGGGTTCCCAAAAAGTCAGTAATGTTTTTCATACATTATTGGTGGATTATTAGCGAAGCATAAAGATTGTGTTCAGTGACTTAGTGAATGGGCTCCTTGCTTCTTAATATTACAGCATTATGTCCTACTGCTGCCTGTGTCTGTCCTGAGTAAACAAAAAAAGATTATTTGCCTAATATGAACTTTGTAATGAGGTTTTAGAGAGCTGATCATGGGGGTCTTGGATGTGAGATTGTGTGTTTTTTATATGCTAGCTGCTAGCACATAGATCATTTATATTATACGGCATATATAAAACGTAGGTAGCATACATAAATACATAGTAAGGCAAAGATCTTTACGGAATTAGTCATGGAGGGGTCTTTGGTGAAGAGGATTTGTTCATCTGTTATTTCAGAAAAATCCTCATAACTGTACAAATGAATTTTATGCAATAAAATATTTTCTGCAATTACGGTCACACTGCAACAGCACTGCCTGACTATACCCAAAAATTGTCAGATTTGATTTTTTTAAAGGTTTTTGGAAAAGGAGGCATGTTTTTTTCCAGTCGCAACATATGCTAGATTTACTACTCATGTGTGACACTTTTTGGGCAAAATAAGCAGCTTAAAGGGTCTCTGTTAGCAGGTTTTTGCTACCTCATCTGAGAGCAGCATGATGTAGGCAGATAGATCTTGAATCCAATAATGTATAATTTAGATTACTGGCTGCAGCCATTAGTACACAATTAGAATTTTTAGATTTAGCCATGTAGCAGAGTCCAGCGATCTGTCCCACCCACACCAGGCTCTCCTTAGAGATTGACACCTCACTGTCAATGTACAATCAGAGGAGGGGGCGTGCCGGACTGCCTTGTGCTTGACATTGTAGTCCAAGTAATAAGATGTCCTGCTGGTTAAATAAACGTAGTAATTAAACAACAGATTGGAGCTTGACAAGACAGACATCCCTGAATTATCTGTGTTAACCCTTGCATCATGCTGTCTTCAGATTACATAGCAAAAACCTGCTGACAGATTCCCTTTTAAAATATCCCGATTTTGGATGAAATGAAAAGAAAGTCTTACATGTGTCAAAGATACTGCACATTAAACTATTAAATCTATTAAACTACTTTTCACCACTGTAGACTATTTGATGTCTTTACTGACGGACTTGTCTGCATTTATGCCAACCAAATGTTTGACATCAATAGTAAATTTGATGACTCTGAGATTCTTTTACAAAAAACTAAATAGTTTTCAAAGCCAGCTTACCCGTACACTCCTGTGTGTGGATTCCAGTATCAATCCAGAAGATAGTCCGCACGGAAAACCAGAGCAGGAGCCAGCCACGGGAAATCCAAATGAAAAAACTTTATAACTCCAGCGGACAAATTTGAGGATACAGATATATATTAAAAAATTTTTTGCATTTGCAAATCTTTATTTTGAAAATATTTCATAAAATTGGAGCCACACTTCTGGGCGGTGAAGGAAAAAGATTAGGAGTGGTAGCCTGCTTTGACTACGCGTTTCGGCATACAAGCGCCTTCTACATGGTCATGGAGACCATGTAGAAGGCGCTTGTACACCGAAACGCGTAGTCCAAGCAGGCTACCACTCCTAATCTTTTTCCTTCACCGCCCAGAAGTGTGGCTGCAATTTTGTGAGATTCTTTTAGAAGCTCCAAGTTTGCTGCTACTTTTTCTAAATGGCCAAAAGTGCTGTGGTTCATTGTTTGCTGTGTGTCACAAAGGAGTTATTAAAGGTACTACAAATATTTTTTAACAGAGGCAAGCAAATCAATTTGCAGAACCCTAGTCCATCAACCACCCAGTAGTCCAAAGCCACCAGATAGGAGCTCTATGAGCCTCCACCAATTTATTATTATTATTATTATTATTATTATTAGCGCCATCAATTCCATGGCGCTTTACATGTGAAAGGGGTATACATAATAGGGACAAGTACAATAATCATAAACAATACAAAGCACCGACTGGTACAGGAGGACAGAGGTCCCTGCCTGCGGGGTCTCAGTCTACAAGGGATAGGTGAGGATACAGTAGGTGAGGGTAAATTATTTTTTTATCAGCCTCCCCTGCTCTTCTTCTGCCAGAACTGTCATGCATGTGTCACTCTGCAACAATCAATCTACAAAAACGAAGAGGCATAGGGGGGAATCTGGCAAGCAGGAGGTGGTTCACAGGGATCCCATCCAGAAGCCATAGCATACTGACATGGCAGCTGGACCAAGGGCTGAAGAATTGATTCACTCATCTCTATTAGTGACATTTTCAATAATTTTGCGGGGATGGGGGGTCTACTAAACCCAGCATGCTAAAAGTATTTGGTCATGAAGGCACTTTGATGGTCTTTCCTTTCAATAGGTCATCAAATAAGGATTGGTAGGCATAACCGACCTACAAACCCCCCTAAAGGAGCAGTACAAAAGTGTTATCTGCCTATCTGCCTGTTTATCCCAGAGTATGGTAGAGTGGAAGGGTCTTCAAGGGTCATCGGGTCCAACCCCCTGCACTAATCATCCCAGCTATGTGTTTATCCAGTTTCCGCTTGAAGATTTTCATTGATGGAGAGCTCAGTACCTCCTGAATTTATCTAAATTGAGCAAAAAGATTCACAAGCCGGTGGCCAATGGCCGTGTGGTGTCACAAACATTATGTCGTGCCGGGGCTGGACTAAGGTCCAACAAATTGTTTTGCTCAACTCTACTATCTATTTATCTGTTGGACATAAACCGGGAGCTAAGGCTTCATTACAGTTAATTATAGACTATACATTAAGTTGTGCAATTATTTCTACAATCCTAAAGACAAAGGTTTCCTGTATTTTTATCCACTGTACAGAGCCGTATAACCACACGCTGTGGGACATCCAATCCAGGCTCAAACTGGCTGTACAGGTTACCTGAAATTTCATATATAAAGCAGCAAGAAAAAACAGCAATACATTCCACACCTTAAGGAAATCACTATAAATATATGTTCCATTTAAAGTATGTAATTGCTCTACATTATTGTGTCCCACAGGGGATAAAATTAAATGGTCCCACAGGGGATAAAATTAAATGGAGTTTACATTTTTTTGTTAAGATGCTGAATGTATTTCAGTTTGTGCTCTTTTCTGCACCTACCTGCCTTTTACGTATTTAGGTGAACAGAAAAGTTAAGGGGGGATTTTCAGGTAATTTGGTATTGATGGCCTTTCTACAGAGGCCATGAATATCAGGTGCAGGTCTGACTCCTGACAGTGATGTTTCCTGTTCATTGATTATAATAAAGGTTTCGTATTTTATTTTACTTTTTAATTTATGTAAAACATGATAACTATTCAGAATTATTATTTTTATTATTATTATTTAAAAATAATAATAATAATATGTTGCCTATTTCCTATGCTGTGACTGCATCAGCTGTGATCTGTGTACACCCCTTGTCATGCCCAGTTTGCAGCTATAGGTAGAGTCCAGCACCAACTTAATGCAGCCTAGCGCTATAATTTCCCTCTAATACAATGATGAAGGAAGACCATTGCTGGCTCCAGTGCTTGGATCACAGTAATTACCGGTGAACCGTGAACACAGGTCTGGGCACCAATGCTAAGGCAGTAACTTCATCCTTGTATAAGAACAGGTCACTGGATGAATTGACCACCACATCCCTGGTGCCCAGATCTGGTTCAAATCTCATCAGTAATCACAATGATCAGAGCACTACAGCTGGCAATGTTATGACTGCTCTGCTGTGGTCACTAACTATCGGTGAGTGGTGACCAGAGCCACTATAAACTATACTACCACGCCTCATCCCCTCTTCCCACATTATGATCTTTAACTGCTGTTAGTTGTATCTTTCCTGCAAAATCCTGAGTGGCAAGCTTTCCCAGGAATAGCTTTTCCAGTTTTCCCAAGAACAGATAGAACTAGGAGTGGCTGAAGAAACTAGAAGGAGGCGGCAGCATTAGAGGGGGTTGTACTAGTAATCTCCACCCCTACGCCTAATGCTGACCCTGGTTGTTGCTTATCGCCCCCCAAAAATGTGACCACCCCACCCCCTTTTCTAAATTGAAGGTAAATTTGGAAGCATATTAATATCTGTCTAAAGCCATGTGCACACGTTGAGTATTTGGTGAGGTTATTTTACCTTCATGATTTGTAAACCAAAAATAAGAGTGGGTAAAAAATGCAGTAGTGGTTCACAGGTTTTTAATTATACTCTTTCCTCTGATTTTTCCACTTTGGGTTTTGACTTACAAATATTAAGGTCAAAAACTCACCGAATACTCTGTGCATGTGGTATAATGCAGCTTGGTGTAATAGTGTGAACTAAAGTAACTTTAATATTTTTAAATCCATTAGAAAGAAGATTTGCAGTAGAAGAGACCATACATCACCATGAATGACTCAGAATCTGGGATGAATGAAACGGATCCCTTCTCCTGCTATCACCCATCTATTGTGGACTATCGATACTTTGCTGTGACATGGGGTATCATCGTGTCTTTGGTGGGGACAGTGGGCAACGTGTTAACAGTTATTGCCTTTGCTTTGGATAAAAAGCTGCAGACCCGTTTCAATCTGCTCATCATCAATCTAACTGTGGCGGACATCTTGTACTGCACGTTCCTACAGCCCTTCTCTGTAGACTCCTATCTTCACCTACACTGGAGAAGTGGAGCCTCCTTCTGCCAGATATTCGGAATGCTGTTGTTTGTGTCCAATTCTGTATCAATTATGAATCTGTGCCTCATCGCCATCAGCCGTTATATTCTCATCACCAACAATAAACTCTTTGATCGTATTTTTTCCAAGACTGGTGCAACAATCATTCTCCTGACCACCTGGGTGGCAGGATTTGCCAGCTTTGCGCCACTTTGGCCAGTCTACGTGCTAGTTCCTAAAGTTTGTACTTGTAGCTTTCATCGTATAAGAGGGAGACCTTACACCACCATTCTGATGGGCTTTTATTTCGTGGTGGGTCTAAGCTGTGTTGGAATTTTCTATTTGCTTATCCATCTCAAAGTTAAATCTGCTTCCAAGGCTTTGGACCAGTACAAAATTACAAATGTCAAAAATACAAAAGCAAATGTTTCCAATGCTAATTCTGGGGTAAATAGTAAATATCATGAGGTGGAAGATAGTGGTGTAGACACAGGGGCCTCCAGTGAGGTCATCTCAGAACATGTTACGACTTCTAAATCTACAGTGACATCTAATTCTACTGATTACGTTCGATCAGCCCCTTCCACAGTGCCCCAACCAAAGGACTCTGGATCCGATTTCAAAAAGGTCACTCGCATGTGTTTTGTGGTCTTTCTCTTCTTTGTGGTCAGCTATATCCCCTTCTTGTTGCTCAACATATTTGATGCCAAAAATGCTGCTCCCCAAGTTGTTCATATGATAGCAGCAAATCTCACCTGGTTAAACAGTTGCATCAATCCCATTCTATACGCAGCAATGAACCGACAGTTTTGTGAGGCATATAAAAGAGTTCTTCTTTTAATTGTTAATAAATTCAGAAGAACCTAAGGCTTCCAAGAACTTTTCTGTGACTGGATGCTTGAAATTTGAGTTATAGACTTCACTGATGGACTGATTCTGTGGAGAGTCGCTACTGAAAGCATTTTTTTAACTAAAGTATTTCTGAAGTAATTCAAACACCGATCATACCTTAGGAAAAAAAACCTAAAAAGTATAAAATTCCATGGCAACTAAGAAAAATTTGCACTCATTTTCTAACATTTATTTCCAAAAGGTTCTGTTGAAAAATAACTCAAAACTTGATGTTTTTATTTTCTTGTACAGCTGTTTGTATATAATATATTTATAAAGCTATTAATTGTAAATAGTAATAAATCTTTATATTCTTATAACTGATGAGACAATCTATTATTATTATTATTATTATTATTATTATTATTATTATTATATTGTGTTATAGGTTGGAAAAAAAACACAGGTCCACAAAGTTTATACATTTTATACTGATTGATTATTTAGGACCCACAATACCAATTCTTGTGAGAACAGCATCCAGCCATTTTTTAAATACTGGTATAGTATCTGCCATTACTATCTCTTGGGGTAGGGTGTTCCACAGTCTGACTGCTCTAACTGTATTTAGCAGCTGGAATCACCTTTCCTCTACATTATGAATGTCCCCTGTAGCTTTGTAAGCTCTTTGAAAGGAACAAGTCATGTACGAGTCTTTTATATTGTCCACACATGTACCAGCTCAAACTGAGATGGCGGGAAACCAGAGTATCCTCCGATGGGCCCCAGGTCCTTGGTAAGTGCCTGAGGAGAACATACAATTGAAATGTATTGTGGCACAGAAAGCCACCAGCTTTAAAATGGCCTATCAGAAGCCGGCAGCTGATGTCAGCGCACCTGTTATGGGCAATGTATAATGTCACTGCCATGCGCTACCCCTCTGACTATGGAGCAGCAAGAAAATGCTGCTAGCTGTAGGAGACCAGACCGGTACAAGAATCTTTTTTTTTTTTTTTTTTTTTTTTTATTTATTTATTTTTTCTCTGTGTAGTAGAAGAGTGGAATGAGGAACATAGGGGCCCAGGATAGTGGACATAGGGGCACAGTGTGGGGAAATTATTTTATTAAAAAGTCTAGATGGGGGACATTATTACAGTATGGGGACATTATTAAATAAAAGCGCCCAGGATGGGGTCTATTTCTAAATAATGGAGTTCAGGGTGGGGAGATTATTAAATGAGAAGGCCCAGAAATGGGAGAAATTACTAAATAAAGGGCTAGGGATAGGAGACATTATTAAATTATGGAGCCCAGGATGGGGACATTATTAAATGGGGCAAGATGGGGGACATTTTTACAGGAAGAGGACCAGGATATGGAACATTATTACAGGTTAAGAGCCAAGAAATGGAATACAGTGGAACCTTGGATTATGAGCATAATTCGTTCCGGGAGTGAGCTCTTAAATAGAGTTGAGCGCGGTTCGTGGTTCGAGGTTCTCCAGTTCGCGGCTCGAGTGATTTTGGGGGCTGTTCTAGATCGAACTAGAACTCGAGCTTTTTGCTAAAGCTCGATAGTTCTAGATACGTTCGAGAACGGTTCTAGCAGCAAAAAAAACAGCTAATTCCTAGCTGGCTTTCCGCTGTAATAGTGTAAGTCACTCTGTGACTCACACTATTATGACATTTCAGTGTATAGTGAACAGCGCATTCAGATCACTGCTGTATGGATAATGGCGATCGCCATTTTTTTTTTTTTTTTGTCCTTGTCTTCCTTCTCTAAGCGCGCGCGTGTAGTGGGGCGGGCCAGACACACACACAGCTAAGTGGACTTTTAGCCAGAGAAGCAACGGCATGTGTGATAGGATGTCCATGTCACATGTCCCTGCATTATAAAACCGGACATTTTCCTCCAGCACGCCATTATCTGCCTTCTGCGTCCTTGGTGTCAGACATCACTGGCGCAGCTCCTATCGCCGATACTGCTGTATACGCTCCATACACAGCACTGGACAGCTTAGGGATAGCAGTTTCTATCAGTCCTTTTAAGGGCTCATACCGGCAGGGTCAGAGCCATAGATGACAGAGTTTAAAACAGAGTTTAACAGCTACACAAGATGACAGCGTCTGTGTAGCTAAGGTCAGGGATTTCCTCGCTGCATTTCCCCATTAGGAGGGATAGAAAAGCAGGCTTCCTTTCCTCAACCCAGAGACCCACAACCCTGCCACTGTACCCTCCTGCCCTTTGCACACTCAAACTCATTGTTACTAAGCCATTATACTAGCAAACACTGAGTGAACTTAGTGGCATCATAAAAGTGGCTATTGGACTTCTGTATCGTCCCACAAGTGCAAAGATATTTGCAGCACGTCTGCCTGCATTGCACACTCAAACTCATTGTTACTTACTAAGACATTATAATACCAAAAATTGAGTAAACTTAGTGGCATACAAGAAGTGGCTGTTGTTCTCCATTAGTGCCCCACTGATGCAAATCTATGTGCAGCACCTGTGCAGGACACCCTCCTGCTCTGTTTTTAATAAGCTATAATGATGGCAAAAAATACTGCCATTTAGTGGCATCATAGAACTGGATGTTTTATTCCATTATTGTCCCACTGGTGCCAAGCTATTTCTAGCACCTGTGCAGGACACCCTCATGCACATTTTGCTACGCTAATGTTATAGCAAACTCAGGGAATTCATTGCTGCATTTGATAATTCGGAGGGATAGAAAGTCAGGCTTCCTTTAGCTTTTCCTTCTGTTCATAGACAACATCTCCAAGTCCACACCCGAAGAGCAATTTCTCCTCCACGTGTAAGTGTGGAGAGGCAGCTAGTGCGCATGCGTGTGCCGATTTACCCCAGCTGCAGCCTAACTACAGTGTTTCGCCTAGTGAGTATGCTCAGCCTGACTGTGCCATTCCTGACGCTAAGTCTTCATTTCGGGATACAGCGCATGCTCCCACACTTAGTGTGAAAAGCCTCTTTGCACAGGTACTTGCATTCCGTGCCGGGTCGAAGTCCTGTTTTGTGCCGAGACACCATGCTAAAGCTGATAGTCTTTTTTCAGAGACTCTATTTCATGCAACTGACCATGCTCAGGCACTTACTGCATCAGAAACTAGGTCCGGTAATGAACTCTTTGGCCCTGCCCCTGATGTGGGGGGGCCCATATAGACCACAGGGCATCAGGTGTCCTGACGATGTGTCCAGGCCACTCCCAAATGGCTTGCAGAGGTCTGCCCCTATGACTTGTCACCTCATTATTAATGGTCAGACGATGACTGGTGAGGTGTTTGTGTCGTGGCAGCCATGAGGTCATTATTGAAGTTGCGGTTCCAAATAGGACGCTAGTTATGCCACTCATGATGTGTCACTCTGCTTTTGTCTCCAGGAGGTGCATTGTGGTCCACCCTGGTTTGGGGCGGACCCAGGTTATAAAACGGGCTGGAGCCAACAAGGAGGTGCGCAGTCTTCTATTATGCTCCGAAAGAGCACACGTCCATGTGTTGAACCCATTGCGGCTTTAGGCCAGAGGTAGGCAGGGATAGGGCGTCGATGCAGGCCGCCACCACAGTTGGTAACGCAGAACGGTTAAGACCAGCTCCTGTCCTACCAGTCCTGCTTGTGCAGCCCAGTGGCATTAACAGGCCTGCTGCTGCTGATGCGCCTGCTGTCCACAGGTGTGGCCCCAATGCACACGGTCAGCGTACTGAATGGCCTCTGTGATGTTAACAGGGAGTTCCTGGGCTGGGTGGGCGTGTGGACCCTGTGACGCTAACAGGGCTCCCAGTCTCCAGATCCGAGTGGCGTCTAACTCGGTTCAGGCAACTATTAGTTTCATAGCCACACAGCTCTGTATCCTCCACCGAACCTTCCAGTTGCCAACCTCTCCTTTTCCATCTGGGAGCACGGTGGACATTGACTGCTGATGGGGATATATACCTTTCTCTTTCTTTTCTTATTAATTTTCGTTATATACCGGTAACATAGTATATACCACCTTATCCAAATCTGCCAGTCCCACCATAACAGATGGTGTTTCTTCATCAAATGTTACTTTTGCTTAACCACCAAACCCACGGACAAAAACTTTTTTCCCCTTTCCAACACACCTGTTCCCCTTTCCACCAGCATTTGTCCTTTTTCAACTCATTTGGTATATGACCAAAAGTGCAACTCTGCAGGGACACCGTACTCAATGCCATCTCAGCCCAGCAGCCAGCCCTCGGTCCCTCAGATGTGGACAAGTAAAAGCCCATTTCCTCCTATCCATGACGAAGCGTTGAGATTCACTCTGTGCAGCACTGGTGTTTACTGGAAAAGCAGATCTAAGATTGCGTACCACCTTCTGCAGATACTCCTGTATACGTGCGTCCCTTTCTATGGCTGGAATTATTTCGCCAAATTTTGTCTTGTACTGGGGATCTAACAGTGTGGCAACCCAGTAGTTAGCATTACTTCGAATTCGTACAATCCGAGGGTCATGTTGTAGGTAGTGCAGCAAGAAGGCGCTCATGTGTCTTGTGCATTCAGGAGGACCAAGTCCTTGGTGTGTTGGTGGCAGAGAGGTGAGAATCATGCCTCCTTCCTCTGCCCTCTCCCCCCAACCTCGCACAACCGAAATGTGAGCAAGCTCTCACTCATCTGCTGGGTCTTCCATGCCCATCGCCAGTTCGTCCTCCATTTCTTCATGGGCTCCTGCACCTTCCTCAACAATTTTTGCTGATACTATGCACCCTTGTTAATCCCTCTCCCCCACCGTCCCTTGACTTCCGCCTAGGTGCCGCTCACCGTCTGGACCTTGTAGATCTTGTTATCCCTTCCGCATATGACTCATCCTGTACTTCCTCCTCTTTCTCTTGGACCAACACCTGACTCCGAATAATGCATACAGTGTGCTCCATCTTGTAGATGACCAGAATTGTCACGCTGAGAATGGCATCGCCAGTGCTAAAGATCTTCGTCGATATTTGTAAACTGTGTAGAAGGGTGCATAGGTCCTTCATCTGACACCACTCCAGCAGCGTGATCTGCACCACCTCTGGATCAAGTTAGCCCAGGGTATACGTCATACCGTATTTCAGCAGGGCTCTGCGGTGCTGCCACAGACGCTGCAACATGTGCAGATTCCAATTCCTGCGTGTCGGAACATCGCATTTCCGGCGTTTAACCGCCAGACCCTAAGACTTCAGGAGCGATGAAAGTTGTTGAGCTGCTGGGTGCGAAGGATGAAAGTGAGCACATAGCAGCGTGCCCGCTGCACAAGGCCATGTAGTCCGGGATGGTATTTTAAAAATTGCTGGAGAATCAGATTCAACACGTGAGCCATACAAGGCACGTGTGTCACATTGCCCTGACGAAGGGCCGCAGACAGGTTTGCATCATTGCCGCACACGGCTGTTAAGTCACCAACGTAGTCCATGCAATCAATTTGTACTCCGGTCGCCAGGTGACAACGTGTTCCTTTCGTGCATAGTGCTGATGATGGGAAAGGAGTCGATGCCTGCGGCGCAGGTGGATGCAGGTTATGGTCACCCACTGGGTTGCGTTACCTTGACAGATACAGAACCACAGGCTGAATGTAGGTGGTGGGTATCTCACAGATTAAGTACCATCATTCAGCTACAACCAATGGGAAGACACCACACCCTTTTTTAGGCCCCTCCTGTCTGCAGACCACTGCCAGACAAAGCTATGAACCTCTTGTTACTGTTACCCCCAGTTCAGTTTTATGAGTTTGTGTGCTTGTTACCTGACTACTTTTCCTGCTTGCTGTTTATGTACCTCGTTGGCCGATCCGCATTTCACCTCTGCTTGTTTTCTGATTAAGTCCTGGCCATCCCATTCTGTTCCTCTTCCTCAATTAATGTTTTTGACCCTGCATGACTACTATTCTCTGGAACTGCAGCCTTCCACAGGTATTGATCAACTTGGGCCCTGTGTAATTCCAAATCACTGTATAGGGGTTAAAGGGTTTCAGGGTTCTGGGTGTCCAGCTTGGTGAGTGGCTTGCCTCTAGCCTATCCTTTACAGCCCATCTGAGTGTGCCGATCCAGGCAGGCGTTACACCGTGCCCTCTGCAGAAGGCCATGTAGGCCGGGATAGTGTTTTAAAAATTGCTGGACAACCAGGTTCAACACGTGAGCCATACAAGGCACGTGTGCCACATTGCCCTGAAGAAGGGTCGCAGACTGGTTTGCATCATTGTCGCACCCGACCTTCCCTGGCTGCTGGTTGAGTGGAGACAACCATTGCTGAAACTCGGTCTCACTCTCCAGAGCTAACCGTCCACAATTCCTCAGCGGTGTCTCACATTTCCCCTACATTTCAAAGTAAACATTTGACCGCCTGATGGCCTTGAGCTCTGCTGCCAGCATAGTAAGGAGGTGTGTGGGATTCCTTGGGCGCAGTTACAAGGAAGTGTGGCCTGATCACACAGGGTTTGGGCCGAGGTGGAGGACCCACACGAGGTTAAGGAGGCAGAAGCAGTGGAGGAACTTGTACATACAGAGGAAGGATTGACACACAAGTCGTGGGGACGGCAAGACTTGTACAGCAAACCCTTCTCCATCTCTCACCATAGTTACCCAGTGCCCAGTCAGCAACATGTAACTCTCCTGTCCATGCTTACTGGTCCAAGTATCTGTGGTGAAATGCACCCTGTCACACACAGAGTTTCTCAAGGAATCGGTGAGGTTGTGTGCGACCTGCTGTGGTAGCGCGGGCACGCCTTTCTTGGAGAAGGAGTGACGACTGGCCATCGGCTCTTGGGGCACTGCAATGGGCATAAGGTCTTGAAAATCCTCGGTCTCAAAAGGGTGTAAAGGCAGCCTTTCTGTTGCCAACAAGTTGCAGATGATGAAACTCAACCTCTTAGGCATGTCATGCCCTTCGAAAATCATGTAAAACACAGCGAGGGGACTCCAACCACAGTCTCCCTCGTTTCCACTAATTGGGCCACACACACCCCACTTGACTGGCATCACTTGATCCCCCTTTTCAAAATGAAACAGATGCTTTGCATGAAGCACTCTCAAAAATACGCGTGTCTTTCCCGTCCCCTGGATGACCCAGGCTAAGAAAAGTCCTCTGAGAGCCATGACTTGTTCATCTTGGTTCTTTTTTCAAAAGTGAGGGGACTCCAACCACAGTCTCCCTCGTTTCCACTAATTGGGCCACACACACCCCACTTGACTGGCATCACTTGATCCCCCTTTTCAAAATGAAACAGATGCTTTGCATGAAGCACTCTCAAAAATACGCGTGCCTTTCCCGTCCCCTGGATGACCCAGGGGAAGAAAAGTCCTCTGAGAGCCATGTCCACATTGTCAGTGGACAGACACGTGTGCTTATCTGCCAGCAGACCCCCAGCAGCACTGAAGACAGGTTCCGAGAGAAGGCTGGCTGCAGGACACGACAAGATCCCCAAGGCGTACGTGGCAAGCTCAGGCAATTTATCCAGATTGGAAGCCTAAAATGAGCAGGGCTCAAGTTGCACAGTAATGGCATCGATGTTTCCTTGCATATACTCATATATCTGTGTCACCTCCTCTTTTTCCTTGTCCAGCTGTTTTGTTTTCGCATGAGTATATGTCCTTGTCACTTTCCCATGTGTTTGTGTTGTGTTGTGAGTTGTTTATCACCTTTTGGACACCTTTGAGGGTGTTTTCTAGGTGTTTTTATGTGTTTGTGATTGCCTGCCATTGTTTCCTATGCGGTTCGAGTTCGGTTCGTCGAACGTTCAACGAACCAAACTCGAACGGGACCTCCGTTCGGCGAACCGACCTCGAGCCGAACCGCGACCGGTTCGCTCATCTCTACTCTTAAACCAAGTTACTCTTATATCAAAATTAATTTTCCCATAGGAAATAATTGAAACACAGACAATCCATTCCACAACCCAAAAATATTTACTGTATTTATACAAACTTATTACAGTAATAAAGAATGTACTGGATTCATATAAAATGATTACAGTACACTAAAACAAAATACTGTGCAGTAAAAAACATATCCAACAAATTAAACTGCACGTTAGTTTACAATAGACTTGTTGGTGTGTGGGAGGTACTATAGAGAGGAAAAATGATGTAGAAATATGACAATCTTTATTCTTGTAGAATACACAAAAACACCCCCCAAATCTATTCACCCCAAAATATGGGCAGAACTAAGCCAAATGTGGGGTAGGAATACTGTACAGGCAGTTTACAATACAAGCAATGTGCTGCACTGGTTAGCAGAAAGTGCAGTACTGTATCCATAAATGCAAATTGATAGACATGCTTTATAGTATATACTATACAATGGTAAAAAGGGAGATTCCAGCTCACCACGTGGAGAATATGAGGTAGACGGTGCAAGGAGGTAGGCAATGCCAATTCAGCATAAAGGAAAAAATCCAGCATTCATGTCAATATGGAGTAAAACTTTGTCTTTATTGCAAAACTTAAGACGAAGTTTTACTCCATACTGACTTGGATGGTGGATTTTTTCCTTTGTACTGTACAATGGTATACTGTATATGTGCCGCCCCTGCAGCAGTCGAACTGCTTGGATCCGGGGTTAGTGTGGCTCGAGGGTCTCCGGACCCGGGGGCTTGCGGCCACTCAAATGTAAGGGGGTATTTTACATGAGATAAATGTTTGTGACGCCACCTGCGGGTTGTGGTAAGGGGAGTACCACCGCTGCCGAAGGGAGTACCGAGGCAGATGGTGTGGGGCAGCAAGGTGTCAGTCCCTTCGCAGGTAGGGAAAGCCCCGGAAAGTGGGGGGTTTGGTGAGCAGGTGGCTTGGCCTTGGGAGAGCAGGGTGCAGGGTCAAGTTACTCACTGCGGTAGTCTTGTTGCTAGATTAGGTGGAATAAGCAGATGTGAAGCCCCACAGGTGTTGTGTCGGTGCATTACCTTCAGGGACTCCACTCAGCTGGATCTGGTCACAGGTAGGAGATCTTCTTCTTGTCGTGACGCCACTCTCAGTATTGCGGCCAGTAGGGACCGCCACTGCAGGTTGAGGGTCGCCTGGGGCTGATGGTATGTGCAGTTAGTTGGAATAGCCTCCTGAGAGTGAGGCAAGCCCCAGGGCCCGGTGTAGGTGCGTAGTACCACAAGGCGCAGAATAACTCCACACAGGCAGAATGTCTTTCAGGGTTTTTACTCACTTCAGGTGGCAGGGTGAGTAACCCGGGCGTAGCTGGGATGAACCAGGCGGGAACCAGGTGTCCTTCAGGCTGACTTGTGAGGGTGACTACTAACTCGCCTTCCTTAGCCCTTTTTGGTTTGGGGTGACCCCGACTTTTAGTCCCTATGGGGGTCACCCAGGGAAGTTGCTGAAGCCTCACTCCCCTTCGTTTGCCGTGTGCTTGTTGCCTGGACCAGATCACTCCAGCTTCTTGCCTCCTGTGAGCTATGGGCCCTAACTGTGGCTACGTGGCTGCGGCTTTTTGTGGTGTTGTGGCGTGGGCTTTAAGAGCCCCACACCGGCAGGTTTAGCAAAAGAAAGCTGGATCTATCTCCGCTTCGGGATCTGCCGCCCGTTTGGGCCTGGTACTCTCCAGCAGTCTCCTTACTTCCCACTCCGTGCTCTTCTCTCTAGCTGAGATGGGTTTCGGGTAGCACTCCTAGTTGACCGTTCTCCCCCGTCAGTAGCCACTGCGCGGGCGCTGTTAGACAGCAACAGCCCCACAGGTCTGCTCCTCACTGAGCCCTATGGAGTTCTGCTCTAACTGACTCACTGCCCCTCCTCCCCTGTTCTTGCCTACGCCACCTAGCAACCAGATTCTCTTACCACACCCCTTGAGAGGAGATGGAGGCTTTTGGCCCCCTCCACTATTCCAGTGAAGGTCAAGGCTTTTCCCCCTCCTGGGATCCCCAGGGGTCCTCTCATGGGTACATGTGTGAGACCTGATCACTATGCGCCTGTGTTCCACACCCCGGTCAGCCTTCTGGATTACCTGTATTGTACTGTCCCCAGCATGGGTGCAGTACTCAGTGGTGCCTGACCAGGTCAGGGGCGCCACATTCCCCCTTAGTTATCACCAGCACGTCCTCGGGCTGCAAGACAACATTTTAAAATGCATAAAACATTAAAACATGTAAAACATTTTTAAAAGCACCAGGTACCATACATCACCACCCTCCACCCACAAGTCCGTTAACCCACCCAAAACCCTTTCACGTTGGCCGCGACTTCAGCCACTTCTGGCAGGATGTAGAGGCGGCTTTCATGGTCTGGTGGTCTTCAGGGTATACCTGGCCTGGTGGATCCGCGCCTTCAGCCTCTTCTGGCAGGATGTAGAGGCGGCCTCCACAGTTGGTGCTGACCAGGTACCCTCTTTGTGGTGGAGAGCCAGGCCCCATAAACAGGCATGCTCTCTGGTCGCAGGTGAGCCAAGGCCCTATATACGGACGGGCTCCTCCTGGTTGCAGACGAGCCAAGCCCCTAAACAGGCTGACTCTGGTGGTGGTGGTGCCCTTTTGGTGTAACTATTTACACTGCGAGAGTTTGTGGCTATAGCCAGTTCATAGCCTTAAGGTTTATGGTTTTCTCACAATAGTTTTTGTGGGCACATGCTTAAACGTAAACGTTGCAAAACAAAACTTTTCAAAACTTCAACTGGTAACTTCTTTCTTTACTTTACTCCTCCATTTCACCAGGGCTTGGGCCTGTTGGGCTGCGGCTCCTGTTGCTTTCTTGCTCTTTGTCGTCGTCTGAGGTAGTTTCATCTGTAGGTTCCTTGTCTTTTCTTTCTTGATCTTCATCTGTTTCCTTTGCTGCATCTGTTTCTTTATCTCTGTCTTTTCTTTCTTCTTTGGGACATGGTGCTACATCAAGCGCATACAATCCTCTTTCGCCTTCATGCATAGTGAATTGTACTGTATTTCCCATCTTTAGGTTTCTGCCAGGGTGTCCTCTAGGCAGATGAGCGCTCACATCTCTTCGGTTGACAAATATCCCTTCCTTCACACCAGGTGCTACAATGAATCCATATCCACTTCTCAAATTGAAATCCTCCACTACTCCTCTGCAAAGGGGTCCTCTGACCTGGGCTTTGGCTCTTCTCAGGAACCTTTTCTCCTGTAGGTCTCTGGCTGTGACTTCTCTCTGCTCTGGAGACTGTGGTGCAGGGGACAGCGTTGTTCTGTTGCGACGCCTGGTCTTGCGGGCTGGGTTCTGCTGGGCTGTTACCTCAATGCCTGCAGGGCCCCAGGTGAGGTTTCTGGGCTGGTCTTCGTCAGCAGACGGTGTCAAGTCCTCCTCATCCCAACGGGAATAGGGTAACATCTCCGGCTCTGAGTATTGCTCCACTGCCGGTGGCTCCGGAGTCAGCTCCTCAGCTTCCTGGCCTCCTCTCCCCCTTAGTTCTTCGCTGCACTCTGGTTGTGGTAGCGCTGGAGATGAGTGGTCCTCAGCTGGTCTGGGCGGTGGACTCTCTGGCGCGGCTGCAGGGGTTGCCTGAATCTCCTTGGGGGTATGCGGAGGGAGCAGATACCGATCCACCATCTCTTGTGGGAACTGGGCCTCTAGGTCAGCCTTCAGCTTCCAGTATTCGGGGTCCTCTCCTATCAGGGTCTTCCTAGCAGGGACCTCTTTGGACTGGGGAGCGGTGTCTGCTCTGGCCTTGCAGGCCGGGGTAAATGATGAGGTAATCTCTTCTTGGCGGGCCGCGCCTGGCATGGCGGCGGCCTGGTCTTGGCGGGCCGCGCCCTGGATGGCGGCGGCCTGGTCTTGGCGGGCCGCGCCCTGGATGGCGGCGGCCTGGTCTTGGCGGGCCGCACCCGGCATGGCGGCGGCCTGGATCAGTGTCGCTGTTGCAGGGGGCTCTGTGCAGGCTGGGCTGGACGTCGCTGCAGCAGTCTGGGCTTGGCGGGCCGCGCCTGGCGTGGCTGCGGCCTGGTTCAGCACCTCACTTGCGGCGCGGACGAGCGTTGCTGCGGCGGTGGGGTCTCGGCGGGCCGGGCCTAGCAGGGCGGCGGCCTGGGTCAGCGTTACGCCTGCGACGCGGATGAGGGTCGCGGTGGCAGCCGGTTCTTTGCGGGCCGGACTGGGCGTTGCTGCAGGGACCGGGTCTTGGTGGGCCGAGCAGGGCATCGCTGCGGCCGCTGGGGCTTGGAAGGCCGCACCTGGCGTGGCTGCGGCCTGCTTCAGCGTCGCCGCACCGGACGCCTCTTCGGGGACCGCGGGCGTGGCAGCAGGGGTCGGGGCACTTGCGCTGGCCGGGGCATCACTCGACTCACCCACCGGTGGCAGCATCGGGGTCTGCGTCATCGCCGTCCTGTCTGGCACTCGGCGCGCGGCTCTCCTTTCATAGGCCCGAACCGCCGCGGTCATCTCCAGCATTTCCATTCGTTCTTCCCGGATCTGCTCCACAACCCGGGTCTCCAGTCGGTCGCAGAACTGGGCCAGCTCCCGATACCACCAGGCAGCGGAGCCCGGTTCTGGATTTCTGCGGTCAGACGCCATTTCTTCTGCGCCCTCTTCTGCACGACTCTCCAGCTGTGGACTCGCCGTTGCCTCTGATAGCAAGCTGTTCAGTTTCTGCTCTGCCTCTTTCAGCAGCTCCTCTCCCAGCAGCAGGCTTCTGGCTCCCTTTCTGTCCCGACGTCTCTGGACGCTTCCACTCTCATAGCTGGCAAGGTCAGAACTCTGCAGGGGATCTCTGGGTAGCCACACCTCTTCGTGGGCGGTAACTTCTCCCAGCGCGGGCTGCTGTTGTTTTTCAGCGCGCTTTTCATGGTGGCAATATGGCGGCGCTTCCAATTTTCCAAGCGGACCGCCCAGGCACATGGTCACCTGTCTGGACAGGTCTAGTCCTTATCCTGTTCGTGACGCCAGATGTGAAGCCCCACAGGTGTTGTGTCGGTGCATTACCTTCAGGGACTCCACTCAGCTGGATCTGGTCACAGGTAGGAGATCTTCTTCTTGTCGTGACGCCACTCTCAGTATTGCGGCCAGTAGGGACCGCCACTGCAGGTTGAGGGTCGCCTGGGGCTGATGGTATGTGCAGTTAGTTGGAATAGCCTCCTGAGAGTGAGGCAAGCCCCAGGGCCCGGTGTAGGTGCGTAGTACCACAAGGCGCAGAATAACTCCACACAGGCAGAATGTCTTTCAGGGTTTTTACTCACTTCAGGTGGCAGGGTGAGTAACCCGGGCGTAGCTGGGATGAACCAGGCGGGAACCAGGTGTCCTTCAGGCTGACTTGTGAGGGTGACTACTAACTCGCCTTCCTTAGCCCTTTTTGGTTTGGGGTGACCCCGACTTTTAGTCCCTATGGGGGTCACCCAGGGAAGTTGCTGAAGCCTCACTCCCCTTCGTTTGCCGTGTGCTTGTTGCCTGGACCAGATCACTCCAGCTTCTTGCCTCCTGTGAGCTATGGGCCCTAACTGTGGCTACGTGGCTGCGGCTTTTTGTGGTGTTGTGGCGTGGGCTTTAAGAGCCCCACACCGGCAGGTTTAGCAAAAGAAAGCTGGATCTATCTCCGCTTCGGGATCTGCCGCCCGTTTGGGCCTGGTACTCTCCAGCAGTCTCCTTACTTCCCACTCCGTGCTCTTCTCTCTAGCTGAGATGGGTTTCGGGTAGCACTCCTAGTTGACCGTTCTCCCCCGTCAGTAGCCACTGCGCGGGCGCTGTTAGACAGCAACAGCCCCACAGGTCTGCTCCTCACTGAGCCCTATGGAGTTCTGCTCTAACTGACTCACTGCCCCTCCTCCCCTGTTCTTGCCTACGCCACCTAGCAACCAGATTCTCTTACCACACCCCTTGAGAGGAGATGGAGGCTTTTGGCCCCCTCCACTATTCCAGTGAAGGTCAAGGCTTTTCCCCCTCCTGGGATCCCCAGGGGTCCTCTCATGGGTACATGTGTGAGACCTGATCACTATGCGCCTGTGTTCCACACCCCGGTCAGCCTTCTGGATTACCTGTATTGTACTGTCCCCAGCATGGGTGCAGTACTCAGTGGTGCCTGACCAGGTCAGGGGCGCCACACAGACACTCACACAGATGGTAAACCAAAGTCTCTAG
Organism: Anomaloglossus baeobatrachus; assembly: GCF_048569485.1. Taxonomy (NCBI): domain Eukaryota; kingdom Metazoa; phylum Chordata; class Amphibia; order Anura; family Aromobatidae; genus Anomaloglossus; species Anomaloglossus baeobatrachus. Next base: position 683,478,451 of record NC_134354.1, read on the forward strand.
GTACCACAGTCTCTGCGAGGAAGCCCGTCGAGGTCTCACTCCCACCGGTGTCTCTTGGTAAGTTCGGAGCCCTGCCTCCATGCACAAATTGATTGACCGTTGTGGCCCCTTGGCTTGAAACTTTCGGGGCCCCGCTCACTATGTGTAGTGTAGCTGTGCTCTTGATGGCTGGCACTTGGGATTTTAGTGGGTTGTGTACTTTAGAGAACCCTATCCCCCGTGTTGTGCTGACGCCTTCAATCTCTGAGCTCCTGAGAAGGTCCCTGAAGGTCTCCTTCCTCTGCAGGTTAATTGCCAGGACGTTGAATCTACTCCTGATCTAGGGTCCTGTACCCCGTCATGCTCTGTGCCGGTAAGGTAATTGGGCTTTCTGGTGCCGACAGTCCTCCTAGACTACGTCTGTCACACCCCCGTCCAATGTTCCTGCTACCGGTCCCCGACTCCTGTAGTCCTGGACCACCGTCTGCGACCCAACCCGTCACCACCCTGGAAGCTACAACTCCCCAGCTTCTCACTCTTTGAGGGCTAACAATCGACTCTGTCTCCCCTCCCACCAGTTTGCCTAACCCCTAGGTGGGCGGCCTTGCTCCAACTTGACCAACCCACTGGTGTGTTTGTACAGGTCATGGTGTGAGGTGTGGTTGGGATTTGTAGTGCAGATGTTAGTGACACCGTTGTTGGGAACCTAGAACCTTGGGGGGTAGGCCCTGCACCCTGGGGGACAGGATGCAGTTCCCTTTAGCACCCTGATGTATTCAGGGGCGTTACATATACAGTACATATGTACAGAAAGTTACCTCCATAGCGGTTCAGAGCATGGTGAGAGGACAGAACTGGAAGTGTGCGTGGTGAGTATTTGCTCTCATTGCAAATCATTCCTCTTACACCAAGTTACACATTTTTAAAAAGCTTTGTTTGTTTTGCAAAACGCTTTCAAACCAAGTTACTCTTAATTCAAAGTTCCACTGTATCATTAAATAAAGGGGACCAAGGTGGAGACATTATTAAATAACTAGTCCCATGATGGAGAACATTAATAAATAAAGGCCCAAGGATGGGGGACATTATTAAAGGGACCCAAGATGAGGGATATAATTACTTGAATGTGCCCAAGATGAGGGAGATTATTAAATAAATTGACCCATTATTCTACAAAAGAGATCAGGGCGATGCGCATTATTAAACAAAAGGCCTAGTTTGAGGACATTATTAAATGAAGGACCCCAGGATATGAGAGATTATTAAATAAATGGACCCATTATTAAATCAAGGGCCCAAGATAGGGGACATTATTACAGAAAGGGGCTAGGATAGAGGATGATGCGCCCACGGGGTCTCAAGGGTTACTCATCACCTGGCTGGTCTCGATTCGGGTTGTCCCAGCGGCCCGACCCAGTTCTGTGACCCCGGCGGTGTCAATAAATGGGGGGAAGGATGATGATCGGGGTTGTAGTTATTCGTGCCGCCACCTGTGGTGTGCGGCCAAATCTCAGCCGCCACTGCGGGAGGTCTTCTCTGGGGTGGATGATAATGCAGCTCAGATGGTATAGCTCTCCACAGGCAGAGCTCAGGCCCCAGGGAGGATGTTGGAAGTAGTAGTCGACTCAATTAAGAGTGCAGGGTTGGAGGCGGTGAAGAAAGGGAGCAACACAGGGGTTGCAATCACTGATATGTCGCTGCCTTTGGGCTGCCTGTCCCCGCTGTCATGGGCTCCAGCCAATCCCAGATAGTTCGGAGGTCAGAATTGGTGAGTTTCTCTGTGAGTCCTTCCTCCCTGCTCTGTCTTGTGTGCGTCCCGGCGGCTTTAAGCTACGTTGGGACCCCAGTCTTTGGATTTGACTCTATTCCTGTCCTGTATCGCAGGCAGCGCGAGTCCGTTACTGGTGCCGCTATTGTGTCATGACTTCTGGCTCTATATGCTGTTGTGCCGCCTAGCACTTGGTGTGGGCCAGAAGACTTGCAATCCTCTGCCCGGCGGATTCTGCTGGCGGGACGTGCAGTACCCACCTAGGGCCTAGGGCTCTGCACCCTGTTCTCTGTGCGCCTGATCCTGAGGGAGCTATATCAAAGTTCTCTCCTCAGCAACAGTGTCCTCCATGTCTCACTTGTTCCCTGTCCGTCCCTGTCTGACGACTGACTGTCTGGCTGTGTGTGTGTGTGTGTGTGTGGCCTTACACCCCGTGTCAAGCTCCTCCCCCTCGGGTTCCTGAACTAGTGAGCAGAGGGTCTACTTCATTAGTGATGGTCACCCCCCAAATCTCTACCCAGCCCAGTCCTGGTGAGAGGGCGACTAAACTGTGTGTTTTGGTGGATTGTGGTGGTTTTACCGGCGATCACCTCCTCCGTATCCGAGATGAATACTGCATCCCAGATCCTGTGGCGCCTGAAGCCGCAGGGGCACCACAAGGACATTATTACAGGAAGGGGCCAGGATGGAGGATATGATTAAATAAATGGACCTAGGATAGATGATATTAGAACAGGATGGGAGACATTTTTACATAAGGGGGCCACGGATGGTGACATAATTATTGTAAAGGACAGTGATGGCTAACTTACAACACGCTTGTCAGTGGTGACACACCAAGCCCTTTTTGCTGACGTGCATGTCAGGGGCTGGCAGCCGCATCCCGATCTATAAGACAAGCTGCGGCCGCCGGTGATTTAACTAGACTTGCATGTGCAACTAAACTGTTTCAAAATGACCAGCCCAGGAGGCCTCTCATGCAGTTACATATTAATATATGTAACTGCATGAGAGGCCTCCTGGGCTGGTCACATAGTTACATAGTTACATAAGTTGAAAAAAGACCTAGGTCCATCTAGTTCAACCTTCCTCCATGAATTCTACATTTTGTCCCTAAGTCACTTATAACCAACAATGTTGTTTGTACTAGTTTTAGTTAAATCACTGGCGGCCGTGGATTGTCTTATAGATCAGGATGTGGCTGCCAGTAATTTGTGTTCTGTCTCTTTAATCAGGGTCGTGAGTGAGGCATGCTAACATACCACACAGTAAGTTACATGCCTTTCTCTAACCCAGGGGTCTCATACACGTAGGCCGCATGTGGCCCCCGAGCTTCTTGCGGCCCTCAGGTCTCCTGACGATCGCGGCCTTATGCCGCGGGGCCACAGCCATCTGTGCTTTACTTCAGATTTTTAATTTCCATTGCCGTGCACAGGAACTCTCTGTGAGAGCTTCACCAAAGGTAGCCGGCGGCCAATCAGAGGCCAGCAGGTGACGTCGTTGTAAATGCAATTTCTAGTAGTATCTAGTAGAAGCCTTGGAGCTGGGAGTGGGAGGTTCGGATTAGTGTGGATGTTATTCGAATGTCGTTTTTTGCGGAGCGTAGAGAACAGGTAGGGTGATAGACAGAGATAAGGATGGAAATGTATGGGGATGTGACGCGCCCTCGGGGTCCCTGGGTTCACAACTCGTCACCAGGCCAGTAATGTTTGGGGTTGTCACGGCAGCCTGGCCTGGTTCCGTGACCCTGTCGGTGTCAATAAAGAAGATAGAGGGTTTGGGGATGATGGGAGTAGGTGTCTCATGACGCTATCTCTAGCTCGCAGCTCAATTTACTTTAATGGAGGCAGGTTTTTTGAAGAGTAACTGTAAAGTGCTGGGTTAAATTTTCCCGTCAAAACATATGACGTTCCTGATTCACATGGGGTGTCAGTGCAAAATTTCATGATTGTATATGCGACGGTGCGAATTCCTTTAGCGGACATACACACACATACATACACACATACAGTACAGACCAAAAGTTTGGACACACCTTCTCATTCAAAGAGTATTCTTTATTTTCAGGACTCTGAAAATTGTAGATTCACATTGAAGGCATCAAAACTATGAATTAAAACATGTGGAATGAAATACTTAAAAAAGTGTGAAACAACTGAAAATATGTCTTATATTCTAGGTTCTTCAAAGTAGCCACCTTTTTGCTTTCATTACTACTTTGCACACTCTTGGCATTCTCTTGAAGAGCTTCAAGAGATAGTCACCGGAAATGGTCTTCCAACAGTCTTGAAGGAGTTTCCAGAGGGGCTTAGCACTTGTTGGCCCTTTTGCCTTCACTCTGCGGTCCAGCTCACCCCAAACCTTCTCAATTGGGTTCAGGTCTGGTGACTGGGGAGACCAGGTCATCTGGTGTAGCACCCCATCACTCTCCTTCTTAGTCAAATAGCCCTTACACAGCCTGGAGGTGTGTTTGGGGTCATTGTCCTGTTGAAAAATAAATGATGGTCCAACTAAACGCAAACCGGATGGAATGGCACACCGCTGCAAGATGCTGTGGTAGGCATGCTGGTTCTGTATGCCTTCAATTTTGAATAAATCCCCCACAGTGTCACCAGCAAAGCACCCCCACACCATCACACCTCCTCCTCCATGCTTCACGGTGGGAACCAGGCATGTAGAGTCCATCCGTTCACCTTTTCTACAAAGACACGTTGGTTGGATACAAAGATCTCAAATTTGGACTCATCAGACCAAAGCACAGATTTCCGCTGGTCTAATGTCTATTCCTTGTGTTCTTTAACCCAAACAAGTCTCTTCTGCTTGTTGCCTGTTCTTAGCAGTGGTTTCCTAGCAGCTATTTTACCATGAAGGCCTGCTGCACAAAGTCTCCTCTTAACAGTTGTTCTAGAGATGACAAGGTGTGTCCAAACTTTTAGTCTGTACTGTAAATACATACACTCAGCTTTATATAGATGGACAGCCAGTGACCCTGACTTCAGCATTAAGGATGGACTGGAGAGGGGAAAGTCTAGTTAGGGTGGAGCCAATTAATAGAGAATTACTGTAATCAAGGCAGGAGTGGATCAGGGTCACTGTGAGGTTTTTTGTTGTTTCCCTGGTGAGAAAGGGGAGGATTCTAAAGATGTTCTTCAGGTGCAAGCGACAAGATTGTATATAGGAGGTGAAGGAAAGATCGGTGTCAAGCATAACACCCAGACAGCGAGCCTGCGGCCTAGGCATTATATTGGTGCCCCACACAAAGAGGGAGATGTCAGGCGTAGGGAGGTTAGTAGACAGAGTAGAAGAAGTTTAGTTTTGGAAAGTTTTAAGTTTCAGATCGAGAGCAGACATGATGTTAGAAACTGAAGATAGACAGTCACTGGTGTTCTGTAGTATAGCATGGGTGAGGTCAGGGGATGAGGTGTATAGTTGTGTGTCATCAGCATTAGGATGATACTGGAAGACAAATTTGCTGATGGTCTGTCCAATTGGGGCATTGTAGAGCGAGAAGAGCAGAGGGCCAAGGACTGAACCTTAAAGTACCCCAATAGTGAGATTAAGAGAAGAAGCCAACAAAAGATACGCTGAACGAGTGGCCTGAAAGATAGGAAAAGAACCAGGTTAGAGTGGTGGTTAGAGTTGAGCGCGGTTCGTGGTTCGAGGTTCTCCAGTTCTAGGCTCGAGTGATTTTGGGGCCTGTTCTAGATCGAACTAGAACTCGAGCTTTTTGCAAAAGCTCGATAGTTCTAGAAACGTTCGAGAACGGTTCTAGCAGCAAAAAACCAGCTAAATCCTAGCTTGGTTTCTGCTGTAATAGTGTAAGTCACTCTGTGAATCACACTATTATGACATTTCAGTGTATAGTGTGCGTGAACAGCGCCTTCAGATCACTGCTGTTTCTATAATGGCGATCGCCATTTTTTTTTTTTTTTCCTTGTCTTCCTTCCCTAAGCGCGCGTGTAGTGGGGCGGGCCAGCATGTTAGCCAATCCCAGACACACACACAGCTAAGTGGACTTTTAGCCAGAGAAGCAACGGCATGTGTGATAGGATGTCCATGTCACATGTCCCTGCATTATAAAACCGGACATTTTCCTCCAGGACGCCATTATCTCTTCTGCGTCTTTGGTGTCAGACATCACTGTCGCAGCTCCGTCCTCCTGAGTCCTATCGCCGATACAGCTGTATGCACTCCATACACAGCGTTAGACAGCTTAGGGAGAGCACTTTCTAGCAGTCCTTTTAAGGGCTCAAACCGGCAGGGTCAGAGTTAAGGTGACAGGTCCTGAAAACAGCGACAGCGTCTGTGTAGCCAAGGTCAGGGATTTCCTCCCTGCATTTCCCTATTAGGAGGGAATAGAAAGGCAGGCTTCCATTCCTCTACCCAGAGCCCCACAATCCTGGCACTGTACCCTCCTGTCCTCTGCACACTCCAACTCATTATAACTAAGCCATTATACTAGCAAACACTCAGTGTACCTAGTGGCATCCTATACGTGGCTATTGGACTTTGCTATAGTCCCACTAGTGCAAAGACATTTGCAGAGCGCGTCTGCCTGCATTGCACACTCCAACTCATTATAACTAAGCCATTATACTAGCAAACACTCAGTGTACCTAGTGGCATCCTATACGTGGCTATTGGACTTTGCTATAGTCCCACTAGTGCAAAGACATTTGCAGAGCGCGTCTGCCTGCATTGCACACTCCAACTCATTATAACTAAGCCATTATACTAGCAAACACTCAGTGTACCTAGTGGCATCCTATACGTGGCTATTGGACTTTGCTATAGTCCCACTAGTGCAAAGACATTTGCAGAGCGCGTCTGCCTGCATTGCACACTCCAACTCATTATAACTAAGCCATTATACTAGCAAACACTCAGTGTACCTAGTGGCATCCTATACGTGGCTATTGGACTTTGCTATAGTCCCACTAGTGCAAAGACATTTGCAGAGCGCGTCTGCCTGCACTGCACACTCCAACTCATTATAACTAAGCCATTATACTAGCAAACACTCAGTGTACCTAGTGGCATCCTATACGTGGCTATTGGACTTTGCTATAGTCCCACTAGTGCAAAGACATTTGCAGAGCGCGTCTGCCTGCATTGCACACTCCAACTCATTATAACTAAGCCATTATACTAGCAAACACTCAGTGTACCTAGTGGCATCCTATACGTGGCTATTGGACTTTGCTATAGTCCCACTAGTGCAAAGACATTTGCAGAGCGCGTCTGCCTGCATTGCACACTCCAACTCATTATAACTAAGCCATTATACTAGCAAACACTCAGTGTACCTAGTGGCATCCTATACGTGGCTATTGGACTTTGCTATAGTCCCACTAGTGCAAAGACATTTGCAGAGCGCGTCTGCCTGCATTGCACACTCCAACTCATTATAACTAAGTCATTATACTAGCAAACACTCAGTGTACCTAGTGGCATCCTATACGTGGCTATTGGACTTTGCTATAGTCCCACTAGTGCAAAGACATTTGCAGAGCGCGTCTGCCTGCATTGCACACTCCAACTCATTATAACTAAGCCATTATACTAGCAAACACTCAGTGTACCTAGTGGCATCCTATACGTGGCTATTGGACTTTGCTATAGTCCCACTAGTGCAAAGACATTTGCAGAGCGCGTCTGCCTGCATTGCACACTCCAACTCATTATAACTAAGCCATTATACTAGCAAACACTCAGTGTACCTAGTGGCATCCTATACGTGGCTATTGGACTTTGCTATAGTCCCACTAGTGCAAAGACATTTGCAGAGCGCGTCTGCCTGCATTGTACACTCCAACTCATTATAACTAAGCCATTATACTAGCAAACACTCAGTGTACCTAGTGGCATCCTATACGTGGCTATTGGACTTTGCTATAGTCCCACTAGTGCAAAGACATTTGCAGAGCGCGTCTGCCTGCATTGCACACTCCAACTCATTATAACTAAGCCATTATACTAGCAAACACTCAGTGTACCTAGTGGCATCCTATACGTGGCTATTGGACTTTGCTATAGTCCCACTAGTGCAAAGACATTTGCAGAGCGCGTCTGCCTGCATTGCACACTCCAACTCATTATAACTAAGCCATTATACTAGCAAACACTCAGTGTACCTAGTGGCATCCTATATGTGGCTATTGGACTTTGCTATAGTCCCACTAGTGCAAAGACATTTGCAGAGCGCGTCTGCCTGCATTGCACACTCCAACTCATTATAACTAAGCCATTATACTAGCAAACACTCAGTGTACCTAGTGGCATCCTATACGTGGCTATTGGACTTTGCTATAGTCCCACTAGTGCAAAGACATTTGCAGAGCGCGTCTGCCTGCATTGCACACTCCAACTCATTATAACTAAGCCATTATACTAGCAAACGCTCAGTGTACCTAGTGGCATCCTATACGTGGCTATTGGACTTTGCTATAGTCCCACTAGTGCAAAGACATTTGCAGAGCGCGTCTGCCTGCATTGCACACTCCAGCTCATTATAACTAAGCCATTAAACTAGCAATTTTTGCTGCCAGTTTAAGGGCCGTAGTTGCATTGTCAGGGATATTTATTCTTTATTATTCTGCTGTTAATAAAGCTAGACCACCGCTGCAATCTACACCACCTCTCAATTTTTACTACCACATTTTCAGTCCACAATCTTGTCGCAATCAACATGAGTGGCAAAATGACAGATGCTGGTGGAAAGGGGAAGAGGCGTGGTGGAAAAGGAAAAAAAGGTTTTGTCCGTGGGGAAGGTGGCAAAGCTCCATTATCATCTGCTGAAGATAGACCATCTACCAGCAAAAGTAAGATGTCTACTACTTACCGTGGACAATCCGATGTGCTCCCTTTTTTACGGACACGAACAACAGGAACAAAGGTAGATGATGGGCAAAAAAGGAAAATGCTTGAATGGATCTCAAGTGGTCCAACAAGTGCCCTCTCAGCCACTTCAAGTACCGCATCCAAAAAACACCAGTCCTCTGAGTTGTCATCCCAATCAAACTTGATTTCTCCCAGCTCTGAAGTCTCCATCAGCCCTGCACAGTATGGTGGAACTGAGATGGCTGAGTCTGCAGAGCTGTTCAGTCACACTATAGCCTGGGAATCAGAGGTCTGCTCCCAAGCTACAGTGAGTACAGAACAGGAAATGGTCTGCAGTGATGCCCAGAACCTTTGTGACTCTGATTCAGGCCGTGAGGACCAAGTTTCGGAGCATAATGTTGACCCTTTGTCACAAACTGTAACACCTGTGGTTATAGACAATGAGGAACATACTGATGAAGATGAGACTCAGATACCCGATTGGGATGACAACTTAAATATTCGGTCAGGGCAAGAAGAGGCTCGGTCAGAGGGGGAGGGGAGTGCAAACACAACAATTGATGATGAAGTTCTAGATCCCACCTACTGTCAACCCACAGTCAGGCACTCGAGGAGGTCAACAGAGGTGGTGGAGGAGGATTCAACTGATGACGAAGTTACCTTGCGCCTTCCTGGACAGAGTCGGAGTACTGGTAGCACGTCTACAACTGCATCCTCAGCCACCACTCTGCCTCTGAGCATTATTCGGGGTGGATCATCAGGTCGCATGGCCTCTAAGCCTTGCCTAGCCTGGTCCTTTTTTGACATAGCAAAAGATCGCCCAAATTATGTGATCTGTAAAATTTGTCATGGTTCTCTTAGTAGAGGTCAAAACCTCAGCAGTTTGACAACTTCTTCCATGAATCGTCACATGAATAAATATCATATGGCCCGGTGGGAAGCTCACCGTGCTGCAATGCGGCCTAGCGGAGCGAACCATCCACCGCCTGCCCCTTCCAGTGCATCCGCGCGCTCGTCGTCTTCTAGGACTGTGGGGACAGCTGTCACACCTGTTTTTCCACCCAAAACTTCCACCACTGTAACCGCAACAGGCAGTTTGCTTGGTAGGTCGTCAGTTGTTTTGGAAGGGGAAACAAGTGAGTGTGTACAGCTGTCTCAGACATCGATAGCACCAACTTTGGATGAAGGCAACATCATGTCTCCGCCTGCACTTTCCTCACAAACCTGCATTTTTCCAGGGACACCCTACTCAACACCGTCTACACACAGCAGCCAGATCTCTGTCCCTCAGATGTGGACAAATAAAAGGCCATTTCCTGCGACCCATGACAAAGCTAAGAGGTTGACTCTATCCCTCTGTAAGCTGTTGGCTACAGAAATGCTGCCTTTCCGCCTAGTGGACACACAGGATTTTAGAGACCTTATGTCTGTCGCTGTGCCCCAGTACCAGATGCCTAGTCGCCACTACTTCTCTAAGAAAGGTGTGCCCGCGCTACACCAGCATGTCGCACACAACATCACCGCTTCCTTGAGAAACTCTGTGTGTGAACGGGTGCATTTCACCACCGATACTTGGACCAGTAAGCATGGACAGGGACGTTACATGTCGCTGACTGGGCACTGGGTAACTATGGTGATAGATGGTGAAGGGTCTGCTGCACAAGTCTTGCCGTCCCCACGACTTGTGTGTCAATCCTCTGTCTGTCCAAGTTCCGCCACTGCTTCTGCATCCTCCACCTCATCTGGGTCCTCCACCTCCGCCCCAAGCCTGCCTGGTCAGGCCACCAGCGTTCTCACTGCGCAGAAGGAATCACGCACCCCTCATTACTATGCTGGCAGCAGAGCGCAACGGCATCAGGCGGTCTTTAGCTTGATATGTCTTGGGAATAAGAGTCACACAGCTGAGGAGTTGTGGTCAGCTCTGCGGTCCGAGTTTAATAAATGGTTGTCTCCACTCAACCTGCAGCCTGGTAAGGCCGTGTGCGACAATGCTGCAAACCTGGGTGCGGCCCTTCGCCTGGGCAAGGTGACACACGTACCTTGTATGGCTCACGTGTTGAACCTTGTCGTGCAGCAATTTTTAACACAGTATCCCGGCCTAGATGGCCTTCTGAACAGGGCACGAAAACTGTCTGCTCACTTCCGCCGTTCAAGCGCCGCAGCTGAGCGACTTGCATCGCTCCAGAAGTCTTTCGGCCTGCCGGTTCATCGCCTGAAATGCGATGTGGCGACACGCTGGAATTCAACTCTCCACATGTTACAGCGACTGTGGCAGCACCGCCGTGCCCTGGTGCAATACGTCATGACGTATAGCCTGGGCCAACGAGATGCAGAGGTGGGTCAGATCACCCTGATGGAGTGGTCTCAGATCAAGGACCTATGCACCCTTCTGCACAGTTTCGACATGGCGACGAATATGTTTAGCGCTGACAATGCCATTATCAGCATGACGATTCCAGTCATTTACATGCTGGAACACACGCTAAACACTATTCGGAGTCAGGGGGTGGGACAACAGGAAGGGGATGAACTACAGGAGGATTCATATGCGCAAGACACAACAACATCACCAAGGTCCAGACGTTCATCATCACCAAGGCGCCAGGCATGGGAGCATGGGGTACAGGGATCAACAAGGGCGCATGGTAGCAGGCGAGATGTTGAGGAAGGTGCAGGAGGACATGAAGAAATGGAGGACGAACTGTCCATGGACATGGAAGACTCAGCAGATGAGGGAGACCTTGGTCAAATTTCAGTTGAAAGAGGTTGGGGGGAGATGTCAGAGGAAGAAAGAACGGTTAGCACCTCTATGCCACAAACACAGCGTGGACTTGGTCCGCATGGCTGCGCAAGACACATGAGTGCCTTCTTGTTGCACTACCTCCAACATGACCCTCGTATTGTCAAAATTAGAAGTGATGATGACTACTGGCTTGCCACACTATTAGATCCCCGGTACAAGTCCAAATTTTGTGACATAATTCCAGCCATAGAAAGGGACGCACGTATGCAGGAGTATCAGCAGAAGCTGTTACTCGATCTTAGATCCGCTTTTCCACCAAACAACCGTGCAGGTGCAGGGAGTGAATCTCCCAGTTGTAACTTGACAAACATGGGACGGTCTCGTCATCTTCAACAGTCTACACGTACCAGTAGGACCGTATCTGGTGCTGGTAACAGCAATTTTATGGAATCTTTTCATAATTTTTTTAGACCCTCCTTTGCAAGGCCACCAGAGACAACAAGTCTGACACATAGTCAAAGGCTGGAGAGGATGATACAGGAGTATCTCCAAATGAACATCGATGCCATGACTGTGCAACTGGAGCCTTGCTCCTTTTGGGCTTCAAACCTAGAAAAATGGCCAGAGCTCGCAACTTACGCCTTGGAGATTTTGTCGTGTCCAGCTGCCAGCGTTGTCTCTGAACGTGTCTTCAGTGCTGCTGGGTGTGTGCTGACAGATAAGCGCACGCGTCTGTCCAGTGACAATGTGGACAGACTGACGTTCATCAAAATGAGCAAGTCATGGATCCAGAAGGAATTTACAACCCCTGTGTCATCCTGCGGAGAGTAAATGCTTGTGGATTTGGAATGTGCTTGATGCAAATCTAGCTGTGAAGTGTACAACTAGGGCACAAGTGCTGCCACTGAATGGGTGGGTGTGTGTGGGGCACAATTTTTGGAAAAAAGGGAAACTCCGCTTGGAGTAACCCTTGCTTACATTGTTTTTAAAAGAAGCCAAGATGAACAGAGCTGGGATCAGGAAAGACTTTGCTACCTACCCCGGTGTCATCCTGGGGACGGTTAATTATGGCGTATTTTTGAATGTGCTTGATGCAAATCTAGCTGTGAAGTGTACAACTAGGGCACAAGTGCTGCCACTGAAGGGGTGGGTGTGTGTGGGGCACAATTTTTGGAAAAAAGGGAGACTCCGCTTGGAGTAACCCTTGCTTACATTGTTTTTAAAAGAAGCCAAGATGAACAGAGCTGGGATCAGGAAAGACTTTGCTACCTACCCCGGTGTCATCCTGGGGACAGTTAATTATGGCGTATTTTTGAATGTGCTTGATGCAAATCTAGCTGTGAAGTGTACAACTAGGGCACAAGTGCTGCCACTGAAGGGGTGGGTGTGTGTGGGGCACAATTTTTGGAAAAAAGGGAGACTCCGCTTGGAGTAACCCTTGCTTACATTGTTTTTAAAAGAAGCCAAGATGAACAGAGCTGGGATCAGGAAAGACTTTGCTACCTACCCCGGTGTCATCCTGGGGACGGTTAATTATGGCGTATTTTTGAATGTGCTTGATGCAAATCTAGCTGTGAAGTGTACAACTAGGGCACAAGTGCTGCCACTGAATGGGTGGGTGTGTGTGGGGCACAATTTTTGGAAAAAAGGGAGACTCCGCTTGGAGTAACCCTTGCTTACATTGTTTTTAAAAGAAGCCAAGATGAACAGAGCTGGGATCAGGAAAGACTTTGCTACCTACCCCGGTGTCATCCTGGGGACGGTTAATTATGGCGTATTTTTGAATGTGCTTGATGCAAATCTAGCTGTGAAGTGTACAACTAGGGCACAAGTGCTGCCACTGAAGGGGTGGGTGTGTGTGGGGCACAATTTTTGGAAAAAAGGGAGACTCCGCTTGGAGTAACCCTTGCTTACATTGTTTTTAAAAGAAGCCAAGATGAACAGAGCTGGGATCAGGAAAGACTTTGCTACCTACCCCGGTGTCATCCTGGGGACGGTTAATTATGGCGTATTTTTGAATGTGCTTGATGCAAATCTAGCTGTGAAGTGTACAACTAGGGAACAAGTGCTGCCACTGAATGGGTGGGTGTGTGTGGGGCACAATTTTTGGAAAAAAAGGGAGACTACGCTTGAAGTCACCTTGCGGTGTTTTACATGACTTTAGAAGGGCGTGCCATGCCTATATCTGTGTCTCCTCCTCTTTTTCTTTGTCCAGCTCTTTTGTTTTTGCATAAGTATATGTCCTTGTCACTTTCCCATGTGTTTGTGTTGTGTTGTGAGTTGTTTGTCACCTTTTGGACACCTTTGAGGGTGTTTTCTAGGTGTTTTTCTGTGTTTGTGATTGCCTGCCATTGTTTCCTATTGGCTCGAGTTCGGTTCGTCGAACGTTCGACGAGCCGAACTCGAACGGGACCTCCGTTCGGCGAACCGACCTCGAGCCGAACCGGGACCGGTTCGCTCATCTCTAGTGGTGGTGTTTAGGCTGATTGAGTGGAGCATAGTGAGTAGGAGATGATGGTCAACAGTGTTGTAGGCTGCAAAGAGGTCAAGAAGAATAAGCAGAGAGAAGTCACCATTACATTTTTCTGTCAGAAGGTCACTGGTCACTTTGATGAGGGCTGTTTCTGTAGACTGTAGGGGGCGGAAGCCAGGTTGTAAGGGATGTAGAAGAGAGTGAGTAGGGAGGTAGCGGGTAAGGCGGGAGTAGACCAGGCGCTTCAAGAGTTTAGAGATGAAGAGTAGATTGGAAACCAGTCTGTAGTTATTTGGGCAAGATGGATCAAGACAAAGTTTTTTTTTAATATAATGGTGTAATTATAGAGTGTTTGAAGGAGGAGGGGAAGATACCCGAGGGGGGAGAGATATTGAAGATTTTAGTTAGGTGAATAGTGACGACCATTGAGACGGTCTGGAGTATGTGTGAATGAAAGTGGTCAGTAGGGCAAGTGGTAGCATGAGAAGAAAAGAGGAGCCTGGAGACTTCCTCTGTGACTGGGTCAAATGTGGAAAGTGAGCCAGAGAGAAGCACATAGCACACACACATGTATACAAAGCACATATATATACCACCAAGAGTTCATTCATTCTAGGCTCCACCACACACACAGATACACAGACACACACATGTCCATTCACATCAATGAGCTTGTATATCATACAGGACGGGTCCTCCAGGGAGAGATGCTTTTTGTAACTATACTTTGACCAAGAGATGGGGATGCTGAATACAGGACTCCTTATATTAATTTAGAATTACCTAAAAATGTTTATTAAAATAGGTCTTACAAACTGGAGAGTCGGTAAGGACGTTTTCATAGGATTATTTACATAAATGTACCCTAACCGTAATTACACTTTATAGATATGATTATTTTTTATGTTTGCCTGTAAACCCATCATGAACATCTGAAGAATAAAGCCTGCAGGGAGCTCTCCTGCTGCTATCATATGGTGATTATAAGGATTTTAACACTTTCTCCCCTGGGCCGACTACGCACATTTTGTAGGGTGAGAATGGCAGGTAATGGTAGCCGTGGGTGCAGAGGTTAACCGGCTGCAGTGCAGCCGACTGTTAATCCCATACCTGCCGGACCTCACTCCACTTGCAGGTGATCTTGCGGGCTGTTCGCCCACCTCTTCATTTAAAAGGCACTCCTGGGACATAGTTTTAAGGATCACACCTTCACTCCGTGGTTCTAACCAAATGATAACATTTATTGTAGACATAGGTACTTTTAGGGCACCAACATTGGTCCCATAGGGGTTCTCCTTATTCTCCACATTCACGGATATTCCATTTACATTGGCGGCCGGCTGCTTCCCTGGCACCCGGGTATCTTCAGGCTCCCCTAGGCCCTTCATTTCCTTGGTCAGCATCACACATGCAGAGTCCGGATCATGCCCTCTCCCGAATCCCGTCATCCCACCCACAGGGACTTGCAATATGCTTCTGGCCAGGACCAGACCTACCCTACTCCACATGACGCAACTGACCTTTGGCTGCCAGGAAGGTTCTTTGGGTAATTGCGGTAGAGGAACGGTCTCCTTCCCGACCGGCTGGACGAAACCCACAGCAGGGGCCGTGGTTAGAGCAATCCCACAATTCCAGGATCCCACGTTTAACCGGTTTAGGATTGACCGTTAGGGTCCAGCAATTCTCTCTAAAACAGGCTCCACCTCACACATCCCAGAGGTGTGGTATTTTTCTCCCCTTTGGGGGACTCTCCTGCCCTTGGCTCACAACTCCTGCTTTTTGTTGCTCCTCCCTCACTAACCCTTTCATATCCCACAGGACCAGAAGAGGGAGCCGAGCATATCGGGGCCATCTTATGGTTGTTTACTAAAATACAGTTACACAATAAAACAATAATCATACAGGTTGCAAACAGTCTGCAGGTCTGAGATGGGCTGAGCCCTGCAACCTCCTTACATGTTTTTTTTCAATTTTGTTTTTTTTTCCTTCTTCCAAGAGCCATAACTTTTTATGTTTCCTTCCACATTGCCATATGAGGGCTTACTTTGTTTGCGGGACAAGTTGTACTTTTGAATGAAATAATTCCTTTTACCACATAGTATACTGGAAAATGGGGAAAACAAATTACTTCTTAAATAAGTTCTTAAAAAAAAGTGAATTGTGGCAAGTTTTCACTCTTACTCAGGGCAGCAGGAGAATAAAGTATTCTGTGTTTTTTTAATTAGTAATTGCTTAAATCTAACATACAGTTCAAGAGATATGGGATTTTGTAATTAGTACTACTTTTTTTTTTTTTATAATGATAATATACTGTACCGGATACCAGATTGGATAATACTTATCTGCTAAATTTTCTTAAATTGACTCCACCAGGGTAATGCATTGATCTGACAATACACCATGAAGCAGCTGTCCAGGAGTTGAAGATCCAAGCTAGGGCCCTCCTACAAATTATATATCTTATATATGGGTCCTGTGATGCTAGTCATTACTTACAGATAGTATAGATGGAAGGGTAGTCAGACAAGGCCGAGGGTCAGAATTCCAGGACCGTACATATTAGATTAAGGGAGCAGACAGAAACGTG
Organism: Anomaloglossus baeobatrachus; assembly: GCF_048569485.1. Classification (NCBI taxonomy): domain Eukaryota; kingdom Metazoa; phylum Chordata; class Amphibia; order Anura; family Aromobatidae; genus Anomaloglossus; species Anomaloglossus baeobatrachus. Next base: position 683,494,841 of record NC_134354.1, read on the forward strand.
GTCGAGTAATGTTCCAAGGTCAGAAGCCAGGCGTTAATGACAAATACAGGGAGCAGGCAGGGAGGGGTCAATGAACGGTCCGGGGTCAGAAAATGTAGATGAGAACACAAGCACAAACACAAGCCAAGAGCACAACCGCAGAACCAGAAAATACGACTGGCGAGGTTCTGTGTTATGATTCAGGGACAGAGGAGGTTCAAGAAATGTGGAAACCCAAAATGTAACCCGAGTGGCTGGAACCTTAACGAACTGCAGACCTAATCCTGACACACAACTAGAAGTAGCCGTGGGACGAGCCTACGATGACCTAGTTGCCTCGACACAGCTGGAGAACTAACTATTCTTACAGATAGAAATATAAGAAAAGCTAATCTGCCTCGCAGCAATCCCCAAAGATATAGATAGCTCCCCACATGTAAAAATTACGGTGATATAGGAAAACACAATACAAAGCTAGAAAACTGATTTCAGCAAAGATGAGGCCCAAACTATCTTTATAGGAAAGGATAGGAAAGAGCACTGTCTGCAGCCGTAAAAACCCTAAAAACTCTCAGCACGCCTGACATGGGAAAACCCTGAGACCACACGGCTTCCCCACCACTATATCAGTACTCTGATGTTACTGGGATCCAAAAATATAATACTACTAATATAATACTAATATAGATGAGGGACTGAATTTAATAGCAAGCATGACAAAACATAATACATTGCAGAATCATGGAGCTAAATATACAGACACTCCCAGCAGGGAATGATCCAATTCCACCAGGAACTTCACACAGGCAAAATAGGAGTCAAGCCATAGTATCAAAACAGAAAAAAACACCAAGAAAATAGAAACAATAAGCAAAGGTACAAAGACCAACTTATCTTGAGAGGAATTCTGGTAGAGAGCAAGGCTGGTTTCAGAATGTCCTTAACACACAGGAAATCAATTGAGCACCGGCAAGTAACAGGAGAAAACTGCTAAGTTATATAGCCCCAATCTGAAAGGCCTGAATGCCAGTCCTCTACAGGTATGTGGCTTTCATTCCACAAGTCAACTGCACCGTCAACACTGACCACAAGAGGGAGCCCCAAACTGGAAAATGTATTCACAACAGTTCTGGGAGAGCATGCTCAGTAATGAAACAGAGCAATTACCAAGAAGGTGGAACACTCGAGTAAAAGCACCTCCCAGAACCTGCATGGAATCCTGTGCTGTCAAACAACCTGTAAGCTAGTGCACAAAGAAACTCAGCAGAGCATTTCCAAATACAAGATGCTCTGCACAAAGGAAACCTGTCACTTACGGCTCTGTAGTTCAGGAAGGAACAGCAAAACATCACCTGTGTGCAAGATGCCCTGCACAGAAGGATCATGAACCTGCTGATTTCAGCATGACAGGTGGGCCATCTGATGTAAATGGAAGATTCATGACTCTTTCCTGACATTATCTGGGAAGAGTGATTGGGTTTTCTGAATTTCAATGCTCAATCCTTTCACCTTCTCCGATGTCGGCTTACTCAACTGTTTCCAATGAAAACACAAGCACGTTTTGCAAGTATTTCCTGCTCTTAGGTAATTTTTTTCTCTTCCCGGACAATATAAACCTATGCTGCAATACATTAACCATTCAATGAGGCTAAATTGGAAGGGCAGAAAAGATTAACAATGTGGGAAACCACTAAATGCTGAAAGCACCACAATTGCAATATTATCCTATTTTGTACAAAACACTTCATGATTGACACCTGAACAAAATGCTCATTGTCTGTACAAAGCGTACAGGAAGAAAGTAGTTCTTTACTTTTTGTCTCTGCATTCTGGCAGCTATAAGTTTGTTAATTTAATTAATTTATTAATTTTTTAATGAAATACTTATTCAAAGCCCAGTTTTGAGGCTCCCGTAATTCTTTCTTTTGGTACTATTTTAGGTACATAAATGTTACTATTAAACTTATATTACTTTCTATTGTGATTAAAATTTTGAGTTTGTGATCAGATCCGCATTCAGCACCAGGGAAGTTTTTACAGCAGGAACCGAACCATTCCTGCACTGCTGGCACAGAATGTAGTCAACTTGGTTCTGAGGTTGTTCACTTGGTAATGTCCAAATGCACAGCCGAGTTCTGAGCTGTTGATACCAGGAATTGATGAGTTGTAGATCGTGCTCTTGGCAAAACTGGTCCAAATAATCCCTCACTTAATTTTGTTCTCAAAGGCTAGATTTATCAACAACTTGTAATGACTCAGTATCGGACCACTTGTGTGTGTAAGGGAGGGGAAGCGGGTTGAACTGTTCTTAATCAGGTCAGATGTAGTGCTCCTTTGCTTGGTAAATCAAGAGAATTTAGCAATTTTTTCATGTCAGACTGACCGTAAACCTTTTGTTTGTTAAATGTGGCTTGCCTCAGCCCTTTTAACTACAAAATTCAAAGTAAAATTATGCAGTCGGATTGAACTGGCAACCAATGAGAGAACAGTCATCTCCCACCAATCTTCTAAGACACAATACTAAATGAGAACTGAAGGGTATAAAAAGGGTCTTGCTTCTGTCACCATATTCATGCTACAGGATGTCTGACTAGGAGCCATGGTTCCAGCTGGGGAATCACAGAAATGCTTTACTGCTAAACGCTGAACCCACAAATTTGCTTGGAGAACCAGGGTTAGGAAATTCGAGAACCAAGGTTAGGAAATTCGTCCGCTTGCCTACATATGTTGCTGTGCTCGGTCAGTTTCCTTTACCTAGCGCTATTTCCTCTCAGTGGGTGCCCACCAAAAGAGGGGTGATGCTGGCTGGGATAGCCCCAAAGCCACAAAAATTCTAATACCTGGTGAGCCAGTCGAAGGGTGTTGCTTGTATTCTTGTTGGGAATGTATGATATGTTTTTGCCTGTTGGAGAACCAAAAAAGTCTTACCAATGTGTGGTTCCTTCACCCTGTGTTGTCTGAGTAGTGTTCTGCCCACGAGGAAGGAGTGCGGGTGTTTAGTGGGATGAGACCTGGTCTGTGCGGTCTTACTGAAGACATCCAGGCCAAGGGATGAGAGCACCCACTGATCCTTGCATCTCCACAGTCCATTTCTGCCTTTTTTCCATATTTTGCATTTTAGTACCCCAAGATTTAGTAGACAATGTCTTTTTGTAGCATGTCCTTCATTAGAGTTAAATTATTGCATAAAACCATTCAATCTTCTCATCTTCAGCGTTAGAGGTTGGTGCATAGACTTGGATAACCTTGATGTTGAAGGGTTTGCCTATGAGTCAGACATGATCGCTGATAGTTCTATGTTTGGCCATTCTCCTGTTCAGGATGAAACCGACTCCCCGTCTTCTGACTTTGCTGCTGCCAGAATAATACGTTGCATTGTCTCCTGTGTTAAAAAACCATTACCATGTGAAACAGAGAGGTTACTCCCAGGATACAGCGGGTCACGAACAAGGAACGAGACCAGACTGGGTTTAAATGCAAACGTTTTATAACCCGATAAAGGCAATGGGGATGTAAAACAAATATAAACACAAAGAAATGTATAGGCACCTGGTTACTTAACCAGGATGAGCGAGCTGGGCTAAGGACTGACTCCAATAAAACAGGAACCAACAGGAACAGTTTACCTAGCCAGGAACTTCTGGAAACACTACAAGATGTAAATCACTGGGTGTATGAAGGAGCTATCCCTGGACCAGCACACCAATTAACAATCTTAAAAGAAACAGTACTGCAGCAATGGCGGCTGCTTAATATATATTAGACCTGGTCTGGCACCAAACTCATTATTGAGTCAGCATGCACACTTGTCCACAAAAATAAAAAGATATAGGCCAGGCCTGATCTCAGGACTCACTGTTACACATATTTATCTCCAGGGGGTCTCCAGGGAAAGGGATATCTGTCTCCGTCTCCGCCTCTGCAACAGTTATATATGGCACCGACAATCACCAGGGACAGTTCTCCTAGTGCTGAAGTCACAGACTGATAGCAAGGCCTCAGATAAAGATCTCCACTGGTTCGCTTCTACAGCCGCTGTCTCTCTCTGGCAGCCGTTTATATCCACTCACAAGCAGCTGAGTGGACTCTGCTTGGACAGCAGTTAGTGACCTCTCTCTCTCACTCCAGGCCTGCTAGCATATACCACCTGCAACACCGGCAGCCACCTCTCTCTCTCCAGTCTCTCTGCTCTGAGTCTCTCCTCTTTCCTTCCCACTTCCTATCTTTTCTCCTTATAGCATTCTCCTCTAAGCCTGAGCACACCTCCCTCTGCTGGACAGAAGGAGACACTGCAGCTGGAGTATTTGCAATATAAGCACTCTCACAACCAGTCCAGTGCACCTCAATGAGTATTGAATATCAATGTTTAGCCTATCCATTTCTCTCTTTACAATGGTCAGTTTCATTAGACTCATTACATTCATGTTCTAAATTCCAATTTTCGTGAGTTTAGTATAATGTACCCATACGGATTTGTCCTGCCCATGTCAACAGTAATCCTGAGCAGACAGCCATGGAATCCTTTAATGGATCCACACTTTTCTTTTTTCTCTTTCTGCTTCCGTTCTTGGATTCTGATGGTTAATGCTGAAGTCCTTCAAGTTTTTGACAGATTAGTGCAATACCCCTAATGTCCTTTTCTGCAGACCCTTGGGTCTATTCATTTATTGCAAATCCTGATGGCCAATACTTTATTGACCTCATTAAATGTGTTCAATGGTTTTCAAGTGATTTGATTTGTGTGGTGTGAGATAAAACTGTCCCAAAAATGAACTGATTTATGTCTTACCAATGACATTTATCAAACATTAATTTTCTACATATTTCATCTTGCATTTCTGGATGTTTCCATCTTACAACAAACGTACAATCATTTGCCCCTTACAATGAAAGACAGATCCCAGGGGCTTATAAAAAGGAAACATTTTGATGTCATTTTCCTGCTGACTCTCAAGTCTAATTTCCATAATTATGGAAAAACCTCAGGGAACCCAAACAGAAAATGATTTGTGTTTGATATTGCTACAAATGTAAAAAGAATAACATTAAAGTCGATTTACAGATTGTAGGAGACTTGTTTTGTTACAGAATGAGAAAATGTAATCTCACATGCTGGAAGTCTATTATAATGCATCATGGTAAAAACCTCACAAATCTGACTAATTCCTAGGCTTTGTGTCCCCCGTGGTAAATATTACATCTGCTGCCCCAGCTCTGTGTAACCCTGGCCAAAGCAAATTGGATTTTTGTGGTGACCCCTGGTATTTAGTACCAGGGCCCTAACAACCATCCTTAGCTATTCATCTTAGTTTTGAAAAACTGTCACCTAGGAATGCATTTTTCTATTACAATTGTTTAAAATGTGTGACAATTACAGTTAGGTCCAAAAATATTTGGACAGTGACACAATTTTCGCGAGTTGGGCTCTGCATGCCACCACATTGGATTTGAAATGAAACCTATACAACAGAATTCAAGTGCAGATTGTAACGTTTAATTTGAAGGTTTGAACAAAAATATCTGATAGAAATTGTAGGAATTGTACACATTTCTTTACAAACACTCCACATTTTAGGAGGTCAAAAGTAATTGGACAAATAAACCAAACCCAAACAAAATATTTTTATTTTCAATATTTTGTTGCGAATCCTTTGGAGGCAATCACTGCCTTAAGTCTGAAACCCATGGACATCACCAAACGCTGGGTTTCCTCCTTCTTAATGCTTTGCCAGGCCTTTACAGCCGCAGCCTTCAGGTCTTGCTTGTTTGTGGGTCTTTCCGTCTTAAGTCTGGATTTGAGCAAGTGAAATGCATGCTCAATTGGGTTAAGATCTGGTGATTGACTTGGCCATTGCAGAATTTTCCACTTTTTTGCACTCGTGAACTCCTGGGTAGCTTTGGCTGTATGCTTGGGGTCATTGTCCATCTGTACTATGAAGCGCCGTCCGATCAACTTTGCGGCATTTGGCTGAATCTGGGCTGAAAGTATATCCCGATACACTTCAGAATTAATCCGGCTACTCTTGTCTGCTGTTATGTCATCAATAAACACAAGTGACCCAGTGCCATTGAAAGCCATGCATGCCCATGCCATCGCGTTGCCTCCACCATGTTTTACAGAAGATGTGGTGTGCCTTGGATCATGTGCCGTTCCCTTTCTTCTCCAAACTTTTTTCTTCCCATCATTCTGGTACAGGTTGATCTTTGTCTCATCTGTCCATAGAATACTTTTCCAGAACTGAGCTGGCTTCATGAGGTGTTTTTCAGCAAATTTAACTCTGGCCTGTCTATTTTTGGAATTGATGAATGGTTTGCATCTAGATGTGAACCCTTTGTATTTACTTTCATGGAGTCTTCTCTTTACTGTTGACTTAGAGACAGATACACCTACTTCACTGAGAGTGTTCTGGACTTCAGTTGATGTTGTGAACGGGTTCTTCTTCACCAAAGAAAGTATGCGGCGATCATCCACCACTGTTGTCATCCGTGGACGCCCAGGCCTTTTTGAGTTCCCAAGCTCACCAGTCAATTCCTTTTTTCTCAGAATGTACCCTACTGTTGATTTTGCTACTCCAAGCATGTCTGCTATCTCTCTGATGGATTTTTTCTTTTTTTTCAGCCTCAGGATGTTCTGCTTCATCTCAATTGAGAGTTCCTTAGACCGCATGTTGGCTGGTCACAGCAACAGCTTCCAAATGCAAAACCACACACCTGTAATCAACCCCAGACCTTTTAACTACTTCATTGATTACAGGTTAACGAGGGAGACGCCTTCAGAGTTAATTGCAGCCCTTAGAGTCCCTTGTCCAATTACTTTTGGTTCCTTTAAAAAGAGGAGGCTATGCATTACAGAGCTATGATTCCTAAACCCTTTCTCCGATTTGGATGTGAAAACTCTCATATTGCAGCTGGGAGTGTGCACTTTCAGCCCATATTATATATATAATTGTATTTCTGAACATGTTTTTGTAAACAGCTAAAATAACAAAACTTGTGTCACTGTCCAAATATTTCTGGACCTAACTGTAGCTCTCTTTAGCCAAATGAAGCAAAGTATTTCACCAGTACCACATAGAAGAGGAATCTACCCTATAAGTGAAAGCCAGAAACTCTTCTGTAGGCAGCTTTTTTGGGGTGTTTGGCTGGCTGAATGTGTCCGTGAGTTAATGTAGGGAAAGTACTGCTCCTGCCAAGTCAATCAACTGACCTGAAACCTGAATAGAAAATGTATGGAAGGAACTGAGGTTCAGAGGTCACAGAAGGAGCCCATGGATGGAACTTTCAGGATTTGAAGAGTGTTTGTGTGGAAGAATGGACTAAAATCCCACCTGAGCAATGCAAGACTAGCTTCTCCATATAGGAGGCATCTTGAACCTATCATCACCAATAAAGGTTTTTGTATGAAGTGTAAACAAGTGTTAAACAAATTTTAGTAAGCATGTTCAATACTTTTTGCCTGTGTCATTTGTCATTATTACACATAACTTAATTTGTGTACATCTATGGTTTGATTTTGTTTGCCTGTGTGTATTGGATGGGTTGTTAGCAACATATGGTGATAATTTTACTTTAATACCATCTTTAAAAATATATTTACTTAGAAAATTGGTGATGTCTTCAATACTTATTTCACCTGCTGTATTTCACCTGCTAAATCTGTTTTGTTTTTGTAATGTAATTCGTTTGCTGTTCCCTTGTTATGCCTGCTGCCTTTTATACCAATTAACCCCTGTAAAAAAAACCTGTAGGGATATTTTAATCTAATTTCTTGTAAGTGTGTACAGAGTATGGACAGTGGTCTCTTGAGTCAACCCATGGCAGAAGACGAAGACTCTCCTGCAATCTCATTATTGAGATGAGGACTACCTGACACCATGCCCATGGAGGCGGCGGGGCATTATACATCCTTCACCACTCTGCAGATGAGGCATGTGTCATGTTTATCTCTTGGCGTGGAGAGATTTGTGAGGGTCAGTCCAGGAGCCCTTATCCCCGTTACCTCCATTCCTTCCCGTGACAGCATGACTACAGTACTGATTAGATCCTTCCAGTTGCAGAAATAGCAATGACATTCAGTGACTCGCATTTGATATCTTCTCCAATTGGAAGCATTATCTTTTTTTCTTTTCTTTTTTATTTAATCCACTCCACTATAATGACTTTCCCAAGTTGTGACTTCAGCTCCTTACTATCTCAGCACGTGCACTCATATACTGTGTGCCTGAAAAATTACAATAAGTGTCAAGTATGGGGTATCTAATTTTTTTTAAAAAAAGTACCATATTGTACCACAGAATAAAAATATTCCCTACCTTTCGTCTCTGACGAAAATCACGTTCTGCACTGTGCCCCTAAATATAATTATTCCACACTGTGACACTGAATAGAAAATGTCCCATAATGTTTTTCTATGAATAAGGTCCCGCTGCGGTTTTTGGTGCGGTTTTTCTGCCACAAGGTGCAGCTTTTGGTGTTGAAAGTTTCTGTATCAAAAATTCTGCATACGCACATACCCTAAAAGTGTCCAATACCGTGTCTAAAAATTCCCTAACCCTCCCCGTAAGGCTAAGTTCACACTTACGTTGTTTTAAATCTGTCAAGTCCGTCATTGTGACGCAACGACGGATCCGTCGTTTCATAGATGTCAACTGACGCAACGGATGTGTTATTTTACAGGATTCCGTTCACAGGATCCGTCTCGATCGTTAGATCCACTGTGCATCCGTATTTTTGACGGATCCGTCGGTATCCGTTTGTGTTTGGGACAGCCCAATGGGAGTGCCACACATGCTGGGCATGCTCAGTAGAGCATGATGGAATCCAGCACTGGATTCCGTGGTGTAGCGGATTACGGTGGAATCCAGAACCATAGACAACCATTATAGCTCTTGACGGATTGCGACGGACACCTGAGGAGTGCGTTTTTTTTGCCGCTCAAAAAAACATTACATTCAGCGCTGCTCCCACCTGATGGTCAGTTAGAAAACGACTAGTCCATCACGTGGCGGATGCAACACAGGGCCACCAGTCACAATCCGTCGCTAATAAAAGTCTATGGGAAAAAAATGTATTAATGCAAAATATTTTGCAGGATACCATAATTCCTCAAGGCGACGGATTGTGACTGATGCAAAACAAAGTGTTAACTTAGCCTTAGTAATAGCCACCAGCTAATGTTCAGTTGCTGCCAGTGAGGAAAGGCCTGGCCTCATTTGGCTTGACTCCTAATGAGAAACACAAGTTGTGCTGGGTACTGTGACTTCTCTGTTATTCATTTACCTGTACTATTACATTACTGTGGTTATTTTCCCTGTATTGTTACTTCTCTGTGGTTAAGGTCCATGTGCTATGACATCTGTGTTTATTATCCATGTGCTAAGATATCCCTGTGGTTATTATCCATGTGCTATGACATTACTGTGACATTACTGAATTTATTTTCCCTGTACTCTGGCACCATTGTGTTTGTGGCTTTGTGTTGTTTCATATGCCTGTGGTTTAATAACATTTTGTGCCATGTGCACGTTTTGTGACCTCGCACTGACACTACCATGCATTTTTAGGTAGAATAAGTATATAAAATGGAGAAGGAATATTGATGCCCAATCCCAAAGACAGATTTTATTCACATTCTGGGAAGGGGTCCTCACGTGTGAGTGGGCTCAGGAGTTTCGCTCCCTCTCCATCTGGCAGATGCTGGCTATATTACATAGCATCTATTGGTAACAGCCGAGGCTGGCCTCGAGTCTCCAATGCAGCTATTAACCATTTAAATACCACTTTCAATCTCTAACATTTACATGGAACACGCTGGTGCCCACACACTGCCTACCATCACAACCCCCCACCGCACATACACATGGTGCAATTGTCAAGAACTAATGGGTTCTATGACAGCTTCAGCTGAAGACCACCCCCATCCCTGTGGTCTCAGTCCTCCTGTGAAGCTCAGCAATTCTCATTAACAGAAAGAATGAAAATGCTAGACTCACCTTTGATGAGGAGCATGTCGAGTGGACAGAGGAGCAGTGCTCCACAGTTCATTTTAGTGATGAAAGCAAGTTTAATTTATTTGGGTCTGATGGGAAACATGTTCATCGACAAACTGGGGAAAGACTGAATCCAAAGTGTGTTAAGAAGTCAGTGAAAGGTGGTGGAGAAAGTGTCATGGTTTGCGGAATGTTTTCTGCAGCAGGAGTTGGACCTCTCATACAGCTACATGGCAGAGTGAATGCAAGTGTGTATCAACCTTCTTCAACAACACGTGGTTCCTTACTTGCATGCCTCACTTAATCAGCCAGCTATTATCATGCAGGACAATGACCCCTGTCACACAGCAAAACGGGTAAAGCAGTTCACCTCTGGAAAACCCTTGGTGACAAAGTTATGGCCAAGAAACCCACAACAGTCAAAGAACTGTGGAAGAGACTGGAAGAAGAGTGGACAAAATCACACCAGAGTAGTGTGAGGGACTAGTGATGTCCTGTGGCTGCAGATGTGCTGACGTCATTCAAAGCAAAGCCCTGTACACTTCCTACTGATTAGTGACTGTTGTTACCTGCAAACAAATTACTTATCTTTCTCTGTTCTACAGTCATTGTAGACCACGCGTTTCGCTGCGTTGCTTCTTCGGGGGCACACATCGCCCCCCGAAGAAGCAACGAAGCAAAATGCGTTGGGGCTTCTCTTATTGTCATTTGGACCTCTGCCCTGGCACTGACCTAGCACCTTGCACTTTATTTAAATGGGTAAGCAGCTCTGTCTTATTTGTGTATAGCTTCTATGAGGAAACTTTTCCTCCTATATTTATCTCAGGGTGCTGCTTACCCATGGTATTATAATGCTATCTTGGGCAGATGTCCTCCTATCTGGGAATGGTTATCTGGGACTGATTTTTCTGCTTTTCATGTCTTTTTTCTACCTCATGTAATTTTACCATTGTCTGATTTAATGTGCAATAAACGTGTCTACATTTTGATACCACAAGGCAATGGTTTTGATATTTCTTGATACTATGGTTGGCCCTTTAGTACTCCTTTTCTTCTCTATATTTAAAAAATCATCAGCTACTTGATTGGCATTTGCAACGCAGCAGGTAATATATGGGTGGGTATTCATATGGATTCCCACCCCCCTGCTTGTTGTTCCTCCCTCTCCCTATTCTCTATGATAAGTATTATACAAATGATTCACTCTGTTGAAGGACCTGTGTCAGGTCATACCCATGTGACCAGAAGGGGCGGGGCTTCAGCCAACAAAGCTGGATACCAGGTCACGCGGGTATGACCTCACACAGGTCTTTCAGCAAAGCGAATAGTTTGTATAATACTTACGATAGAGAACAGAGAGAGGGTGGAACAACAGGCAGGGGGCGGGAATCCATATGAATTCCCACCCATATATTATCTGCTGTGTTGCAAATGCCAATCAAGTAGCTGATGATTTTTCAAAGTTTACTTTCTTGGATTTGAAAACATATACATCCGAGCTGCCCACTACAGGTATGTATAGAATTCGCCTGATAGTGCCAGTATAGCACTGGCTTTAGGTTATATACGAAGATCCTGATGATAGGTTCCCTTTAAGATTGGGGTTACATAGGAACTTTGGCCGCAAAACGTGGTGAATCCAAAGACCACAATATCAGATGCGGCTGATCACAATATAATTAATTTTTAATTTGAGGAACACAACAATTTTCAGTTTCCTTTACTAATATGCTATGTATATATTATGATCCTGCATTACTGTAAAAGCTGGAATGTCTTATTACCAGTGAATGGTATATTGTAGATGTGTGTTACCGGTAACATAATTACATTTCCCATCTTTCATTATCTCTTACAAAGGCAATGTTAGATAAAATTAAACAACCAATAAATTAGGATATGTGTTTACTTTTTTCTTATGTTCCAGCTGAGACCGTGCGTAGACCTGATAATAGCTTTTCACCTATAGGTACACATTAATCTCCATATTTTAATGTACTTCATAATGAGACAAGGCTGTGAAAATTGCTTCACTTGTTTACCTGGTACATTTCTGTGAGAGACTTTGATTCACATAAAACCGGTTCCCTTGGCTACACTTTTATTTGTCGGTGTGTTGAGTTTCTATCATTACATGCGCCGGCTTTACAAGGATGTAGGTTTACATATCAAGTCAGTAAATGCACAACTCGTTCATTTTCTAGTAAAAGGCATGAAACCTGTCTCATTCCATAAAACGTGTCATATTGCTGCTATATTTGCTCATGGTAATATTATATTTGTGAAACCCCTTTTTGTCTTTCTGTGTAGGCAGGATGTTTTTTAGATTTTTTACAATAGGAGATCGCCTTGGTATTGGCTGTTGGGCTGACATAAAAGTGGCCCTTTTTGTGTGCTAAGAGTCTCAGTTTTTACATGTTTTCCGTAGCAGTATTGCATGTCTGTATTCCTATATTCATTGTTACACATATCTTAACACTACAGAGTGCACCTGTCTCCTTTTTGTTACTAAGTTTCATGCTCAGTTTGCACCTATTCACATTACAAAGTCAGGAAGTGCCATCAGTCTTTTTCTTAGGCACTATGTCTGGTACTTCTCACCTCACTATGGTGCATTGCCTCCACTCGAATCTTGCTGGAAGCTCTATAGGTTGCAGGAGGGTCTTCTTCTTCTTCTTCTTCTTCTTTTAGAAGTCAACATGAAAACCCACTGTCCAAGCTCCACACACACTCACAAGAGCTAAGATTATAACTACTTAGGTTTATTTCAAAGGGTTAAATGGTAAAAAAAGGTAGGAAAATCATGGCATATGACAGGCATATGCTATATACCTAGCTGTAAGGGATGTGCACTGGGGTGACAACATGGAATAAACTCCAGGCTACATGGATAACTTTCTCCAAATCTCTTACACTGATAGATCGGGGTTGTAGGGTATAATGTAGAGACAGAGATCCTGATTCCAGCGATGTGTCACTTACTGGGCTGCCTAGTGTAGTTTTGATAAAATCACTGATTAATCAGCATTAGAATTATCATTAGGCTGGGGGCACATGGGGATTACTGCGTGTCCTTGCATGACACTCTGCACACGCTCGCAGCACAGCAGGAGCCAAGTGTCGTGCGAGTGTCATGCAACTGTGGTCCGATCATGCGATCAGACCATAGTTGCGGAGGGGGGGGGCGGCGCTGCGGAGGGGAGGGAGGGATTTATCTCACTATCTCCTCCTTTGCCAGCTGATGCAAGAATTGCATGCTGTCGCGTTATACCAGTGTAACACGAGAGCAATGCGATATTTCTCTCACCCCATAGACTTGCATGTTTACGAGTGGAACAGGATCGAATTCCACTCACAGCATGCTGCGACTGTTTTCTTGGTCCGATTAGGGATGAGAAAATAATTAGTGATGAGCGAGTACTAAAAAGCTCGGGTGCTCGAGGCTCAGGCCGAGCATCCCAAGATACTCGTGTACTCGGCCCGAGCACCGAGCCCAATGTTATCCTATGGAAGACCCGAGTATTTTTATGAAATGACCCCCGGCAGCATGTAGAAACCCTAAAAATGTCACAAAAGTCTCAGAAGAGTGCTCAAATGACGTGGCAACAGCATGGGGAAGACCCCTTGAAGCATTTATCACTCAAAAGTCACAGCTGTGAACAATTTTGTCTGCGTTTTACGCCATTTTTACGGACTCACCAGAAAACCTTCCAAAATGACACCAAAATGAATTTTCATGGCGGAAATGTTAAGGGCACATACCCAATAGTGAGATAGAGCTGGTGTATGTTACTTTTGGAGATTACATGAAAGATTTTACGTGAAAACATTGTGTCGCACTCTGATGTCCCTGAGAAGAGACGTACATGAAGGCCTCTTGAGTCTAATGTGCCCATTTTGAGGAAGTGGGTCTATTGTAGTATAGCCCTTTGGCAGGGCAGCCAAAAATTGGGAGGCTCCACATTGTCCCTGGATAGAGACGTGCATGAGGGCCTGTAACCCTGAAGTGCCCATTGTAAGGAAGTGGGTCTATTGTAGTATAGCCCTTTGGCAGGGCAGCCAAAAATTGGGAGGCTCCACGTTGTCCCTGGATAGAGACCTGTTAGGTTCTTAGTGCCTCCGTGCTTGCATTTAAAAACCGCACGTGTGTGCCTGTTGGTGGCAGCGTTAAGGTGCACTTGTGTGCGTTTTTCAAAAACTTGGATATAACGCACAAGTCTAGTGAACACACGTCAGCACAGCATTGCAAAATGCGCAAGGGCGTTGGCAACGAACAAGGAAGTGGACGTGATCGTGGTGCAGGCAGAGACCGAGGTCGTGTGCAAGCTCTAATTTCGCCACAACAAAGGGCCACATCTACTCGCTCGTACGTCCTGTCCCAAATTCTTGGGGACCGCAGCAGTACACCGCTCTTGAACCAAGACCAGTGTCAACAGGTTGTTAGTTGGATAGCGGATAATGCTTCCAGTCAGATTGGCACCACCACAAACACTCTGTCTTCCACACGGTCAAGTGTCAGTAGCCGTGATACTGCACCGCACATTTCAGAACCTGATCCTCCTTCCTACCACCAGGCCGAGTACACGTCCACGGACATTACTGATCCCACACTTGGACACTCGGAAGAGCTGTTCACGTTTCCATTCACACATTCTGGCCTCTCGCCAGCTCCTATTGAAGTGGGCCATGACGAGATTGTATGTACAGATGGCCAAATATTTGAGAAGCCATGTTCTCACGAAGTTGGCAACGTGTCTCAACAAGGGGTGGACGATGATGAGACACAATTGTCAGGAAGTCAGGAGGAGGAGCAGGGTGCGGAAGAGGAAGACGACGTGGTGGATGATCCAGTAACTAACCCAACCTGGCAGGAGGATATGCAGAGCAAGGACAGCAGTGCACAGGGGGAGGGAGGCGTAACATCCCAACAGGCAGTAAGAAGCAGGGTAGTGGCCCCAGGCAGACGTCAGGCAACCGTTCCCCGGAACAAAAACACGACACAAGGTGCCTGTACAAATGTTAGGTCTTCCCGAGTCTGGCAGTTTTTTAAGTTGGCTCCAGATGATTCTAAAAAGGCCATTTGCAACACCTGCCATGCCAGCATCAGCAGGGGTACCAAAACTAGCAGCCTGACCACCACCAGCATGATCAGGCACATGTCAGCCAAGCACCCGACTTTGTGGGATGTACAACAGAGTCGAGGAGCAGTGCTTGCTGATGTCACTGCTACGTCTTCGCTTGTTGTGCAGGCGAGCCAATCCCCTGTCCATGCTGCCCGCGAACAAGCCTGCTCCGGCCCTGCACCTGCAGTTGCCCACGCAGAAATAACACCATCATCAAGCACGTCCTTGTCCCAGCACAGCGTTCAGTTATCCATTCAGCAAACCTTTGAACGCAGGCGCAAATACACTGCCAACGCCCCACATGCCACACTTCTAAATGCTAACATTTCGCGACTGCTTGCGCTGGAAATGTTGCCTTTTAGGCTGGTGGAGACAGAAGCATTCCGCGACCTGATGGTGGCAGCTGTCCCACGTTACTCGGTCCCCAGCCGCCACTATTTCTCCCGGTGTGCCTTCCCCGCATTGCATAACCACGTGTCACAAAACATCACACGTGCCCTGAACAACGCTGTTTCAGCCAAAGTCCACCTAACCACAGACACGTGGACAAGTGCTTGTGGGCAAGGCCGCTACATCTCGTTGACGGCACACTGGGTTAATATTGTGGAAGCTGGGACCCAGTCTGGGCGAGGGACGGAACACGTCCTTCCCACACCAAGGTTTGCAGGCCCTACCTCAGTCAGGGTTTCACCCACACTCTACAGCTCCGGAATGTCATGCTCCTCAGCCTCCTCCTCCTCCTGCGCATCCTCATCCACTTTACCCTCCACACCAGTCCCAAGCTGGAAGTGTCGCGGGCGGAGGAGGGGACGCTGCGCTCTCCCACTGCTCGGGTCCGGCTGCCGCTGCTCTACGGCTGCTGCTGCTCGGTGGCTCGAGCGATGGCCGGATCCCAGGGACTCGAGCGGCGCTCCTCGCCCGTGAGTGAAAAGGGGTGATTTGAGTTTTGGGGATATTGTCCGTGACGCCAACCACGGTTGTGGTGATTGTGTGGACACCACCGCTGCTCTGGACGGGGATCCCGGGAGCCTGTGACAGGGAGCAGCTTTGTTGTTATTTCTCCCCTCCGTGGGTATGGGGGTTGGTTGTCCCGGGGCCCGGTGATGGGGTAGAGATGGATGACAGGCGGGTTGCGGGGCCTGATGAGGTGCAGGGTCGCAGGGGTAGCGCTGTGCCGCACGGCATGGAGGTACTCACTCAGCCCAATGATGATGACACAGTTCACGGTAAAACAAGTGGCTGGATGGACGGGTCCCTCGGACGGCTGCGGTTGTTCCTCCCTGCAGGTTAGTGATGACTGTCTCTCCCTGCACCTAAGTTCAGTGTTGGTAGTGATGGTTTCCCACCGGTAACCCGCTCCCTGACCTGGATATGGGCCGGAGGAGCCCCTTTTGCAAACAGGCGCTGGCCCTGGGAGACGGTTGCCCTTGGCGGTGGCGGTGTCTCCCCTTCACGGTTGGACGGTTGCCTTCTATCGGGACTTGGCTGTTTGGAAACCCGGAGGTCCCCTTCACTAACGGATTTGCCAAATTCACGGCGACACCAAGCCTTGCCGGGATCCGAAAGGCCCCTGCCAATGGTGCTGGCTTCTCTTTGTATACCGGTCCGGTACGGCCGGGTCACCACCCGTCCACGGTCCTTACGGCAGACTCCAATCAGCCTCCACTGCAGACGGTCACCACATCCTGCCAACCTTGCTGTCCTGTCCGGGCCACACACCCAGACCAACTTCAGGCTCTTTGCTGTCACTTTTCTCCTCTCTACTACTTTTCTCCTTCCACTTCCTTAGCTTAACTCTCACTGCCTGTGTTTTCCCTCCTCCAGGACTGTGAACTCCTTGGTGGGTGGAGACCAACCGCCTGGCTCCACCCCCTGGTGTGGACAACAGCCCCTGGGGAAGGCAACAAGGATTTTGTGTTTTGACTATGATGTGCCTGCAGGGAGTGTGGGGTGTGTAAGTGTTGTGCTCTGTGGCCCCTGGCTTGTCCAGGGCGACACAGAAGCACTGCAGCACTGCCTCGGCGAAGCGGCAACAGGCTGTGCTGAAGCTAATCTGCATAGGTGACAAACCCCACAATGCAGAAGAGGTATGGACAGCTCTGAAACAGCATGCAGATCACTGGCTCACACCTCTGAACCTAAAGCCAGGAAAGGTCGTGTGTGACAATGGCCGGAACCTGGTGGCGGCTTTGAGGCGAGGCTAGCTGACACATGTTCCATGCGTGGCCCATGTGCTCAACCTCGTGGTTCAGTGGTTTCTAAAGTCATACCCAGAGCTGTCTGATCTGCTGGTAAAAGTTCGCCGCCTGTCTGCACATTTTCGAAAGTCACCTACTGCTTCAGCCGGCCTTGCCGGTTTTCAGCGCCATTTGCATCTTCCGGCTCACAGACTGGTGTGTGATGTCCCCACGCATTGGAATTCAACTCTGCACATGTTGGTCAGGATATGTGAGCAGAAGAGGGCAGTTGTTGAGTACCTGCATCACCTAAGCCGTAGGGAAATGGGTCAATCTCCACACATAACACCTGAGGAGTGGAGATGGATGTCCGACCTATGTACCATCCGCCAAAACTTTGAGGACTCCACCAAGATGTTGAGCGGCGATGACGACATTATTAGCGTCACCATACCGCTTCTCTGCCTTCTAAAATGGTCTCTGCTCAAAAAACAACCATGATGCATTGCAGGCGGAGCGCGATGAGTTTGAGCAAGAAACAGCCCAGCCTCGTCTCATCACAACGTGCAGTGGAGGACTATGACGAGGAGGAGGATGAAGACATGGAGCAACTCTCCGGCCAAATTGAGGATATGACATGCAGTCATATCCTCGGTTCAGCGTGGCTGGCCAGAGGACAGGGTAGATGATGAGGAGGAGGAGGAGGAGGACAGCATCTTCAGTCATCGTGTTGGTCAGGATACTGAAGTGATGGCTGTTAAGAGTCTGGCACACATGGCTGACTTTATGGTAAGCTGCCTGTCTCGTGACCCTCGCGTTAAGAACATCTTGGCCGACAATCATTACTGGTTGGTAACACTGTTAGACCCACGCTAAAAGGAGAACTTTATGTCTCTTATTCCCGAGGCGGAGAGGTCAGGCAAAATGCAGCAGTTCCAGAAGGCCATAGTCACGGAAGTAGGCAAAGCATTCCCCTCACAAAACGCTAGTGACATAGGTCAGGAATCAGTGGACAACCAAGGCGTACAGCCGAGAGGGCCACAAGTCCAATCTGCCAGAGGTAGGGGAACAGTCTTCAAGATGTGGGACAGTTTTCTCAGCCCCTCACATACCACAGCCCCTGAGGTGCGGGGTAGTGCCACAAGAAATCCTAAGTTTGCCCAGATGCTCAAGGAGTACCTTGCAGATCAAACAACTGTACTCCGACATTCCTCTGTGCCTTACAATTAATGGGTATCCAAGCTGGACACGTGGCATGAATTGGCTCTCTACGCCTTTGAAGTCCTGGCCTGCCCTGCCGCTAGCGTTTTGTCACAGTGTGTTTTTAGTGCCGCAGGTGGAATCATTACAGATAAACGCACCCGCCTGTCAACTGAAAATGCTGACAGGCTGACTCTGATCAAGATGAACAAGGGTTGGATTGGGCCAGACTTCACCACACCACCAGCAAATGACAGCGGAATTTAAAGTTTGTAACGGGAATTTGCCATGTACCTCCACTCACCCATGGTAACACACTTCTGGACTTTGGCTAATCGCTGGACTGCTCCTCCTTCTCCTCATGCGCCATCATGATGACCGTTACAATAGTTAGGCCGTTGTTTCAGGTATACCCCCAGTGGTAAATTTTTTCGCCCATTCTTTCAGAATGGGCATTACAACGACAGGAGACCCGCTCCTTTGCAATGGGAACAATGTTTTGAGGCCCTCATGCACATCTCTATCCAGGGACAATGTGGAGCCTCCAAATTTTTGGCTGCCCTGCCTAAGGGCTATACTACAATAGACCCACTTCCTTACAATGGGCACTTCAGGTTTACAGGCCATCATGCACGTCTCTATCCAGGGACAATATGGAGCCTGACGCTGCCACCGACTGCCACACACGTGCGGTTTTTAAATGCAAGCACGGACGCACTAAGAACCTAACAGGTTTTTAGGAGCGACAATTACTGAGAAGTCTGACACTATCTGGACTGTTTTAGACTGTGTACACCATCCCCAGATATGATGAAGGCTGGTATACGGTCACCACTAGGAATGGCTATATACCCTGCCTGCCTGCCTGTATACAGCTACAATAGTCCTGACAAGGACTCTTCTGGTCACTAGCCTGTATTCCGACCTGGCTATACCCTGCCTGTATACAGCAACAATAGTCCTGAGAAGGACTCTGCTACTGTACTCCGACCTGGCTATACCCTGCCTGCCTGTATACAACTATAATAGTCCTAAGAAGGACTTCTGGTCACACTGTTTGCAGTCCTGCTCCGGAACTAACTATAAAGGGCCGCAAACCTTTCCCTGAAGCAGCAACACTCTCCCTGCACTCACTGTCTGGATGGCTGTGTGCAGAGCACAGCGCGCCCGCCGGTATAAAGGCTCGGTCACGCTGTGCAGGCCGGCCAATCACTGCAATTCCACAACTAACAGGGTTGTGGCATTGCAGTGGTCTGCCAGCCAATCCCTGCATGAGGGCTGGCTCTCAAAAGAGCGCCAACATGCAGGGATGAAGACCACGAGTACAGCACGAGTATCGCGAGATTACTCGGTCCCCGCCGAGTAGCCCGAGTACAGTGATACTCGTGCGAGTACCGAGTAGTAACAAGCATACTCGCTCATCACTAAAAATAATGGCTCATGAGAGCTGCCCCATCTATATAGATAATTGCCTTATTCTGTCTGTCTGTCTGTCTTGCTCCAAAATTGTGTCCTTACGGTGACACAAAGCTGATTGGCCGCTGGGCTCGCCATGGCCCCGCCCCCCCGCACGGATTGGCCGCTCGCCTCGCCTCGGCTCCTCCCCCCGCACGGATTGGCCGCTTGCCTCGCCTCGGGTCCGCCCCCCCGGGCACGGATTGGCCACTCGCCCAGGCTCCGCTCCCCACACGGAATGGCTTCTCGCCCCGAGGTGAGCGCATCAAGGTCCTGCAGTGGCGGAACACACACACACGCACACACATAAGAACAGACACTCAGACTCACACACTTTCACACACACTCAGACTCACACACTTTCACACACACTCAGACTCACACACTTTCACACACACTCAGACTCACACACGCACACTCAGACTCTCACACGCACACTCACACGCACACTCACACGCACACTCACACGCACACTCACACGCACACTCACACTCACACGCACACTCACACGCACACTCACACGCACACTCACACGCACACTCACACGCACACTCACACGCACACGCACACTCACACGCACACTCACACGCACACTCACACGCACACTCACACGCACACGCACACGCACACGCACACGCACACGCACACGCACACGCACACGCACATTCACACGCACATTCACACGCACACACACTCACATGCACCCACACACTCACACTCAGACTCACACTCAGACTCACACGCACACTCAGACTCACACTCAGACTCACACACTCAGACTCACACTCAGACTCACACTCAGACTCACACTCAGACTCACACTCAGACTCACACTCAGACTCACACACTCACACTCACACTCAGACTGTCTGTCTTGCTCCAAAATTGTGTCCTTACGGTGACACAAAGCTGATTGGCCGCTGGGCTCGCCATGGCCCCGCCCCCCCCGCACGGATTGGCCGCTCGCCTCGCCTCGGCTCCTCCCCCCGCACGGATTGGCCGCTTGCCTCGCCTCGGGTCCGCCCCCCCGGGCACGGATTGGCCACTCGCCCAGGCTCCGCCCCCCACACGGAATGGCTTCTCGCCCCGAGGTGAGCGCATCAAGGTCCTGCAGTGGCGGAACACACACACACGCACACACATAAGAACAGACACACAGACTCACACACTTTCACTCACACTCAGACTCACACACTTTCACTCACACTCAGACTCACACACTTTCACTCACACTCAGACTCACACACTTTCACTCACACTCAGACTCACACACTCACTCACACACTTTCACACACACTCAGACTCACACACTTTCACTCACACTCAGACTCACACACTCACTCACACACTTTCACACACACTCAGACTCACACTCAGACTCACACTCAGACTCACACTCAGACTCACACTCAGACTCACACTCAGACGCACACTCAGACGCACACTCAGACGCACACTCAGACGCACACTCAGACGCACACGCACACTCAGACTCACACGCACACTCAGACTCACACTCAGACTCACACGCACACTCAGACTCAGACTCAGACGCACACTCAGACGCACACGCACACTCAGACGCACACTCACACGCACACTCAGACTCACACGCACACTCACACGCACACTCACATGCAGACTCACACGCACACTCACACGCACACTCACACGCACACTCACACGCACACTCACACGCACACTCACACGCACACTCACACGCACACTCAGACTCACACGCACACTCACACTCACACTCAGACTCAGACTCAGACTCACACTCAGACTCAGACTCAGACTCACACGCACACTCAGACTCACACGCACACTCAGACTCACACGCACACTCAGACTCACACGCACACTCAGACTCAGACTCACACGCACACTCAGACTCACACTCAGACTCACACTCAGACTCACACTCACACGCACACGCAGACTCACACTCAGACTCACACTCAGACTCACACGCACACTCAGACTCACACGCACACTCAGACGCACACGCACACTCAGACGCACACGCACACTCAGACGCACACTCAGACTCACACGCACACTCAGACGCACACGCACACTCAGACGCACACGCACACTCAGACTCACACTTAGACTCACACGCACACTCAGACGCACACGCACACTCAGACTCACACGCACATTCAGACTCAGACTCACACTCAGACTCACATGCACACTCACGCACACGCACACTCACACGCACACGCACACTCAAACTCAGACGTACACGCACACTCACACGCACATTCACACGCACACACACTCACACGCACACACACACTCAGACTCAGACGCACACGCACACTCACACTCACACTCACACTCAGACTCACACGCACACTCAGACTCACACTCAGACTCACACGCACACTCAGACTCAGACTCAGACGCACACTCAGACGCACACGCACACTCAGACGCACACTCACACGCACACTCAGACTCACACGCACACTCACACGCACACTCACATGCAGACTCACACTCAGACTCACACGCACACTCACGCACACGCACACTCAGACTCACACGCACACTCACTCACACGCACACTCACACTCACACGCACACTCACATGCACACTCACACACTCACACGCACGCTCACACGCACACTCAGACTCAGACGCACACTCACACGCACACTCACATGCAGACTCACACTCAGACTCACACGCACACTCACGCACACTCAGACTCACACGCACACTCACACTCAGACCCACATGCACACTCAGACTCACACGCACACTCACACTCACACGCACACTCAGACTCACACGCACACTCACACGCACACTCAGACTCACACGCACACTCACTCAGACTCACACGCACACTGACACTCACTCACACGCACACTCAGACTCACATGCACACTCACACTCAGACTCACACGCACACTCACACGCACACTCACACTCACACGCACACTCACACGCACGTGCACACTCACGTACACACGCACACTCACACGCACATGCACACTCAGACTCACACTCAGACTCACACACTCAGACTCACACTCAGACTCACACTCAGACTCACACTCAGACTCACACTCAGACTCACACTCAGACTCACACGCACACACACACGCACACACACACACGCACACACACACGCACACACACTCACACGCACACTCACACGCACACTCACACGCAGACTCACACGCAGACTCACACGCACACTCAGACTAACACTCAGACTAACACTCAGACTCACACGCACACTCACACGCACACTCAGACTCACACGCACACTCACTCAGACTCACACGCACACTCACACTCACTCACTCAGACTCACACATGCACACTCACACACACACTCACACGCACACTCACCCTCACACGCACACGCACGTGCACACTCACATGCACACTCACACTCACATGCACACTCACACTCAGACTCAGATGCACACGCACACTCAGACTCACACGCACACTCACACTCACATGCACACACACACTCAGACTCACACTCAGACTCACACGCACACTCAGACTCACACGCACACTCACTCGCACACTCACACACACACTCAGACTCACACTCAGACTCACACGCACACTCACACGCACATTCACATGCACACACACTCACACGCACACACACACTCACACTCAGACTCACACTCAGACTCACACGCACACTCACACGCACATTCACATGCACACACACTCACACGCACACACACACTCACACTCAGACTCACACTCAGACTCACACTCACACGCACACTCACACGCAGACTCACACTCACACGCACACTCACACACACACTCACACACACACTCACATGCACACTCAGACTCACACTCAGACTCACACGCACACTCACACGCACACTCACACGCAGACTCACACTCAGACTCACACGCACACTCAGACTAACACTCAGACTCACACGCACACTCACACGCACACTCACACGCAGACTCACACTCAGACTCACACTCAGACTCACACTCACACACACACTCACATGCACACTCACACGCACATGCACACTCAGACTCACACACACACTCACACGCACACTCACGCGCACACTCACGCGCACACTCACGCGCACACTCACGCGCACACTCAGACTCACACGCACACTCACACTCAGACTCACACTCAGACTCACACGCACACTCACGCACACGCACACTCATACTCAGACTCACACGCACACTCAGACTCACACGCACACTCACTCAGACTCACACGCACACTCACACTCACTCACTCAGACTCACACATGCACACTCACACACACACTCACACGCACACTCACCCTCACACGCACACGCACGTGCACACTCACATGCACACTCACACTCACATGCACACTCACACTCAGACTCAGATGCACACGCACACTCAGACTCACACGCACACTCACACTCACATGCACACACACACTCAGACTCACACTCAGACTCACACGCACACTCAGACTCACACGCACACTCACTCGCACACTCACACACACACTCAGACTCACACTCAGACTCACACGCACACTCACACGCACATTCACATGCACACACACTCACACGCACACACACACTCACACTCAGACTCACACTCAGACTCACACGCACACTCACACGCACATTCACATGCACACACACTCACACGCACACACACACTCACACTCAGACTCACACTCAGACTCACACTCACACGCACACTCACACGCAGACTCACACTCACACGCACACTCACACACACACTCACACACACACTCACATGCACACTCAGACTCACACTCAGACTCACACGCACACTCACACGCACACTCACACGCAGACTCACACTCAGACTCACACGCACACTCAGACTAACACTCAGACTCACACGCACACTCACACGCACACTCACACGCAGACTCACACTCAGACTCACACTCAGACTCACACTCACACACACACTCACATGCACACTCACACGCACATGCACACTCAGACTCACACACACACTCACACGCACACTCACGAGCACACTCACGCGCACACTCACGCGCACACTCACGCGCACACTCAGACTCACACGCACACTCACACTCAGACTCACACTCAGACTCACACGCACACTCACGCACACGCACACTCATACTCAGACTCACACGCACACTCAGACTCACACGCACACTCACACTCAGACTCACACGCACACTCACACTCAGACTCACACGCACACTCACACTCAGACTCACACTCACATGCAGACTCACACGCACACTCACACGCACACTCAGACTCACACTCAGACTCACACGCACACTCACACGCAGACTCACACGCAGACTCACACGCACACTCACTCAGACTCACACGCACACTCACTCAGACTCACACGCACACTCACACTCAGACTCACACGCACACTCACACTCAGACTCACACGCACACGCACACTCACACTCAGACTCACATGCACACGCACACTCACACGCACACTCACCCTCACACGCACACTCACACGCACGTGCACATTCACACGCACACTCACACGCAAACTCACACGCACACTCACACTCACACTCTCACACGCACACGCACACTCACACTTTCACACTCACATCAGATCGCATCCACGTCCTGCAGCGGCGGAACACACACACCTCACACACACATCAGATCGCATCCACGTCCTGCAGCGGCGGAACACACACACCTCACACACACATCAGATCGCATCCACGTCCTGCAGCGGCGGAACACACACACCTCACACACACATCAGATCGCATCCACGTCCTGCAGCGGCGGAACACACACACCTCACACACACATCAGATCGCATCCACGTCCTGCAGCGGCGGAACACACACACCTCACACACACATAAGAACAGACACACACACACACACATCAGATCACACTCACTCTCACACACACCTCACACACACATCAGATCGCATCCACATACTCACAACATCCCGTGATATCGCTTGCTTCTCGGCGGCGATACTGTGCAGTGATCTTCCAGGACCTGCCGGAGGATCACATGGCCGGAAGCATGTGGTATCTCCGGATGTTGTGAGTGTGTCAGCGCGTATGTGCGATATCGTCAGTGTGTGTGTGTATGCGATCGGATGTGTGTGAGTGTGTGTGTGAGTGTATGTGATCGGATGTGTGTGAGTGTGTGTGAGTGTATGCGATCAGATGTGTGTGAGTGTGTGTGTGTGAGTGTATGCGATCAGATCTGTGAGTGTCGGCAGAGGAGCACGGCATGCAGCACAGCTGCTGGGACCGCCCACCGGTGGGCACAGGGAGAAGTGGGGTGTGTGTGTGAGTGTATGCGATCAGATGTGTGCGTGTTTACTGTCTGATGTGTGACTGTGGAGCACGATGGGGGGTGCACAGCATGGGGGATGGAGCACGATGGGGGGTGCACAGCATGGGGGATGGAGCACGATGGGGAGTGCGCAGCATGGGGGATGGAGCATGATGGGGAGTGTGCAGCATGGGGGATGGAGCACGATGGGGGGTGCGCAACATGGGGGATGGAGCACGATGGGGGGTGCGCAGCATGGGGGATGGAGCACGATGGGGAGTGCGCAGCATGGGTGATGGAGCACGTTTGGGAGTGCGCAGCATGGGGGATGGAGCACGATGGGGAGTGCGCAGCATGGGGGATGGAGCACGATGGGGAGTGCGCAGCATTGGGGATGGAGCACGATGGGGAGTGCGCAGCATGGGGGATGGAGCACGATGGGGTGTGCGCAGCATGGGGGATGGAGCACGATGGGGGGTGCGCAGCATGGGGGATGGAGCACGATGGGGAGTGCGCAGCATGGGGGATGGAGCACGATGGGGAGTGCGCAGCATGGGGGATGGAGCACAATGGAGAGTGGGGATGGAGCACGATGGGGGGTGCGCAGCATGGGGGATGGAGCACGATGGGTGGTGCGCAGTATGGGGGATGGAGCACGATGGGGGGTGGACCACGATGGGGGGTGCACACCTCCCCCCAAAACACACACACACTGCCACACACGCACTGCACAACACACCACACACACACTGGGAACCACAAACACCGCCCTACACAGACACCCACACACACAGACAACGCCGCAGACACACAACACCCAACACACAAACACCGCTGCACACACAAATATACGCACATACCGCACAACACACACATTGCACAAAACATACCTCCCCCCAAAACACACACACACCCACACAAACCGCGCAACACACATACACAACGATACAGACACACAGCGCTCCACAAATAACGACACACAACGCAACACACAAACAACACCGCTCTCACCCCCCGCCACACCCAGACAACACCCAGAACATGTACAGCCCCTACACAAACACTTGGTAACTACACACAACAACATCTATATATATATATATATATATATATATATATATATATATATATATATATAACAAAAATCATACATTAACTACACAATACGTAAATTCTAGAATACCCGATGCGTAGAATCGGGCCACCTTCTAGTAGACTAATATTGGTCCGAGTGGAATGCGATTTTTTATCGCATTCCACTCGCACCATTTTTCTTGCCGTGTGTCAAAGGCCTTAGAAGACTACTTGGCATACTGCCAGGTAGTCCAGCATATTCATGGCTGAGCTCTGTATAACTGCTAGGTCTGCAGCAGAGAAAATATTGGTTTTATCAATCACAGCAAACAGCTCAGTAAGTGACACATCGCTGGAATCAGGGTCTCTGCCTCTACATTGTGCTGCTCTCAGGTGGGGAAGCAAAAACCTGGTGACAGATTCCCTTTAACGTTATTTTCATGTTGTGGGTTAAAAAATATTCTATGAAACTTAAACTTTTTAAAAGTTTACTTGTTCTTGTGTTGAGTGAGATATTGGTTAAAATCTCACTTTTCAAAGGGTGCACTCATTTATGCTGGTAGTGTGTTTTTGTATGTATATGTCGCACCCATAGGGCAAGGGGTTAAACTTACTCGTCGCGGGGCCAGTGATGTCGTGTCTGGGATATCACGGGTGGCCCTGCCCGGCTTCGTGGCCCCTAGGTGTACACCAAAGGGGAAATGGCTGATGGGATGAGGAAGGAAAGTTGAGGATGAGGTTGAGGAATTGTCTCATGATGCCACCTGCGGTACTCTGCCAGGGATTAACAGCCGCTGCATTCGCAGTCCTGTGGGGTGGATGGTGTTGCAGCTAAGGTGGTTCAGCTTCCCACAGGCGAAGCTAGGCCCCAGGGAGGATGATGGAGGTAGTAGTGGCCGATGGTGTCGAAGCGCGGGGAGCTGGTGCCGGCAAAGAAGGACAGACGCAGCAGTTGCGATTCCAGGTCTTTACTCACTGTCCTTTGGTTGCCCGGGAGTACCAGTATCCGTGATGGGCTCCAGATGATCCCGGATAAGTTAGAGGTAGCCACCGGTATTTGAAAGTGTCCTTTCCCAAAAGTGAGGAACCCAGGCTGAGCTTCCCACTCCAAGCCTCAGGCTCCGTGAAGGTAAAGAAGATAGAAAGTGGTGTTGTGTTGCCAGAACTGAAGTCCGGACTTGAGTGAAAATTGTGTAAGGTTGCTCCTGCCTCTACCGTAAGTAGTACCTGCCCACCAGGTGGTTGTCCTAGTGCTGGGAAAGTCCCATGCATCGTGATGGCCACCCCCCAGCCTACCCTAGTCCAGTGCCCAGTGAGAAGGTACCTGAGCTGTATATAAGGTGAAATGTGGAAACAACGGTGGTTAACCCCCTCCTTACCTGAGATGAATACTGCACCTTAACTGAGGTGCAGTACCCTGTGGTGACTGAAGCCTCAGGGGCGCCACATATATACACTGACAAACAAAAGGGTAACAATCTTTTGAACCTTTGACGTTCAGTCTCTATATCTTACCATCCACTACAGCTTTGAATGTGAAACTATATTTTATAGACAATCATCTTGGCTATCTCATACATAAATTTGACTCGCAACTATTTAGCATATGATTAGTTGTGTTATGATGAAGATTCTTGTTATGTCACTGCATTTTTACTGTTTTGCTCCTGGTAATGGAAAAATCTTTTTTTTTTTCCTGTATACTACTAATTACAGCCTGTTCTCACATTTCCTAATAGCTCAGTTATTAGGTGTTAACACCATACCATGATGTTCCCACCTCCAAACTTCACTGGTGATATGGTATTTTGGGGTGATGTGCAGTGTATTTTAACCTGAAAACATGGTGCGAATTATGGCAACCAAAGAGTTCAAGTTTGGTCTCACCGGAGCAGAAAATATTCTCCCAGTATTTCACAGGCTTGTCTAAATGTTATTGAGCAAACTTTAAACACGCTTGAACATGCTTTTTTGTTCAGCAATGGAGTCTTCCAAGGTGAGCGTGCATACAGGACATGGAGGGTGAATGTATTACTTATTGTTTTCTTTGAAACAAATGTATCTGCTGATTCTAGGTCTTTCTGTAGCTCTCCACAGGTAGCTCTTGGCCAATTTTTCTGGTGATTATTTTTACTCCACTGTCTGAAATCTGGCACTGAGCACCTAGCCGTGGACAGTTTACGGTGAAATGATGATATTTCCACTGCCGGATTATAGCCCCAACAGTTGTCTCTTGAGCCTTCAGTAGTTTAGAAATTCTTTTGTAACCAATGTCATCCATAAGGTTACAAAGGTCTTGAGACAGCTCACTGGTTTTACATCATGAGATGTTTCTTGTGTGACACCTTGATAATAGTAAAGCTAATGGGATCCCTCCTGAGTCTGTATTAAGACTCACCAAATTCATCCTCACACACAACTTTTTCTCTTCTATTCGGAACACCTTGATAATGAGACACCTTTTTATTGGCCATCAGTTGAACCAGCTGATATTATTTTTCATTAAGTGGAAGAATTGCTCACTAATTACTGATAGATTTCAGCTGGTGTCATAACTTTCCATGATTTTTTGCACCTCTTTCTTCATGCATTCAATACTTTTTCCCTGTGTCATTTCTCAATATTACACATAAATTAATTTATGGACAGCTATGGTTTGATTTCTTTTCCTGTATAGATTGGATGGGTTGTTATTGACATCTGGTGAGAAATTCATGTTAATACCACCTTTAATAATATATTTACTTATGAATTGGTGACGTGTTCAATACTTATCACTCATACACTCACACTACTCACTTCTCACTTTAATACTCACTGTATAGATACTGTATATACAGAATGTGGCTCAAATGACACTCCTCATCTCACCTTTTATTGCCTCACAACGACATACCAACTCTTGGTGTAACAGCACTATATAATAATCTCTCCAAATCAATAAAAATAACAAACAGGAATGTGTCACTTTAAAAAAGAGAGCTGTCAAGTATCGCACCATCAATATAATGCATGAAAATAGAAACCTGGAAATGAAATTTTACATTGAGGCTTTGGAACTATAAGGGTGGGTATCCATGATCAGGATTAGCAGTGCTTTGGATGCAGTTTGATTTTGCTGCATCCAAACCGCTACGTTGTACAGTACAAGCACAGTGAGTAAGATTTCTAGAAATCCCACGCCTGCTATGTTTTTTTTCTACGCAACGTAAGCTGACATGTGTCACAGCCTTTCGAGCTGCAGTATGTCAATTTATTCTTGCAGACGCTAATGTTCTCAGTAGGAGAACACAGCAAAATTTGCTGCGCCCAGAATCCTGATCATGGGCATGTAAACTGTGTTTTTCCACAGAGAACACTCGCGTCTCCGCAAGAGGAAAGACACTGCGTCTAGAACGCAGCACCTCCTGATCGTGGGCACGTAGCCTAAGGAACTAAGGATCTCAAGCAATCTTATGAGCAAATTACATAGCACTAAACTAATAAACCAAAGTGTCAGCCTCTTCTTGTTTGGATGTCTCATGAGTGAAACAATGGATTACTATTCTTTGACGGAAGGTGTGGTGAGATATTATGAGCGAACCTGCAATGTTTGTATATTTATCTACTGCAATAATCGAAATTCAATGAGAACATCTAAGCAGGGTGATGCAATGAAACTTTTACCACATGATGTACATTTTTTTTACAAAGGGGTTTAATGACAAATATAAGATGGGCAAAGGAAATAATAGAGAAACACAGCACCTCGTAGTATCAAAACGTCAAGTTGAGTATGTAACCTTAGGCTAGTACCAGTCCACCAAAGCTACTCACTTTAGGGAAATGTGCAGGGAACAGGCAAAACACAGGGTCAGTGTGTGATGAAGGTCCAAGTACAAAGGGAACCAGCTGCAGAAGCCACTCGGGGGAACTTATGATGTCCGGGCAATCAAGTATATAATTAATATAAAGTCTGGAGGAAAATACTGAGCTTTGGCACCTCCAAGTACAAAAATTTCACGTTGAGTATGCACCCTTAGGCTAGTACCAGTCCACCAAAGCCACTCACTTTAGGGAAATGTGCAGTGACAGGCAAAACACAGGGGCCATGTGTGATGTAGGTTCAAGTACAAGGGGAACCAACTGCAGAAGCCACTTGGGGAAATTTGTGATGTCTGGGCTTTCACGTATATAATTAATATAAAGTCCGTAGAGAAATACTGAGCTTTGGCACCTCGTAGTACTAAAACATCAAGTTCAGTATGTAACCTTAGGCTAGTACCAGTCCACCAAAGCCACTCACTTTAGGGAAATATGCAGCGAACAGTCAAAACACAGTGGTCAGTGTGTGTTGTAGGTCCAAGTACAAGGGGAACCTCCTACAGAAGCCACTCGGGGGAACTTAGGATGTCCGGGCAATCACGTATATAATTTATATAAAGTCTGATGAAAAATACTGAGCTTTTACACCTTGTAGTACTAAAACTTCAAGTTGAGTATGTAACCTTAGGCTAGTACCAGTCCACTAAAGCCACTCACTTTAGGGAAATGTGCAGCGAACAGGCAAAACACAGTGGTTAGTGTGTGGTTCAGGTCCAAGTACAAGGGGAACCAGCTGCAGAAGCCACTCGGGGGAATTTGTGATGTCTGGGCAATTACGTATATAATTCATATAAAGTTCGGAGAAAATTACTGAGCTTTGGTCACTACTGGTTGGGAAAGTTCTGATGGTTTTCAAAGTTAAATGCAAAGTATTTTAATAATAAAATGTTACAAAAAAAAAATATATATACGTATATATATATATATATATATATATATATATATATATATATATATATATATATATAAAATTTCTTTATTTATTTTTTTAAATGGTGAGAAATGAGTGACCCAATTAACAAGCAATGCCTTTAACCACCAGATCAGGATCTCCACAAGGCATGATGCAGCCTGATAAAGACGTCTGTCCACTGTTCAGACTTTCCATGAAAAATGTTATGCTAGTTTTGTTTTTTAGACTTTTGAATACATTTGTATTAACAAAATATCCGTTGAATTTGCACCCCCTGGAGCCACTTTGTATTCCATCTGAATATTTTTAGTTAACCTCCATTGTTGTGGACACTGTGGCTATTTTAAATGTTACTTGACAGAAAGTAAAAAAACATATTTTTCCTTTCTGCATCTTTACATTGATGGTCTATATCAAGGGTGCACAATATTTTTCGGTCCAAGGTCCATGTTGTCATACTGAACTAATCCAAGGGCGCTATAAATATTTAACACTAGAACTACTGAGGTAGTCATTTTGACTACTTTGCACCATGTATTTCTATATAGGTGTCACGAGTCCAGTAGTTCTAGTGTTAAAGGGCTACTTACATAAATATATCACCGGAACCAATATTTGAACATTTATGGAGGATTTGGAGAGTATCTGCTGAGTTTCTTCTCCAAAAACTCAGTGTGAACACACCCTAATTTACACTGAGATTGTCAAACAAGAACAGAAGAAACTCGCCCAGTGCTCATAATGTTAAAGCTTTAAATTTTGAAGATTTTTCAGTTTTAACATAGCCATGAAGCACATATTACATTGCTACATGTGTACAAGATCAGAACCACCATCAGCACATAAATACATCACTAAGCTTAAGGCCACGTCACACTAAGCAACATCGCTGCTAAGGAACAACTTTTGTGACGTAGCAGCGATGTTGCTAGTGATGTTTTTTAGTGTGACATCCAGCAACAACCTGGCCCCTGCTGTGAGGTCGTTGGTTGTTGCTGAATGTCCTGGACCTTTTTTTAGTTGTTGCTGTCCCGCTGTGAAGCACAGATCGCTGTGTGTGACAGCAAGAGAGCAACAACTGAATGTGCAGGCAAAGCAGTACAAGTTTTTATTTAGACAAGGTGAGGATAAACATCCAAAATATCATTAAAAACATGTTAAAAATTAATGGCGGATAAGTCCCACATACATTAATAACATTGGCAATGGTGTATACATACAAGACACATAACAGCAGTACTAACGGTTATACAAAAGGGACACGTGGGCATAGGATGTCAGTGAGCTGTTTCTCTGCATGCAGAACAGCCCATAAGCATTGCTGCACAATAATGTATCTAGCCCATATAGGGCAAATAGCCCCACTACAGCCCCTGCACCGATAGGCGTGTGTGATGCCTATAGTGAAAATGAACACCAATACTCAGCCAAGATAATGAAGACAAAGGGGACACCGTCAGGAAACGAGCCTCAAGACGACCTACGTACGTTTCGATTTCAACTAATGGTAATCTTCATCAGGGAGAGGCATCTCGTACCACTCACTCCCGATGGCAGGCTTTAAATGTGTGGAAGTAATCGCTCATAACCCGGAAGTCTCATTGACGGCGGTCACGCAAGTACGCCGGGCCAAGTCGCGCGAGACGTCAGCCGTCACGTTGCTATTGCGCATGCGCGGGAGCGGGGACGCGTCTCCAAGGCTCCCGCGCATGCGCGCGACGCACAGACGGCCGCGGCTGCGCGCGCACCACCCCAACACTAGGCCTGCACATCAGACGGCCTTGGCTTTCCTAGTGGTCCTCAGAGAATTGGGAGACTGATTGTCATCTTACTATATTCAAATGTATTTGCTTTTTTGAGGCAAAATTTTATTTGAATAGATGAACGCCAGGACTTTAGCAGAGGAGCTCTTGTCAGCCATCATCCTAACTTACAGAAGAGTAAAACAAAATGATGATGCAACTGACCTCATCACACTGCTACTGTATCCACAATGTCATGCAGAAGTGGTTGAATGGTAAGCACTCCATGGAGTAGCTGAAGATTACATGTCCTGACAATTACTGTAGATGGTAGAGGAGAGAAGGGGGTATGGGGCAAGGTGTTACTGTGAGGACACATTATCGGGCGATGGGGAGGAAATTGTGAAAGGGGGCACAGTATAGCAAAGGGGAAAGGTGTTTGTGGAAGGCATATTATGGAGAGGGGCAATACGGGGGTATATTATGGAGAAGGGCAATGTGGAGAGACATTATGAAGAGGAGCAATGTGAGTGGGGGATAATATGGAGAAGGGCAGTGTGATGAGGGTTATTATAGTGGGGGATAATTTGTGAAACAAGCAAAGTGAGGGGCAATTATTTATACAGAGGCACAGCATTGGAGATAGTTTGATTCAGGAGAATTATAATGAGACATTTAAAGGCACATGTCAAGATGTGCTGCAGAACAGGGAAGTTTGGAGAGACGAGCAGTGGTTGTGAAATCTCATCATGGCGTCTATACTACATTGAGACAAAAGGGACAGGAACTACTCCAATTAGAGATTGGAGTCTGGATTGATCCCTTCTGATCTACCTCAATCGAGATGCTTTCCATGTGACCCCTCGAAACTAAAGATTAGGGGAATTGATGTGGTGACGGGGGGAATCAGGGGTGGTGACCTTAAGAAACGCCTGGCGCAGTGTGAGACTAAATGGATAGTGACTCTGGACACATTGATTCCCAAGGGCCTTAATGAATCTGTGAGCTATGCTCCGTTCTTATAAAAATAGCATGACACCGATCGAATGCATGTATGTATGTGTACATACATGCATTAGTGTATGTGCATGTATATGCATGCATATGTTTGCACCCTTGTATGGAGGTGTTGTACAGGTGCGTTGTATACTTGCTCCCCTGGAGACCATTGATCCCCACAGTATCTGGTCCATGTAATTACATATGTTCTTTTTCTATAGATGTGATGTATAGTTACATGATATTAGGATCCTGTGATCCTTGCCATTTTTTCGTCATCTGCATCCTTTATCTTTTTAAAGCCTTTTATTCTTTTAATTATGTGCTCGTACATCTCCTCCTGAAGTTCAGGCTTATGTAATTTTTATATGTCCCTTTTTGTTAATAGGACATAGAAACTTGACCAGCTGAGGGAGGATTCTCCGGTCATGATGTCTGTGTAACCAAACCCCCTTATCCTCTAAAATTAAACACACGGACTGCATGCGACTTGGTTCAAATGGCCACAGCAGCCTTTTTATTGCCTATTGTTTTACAGACTAGTACCTTAGGGACGCCGTCCAACGGGCGACCCAAAACAACCACATAACGGTAACAATAGACAATAACATTTACAATACCCCCCGGGGTAGGCCCAGTCCACTACTACTACTCCCCCTGTCCCCGGCCGCAACACACCGACCCAGAGACGAGGTGCCAATCACCCACGGATTGACCCCCACACTTTGGCAGAACCCCGTGCCTGCCACATCCCGGAAACCGAGAGCCACCATACCAAGACAATGACTCCCGGTCCAGCCACCAATCACTTCCAAACCTCTGGACCAGACCTACCCCCACCGCTACTGTGACAAAAGGTATCCCAACTACCCAAAAACATCTCCCACATGACAACACAAAGGGAGGGTGGGCGGGGATCGTTCGGCGTCCGGAAACAGAAGAGGAGGTAACTCCTTCCTCTCCCAGCTAACCCTTTCCCTGCTCCTCCTCTTCCTCCCCGGCTAAAACCATCCCCCAAAGCCATATTAGGCATATACCACTGTCCCTATTAACCCATCACTCCCTACCTCCCCCTTGGTCATGTCGCCCCTCCCCCCAAGTGGGTCCGTGGCTTTCTTGACCAGCTGAGGGAGGATTCTCCGGTCATGATGTCTGTGTAACCAAACCCCCTTATCCTCTAAAATTAAACACACGGACTGCATGCGACTTGGTTCAAATGGCCACAGCAGCCTTTTTATTGCCTATTGTTTTACAGACTAGTACCTTAGGGACGCCGTCCAACGGGCGACCCAAAACAACCACATAACGGTAACAATAGACAATAACATTTACAATACCCCCCGGGGTAGGCCCAGTCCACTACTACTACTCCCCCTGTCCCCGGCCGCAACACACCGACCCAGAGACGAGGTGCCAATCACCCACGGATTGACCCCCACACTTTGGCAGAACCCCGTGCCTGCCACATCCCGGAAACCGAGAGCCACCATACCAAGACAATGACTCCCGGTCCAGCCACCAATCACTTCCAAACCTCTGGACCAGACCTACCCCCACCGCCACAGGACAGACCACGTGACACCTTACGTGGCCTGGACCCGCCACACACCAAAAGCACGCTCCACACCATCCTGCAGACCCAACGCCCATAAATCCAGACCGACCTCGTTGAGGTGCACACCATCACCCCTCCGAAATCGCCAATCAGCCGGCTCCAAATCCCTGTGCCGTACCACAATTCCACCATTCCTGGTCACAAACCTAGCCACTACCCTATTCACCTGGGCCCTGGCCTTATTAACCTTCTCCACCGACCGAGCCCCTCTCCATGCCAACCTGGTCACTATGTCAGACCATACGACCAGCAAACCAGGATACCGCTTCCACAACTGCCGTAAATCAATCTTTATGTCTCGGATCAAATCCCGCGACGCCCTGGCACCAAGATCATTACCCCCCACATGCAATACCAGCACATCCGGGGGCCGCTCAACTTTACAATGGAAACGAAATTCCGGGACCACCCTGCCCCACTCCATGCCCCGAACTCCGATCCATCGAACAGTCGCCTGCGCACGATCCAAACCCAGCTGTCGACCATTCGGGCGGACCTCCGCCCGACGGGCACCCCAAAATACGAAGGAGTGCCCCAAGATCCAGATCAGGCACTTCCCTATAACAAATAAAACAAAACGAAAATATCAAAA
Organism: Anomaloglossus baeobatrachus; assembly: GCF_048569485.1. Lineage (NCBI taxonomy): Eukaryota > Metazoa > Chordata > Amphibia > Anura > Aromobatidae > Anomaloglossus > Anomaloglossus baeobatrachus. The sequence goes on from NC_134354.1 coordinate 683,531,868, forward strand.
CCAATAACAGCACAACCACCAACACATCAAAAAACACCCCTTTCCTCAAACCTTCCGCACGTAACCAAAGTCCCATGATGCTACAACAACTGCGGTCTCACATACCGCCGAAAACAAGAAGATTCCCATCTACCAATACGCTTTACCACCTCATCTCCAAGCCCCCAACGGGCTGCCTCCGTTGCTGCACCAATTCGGAATGAATGCGACCCGAATTCCTCCGGGCGCTCCCCCGCGTTACGTAGACTTAGCCGCAGCACCGCCACAAACTGAAACCTCGACAAAAACGACCCATTCAAATGCCGCAACAACGGGCCAGGTAAGCCTCCCCTCACGGCCATAAATCTCTCGACTAAACCCACAGGGCACAATTCCTCTCCTGGAACCGCATATAACACCACCAATCTACCACGGCCCAGCTGATCCATTTTTGACCGGCGAATCCGGCACTCCACCTGACTACTGCTCACTTGCACGTCCTCAAACATCAAACCACCACCCGTCACCCTGGACGGGCTCACCAGCTCGCCTATCCGGAACGCCCCATAAAAAGCGAGACCGAAAGCCGTTGTAAATAGAACCGTCTCGTACACAGACTCACAAATGCCGCTCAGGCCACCCACCATCCGTCTCAACAAACCAAACGATACAGGGCGCCTCTTGTCCCTCTCCCGTACGCCACGGCGAAAGCCCCGCAAAGCCTGACGAACCCGAAAATCCTGTGAAACATCACGCTCCCCTCTCATTTTTAACCAAAATGCCACTGCCGACACCCGATGTGCCACAGCCGATGCCGATCGCCCGGCTGAAAAATCCGTACTCACCAATGACAACAAAGCCACCAAGTAATCCACGCTTTCCCCACCAAACATCAGACGCAACAACTCCTCCCATTCAGCCCACACCTTCGCATACCGGCACCAAGTCACCTCGGTCACCGAGTTCCGAATCAAGTCTGAGATCACCGCCTCACCAGATGCCACAAATCCTCGGGGCACTCCACTCCAACTTCGTCCGCCCACGGCAACAGCGCCCGAAACCTGCTGAACTGAAAACGAGACAAAGCATCAGCCACCTCGTTGTCAACACCCGGAACGTGCCTTGCCACTACCTGCACATTCAACTGCAGACATCTCAACACTAAATGCCGCAAATACACCACCACCGGCTCCGACTTAGCAGACAAGTTGTTAATCGCGTGCACCACCGCCTGGTTATCACAATGAAAACACACTTTCCTTCCGGCAAAGTGCGACCCCCATAGCTCCACTGCCACTACAATGGGGAATAGCTCTAACAGAGCCAAATTCCTAACCAAGCCGCTCTCCCGCCACGCCTGTGGCCACTGCCCGACACACCAATGACCTCTGAAGACAGCCCCAAACCCGGCCGACCCCGCCGCATCCGTAAACAGCTGCAACGCCCCGTTAGACGCCACCCTCTCCATCACCAGCGTCCGGCCGTTGAAATGCTGCAAAAATTGATCCCATACTTCCAAATCGTCCCTGATCGCCTTTGTGATCCGCACAAAATGCGCCGGCAACCGTACCCCGGCCGTCGCCGTCGCCAAACGCCTCGCAAACACTCTCCCCATTGGCACAATTCTGCAAGCAAAATTCAATTTTCCAAGCAAAGACTGCACCGCCTTAAGCCGCACCTTCTTCGCCGCTTTTACCCCTGACACTGCGGACCTCAAATCACGGACCTTCTCCGCCGGCAACCTGCATTCCATAGCAATGGTGTCAATTTCAATTCCCAGAAAACACATCACCGGCGCCGGGCCTTCCGTCTTATCCGGCGCCAAAGGAATCCCGAAACTGGCCGCAACTTTTTGCAACGCAAATAGCAAACCCGCACAAACCATCGAACCCGCCGGCCCGACACACAGGAAATCATCCAAGTAATGAATGATGGACGTAAGCCCGGACACGTCCCGAACCACCCACTCAACAAACGAACTAAATGCCTCAAAGTACGAACACGAAATGGAACAGCCCATTGGCAAACAACGATCAACATAATAACTGCCATCCCACCAGCAACCCAACAAATGCTGACTATCTGGATGAACCGGTAACAACCGAAACGCTGCTTCCACATCCGCCTTTGCCATCAATGCACCCCGCCCCGCCGCCCTAACCAGGTCCAACGCCTTATCGAACGACACATAATATACCGCCGACAACTCCGGCGCAATGCCATCATTCACCGATAACCCTTCCGGGTAAGACAAATGATGAATCAGCCGAAATTTATTCCGCTCCTTCTTTGGTACCACCCCCAACGGTGACACCACCAAATTCCCGCACGGCGGGGCGACATAAGGGCCGCCCATCCTGCCCAAAGCCACCTCCCTTTCCAGCTTCTCATCCACCACTTCCGGGTGATCCCGAGCGGAACGCAAATTACGATACGGCGGAACCGATGCATTAACAACCGACGGAATATGAAAACCATCCGAAAAACCAGAACTTAACAACGCCGCCGCCTCCTTGTCCGGATACCTATTTAAAAACGGAACCATCACTTCTACCTTCACCGGCGTCGTCCCTCTTACCAGCCCCATCACCAGCCTTTCCTTTTCCTTTTTTAAAACATTTGGACAAGCTATGTCCCCCCCCACATCCGGAGCATTCATGCTTAAAACGGCACGCCGCTCCAAACCTGCACTGCCCTTCATTGTACTGCCAACACAAACCTTTCTTGAAACTTGCCGGGGACCCGGCCCCCCCCGAACCCCCGGCGCCCCCCCGAAAGGGCTGAGCCGGTGCCGACATCAATCGCATCCATAAGGAAATATCCTTATGGTCCCAACGCATATCTGGCCGCAATGCCTTCCGCTGCCTAAATTGCTCGTCGTAGCGCAGCCACGCCAGTCCGCCATAAACTCGATAAGCCTCCCCTATCGCATCCATGTAGCCGAACAAAGCCGAACAATGCTCCGGCTCCTTCTCCCCGACCACGCTCGCCAAAATCGCAAATGCCTGTAGCCAGTTGGCAAAAGTCCGAGGAATAAGCCTATAACGGCGCTTTTCCTCCTCGTCCTTCTCCTTTTTGGAATCACTCGGCTTAACCCTATCCAAATTAAATTTCTCCAGGGGAAGCAGAGAAAATATCTCCACATATTCCCCTTTCCAAATTTTTTCCCGCACCTCCTTCTTTAAATGGGCCCCCAGCGGGCCCTCAAAACAAACATAAACTTCGCTTTTAGCCCTATCATCTAAGCGCACCACCTCATCCTCCTTCTCCTTTTCCTTCTCCTTTTCCTTCTCCTTTTCCTTCTCCTTTCCCCCCCCCGTCTCACTCCCCCCTTCGCCCCCCCCTCTACTCGCACCCGCTCCGTCACCCCCCGTCGCCGCCGAGGCCCCTAAACCGGCTGCACCCACCCACGCCGCCACCGGCGCCTGGGCCCCCTCCCCCCCCGCTCCCGAAGCCGCCGCCAGCCCCTGTAACAGCCCCAACAATTGACTCCACACTGCGAAACCAGCGGGCGCTGCCGTAGCCGCAGCCGCCCCCCCCCCCGAAGCCCCCCGCCAGCGCAGCCCCTGCCGCCTCCGCGGCCGTCTCACCCGACCGCCGCTCGGCGTCTCCCGAGACCGCCGCCTCGCTGTCCTCCGTCTGTCGTCCATCCGACTCCTCCGAACCGAAAGCCTCTTCCCCCTCCTCGCCGCTGGCCTCATCTTCCATCCGACATCCGGGGGGCGCCGCCGCAGCACCCCCCCCACCACGGCCGCCAGACAGGGCCGCCGCGTGGGCAGAGTCATCCCCGCTCCATCTCTTGCCCCGGGGTGACAACCCAGGAGACCGTCCTGTCCCCCGCGCCGGCACCCCGGGCCTCGACCTCTTGCGCCCGCCCCCCTGCCGACTGCAAGGGGCCTCTGGGCGCGGACGACCAGACGCCCGGCTCCGGATCTCAGCCGTCGTCGCCTCTGGCCCTCCTGGGCTATTGCAGGCCTCCATCCGCCGAGTCCTCCCGCTCCCACGGGAGACTGCCACATCCGGGGGCTGCACAGCGGTACTGAGTGACCCGGCGGTTGCCGCAGGGCTCCCGCCGTCACTCCTTCTCTCAGCCGCACCGGGGTCAGGCACCGCAGACCCCCCCCCGGCGCCGGACCTACCGCCACGTGCAGCCCCGCGGTCCCCCCCGCCGACTGCAGGGGGATCTGCTGGCCTCTCTCCTGCGCCGAGCGCGCTCCCGGCCTGGAGCCGCTGCAGTCTCAGTAACTCCAGCCCGGAGGCCGGGACCGGAAGCAGGCCCCGTGCTGGCCACTCCCACCTCCCGACCGCCGCGGCTGGAACGAAGATTCCTCCCGCCGGCCTCTGCAGCAGCCAGACGCTGCTGCTGCGCTGCACTCTGCGGAGGGTCCCTGGAGGGGCTCTTACATCTCCTCCTCGCCCCCCCCCGCGCCCGGGGAATACCTGCGGGGGGGCCGCGACTGGCGCCCGCCGCTGCTGGGGGGACGAGGGGCAAGCGCCGACGGGTTAACCCCGGCAGCCCTGATGTGGGTCTGCACTGCCAGGGGCCCGTGCGCTGCGACCGCTGCCTGAATCAGACGCTGGAGCTCCTGAAGATCTGCCATGGAGGTGCACGTGCAGATCGTTCGGCGTCCGGAAACAGAAGAGGAGGTAACTCCTTCCTCTCCCAGCTAACCCTTTCCCTGCTCCTCCTCTTCCTCCCCGGCTAAAACCATCCCCCAAAGCCATATTAGGCATATACCACTGTCCCTATTAACCCATCACTCCCTACCTCCCCCTTGGTCATGTCGCCCCTCCCCCCAAGTGGGTCCGTGGCTTTCTAATCGTATGATCCGTCATCCAAATAATTAAGATCTTTGTTCCATAAAGAATTCCAAGGATGAACTTTCTGGGCTGATGTTATTATGCTCCATGAACACTGAACATCATAAGACGCGGATTATATGTATAGAGACTGATATTTGTGATTACCTCTGCTGTTGTGAGGCGCGGCTGTCTCTGTGCGGTCGCGTGTGGTGCCGGGGTGGTGCGCGCGCAGCCGTGGCCGTTTGTGCGTCGCGCGCATGCGTGGGAGCCTTGGAGACGCGTCCCCGCTCCCGCGCATGCGCGATAGCGACGTGATGGCTGACGTCTCGCGCGACTTGGCCCGGCGTACTTGCGTGACCGCCGTCAATGAGACTTCCGGGTTATGAGCGATTACTTCCACACATTTAAAGCCTGCCATCGGGAGTGAGTGGTACGAGATGCCTCTCCCTGATGAAGAGTATCATTAGTTGAAATCGAAATGTACGTAGGTCGTCTTGAGGCTCGTTTCCTGACGGTGTCCCCTTTGTCTTCATTATCTTGGCTGAGTATTGGTGTTCATTTTCACTATAGGCATCACACACGCCTATCGGTGCAGGGGCTGTAGTGGGGCTATTTGCCCTATATGGGCTAGATACATTATTGTGCAGCAATGCTTATGGGCTGTTCTGCATGCAGAGAAACAGCTCACTGACATCCTATGCCCACGTGTCCCTTTTGTATAACCGTTAGTACTGCTGTTATGTGTCTTGTATGTATACACCATTGCCAATGTTATTAATGTATGTGGGACTTATCCGCCATTAATTTTTAACATGTTTTTAATGATATTTTGGATGTTTATCCTCACCTTGTCTAAATAAAAACTTGTACTGCTTTGCACTTTAAAAACTCTTGTTCTTTCTTACCAAACTATGTTGTTGAGTTTGTGCTAATGGTGTGGGGTCCCAGCAGAATCTGGAACCACCCCTTAACCCTTATGGTACTTTGGAGTACCTTTTCTCTAACTGAATGTGCAGGCAGCAGGAGCCGGCTTCTGCGGACGCTGGTAACCATGGTAAACATCGGGTAACCAAGAAGGCCTTACCTTGGTTACCCGATATTTACCTTCGTTACCAGCGTCCGCAGCTCTCACGCTGTCATTGCCGGCTCCCTGCTCTCTGCACACATAGTCAGACTACACATCGAGTATTTAACCCGATGTGTACTGTGGCTAGGAGTGCAGGGAACAGGGAGCCGGCACTGGCAGTGTGAGAGCGGCGGACGCTGGTAACGAAGGTAAATATCGGGTAACCAAGGTAAGGGCTTCTTGGTTACCCGATGTTTACCGTGGTTACCAGTGTCCGCAGAAGCCGGCTCCCTGCTCACTGCACACGTAGCAGAGTACACATCGGGTAATTAACCCGATGTGTACTGTGGCTAGGTGTGCAGGGAGCCAGCGCTAAGCGGTGTGCGCTGGTAACCAAGGTAAATATCGGGTTGGTTACCCGATATTTACCTTAGTTACCAAGCGCAGCAACGCTTCCACGCGTTGCTGCTGGCTGGGGGCTGGTCACTGGTTGCTGGTGAGATCTGCCTGTGTGACAGCTCACCAGCAACCCGTGTAGCGACGCTCCAGCGATCCCTGCCAGGTCAGGTTGCTGGTGGGATCGCTGGAGCGCGACCTCCTAGCAACTTACCAGCGATCCCTATCAGGTTGTATCATTGTTGGGATCGCTGATAAGTTGTTTAGTGTGACTGGGCCTTTAGTACAGCAACAAACTCCAGTGTGAGGTCAGCCCCATATACAATTGTATCACATGAATTTGCAACTATCAGTATGTCCTTAACAATGGTAAGGAGATACTGGGGCTATTATCAGTCTGTGGACAATAAAGGAACCAAAGTACTGATGACAGGCAGACAGTAGCACAAATAAACATGTAAATCCAGTTACCTTATAGATGACATATTCTCTAATTGGAGTAGTTCCTGTCCCTTTTGTCTCAATGTAGTATAGACGCCATGATGAGATTTCACAACCACTGCTCGTCTCTCCAAACTTCCCTGTTCTGCAGCACATCTTGACATGTGCCTTTAAATGTCTCATTATAATTCTCCTGAATCAAACTATCTCCAATGCTGTGCCTCTGTATAAATAATTGCCCCTCACTTTGCTTGTTTCACAAATTATCCCCCACTATAATAACCCCCATCACACTGCCCTTCTCCATATTATCCCCCACTCACATTGCTCCTCTTCATAATGTCTCTCCACATTGCCCTTCTCCATAATATACCCCCGTATTGCCCCTCTCCATAATATGCCTTCCACAAACACCTTTCCCCTTTGCTATACTGTGCCCCCTTTCACAATTTCCTCCCCATCGCCCCATAATGTGTCCTCACAGTAACACCTTGCCCCATACCCCCTTCTCTCCTCTACCATCTACAGTAATTGTCAGGACATGTAATCTTCAGCTACTCCATGGAGTGCTTACCATTCAACCACTTCTGCATGACATTGTGGATACAGTAGCAGTGTGATGAGGTCAGTTGCATCATCATTTTGTTTTACTCTTCTGTAAGTTAGGATGATGGCTGACAAGAGCTCCTCTGCTAAAGTCCTGGCGTTCATCTATTCAAATAAAATTTTGCCTCAAAAAAGCAAATACATTTGAATATAGTAAGATGACAATCAGTCTCCCAATTCTCTGAGGACCACTAGGAAAGCCAAGGCCGTCTGATGTGCAGGCCTAGTGTATATGCTATAGGTGTAAAATTCGCGCCCATCACACATATAGCTATAGAGTTTATAAAGTTAGCGGTAACATCTGGACATGGTGCAGGAAAGGGTCCAAAGACGCCTTTCCCACATACAGTAAGTGAAGTATTAAAATGGCACATTGAAGGCAGAGCACTGTAACAGATTTTGCAATGAAGCCCAGGAGCTTCAAGTTACACCCAAGACTACCTAGTTAAGGATCGCCATTAGGGGCGTAACGACCGCGGTCGCAGAGGTCGCCACTGCGACCGGGCCCGCAGGGTTATGGGGGCCCGCAGGCCGCTCTGCAGAGCCGGCTCCTCTCTGTAAGAGAGGAGATGCGCTGTGTAGTGGCCGACTACCAGGGGGCCAGCCTGTGAGTCAGGGGGGCCCGGTGTTAGCAGGAAGCAGAGGGGCCCCTGATCTGGAGAGGCCCACCAGGCATTTCTGAGCTGCGGCAGAGCAGAAGTGCTCCTGCCCAGAAGACGGAATCCATCCTACCAGGACCTGCGATGATGTCATGCCCATGTGACTGTGTGGGAGGAGACACAGGTTTAACGTCAGAAAGCACCAGAAGATATCGATTCCTGAAGGAGATTGGGACACATGATGATTGGTAATAAGAAAAGAGGGGACATGAGAGGGAGGGGGACATGAGGTGGGGGTGCAGGGTGAGTGGCATATGAGGGCTGCAGACTGTGACAGAAGGATGTGAAGGGGTGCAGAGTGTTTGCGAGAGGGGTGAGTTGGGAAACAGGCAGGGTGAGATATGTGGGGCATGGTGTGTGACATATGGGGGTGTAGTGTGTGTGATATGGAGGGTGTAGGCTGTATGGGGGCAGGGGCGTAACTACCGCGGTCGGAAGGAGAAGAGAGGTACTTGTTTTTTTATATTGCTGGCTGCATGACACATGAAGGCCCTGGGGGGGCTGGCTGCATGACACATGGAGGCCCTGGGGAGCTGGCTGCATGACACATGGAGGCCCTGGGGGGGCTGGCTGCATGACACATGGAGGCCCTGGGGGGGCTGGCTGCATGACACATGGAGGCCCTGGGGGGGGGCTGCATGACACATGGAGGCCCTGGGGGGTCTGGCTGCATGACACATGTAGGCCCTGGGGGGGCTGGCTGCATGGCACATGGAGGCCCTGGGGAGCTGGCTGCATGACACATGAAGGCCCTGGGGGGGCTGGCTGCATGACACATGGAGGCCCTGGGGGGGCTGGCTGCATGACACATGGAGGCCCTGGGGGGGCTGGCTGCATGACACATGGAGGCCCTGTGGGGGGGCTGGCTGCATGACACATGTGGGTCCTGGGGGGTCTGGCTGCATGACACATGGAGGCCCTGGGGGGGACTGGCTGCATAACACATGGAGGCCCTGGGGGGGGCTGGCTGCATGACACATGGAGGCCCTGGGGGGGGCTGGCTGCATGACACATGGAGGCACTGGGGGGCTGGCTGCATGACCGGTAGAGGCCCGGGGGGGGGGGGGGCTGTCTGCATGACATGTAGAGGCCGGGGGGCTGGCTGCATGACACATGGAGACCTTGGGGGGGCTGGCTGCATGATACATGGATGTCTATGAGGCTGCATAATAAAAATGAAGGACACCTTATACATGGAATATAGGGGTACATTATACATGGAGGAGTATGGGGCTGCATAATACAATATGAAGATTTATGGGGCTGCATAATAATACATATAGGATTATGGGGGCTACATTATAATATATGGAGGACAATGGAGGCTACCTTATACATGGACTATGGGGGTGTGTTATTAAACATGGAGGACTGTGTGGTGAAGTATAAAATATGGATACATGGAGGACTATGAGGCTGCATTCTAATATATGAAGGGTTATGTGGGACCCTTTATACTATATGGAAGGCTATGTGGGGGCCATTATAGTATTTGGAGAACTTTCCCATGCTCTGCTGTACATCTTCTCACAGCACCCAGCTTTCCCATGCTCTGATATGGGACAGCTGGGTGCTGAGGGAAAGATGTATGGCAGAACATGGGAAAGCTGGGTGCTGATAGAGGGATTTCAGATCATGGGAAACCTGGGTGCTGAGGGTAAAGGCCACTTTACACATAGAGATAAATCTTTGGCAGATCTGTGGTTGCAGTGAAATCATGGACATATTGTTCCATTTGTACACAGCCACAAACCTGGCACTGATTGTCCACAATTTCACTGCAACCACAGATCTGCAGCAGATTTATCTCTGTGTGTAAAGTAGTCTTAAGAGCCAAGTGTCAGCATCATTGTCCTGTAACCGGAGTGTCAGTGTCATTATCCCGTACCCTAAGTGTCGATGTATGTGGAGGTGGACCTCGGTCTAAATTTTGCACCAGGGCCCATCAAACTCTCGTTACGCCACTGATCGCCATCTACACTGATTACATGAACTGTGATGTACCAGTAACCTTGTGAAGTATGTGCCACTTTGCCTACTTATAGGGTGTAGCTCTAAGCATTGCACGTTTACTCATTATTAGCTGGATTATTTCCTTTCTCGCCTTTTCATTGGGGGACACAGACAGTGGGTATTATGATGTCTCCAGGGGAGGCGTGACACTAGATTTGAAAACGTGTTAGCTCCTCCCCACACAGCATATACCCTAGCTAGGCAGGAAACTAGCTCAGTTTTTTTCTAGTGTCAGCAGGGAGGCTGTCATGTCTGGCCTGAGCTCTACCAGGTGCCTTAGGTCAGCTTATTTGTTATTGTTTCTCATTCATTCTATTTTTGATTATGGGGCAATACCAGGGTGCCTTGCCACCCTCGTTCCCCCCGCTTACGGGCAGAAGAAACCTGGCGTGCACAAGCCGTCAGTCTTCCCTCGCGCCCAAGTGGTCGGGTCTGCGTACCCCTCCAGGCTCCCTGGAAGCACCTCACACCAAGGTAGCTCCAGAGGGCTAAGCAGAGCCAAGGACCTGCTTGAGCCTTGAGCCGAAGATGCATCCCTGAGATCCCTGCATCCCCGGACTGACGCGTCTTCAGACGGAGCCAGGAGCAGGTAGGGAGACAACGAGTCCTCTGTCCACTGCATCCAAACCGCCGCCTGAAATGGTGCCGGTGGGGCAATGCAGGCCGTGATCCGGGGAGCCTCATTAATTTAGCCCCCGACGTTGGCCTGCATTCTAGCAACGCCCCCTCTCACTTCTCTGGAAGCCACTCCCTCAGTCGCAGCGGCCCTCCTTCTGATTGGCCGTCACATTTAGTCCCAGCCCTGGGACCAATCAGTCTCCGGGGGCCATCTCTCCCCTCCATGCTGCCAGGAACGCTGGATGCCATTTTCCATGTGGGGAGTAGACATGAGATCGCCTCCTTGGCTCTGCACTTCTGCAGCGCTATATACCGCTCTGCTCAGCGGTATATCGCTGTCTCTCTAGCGGTGTGTGCCTGCTGGCTAGCGGTGTATATCAGCTGTTAGCGGTATATACTGGCTCTGCCTGCAGGTACATACCGACTGTTTGACAGTATATGCCATTTTGCTATCGGTATATACCGGCTCTGCATAGCAGTCACTTTATAATACTGCTAGTGGCTCCTCACTCACATAACAGCGGCATAACCCCATCCCTATAGGGCAGTAGGACTCGGTTGCTGACATGCGTAACCGCAAGGGTGATAAACCTTCCCACGCGTCCTCTACGGACCTGTACTATGCCTCTACCTTCTGTGGATGCTCATTTTCTAATGGCCGAAGCTATCCACTATGCCGGGGCTGCGATGCCCCTTCTACCGTGTCACAACAGACCCCGTTGCCGGACCAGGATGCCGGGCAGTCTTTGGATTCTGCTCTGGCCACCGGCCAGGCAGCACCCCCGTCTGATGACGTAGTGCCTGCATGGGCTCTTCTAATATCTAAAAGGATAGAGGACCTTGCCGCTCAGATATCCCAGCCTTCTACAGGCACCCACAGCCTTCCCCCGGCTCAGCTCCCTCAGAGGAGCCCGCCTGCTTCATCTGGTCCCTCTTCCCCAGAACGTAAAAAGGCTGTTTCCAAAAGGCGCCATTGCGACCTCTACGCCTCATCCGACTCGGACGAGGGTCATTCTGACTGAGGTTCCGTGACTTTTAGTAGTCACGATTCTCAAGACTCTGACTCTGATTCAGATGTACTTTCTGAGTCTAGGCATATAGAAGACACACTAATTTTGGCTGTCAATCACTCTCTGTCGACAGCCTCCGGACCCGACTTCTCAGTCGGCAATCAAGCGGGCCAAGAAGCCTCCTAAGTCCTTTGCCCAGGATCCGGTTTTTCGTCAAATTATATCTAAACGGTGGGATCACCCTGATAGAAGGTTTAATAAAAAACCCTTCACTTCATTCGCTTATCTCTTTCCATCTGAAATGGTTAAAAGACCTGGTCAGTACCCCCCGTTGTGGATCCGCCAGTATCCAGACTGGCTAAACACACGGTCATGTCTGTTTCAGACAACGCGTGTCTCAAGGACTCGTCCGACCGCGCAGTTGATGCTGTGGTCAAATCTATTTTCCAGGCTTCGGGCTCCTCTCTTCGCCCCCTGTTTGCCTTGACATGCGTCGCGAGAGCTATGGGTGTGTGGAGTAAGAACCTACGCAGGATGCTTCGTTCTTGTAATTTTCCTCCGGAGGCTTTTAAGATCCTTGATTGTTCTCTCTAGCCTCTAAGTATTTTCTTCACGGCTCCCTAGATGCAGCTAGTTTGTCAGCCCTAATGGCAGCCACTGCTGTCTTTGCCCGCAGAGTCCTTTGGCTAAAGATATGGAATGCGGACAGTGCCTCCAAGAAATCCCTGTCCACACTCCCCTTTCATGGCCTTCGTCTGTTTGGAGAATCCTTAGACAAACTCATATCTGAGACGACGGGTGGTAAAAGTACCATTCTACCGCAAAAGCGGCCTATATCCAGGAATTTTAAAAAATCTTCTTGGCGCAGGCAGTCCTCTCGGCCTGCCCCCCAAAAACCATCAGCCCAAGGATCATCCCAACGCTCAGATCGAGGATCCGGTCCCTCAAGGGGCTCTTCCTGGCATTCCCACTCCAAGCAACCTAAACCCAAAAGGCCTCGCCCTGTACAGGCCCCCTCAGCATGACACCAGGTATCCCTCAGATCCGACTCCTGTTGGAGGGGGGCTTCTGCTTTTCCGGGATATCTGGCTAGACCACATTCACGATGCTTGGGTTCGAGAAATCGTGACCTCAGGTTACAAGATCGATTTCCATTCTCTGCCGGCCAACAGGTTTCTGCGTTCTCGTCTTTGAAAGTCCAAAACGCAAAGCTAGGCCTTATTTCAGGCCATAGCCTCTTTACAGAAGGCAAACTTTATCATTCCAGTGCCCCTGGAACAGCGTGGCAAAGTTTTCTATTCAAACCTTTTTGTCGTTCCCAAAAAAGATGGCTTTGTCCGCCCTATCTTGGACCTAAAAAGGCTGAACAGATTCGTACGGGTTCGGACCTTCCGAATGGAATCATTGAGAGCAGTGCTAGCCGCCATGGAACCGGGAGAATGCCTAGCTTCCATAGACGTTCAAGATGCTTATTTACACATTCCCATATGTGTATCTCATCAACGGTTCCTTCGTTTTGCTGTAGGACACCGTCATTTCCAATTCAGGGCCTTCCCCTTTGGACTGGCCACCGGACCTCGGGTCTTCACAAAGGTCATGGCGGCCGTCATGTCCATTTTGCACCCCAGAGGTGTCCTGGTCGTTCCCTATTTTGACGACCTTCTTGTCAAAGGGGATCTCTCTTCCAGTTTGCTCAGAAACCGTGCAGATTTGCCTAGACACGCTGTCAAGGCTAGGGTGGCTTATCAACTTCAACAAGTCATCCCTCATTCCTCATCAGCGCATCACCTTTCTAGGTATGCTGATAGACACGGCTCACTCCCGGGTTTTTCTTCCAGAAGACAAGAGGTCTTCCCTGATCCGGGCCGCCCAATCCCTCCGCTCTCACCGTTACACATCCCTTCGGAATGGCATGAGAGTGTTAGGCAAGATGGTGGCAGTCATGGAAGCCGTGTCCTTTGCCCAATTCCATCTGCGCCCTCTACAACTGGATCTTCTATCCTCCTGGGACAAGAATCCAGCCTCTCTAGACCGGTCAGTTCGCCTTTCTCGGACTGCGCGCAGCTTCCTCGTCTGGTGGACTCAAGTCTCATCCCTATCTCAAGGGAAGTCCTTCCGCCCTGTCCACTGGCAAGTAGTCACGACGGATGCCAGCCTGATAGGCTGGGGAGCGGTGTTTCTCCACCACACTGTTCACGGACGCTGGTCTCCTTCCGAGCGCTCCCTGCACATCAACGTTCTAGAGATCACAGCCATATTTTTGGCCCTTCAGAACTTTCAGCCCTTACTATTGGGCCTCCCTGTTCGGATCCAGCCAGACAATACCACGGCTGTGGCTTACATTAACCATCAGGGAGGAACTCGCAGCAAGGCAGCGATGAAAGAAGTATCCAGGATTCTTCTTTGGGCAGAGATGCACATCCCTGTTATTTCAGCTGTCCATATTCCGGGGGTAGACAACTGGGCCGCAGACTTTCTCAGCAGGCAAGGTCTAGCGGCAGGGGAATGGTCCCTCCACGACGAAGTGTTCCATCAGATCACTTGGGGACTTCCAGATGTGGACCTCATGGCGTCTCGGATGAACGCCAAACTACATCCTATCCCGGTTGAGAGACCCGCTAGCGATTGGCTGCGACGCTCTAGTCTTTCCGTGGGCGCAGTTTCGCCTGCCCTACATCTTCCCTCTGTTTCCTCTCATTCTGAGAGTAATCAAGAAAATCAAAGCGGAGGGAATCCCGGTGATCCTCGTGGCCCCGGATTCGCCCAGGAGAGCCTGGTACCCAGAGCTTCTCCAACTTCTCGGCGACACTCCCTGGCATCTCCCCAACCACCCGGATCTTCTGTCGCAAGGTCCAAAAATTCCACCAGAATACAGCACAGCTGCATTTGATGGCGTGGCACTTGAATTCTTGATTCTAGCCAAGTCAGGTCTTTCTTCTAAGGTGGTTCATACCATGCTTAATGCTCGGAAGCCCTCCTCCGCCAGTATCTATCACAGGACCTGGAAGACCTATCTTTCCTGGTGTGACCGTCATAATCGGTCGCCCCTTGCCTTTTCAATCCCTAACGTGCTTGCCTTTCTGCAAGACGGTCTGGACTTGGGACTGGCTCTCAGTACCCTTAAGGGACAAGTTTCTGCCTTGTCAATATTCTTCCAGAAGCAGCTGGCTTCTCGTCCTCAGGTCTGCACCTTTCTTCAAGCGGTAGCGCATTTGGTCCCTCCTTATCGCCACCCCTTAGATCCCTGGGATCTGAATCTGGTTCTCGGAGCTCTTCAGCTTCCTCCTTTTGAACCTCTGAGAGAAATCTCTCTTCAACAACTCTCTTGGAAGGTTGCCTTTTTAGTCGCCATTATCTCTATCAGGCGAGTGTCCGAACTTACGGCCCTTTCCTGTCGTTCACCTTACCTGATATTCCATCATGATAAGGTGGTCCTTCGGCCTTCCCCCGCCTTTCTTCCGAAGGTCGTATCTTTTTTCCACTTAAACGAGGTCATTGTGTTGCCGTCATTCTGCCCGTCCCCGGTCCACTCCTTTGAAAAAGCCCTTCACACTCTAGATTTCGTCAGGGCTCTGCAGATCTACATCTCCAGAACAGCGCCGTTGCGCAAGTCCGATGCCCTCTTCGTCCTCTCAGGAGGACACTAAAAAGGGCAATCAGGGTTCTAAATTCACGATTTCTTGATGGATTAGGACTGCCATCTGTGAGGCTTACAAAGCACGAGGTGTTGTTCCTCCTCAATCTGGGCGGGCCCATTCTACCCGAGCAGTGGGTGCTTCCTGGGCTATCCACCATCAGGCTTCGGTGGCCCAACTCTGCAAGGCCGCTACCTGGTCCAGTGGGCACACGTTTACAAAATTCTACAGAGTGCATACGCATGCTTACGCGGATGCTGCTCTTGGAAGACAAGTCCTTCAGGCGGCAGTGGCCCATTTATAAGTGGCCACTGCTCGGTTTTTTTGATAGTGTTTTGATATGTGTTCACTGCAGTTGCAGTCATTAGTCAACTCTTAGTCTGATGTTATACACTGTTAATAGTTCAGTTCCCACCCAGGGACTTCTTTGGGACGTCCCACTGTCTGTGTCCCCCAATGAAAAGGCGAGAAAGGAAATTACATTTTTGTGTACTCACTGTAAAATGTCTTCCTTGGAGCCTTTCATTGGGGGGGACAGCTCCCACCCTTGTGGTTTTGGTTGTCCTTCTCCTACTGCTTTACACCAAACTGAGCTAGTTTCCTGCCTAGCTAGGGTATATGCTGTGGGGGGAGGAGCTAAGACGTTTTCAAATCTAGTGTCACGCCTCCCCTGGAGATATCATACTACCCACTGTCTGTGTCCCCTAATGAAAGGCTCCAAGAAAGACATTTTACGGTGAGTACACAAAAATGTCATTATTTAGATTTAATATTATTATTACACCTTTAATTATACACTTCAGAATAAACATCCGTATACAGAAGACAAAAATCAGTGATGTTTAATGTCATTTCTCCTTTCTCAACTATGACTAATTTTAGATTACATAATTTTCCTAAATTACAAAATCCCACATACAATGTGGCAAACGGCTATGTTTATATCAGTTACTGGTATAATACGCCCTCTGACGTGTGGATGTGTGATGCCCTGGCAAAACCAGGTTGTCACAGAGACTGCACAAATCTCCCAGGTGCAGGACTCCATCCTCCTTGGCATAACAACACAAACCTATACCCAGGTAATTAATGTACTGCCCCGCACTCGCCTGCAGCCGAGGCGCTCGGATCCGGGCTCGTGTGTCGGTGGCTCGAGCGCCTCCGGACCGAGGGTCACTTCGCTCTGCAAGGGGCTGGCGCTTTGAAGGGGGTTTAGGGTCACGGCCGAGGCCATCGTTTTTGTTGTTAGAGTTCGTGACGCCACCCACGGGTTGTGGTGAATGTAGGCACCACCGCTGCTGTTTACTAGGCACCCCGGGGGAGATGTGGTGCAGCTTTGGTGTTAACCCCTTCGTGGGCAGGGGTGGTGGCCCGGGACCCGTTTGGTGTGATGTGTCGGTGCTTGGCGGTGCGGGGCGATGCGTGGCCCGAGGGCACAGTGGTACTCACTATTAAAGGATGAACAGAGTCTCTGGAAAACCAAAAAGATGGTGGTCGGTGCCCGCAGCTGACTGCGTCTGGTCCCCCAGTCGGGTTGGTGGTCTCAGTCTTTCTCCTGCACCTTTTTAGTATTTGGACAGCTGTGCTTCAGCTACGGGAGCCCTGCTTACCGGCGTTGTGTGTCGGGAGAGCCCGTTTGCCCGCAGATGCTGACCCGTGGGATCTCTAAGCCTGGGCGGTGGCGTTTATCCCCCTCGGTGGGCTTTTGTCTTCTTTCGGGACTTGGGTGGGAAAGGACCTAGAGTCAAGACCTCAATCAGTTAATTAACGGGGTCCGGTAGTTTCGGGACCGCGTTTCAGGATCTGAGTACCCCCACTTGTGTTCCGGCTTCCGGTCGGTTCTCCGGTTCGGTTACGGCGGGCCAATACTCTGTCCTAGTCCCTTACGGTTTCACCTGGCTGTCTCCCCGGCTCCTGCAGGCTGAGGCCATCGTATGCCTCCTAGCCAGAGGTGACTGGGCTCCAACCCAGACACTTGGTGTTAGCCTGTGGCAGACCTGGACACAGGTCTGCACTTGAACTTCACTCCTCTCCACTTCACTGTCAAAACTGATCTAACTGGTTTCTCCTGCCTCAGGACCTGTGAACTCCTCTGTGGGCGTGGCCAACCGCCTGGCTCCGGCCCCCTGGTGTGGACATCAAATCCTGAAGGAGGTGACTAGGGTTTTATAGGTTGGCTGGTGACACCTTTTTAGGGGACGGGTGTTTGTGCAAGGGCCTACCTGTGACTACCTGGCTAGTCCAGGGCGTCACATTCCCCCATGGTTTAATACAGACTGTCCGCGGGCTGTCCGACCACCACTGGTTTAATTTTGTAACTGAAAAAGATAAACGGGAAAACATGTACAATTATAATAACATTATTTACATTCAAAGAATTCGTAGAGATCATCCCTTACGGGAGGCATGCTACTTAAACGTTGCAAACATGAAACACATTTTTATTAAACGGGAACAGGTCCTTTCATTTGCCCACCCAAGCAAACCTACCCCTTGATGCTGCCTCTAAGAACAGGTCAGCACCCCTTTTCCCCAGTCCAGGATTCGGGTACGGGTCAGGTGTTGCCCACAACGGGCCGGGTACAAAGTTCCATACCGCGGCAGTCTCTCAGAGGTCCCACGTCCAGGGGACCCCTGGCCCCGGAGGGTTGTCACCGGTTGCCATGGTGACGAGACCCCGACCTACTCTTCCTCCAACCAGCCTCTCCGGAGACTGTAGGTGTGAAAGGGTGGTCCATTTAAAACACTTTAACTCCGCTGCCGATGCAGCCTCCTCCAGCAACTTTCCCTCAGTTCACCACAGGGCAGCATGGGTCCCCAATGCAACTTCACTCACGGTGACACTGTCCAAAAAGACCCCATCTTCCACTGCCTGTGTGACGCCCTGGACTAGCCAGGTAGTCACAGATAGCCCCATGCACTACACCCATCCCTAAATAAGGTGTCAGCAGCCAACCTAATAAACCTTGGTTACCTCCCTCTGGGTTTGATGTCCACACCATGGGGGCGGAGCCTGGCGGTTGGCCACGTCCCCCAGAGTTCACATGCCCAGAGGCAGGAAAAACACGTTAGATGAGATTAAGTTAGGGAGTGAAGGAGTCAAGTTCAAGAGCAGACCTAGTCCCAGGTTTGCTACTGTCTAACCCCAGTGTCCTGGGTAGGAGCCCGGGCACTTTGACCAGGAGGCAGACGGTGGTGGCCGTCTGCAGGAGCCGGGAAGACAGTCCTGGTGGAACCGTAGGTAGCCGGGACAGGGTAGTGGCCCGCCGGTACCGAACCGGGGAACCAGCTGGAAACCGGAGCACAGTGGGGATACTCAGACCCTGAAACGCGGTCCCGAATCTACCGGACCCCGTTAATTAACTGATTGAGGTCTGGACTCTAGGTCCTTTCCCACCGAAAGTCCCGAAAGAAGGGAACAGCCCACTGATTCCGGATAATGGCCACCACCAAGGGCCAAAGATCCACCGGGCCAGCGCCAAGGGCAACGGGCTCTCCCGACGTTCACGCCGGGGTGCAGGACTCCCGTCGCTGAAGCGCGGTTGTCCAAAATCTACAAAAAGTTGCAGGAGAAGACGGACACCACCAACCGTTTAGGGACCGAAGCGACCGGCTGCAGGCACCGACTATCCACCGTTTGGTTTACCACAGACTCCCGTGTGTTTTTCCGAGTGAGTACTACTGGGCCCGCGGGCCGCGCACCGACACTGCACCACAGCAACCGGGTCCTGAGGCCACCATCCCCTGCCCACGGAGGGGTTAACATCCCAAGCTGCCCCCAACATCTCCCCCGGGGTGCACAGTAACTGGCAGCGGTGGTGCCTACATTCACCACAACCCGTGGGTGGCGTCACGAACTCTAAATCTAATCCAAAAACCCCACTCGACACGCCAGCCCCTTTACAGAGCGACGTAACCCCCGATTCGGAGACGCTCGAGCCACCGACACACGAGCCCGGATCCGAGAGGCTCGGCTACGGCCGAGCGCAGGGCGGTACACCTGCAGTGCGGGTATAGTAGGCTGGGCACTGTAGTAAAATTGCCCTTGCTCCTCCTAACTCCCCTGCCGTCCTCCACCAGGGGCTCCGACTCCTGATGGCGCCCTCTGCGGCTCAGACCGAAGTGGCGTTCAACAAGTCGGGCAGGGTCCTCTTCCTTCAACCCAGTGTGCTGGATGGCGTCTCCCGGAACATGGAGACGTTCAACAAAGGGCGAGGTTTAATGGGAGCAAGTCCTTCATTTAACACATTAAAACTTTAAAACTTGAACTTGCAGCGGGTTCCGGCTCCTTTAAGGCCGGCCATTTTCAGGGCACCTGCCTGCAAAGTGCCCTAGCTGCCGACAGTACCTGCAGAGCGCCATCATTGTATTTCCGAAGACGCCGATGACGAGCGGGGGCTCATCCTCCGAGACGGACTCCGTGTTGTCCCCTGAGCTGCTGCCATCTGTCGTCTCCGGTTTCGAGTTGGCGCCTACGGGGTCCTCCGGGCCGGGCACCATTTTCGTCGCGGCCGGGCAGACTGCCGGGGCCAACATCCTTCCTGCGGCAGGCGGGTCGCCGCCAGCTGTCGCACGGGGAGTCACCATCGGAGCCTCTGGATCCGCCGCTCCCTCGACCAGAGCGGGAGCTGCAGCTTCTTCTTTCTAGCCGGCGGCATTTTCCGCGGGCACCACCACTCCAGCGGTTGGCGCGGGGCCGGCATCAGGCTTGGGAGCAGACATCCTCCATCTGCTCCCCCTTGGTCTTTTCGCGGCACTCCCTTCTCTGCTGGGCAGTTTCGCTTTTCGGGCGCACGCTTTACTGCACGGCCGAGTTCCCTGGGGGCGGGGCTTCAACTCTCGTGCTCTTTTCGCGGGGAAGAAGGCTTTAGCGTCAAACTTCGCACCAAAAGATGGCGGCAAGATGGCGGATTCTGAAGTTTTTCAACGGGTCACCGCTGACTTCTACTTCAAGGCACACTTCACCAGGTAGGTGATTTGGTAAGTATCCTGTTCGCCAGAAGAGTCGATGTGTACCGCCCCACGCTCGGCTTCAGCCGAGCCGCTCGGATCCGGGCTCGTGTGTCGGTGGCTCGAGCGCCTCCGGACTGAGGGTCACTTTGTTCTGCAAGGGGCTGGCACTTTGAAGGGGGTTTACGGTCACGGCCGAGGCCGTGGTTTTTGTTGTTAGAGTTCGTGACGCCACCCACGGTTGTGGTGAATGTAGGCACCACCGCTGCTGTTTACTAGGCACCCCGGGGGAGATGTGGTGCAGCTTTGGTGTTAACCCCTTCGTGGGCAGGGGTGGTGGCTCCTGGACCCGTTTGGTGTGATGTGTCGGTGCTTGGCGGTGCGGGGTGATGCGTGGCCCGAGGGCACAGTGGTACTCACTATTAAAGGATGAACAGAGTCTCTGGTAAACCAAAAAGATGGTGGTCGGTGCCCGCAGCCGGCTGCATCTAGTCCCCCAGTCGGTTTGGTAGTCTCTGCCTTTCTCCTGCACCTTTTTAGTATTTGTACACCCATGCTTCAGCTACGGGAGCCCCGCTCCCTGGCGTTGTGTGTTGGGAGAGCTCGTTTGCCCGCAGACACTGGCCCGTGTGATCTCTAAGCCTGAGCGGTGGCGTTTATCCCCCTCGGTGGGCTTTTGTCTTCTTTCGGGACTTGGGTGGGAAAGGACCTAGAGTCCAGACCTCAATCAGTTAATTAACGGGGTCCGGTAGTTTCGGGACCGTGTTTCAGGGTCTGAGTACCCCCACTTGTGTTCCGGCTTCCGTTCGGTTCCCTGGTTTGGTTCTGGTGGGCCACTACCCTGTCCCGGTCCCTTACGGTTCCACCTGGCCATCTCCCTGGCTCCTGCAGGCTGAGGCCACCATATGCCTCCTAGCCAGAGGTGACTGGGCTCCAACCCAGACACCTGGTGTTAGCCTGTGGCAGTCCTGAACACAGGTCTGCACTTGAACTTCACTCCTCTCCACTTCACTGTCAAAACTTATCTAACTGGTTTCTCCTGCCTTAGGACCTGTGAACTCCTCGGTGGGCGTGGCCAACCGCCTGGCTCCGGCCCCCTGGTGTAGACATCAAATCCTGAGGGAGGTGACTAGGATTTTATAGGTTGGCTGGTGACACCTTTTTAGGGGACGGGTGTTTGTGCAAGGGCCTACCTGTGACTACCTGGCTGGTCCAGGGCATCACATTAACATCAGCCAGTAAAGTCTAGTCACCCCCCATGACAATAGGGGCACAACAGTGGGCGGGACCAGGTGGATGGGGTCCTGAGGTGTTCTGGGAGGGAAAGAGTGAGGAGTTGAGTCGAGGAGTGTGGAGTGACAGCGGAGTCAGGGATTGGGGCCCCTGGACTACCGGACTACTGACTAGGTGGCAGACAGGGCCACAGGTGATGGAGATCCGGTCTTGGGAAACCTAAAGTGGACCGGGGCAGGGTTGTAGCCCGCCGGTGCCGACAGCGGGAATCCGGTCCGGAGGCCGGGCACAGTCGGGGTGCCTGGACCCTAGGACGAGGAAGGTTGCAAACCCCTTGTTAATTAGCCAGCTGGGGACAAGATTCCATCTCTTGTCCCACAAGCAAGCCCAGAGAGCGAAACAGAAGCCCAAGCGGGGGATAGGGTGTCCGTCAGAACCCACAGAGATCCCACGGGTCAGATTTCGCGGGCCACAGCTCCCAACATACGAAGTTACCGGGAGTGGACTTCCCCGTTCCATGCGGAGTTGTCCGATTGAAGACACAAACACTGAGTGCAGGAGGAAGGGACCTCTGTTTGCTGTACCAGGGTGTGGAACCACCCGCCAAAGGTTACCGGTCACTGGCAATTTGGTTTACCATTGGACTATGTGTGAACTTCATTGGAACTGTGAGTGAGTACACCATTCTGGCTCGGTCCAGCACTGCATGACACTCTACTCAGCATTCTCTCCCGTACACCTGGGCCCCGGGACAACACCTCCCCTACCCGCGGAGGGGATACCATCCTGCTGCCCCGCTCCATCAGCCCCGGGCGTCCCATATCCAGGCAGCAGCGGTGCCACCAACAATCACCGCAACCCACGGGTAGCGTCACTGACAAACTCTTCCCTTGTAAATACCCCCTTTTTATTGTTGTGGGCGGCGGGTTGCTGCGCGAGCCCCGGATCCGGCTGCCACTCGAGCCTCAGCCACAATTCCGGATCTGAGCGCCTCGGGTAGCCGTCCCTGCCGTGGACAGTCACCCCTGCCCGCGACAGATGCGGTCAAGTATCTTTAATAAAAAGATAACTTAAGAGTTCAAACTGCAATAATGAAATCAAAGCCATACTGGGATATCTGTGTAATGCACATTTTTACATACTTATTAGTGATGGGCGAGCATGCTTGTCACCTGATCAAGCATCGGGTTTCACTGACGTGACTCAAGTACTAAGTATAATAGAAGTCGATGGGAAAGTCAAGTATTTTCAAACTCGATGCTTGAAGATCGATCAAATAACGAGCTGTGGTGAATACGCTCACTCATTACTAATACTTATTCCATTAAAATTCCTGCACTGTCTGTCTTTTATGTCAAACATCGAGCTTTTTTAACGATAGAGTGACATTGACAGTAAAGGAGGCAATGCCGACATTATTACTGGACAGGTTTCCCCATCCTGCTGCATCCTCATAAGCTCCTCCAGTAACACTGCTAGCATTGTCCACCTATCCTCTTAATGTATGACAAAGAAGTTTCCTGAGCAGCCAATGGTAGGGGCTAGTCAGGAAGGCTACTTCAGAAGCCAATGTCAGTTTTGTATCCTAATAAAGTGTTCGGCACCCTATTTAAACTGTTGCCCGACATCCTGTCCCATGCCACTTACTGTATACGTTTTTTCTGCTCATAGTGCTACATTACTGACTGGTATATTTGTTAGATGACCCAGCTCGATAAAAATTACTCTACTATGTGACCTTCGGTCTGACACTTGGAAATTGACCCTAGACTGATAACCTATCTCATACCTGCTGATTTTGTCTCTGTTCTCATCACTCTGCTTTTGATACACTTTAAATTTCATCTCCTATTTATTGTGTTCTTTGTCCCATCTCTCTGGTTTTTACCTGGCTTATCCAAACGTTTACCGCCAACTCACTGTTCTGGCCTAGAGCTACTCCGAGGACGCAACCCAGAAGCTTTCAAAGTGCAGGCAGGATCCCTTTTCTGGTGTAAAAAGGTAAACACAGAAGCACTGTCTGGGACTTGCTAAGCAAAGACTTTACATAGAAATTATCTTAAAAGCTGTCAGAATCCATGTACAGTCCATGTGCTATTGTATTACATCAAAGTTTTGATTAACATGGCAGACAGATGAACTAATGGTGCTCAATCACTGTTTTTAGTAAAGCAGCAAAGAATATTTTCCATCCAGGTTTATCAACTGTAACAGAGAGGCGCAATACTTTGCTTCATACGAACAATATGGCCTGGCATGAATGTGCCTGTAACGCCCATGCTGGTGTCCTCGCACACTCTCCTGTTCCCCTCCCCCAGAATTTCCCCACCTGTTCAGGCATCCTGCGACAGTGGTCCCGTCCTCGTCCCATACTGCTGCCCTCCAACGCATCTGTTCTTCTAGCAGACTGCCGACTCTGCCCGTAGGGCACGCCTATGTCCACGCCCCTTTCTTAAAGGGCCAGCGTCCTCAACCTGGAAGTACCTCCCAGGTCAGCTGGGAGGCCGCAGGTACTTAAGTCACCTCTTCCCAATCAGTGGTGCCTGGGCAATGAGTCTAATACGTTGGTAGTTCTCAGGTCCCCTAGCACTGTGCTACTGCCGCTGATACACTGTGCTAAATCTGTTTGCTGATACCTGTGCATTTCAGAGTGCTGCTGCCGTATTCCTACTTGTTGCTGTGAGCCGCTACCCCGGCTGCCTTCCAAAATACCAGCTGCCACAAAGTATTGTCCCCAGCTGCTGCAAGTACCCACACCGGCCGACTTACACGATACTCATCTTTCAATATCCATGTCGGACACTGCTGCTGTATCATCCATCCATCCTGGGCGGATTCTCGACACCTGCTGCCGCAACCTATTGGCGGAGACTATCACTCCCGCACCCCTGGGGACAGTCGACACAGCACCAGTCTTTCCGAGTGGCACCTGGACTCATACCTGCAACGTAACACCCTCACCATTAGGGGCTTTGGAGAAGACCAGGCTCAGGTCAGTAGTGAAGCCCCTGTGGGTTTTCTGTGTGTAGCGGCCCACTGGGTTTACTAACATCTCTGCTTGCCTAGTTTGTGTCCCTAGGTGGCTTCTAGACATTATCAAGTCTTTTGACAGCTGATTGTCTCTACAGGCTAAAGGGTGCTTTACACGCTGCAACATCGCTAGCGATGTCGCGAGCGATAGCACCCACCCCTGTCGTTGGTGCGATATGTGGTGATCGCTGCTGTAGCGAATATTATCGCTACGGCAGCGTCACACGCACATACCTGTTCTGCGACGTCGCTGTTGATGCCGAACAATCCCTCCTTCAAGGGGGAGGTGCGTTCGGCGTCACAAAACGACCGTCCAATAGAAGAGGAGGGGCGGAGATGAGCGGCCGGAACATACCGCCCACCTCCTTCCTTCCTTATTGCCGGTGGACGCAGGTAAGGAGCTGTTCGTCGCTCCTGCGGTGTTACACATAGAGATGTGTGACGCCGCAGGAACGATAAACAACCTCGCTACTGACCAGACAACGATTTTTGGTAAATAAACGACGTGTCACAGACCAACGATTTTTGCCTCTTTTGCGATCGTTGATCTTCGCTCCTTGGTGTTACATGCTGCGATGTCGCTAACGATGCCAGATGTGCGTCACAAACACCGTGATCCCGGCGATATATCGTTAGCGATGTCGCAGCGTGTAAATGGCCTTTAATGCTCAACAAAACTGAACTTTTCACACACCATGACCAGATTCCAGCCATCCTGGTTATGTGGTATCCTCAGCATTTTGTTGTAGATGGGGAGTCCATCTCAGTCCCCTCACTGACTCTGCTCACTTGAATGCTTCGGCATCAGCCTCAGTTTCCTTAGAGGATCCCATAGTTATTTTTTCAAGATTGTGCACTGACTACACAGAGCACCAGTGGACCAATCACCTGGAGGAGCACACCAAAAACTGAACTCATTCTTCTTCCAATTTTTCTCCCAAAGCTGTCCCACGAAAATTTCTCTAGCTGTCTGTTACCTCTTTCTCTGTGCTGCTCTATGTACATATGTATATGTATATGCATATGCATATGTAAATATATATTCTGTTATATAGCTAATTGTATCATATCTTAGCCTCTCATACAAACACTCCAAGGATAATGATTGGTATATTTTATAGGAACTGTATGATGAATATTATCTGAAATCTACATAGACAGGCATTGTGTAATTACATTTGTTTATAGACAGGGATACTTAGCATAATAGAATTAAAAGCCTTGGTGGGAATATTTAGAAAAACCTGCTTAACACAATTCATTGCTTAATATGCTTAAATCTTGTGCAAATATTCAGCAAAACAGTGTACGCAGCCTGCCACAGTGCTGATTAAAGACCCACACCATCTGGTATGTGGGGCTTACAGGAATTAGGACGTGCGTTATATTTTATAATGATATATATTTTATTCTTACAAAGAAGATTTAAAAAATATATTTTTATTTTTGTGCAAACCAGGCTAAGATCTGACATACTACTTTGCATACAGGTTTTACCCAATAAAGAGTGAATTGTCCCTAGTGTATATGCAGTTTATATTAGAATAGAACTTTTTTGTTGTTTTATGTTTAATGAAATGACAACCGAAAAATCTTAAAGGGGTTGTCCTCACGCACGACAATGAGCACCATCTAAAAGCATGTTTTTACCGCAGCAGATAGTACAAGTGGTCATCTGTTATTCACAATAGTGTCAGTTTGATCCGCTGATCTCCAGTCCATCCTCATATACAGCAGCGGGTAAACGGCCATTGCAATATTGCCAACGAAGTTTAAGGATATGAACAGTATACTTTTTGTTTTTTTCCGTCATAATAATAGGTTTGCCAATACATTTGCTAATCATAAAATGCTTAAAGGAGATTTTCTACTATCAAGATACAGAATAATGTAGCGCCCTGGACAAGCCAGGGGCCACAGATAACAACACACACACACCCCCAGCAGTTCACAGCAGACATCCCCAAAGTGACCTGCTTTCTTCCTCGGGCTCAGACAGACACACCAGGTGGGCGGAGTCAGGAGATGGAGACGCCCACCCAGGAGTTTGGCTGGCCTGAGGCAGGAAACGAGTCCAGTCAAGTTCAGGCAGAGGAAGGGAGAGGAGGTCTGCAGAGGCAGACATAGCCAGGGGCCTAGGTTGGAGCCTAGGGCCCTCGTACAGAAAGTCAGGCAGACGGTAGTGGCCGTCTGCAGGGAGCCGGGGAGACAGTTGGTGGAACCGTAGGTAGCCGGGGCTGGGCGGTGGCCCACCGGTACTGAACTGGGGAGCCAGCTGGAAGCCGGAACGCAGGAGGAGTTTGCACGGAAGCGAAAGAAAGGACTTACACCACCAAACTGGGTCAGGGGAGAAACAACAACCGCAGCCGTCTGTGGGACCCGTCCATCCAGCCGTGTGTTTTACTGAGAACTGTGTCATCATCATTACCGGCTGAGTGAGTACCACCGTGCCGTGCGCCACCGTGCTGCCCCCCCGACCCTGCACATCACCAGGCCCCGTAACCCGCCTGCTACCCATCCACCTACCTCACCGGGCCCTGGGACAACCAACCCCCTACCCACGGAGGGGAGAACTAACATCTAGCTGCTCCATACCATCACTCCCGGGATCCCCGTCCAGAGCAGCAGTGGTGTTCCAATCTCACCACAACCGTGGGTGGCGTCACGGACAATCTCCCTTACCAAATCCCCTTTTACTGTGGAGCCTGGGATCACAGACCGGGTCACGCCACCGTGATACCCACAGAAGTGACCCCGTGGCCCGGATCTGAGTACCCCCTGATCCCCGGGCGACACAATAACAAAAGTGAGTACACCCCTCACATTTTTGTAAATATTTTATTATATCTTTTCATGGAACAACACTGAAGATATGACCTTTTGATACAATGTACAGTAGTCAGTGTCCAGCTTGTATAACCGTGTATATATTTGGTGCCCTCTAAATAACTCAACAAAGTTATTAATGTTTAAACCGCTGGCAACAAAAGTGAGTACATGCCTAAGTGAAAATGAACAATATGTGCCCATCATCCATTTTCCCTCCATGGTGTTATCGGACTAAAGCGGGGTTTAAATGCAACGACATCGCTAACGAGATGTCGTTGGGGGTCACGGAATTCGTGACGCACATCCGGCCTCATTAGCGACGTCGTTGCGTGTGACACCGCAGGAACGACCGGTAACGATCAAAAATACTCGCCATATCGTTGATCGTTGTCCAGTAGTTCCTATCCCGATTATCGTTGCTGCTGCAGGTACGATGTTGTTCGTCGTTCCTGCAGCAGCACACATTGCTATGTGTGACACCGCAGTTTGCACCTGCTCGTACCTGCAGCCGCACGCAATGAGGAATGAAGGAGGTGGGCGGGATGTTCGTGATGTTCGTTCGGGATGTCCGCCCCTCTGCTTCTATTGGGCGGCTGCTTAGTGACGTCGCTGTGACGCCGGACGAACCGCCCCCTTAGAAAGGAGGCGGTTCGCCGGCCACAGCGACGTCGCTAGGCAGGTAAGTATAGTGTGACGGGTGTTAGCAATGTTGTGTGCCACAGGCAGCGATTTGCCCGTGACGCACAACCAACGGGGGGCGGGTATGCTCGCTAGCGATATCGTTTACGATATTGCTGCGTGTAAAGCCTGCTTAAGTGTTTGGTGTGAATTGGGAGCTGATTTGTAAAATTTGGTGTTATCTTTCACATACACTCTCTCATACTGGTCACTGGAAGTTCAACATGACTCGTTGTGACAAAGAATTCTCTGAGGATCTGCAAAAATTAAATTGTTGCTCTACATAAAGATGGCATAGGCTATAAGAAGATTGTCAACACTCTGAAACTGAGCTGCAGCATGGTGGCCAAGACCATACAGTAGTTTAACAAGACAGGTTCCTTTCAGGACAGGCCTCTCCATGGTTGACCAAAGAAATTGAGTGCATGTACTCAGCGTCATAACCAAAGGTTGTCTTTTCAAAATAGACGTATGACTACTGGCAGTATTGCTGCAGAGATTAAATGCATGGGGGTGTCAACCTGTCAGTGCTCAGAGCATACGCCACACACTGCCTGCTTCAAATTGGTCTACATAGCTGTCATGTCAGAAGGATGCCTTTTCTAAAGATTAAGATATTTACCAAAAAAGAAAAAGAAGCGCTGCTGTTTAAACATATACACAATTCACAACAAAAGGCCCTGTGTGGACAGTACTCACCAAATGGGGTTGTGCACCCCTGTACAACTCTGGTGTTCACCCAGAAAAAATAGTAGCTGGTGTGCCACCCCTGTCTGCAAGCCTGAGGGCCCACTACTATTCATCACTCTCACGGCTCACGGCAATGTAAGGAGAAAAGAGAGGAGCACTGCTGGTTAATATGAAGCAAAGTGCCAGGTAGGGCCCTGCATAGACTGGACTCACTGAATGAGGTTGTGAACCCAAGCCTGCAAACTGTCAACAGGGCTGTCACCTGTCCCCCAGTCCGGATGGTCGCTTCTGTTCACCACGCTCCCCATGATATCAGCTGAAAAGCACAGCTGATCCTCCGTAGGAGTAAAGCGCGCTTTACACGCTACGATATTGCTAGCAATTGCTAGTGATATCGTACGCAAAAACACCTGCCCCCGTCGTGTGTGTGATTTTGTGTGATCGCTGCCGCAGTGAACATTATCGCTACCGCAGCGTCACACGCACTTACCTGGTCGGCGTCGTCGCTGTGACTGCCGAACAATCCCTCCCTCAAGGAGGAGGGACGTTCGGCATCACAGCGACGTCACCACGACATCACTAAGCGGCCAGCCAATCAAAGCGGAGGGGCGGAGATGAGATGAGTAACATCCCGCCCACCTCCTTCCTTCCGCATTGCGGCCGGCGGCAGGTAAGGAGACGTTCCTCGCTCCTGCGGTGTCACACACAGCGATGTGTGCTGCCGCAGGAGCGATGAACAACATCGATAATCAACCATTACCGATTTTTGGTTTTGGAACGACCTCTCCATGGTGAATGATTTTCACCATTTTTGAGGTCGCTTAAGGTCGCTGGTAAGTGTCACACGCTGCGATATCGTTAATAACACCGGATGTGCGTCACTAACAACGTGACCCCGACGATAAAACATTAACGATATCGTAGCATGTAAAGCCCTCTTTAGTCCTGGATGCATCACCGCTAACTGCTCCACCTACCACTACCTTGTCAATGATCAAGGAAATATAATGTAAATCAATTAGATTAAAAATGCAGTATATTTTTTTGAAAGCAGGGAGGCTGAAGTAAAAAAATATCAGTGATGATGCACAAGAAATCCTGCAGTTTACTGAAGTCAAGCAGACTTAGGACATTGGTTACTGGTACCATGTCCTGTGGTCTGATGAGACAACTAATAAATAGACATTTGCACTGTGTTGTACTAAAGCATGCAAACATTAAATAAGGGAATTGTGGACCTGCATTCCTGCAATTGAAAATAGAAAAACTGAGATACTTAATGCATAAAGTGCCGAGTTTATGAGAGCCCAGCAGCCGGCGATAAGTCATATCTCTGTGTCAGGTCCCTTACATGATATGCCTTTATCCGGGCTGAAAAACTACAATTTTATGGGCAGACAGCAACCTGCTAAATTGAAAACCACCTAAAACTGGTGGTAGGAGCGCTCAGTCAGCGAAATGAACTATAATGTAAAATAAAAAACGAATCTGTAGATCCTAACAGAAAAATAGGAACAGGTGCAAATGGTAAATAATAAACTAAAAATTAGTCTGTTGCACTCTATAGCGCTAAACATGCAAACAATTTAGCAGGTTCCTGTCTGCCCATAATGTTGTAGGCTTTCAGCACGGATGGAGGCATATCATGATAATGGGACGCCCCTGGATAATCGGGTCGTCACAGGGTATTGCACAATCTGCCCTCCCGTGCAGTATCCACCTCCTTCTTGGTTTTGGGTCCCTAACCATATGGTGTTGCCTACATCAGCTGATCAAATCCTAGATACACCCTGCACCACACCCACCAAACACACCAGTGGACGGCTTGAGTGGAATAGAGTCACCCACCTGAGGGGTTGGAGAGGGGGTGAGGAGTGTCAGTAAGAGAAAGTAGTCTGGTAGTGAAAGTGAGAGGAGGTCGGGAGCGGGGCACCTGGGAAGCAATCTAGGTGGCAGACAGTGGTCTGGGCCTAGAGGAGTTGGACCCTTGGTCGCAGGGGATCGTGGCAAGGGGCACGGATCTGTCGAGGAGGACAGCCGGCAGCCTTGTACCATCACCAGGCTGGGACTAAGGCACATCGGGGTACATGGACCCTAGGTCGGGGAGTAGCTTCAGGCAACCCGATAATTTACCTGCGAAGAACGAGCCTTCAAAATGTGCTCTCCACCCGCTCCAAAATCGGGGCTCTAGCGCAACGAGGGGGATAGGACTTTCCAATCCAAAACGGTCTAGAAAATCCCAAGTGTGAGCCCTGAGAGCAAGCTCCCTCACTTAGCCAGAGTGGGGAGTGGGATCCGGCAAGTTCCACACTACCGGGACCACCAAGGAAGTAAACTTAGTGCCAGGAGGCAGGTCACGGATCACCAGGCAGCACCATTGGGGATGGGACCCGAATTAGGCTCCCCTCAGCGGCAGCAGTGTCCAGAGACTTGTTTTACCAGTTGTCAATGTCTGCTTAATGGACTGAGTGAGTACCAAAGTGACCCCCCTGCATCCCACGGCACCCCTCACTGAGTCCCGGGGTATTGCTCTCTACCCGTGGAGGGTTCTGACAATTGTCTGCCCCATTCCATCATCCCCGGGTACTCCCAACTGCAGCAGTGGTACTCCTAATTACCACATACCACAGGTGGCGTCACGAACGCTATAAAATCCCTTGTAAATACCCCCTTCATTTGAGTGGCTGCACGACCCCCGGGTATGGAGACCTTCGAGCCACTGAGAACCCGGATCAGAGCAGCTCGGCTGCTGGCACAGGGGCGGTACAATAAGGAATCGGGAAAGACATACACCTTTTTGCTGGCTGCTTGGTTCTCATAAACTCCCCACTTTATACTCTAAGTATCTCAGTTTGTTCTATGTTCAACAGCAGTAATGCAGGTCCATAATTCCCTTATTTATTGTTTGCATGCTTTAGCGCTAAAGAGTGAAATTGTCTATATTTTAGATTATATTGGGGGACATAAGGATCAGGCGGTTGAAATTCAATCGTCCTATCTTTCTTTTCTCCCTGGGGATAAGGCAATGCCAGATGATTATGGCAATGTGGAGTACACAATAATATTTAGCCGAATGGAGCATTTCTTTGCATAGTTGGATTGGGAGAGATATTTGGCTGTGAGCTGAACGATCGTTTAGCTAACGTCTATCCAGTGGGTATACCCAGCATATATATTCCAAAGGTTGTCTAAAAAAAAGATATATGTTTGTTCATTGGAAAACACTTGTATATTTTTTTCTTTCTGGAATAACATGAAAGAACACTAAACTGTTTATGGCATCTTAACAATATGATTTAAAGACTTCTACACAGTAATTATGGCCTGTTACATTACCAATTAAGTGTTTTAACTATCACCATGCTATTAAAGAAGTATGAAGTATCTGTTATCACTCTCATTATGTAGGTCATTTTGGAGGGTGGCATGTCTGGCATGTCAATGGGAGGAGGGTTATAAGCCATTAAATACTCCTAAAGGAAATTTAATATGCAAATTGCTTCTTCAGAGAGGAAGTAGACTTGAATTCTAGTGCCAAGTAGTGGAAGTGGAAGTAGCAATCCTAAAATTCAATATAAACCATTTAACGAGCCTTGCCATATGACTTAGAATATAAGCCAAACCAGAATCTCAATTTGCAGATACGGTGTTTCACCTCCTCACATTGACTTGTTTGGCATGTCACCCCCACTCATATGGAGAAATGTTACCCCTTACCTCCCAATAATAAGCCTTTCATATAGCCAAAGCAGATCTCATGCATTGCATTGATGAGGGGCAACATCCTGAAATGCTGTGTATGCAAATTAAAATTCTGGTTTGGCTTTTATCTTAAAGGAAACCTGTCAGTTACAATATGCACCCAGAACCAGGAGCAGTTCTGGGTGCATATTGTTAATCCCTGCCTAACTGTCCCTGTATCTAGTAGCATACATAAAAAGATCTTTAGAAAAAAGTATTTCTAAAGATCTTTTATCATATGCTAATGAGGCCAGGGACTAGTCACAAAGGCGTTAGTTTCCTTGGTTAGTCGGCCCTCTTAGCATGAATGCACTCCCCTGTGAGCGTGCTAATATGCTAATGAATGCACAGGGTCAGAGGTATGGTCGATCTCACCGCTCTCTGCTGGATTTTGGCTCAGAAGTCCCAGACTTAAATTCATGTGCACTATGACACCAGGTGTACACGTCCCAGCTTCAAACTGGTATAATTTGCATTACCCAAAGTCCGGGGACATTCTGATCGTGCGCACTGAGCCAAAAACTAGTGGTGGCAGCAGAGGTGAGACCTACCATGCCTTTAACGCTGTGCATTCATTAGCATGTTAGAACACCATTGTGTGCGTGCTTACATGCTAAGGGAGCGACTAGTCGCTGGCCCCATTAGAATATGATGAAAGATCTTTAGAAATACTTTCTCTATTCAAATCTCTATTGTTTTGTATATTATTAATTAGATAAACACAGTGAAAAATGCAAAATTTTACCTGTCTTCCTTTAATATTTGGCAGTGATTACTATTATACCCATTGACAATTATTTTACTATGGCTAAGTATTAGTGATGAGCGAGTATGCTTGTCACTACTCGGTACTCGCACGAGTATCACTGTACTCGGGCTACTCGGCGGGTACCGAGTAATTTCGCGATACTCGTGCTGTACTCGTGGTCTTCATCCCTGCATGTTGGCGCTCTTTTGAGAGCCAGCCCTCATGCAGGGATTGGCTGGTAGACCACTGCATACATTATATGCGACAGTTCTGGGACTGTACCCGGCTCTTCCCGATTTACCCTAGTGCGTTGGCAAATCGGGGTAATAAGGAGTTAATGGCAGCCCATAGCTGCCAATAAGTGCTAGATTAATCATGTCAGGCGTCTCCCCGAGAAACCTTCCATGATTAATCTGTAAATTACAGTTAAAAAACACACACACCCGAAAAATCCTTTATTAGAAATAAAAAACAATAACAAAGTCCCTCATCACCAATTTATTAACCCCGACAAAGCCCTCCATGTCCGGCGTAATCCACGGACCTCCAGCGTCGTGTCCAGCTCTGCTGCATGCAGGTGACAGGAGCTGCAGAATACACCGCCGCTCCTGTCAGCTTCACACAGCAACTGAGGTGAGTAGCGCGATCAGCTGCTGTCAGTCAGGTAACTCACGGCCACCGCTGGATCCAGCGGTGGCCGCGATTAACCTCAGTGACAGCTCAGCTGATCGCTATACTCACCTCAGCTGCTGCGTGGAGCTGACCGGAGCGGCGGTGAGTAGCGCGATCAGCTGAGCTGTCACTGAGGTTACCCGCGGCCACCGCTGCATCCACCGCTGGATCCAGGTAACCTCAGTGACAGCTCAGCTGATCGCGATACTCACCTCAGTTGCTGCGTGGAGCTGACTGGTGCGGCGGTGAGTAGCGCGATCAGCTGAGCTGTCACTGAGGTTACCCGCGGCCACCGCTGCATCCACCGCTGGATCCAGGTAACCTCAGTGACAGCTCAGCTGATCGCGCGGCTGTCTGCAGTTGCTGTGTGAAGTTGACAGGAGCGGCGGTGTATTCTGCAGCTCCTGTCACCTTCATGCAGCACAGCTGGATGCGACGCTGGAGGACTGTGGATTACGCCGGACATGGAGGGTTTGTCGGGGTTAATAAATTTGTGATGAGGGACTTTGTTAGTGTTTTTTATTTCTAATAAAGGATTTTTTGGGTCTGTGTGCTTTTTAACTGTAATTTACAGATTAATCATGGAAGGTTTCTCGGGGAGACGCCTGACATGATTAATCTAGGACTTATTGGCAGCTATGGGCTGCCATTAACTCCTTATTACCCCGATTTGCCAACGCACTAGGGTAAATCGGGAAGAGCCGGGTACTGTCCCAGAACTGTCGCATCTAATGTATGCGGCAATTCTGGGCGGCTGCTGACTGATATTGTTAGGCTGGGGGGCTCCCCATAACGTGGAGCTCCCCATCCTGAGAATACCAGCCTTCAGCCGTATGGCTTTATCTGGCTGGTATTAAAATTGAGGGGAACCGCACGCTGTTTTTTTTAATTATTTAATTATTTATTTCACTGCACAGTATAGACACGCCCACCGGCTGCTGTGATTGGGTGCAGTGAGACACCTGTCACTCAGAGTGGGGGCGTGTCTCACTACAACCAATCATAGGCGCCGAAAAGCAGGAAAGCAGGGAATACGAGATTGTTTAATGAGCGGCCGGCTTTTTCAAAAGAGGAAAAGCCGCCGGAGTTTAGTGAACAGCTGTGCAGCGCCGCGGCAGTGATCGGGGAACGGTAAGTAAGAGAGAGGGGGGAGACTGACCCACAGACTGTGAGAGGGGGACAGACAAGACAGAGAGAGACCGACAGAGCGAGACCGACCGACGGGAGATAGAATGAAAAAAAAAATGACCGACATCGCTAGTAAAAAGCACAAAACGTGCGTTTTGGACATCGGAGTGCCACACAATGTTTTTACGTAAAATCTTTCATGTAATAATCTCAAAAAGTAACATACACCAGCTCTATCTCACTATTGGGTATGTGCCCTTAACATTTCCGCCATGAAAATTCATTTTGGTGTCATTTTGGAAGGTTTTCTGGTGGCGTAAAACTCGGACAAAATTGTTCACAGCTGTGACTTTTGAGTGATAAATGCTTCAAGGGGTCTTCCGCATGCTGTTGCCATGTCATTTGAGCACTCTTCTGAGACTTTTGTGACATTTTTAGGGTTTCTACATGCTGCCGGGGGTCATTTCAGAAAAATACTCGGGTCTCCCATAGGATACCATTGGGCTCAGTGCTCAGGCCGAGTACACGAGTATCTTGGGATGCTCGGCCCGAGCCTCGAGCACCCGAGCTTTTTGGTACTCGCTCATCACTACTAAGTATTGTTTTTGAAGTATAGGTTTAGAGCAGTCCTGTAAGAAACAACTGAAACATTTG
Organism: Anomaloglossus baeobatrachus; assembly: GCF_048569485.1. Lineage (NCBI taxonomy): Eukaryota > Metazoa > Chordata > Amphibia > Anura > Aromobatidae > Anomaloglossus > Anomaloglossus baeobatrachus. The sequence goes on from NC_134354.1 coordinate 683,567,447, forward strand.
TTTGCTCTCCTAAAAACTACATGCTTGTGATGTTAATTCAAAACTGAATTCTCACGGACTGTATATGTTTTTTTCTTTTTATGTTTCCTGTATCTTTAGTCTCATGTGTAACTGTATATAGACATTTAAACTTCACCCTTATATTGACCTCCACTGTTCTGTTCTTTCTCCTCCAAATCTCCAGAGCCCCTGTCAGTTATTAACTCATGTTACATTCTCAACATACATGGGAAAAGTGGTACAATATCTGCAATATTAAGGAGATGTCCTCCCAATCTGACCAACTTAAAGCACTCCAATCATCAGGATTTTCCTATATAAACTAAAGCCAGTGCTATACTGGCACTATCATGCTGATTCTATACATACCTGTAGTTGTCAGCTAGGATGTACAGTTTTTGAAATCCAAGCAAGTAAAGTTTGTAAAATGAGCAGCTTTTTGATTGGCAGCAGCTGCTGATCAGCTAATAGCAGGGGTGGGTTTTGATAGTGATTTCCGCCCCCTGCCTGTTGTTCCTCCCCCTATCTTTTATTTATGGTAAATCCATTATAGAAGTGTTTTATTAATTGTTCTCGCTATACATCATGGTGGCTAGAATGATCTTGATGACGTCATACCCATGTGACAACAAAAAAATAATGTTTCCTGGCATCAGCTATGTTGGCTAAGGACCCACCCCTTCTGGTCACATGAGTATGACATCAGCACAGGTACTTTTAGCCGCTTTGAAAATGCTTCTATAATGGAATTAACATGAATAAAAGATAAGGGGAGGAACAACAGGCGGGGGAGGGGGGGCAAATCACTAGAAAAAGCCACCCCAGCTATTACCTGCTCCGCAGCTGCTGCAAATCAAAAAAGCTGTACATTTCTGTAACTTTACTTTTTTGGATTTCAAAACCTATACATCCTAACTAACAAATAAAGGCAGATATAGAATCAGCATGATAGTGCCAGTATAGCACTGGCTTTAGGTTATAATCCTGGTGATTGGTGCCCTTGAAGAGTTGCACTGCAAAAAAGAGTGGGCAAAGATTGACAATTCTAAATGTGCCATGCCGTGTTTTTTGATGTTTAAATATTTGGCAGCTGACTTTAACCCCTTCTTAACTGGGTAATTTTCAGTTTTTCCTCTTTTATTATTTCCTCCCTCTTTTCCAAGAGTTTTTTGATTTTCTGCCCACATAGCCATATGAGGGCTTGTATTTTGCTGAACAACTTATAGCTTTAAATTATTTCATTCATTTTACTATATATTGTACTCTAAAATAGCTTCCAAATGTGGTGAAATTGTGAATAAAAAAATACAATTCTGCAAATATTTTTTTTTTTTTTTTTTTAGCATGCTGTCACACAGAATTTTGCACAAACTTCACCTACTGTCATGGCTGCGTAGGCTCCGTACACGTCGCAGATTCTGACACTCTGCCCAGTTTCTCTGGTGTCTGGGATCAACAGAAACAGACTCAGGCGTCGACCTGCTGTGTGCTGATTCATAGGTAGGCTAGTAAGAGTTTTTGGCATGGTGGCTCAGTGGTTAGCTCTGCAGTCTTGCAGTGCTGGGGTCCTGGGTTCAAATCCCACCAAGGACAACATCTGCAAGGAGTTTGTATGTTCTCTCTGTGTTTGCGTTGGTTTTCTCCCACACTCCAAAGACACTGCTAGTCAGCTTGTTAGGTTTCTTTGATCACTTGTAGTGAGGAAGCCAATTGCATCTGCTCCCCTCCAATTTAAGCTGGATGCAATCTTCTACCCATGCCAGCTATAGCGTCTCTTGGTCTGTTAGGTGTGGTGTACCAGATTATCTGGTAAAAATTGTGCTATTTGCTTGTTGCGATCATGGAAGCTTACCCCTGTTGTTTGGTAGCTTCCTTCCTTCTCTTGTGTTTCTTCCTGAATCTCTTATTGTCCTTACCTTTTGTGTATGCGTGCTGTGTAACATAGTTTTGGTTTTCCCTTGTCTGTCTATATCAGTGACTTTCATTACACTCCTGTTCGATCCCTCCCTGGGAGGAGGGGAAAACAGATCAGGACTAGTCAGGAGCAGGGTCAGGAAGGAGACTCAGGCATCCCCACCATTAGGGGTATTCCTGAGAATAGGGATAGCATAGGGCCCCCTAGCTTGAGGGACAGCTTAGGGGCTCCGATTCTGCACTATTCCAGAGTCATTGTGACACATGCATTATGTAGTAAAAATTACCTGGTCTAATGATTCCTCCAGTCAGTACAGATGTGGAGATATCAACCATGTATATACAGTATATTTTTATGATTTAAATGGTGAAAAATAAATTTGGAGATTAGTGAAGATTTTTTTATTTTTTTTGCTTTATCATTTTCCGACACCCCTAACTGTTTCATCTGTATGTTGATTGAGCTGCGTGAGGCCTTCTTTTTAGTGTGGCAAACTGACATTTTTTTATTGATACCAATTAGGCATTGATACATTTAACTTGGTTCTTATTGTATTTTTTGTGGTGCTGCAGTAACCAAAAACCCAGAATTCTGTCAGTTTGATTTCATTTGTCTTCATGGTGTTTACTGATCAGGTTAATTAATTTTTTATTTTTATAGATTGGACTTGTACAGATGCAATGATACCACACATGTATACATTTGTATTATTTCTTTATTTTTAATGGCAGACATAGAGGATGATTAAAATTTTTACATTTTTTTTTCTATATTTAAAAAAAATATACATTTTTAACTGTATTTTTTAGTCTTCTGAGAGGACATGAACCTGTGATTGTCTGCTCGCTTATACTATATACTACAATAGCATAATATTTCAGTATATAGTGGAAATCACAGCGTACTAGGAACTCCAGCCACTGGTTGATGTCGCCAGGAGTATTATAATTGCAGGAACGGCTATCCTAAGCAGACCATTTGTACCACACAATTGCGTCATGGGGGGCCAATGGGAACACATCCCAAAATGGGACCTGACATACATAAATATATAAATTAAATTTTGACATGTTTCTGCACCAGAAAAAAATGAGACACATAACCAACACCATGGAATAAATGGCGCTATAATAATCTAATATATAAAGCTGAGTGTATGTATGTATGTATGTATGTCCGCTAAAGGAATCCGCACCGTCGCATTTGCAATCACGAAATTTTGCACAGACACTCCATGTGACTTAGGAAACATAGACTATATTTTGTGGGAAAATTTAACCCCGTGCTTTACAGTTACTCTCCAAAAATCCTGCCTCCATTAAACTCAATGGAGGAGGGAGCTACAGGCTATTAATAGCAACTGTCAGTGGTTGCTATAGGAACAAAATAAACTGTTAGTATAAGAAGCTTATGTGTGAGGTAATATGATGTCGGTGGAGAGACGGATGCAGAGAGAAAGAAAGAGACAGACAGACACAGACGGGGAAAGAGACAGACAGACGTGGAAAGAGACAGCCCTGGAAAGAGACAGCCCTGGAAAGAGACAGCTGGGGAAAGAGAGACGGGGAAAGAGAGAGATAGAAAGACACACACCTAGAGACAGACATAGAGATAGAGAGAGACAGACAGATACAGAGATGGAAACAGACTGATACAAATACAGACAGAGATATAGAAACAGACAGAGACATAGACACAGACAGACAAAAGGAAAGAGACAGACAGAGAGACAGACAAAGACAGAGACTGGGAGAGAGACAAAGAGACAGTTACTATCCCGGGCAACTACAGCTAGTAAATAATAATAATAACCTAAGAAATCTCCAGCACAGAGTTAAAAGAGGAACAAAACTACACCGTGAATTGAACATTTCTGAGTGTTTTTATTATTACTAATACTTCACAAGACTGACTGCTGTACATTCATGACCAAAGGCTTTGAGACTGACACAAATTTTGTTTTTCACAAAGTTGCTTCTTCATTATTTTTAGATCTTTTAGGCTATGTGCGCACTTACCGGATTTTTCGCGGATTTTGCCGCGGATTTGCTGCATGTTTCGCTGCAGAAAATGTTCATAACATCTCTGCAGTGAATCACCAGCAAATCCTATGGAGAAAAAAAATCCTGTGCGCACTGGGCGGAATTTGACAGCTGCATGTTTTGCTGCGGGAATCCCGCAGCAAAAACAAGTGCATGTCACTTCTTTTCCGCACATCGCTGCGGGATTTTACTCCATTGACTCAATGTTAATCAAGAAATCCCGCAGGGAATAACGCAGGCAGCAAATTCTGTGCGGTTCACTGCGTTTTCCTGCGTTATTCCCTGCGGTATTTTGCGGTTTACCTCCGGTAATGTGCATCACTTGCTTGCGGTTTTGCAGGGAAGTGATGTCATTACAGGAAGAGGAAGCCGTGCAGAGTAAACACACACACAGATCACAGACACAGACACATCACAGACATAGAACACATAGACACAGACACATAGAACACACATAGAAAGAAAACGGAAATATAGGAAAAAAAGAACGTGGGCTCCGCTGCATATTCACCTTCCAGCCGAGGTAAGCACACAGCGGCGGCCCGGTATTCTCAGGCTGGGGAGGGCGAGGGGCAGGGTTAATGTCCCCCGCCTCACTCCCCCTCCGGCAGCCGAGAATATCAGCCGCAGCTGCCCCGGGACTGTCGCATGCATTATGCGGCAATACCGGCGTGTCCTCGGCTCTTCCTGCCGCCGTGTAGCAGTGGCAGCAGGGTAATACAAGGGGTTAATGATGGTGGGGGACCACCGCCATTAACCCCAGGCTTGATCATGGCAGCGTCTATGTGACAGCTGACATGATCAACCCGTAAGTAAAGTGAAAAAAACACAGACACCGAAAAATCCTTTATTTTAAATAAAACAAACAAGCCTCGTTCACCATTTTATTAACCCCTCCCGCACCAAAGCTCCGGCGTAATCCAGGTCCGACGTCCAGCGCTGCTTCCATCCAGCCGCGACTGTCACAGACACAGGCTGAATGAAAGCAGCAGAGGTAATTACCGGTCATTTCCCACGGCCGGTAATGTGAACTCACTGCCGACCGTGGGAAATGCAGCGATCTGTCATCTATCTCTATCTATCTATCCCTCTGTCTATCTATCTATCCCTCTATCTATTCTTCTGTCTATCTACTCTCAGAATTAAATGACTTTTTTTTTTTTTTTTTTTCTTCAATGTGCTTTATTGCATTGAATGCAATAAAGCACATCCCAACCCGCACGCGGCAAAACCGCGGCAATACCGCGAATAATACCGCGGTAAAACCGCAGCAAACCGCGGCAAACCGCATGCGGTTTTCGGGTGCGGTTTCCCGCGGTTTTTTACCGCGGGTGCGGTAATCTTTGAGGGCATGCGGAATTTTCTCAAGAAAATTCCACTTCCCAGTGCGCACAGAGCCTTAGTCAGATGTTTATATGGTTACTAAGGCACAATTATTAGCATTTCATACATCTTCAAACTTTTTATTGACGAATAGATCAAGTTTGTGAAAAAACTCAATGTTTACAGTGTTCATCCTTATTTTTTAAAACTTGTGCAATTTGCCTTGGCAGCTGGATATCAGCTTCTAGGCCTAATCGCATAATGTAGCACCATGTCACAAGAGCGGATGGAAATAATGGCCTATATTTACGCTAGTAAGTCCTTTCTCAATTATTTAGCGTAATTTGCACATGCAGCATTTTAACTATTTTGTACTTTATATAAAATCTAGTATACATCTATGGCACTGTAGCCCATATATTTATACTATCATCTGTATCAGGATTATCCTACAATATTCTTGTTCCCTCCTTATATTTTTATACGGAGGATAAGGGTTACATAGAGCATTGCTCATTTTCACTGCACTTTATGTTTTACATTTTCCCACACCGCCGAACCCCATATAGGTCTAAGGGACCCAAACTTCTGAGTTATAAAATGGTGTTAGTAGGGGCTAGGGGGGCTGTTTTGGGGATTAATAAATTGTAGAAAGAGGATGCTTTTTTGTTTTCATTTTTTTTAATAAAGGATTTCTCTTTGTGTTTTGTGTTTATTTCTTTTGACTTACAGGGCTAGTTATGGGGGTTCTCATAGACCCCTCCTGATTACTAATCCTGGGTTTAGTGGCAGCTGTGATTTTGACAAATCAGAACTGTCATTAACCCCTTGTATTACCCCTGATTGCCTGCACACAAGGGCAATCCGGATGAGCTAGGTAAAGCGCCAGAATTGTCGCATCTAATGGATGCAACAATTCCGGGGCAGCTGTGGGCTGCTATTTCTAGCCTGGGGAGGTCCAATAACCATGGGCCTCCCTAGGCTGAGGTTACCAGCCCACTGCTGTCTGCTTTATCTTGGCTGGGTATCAAAACTGGGGGCCACATGTCCTTTTTTTATTATTTATTTAAATAATTTAAAAAAAAAAGCTGCAAAATGTCTCTTATATTTTGATACAGGCTGCAGCCTGTAGCTATCTGCTTTATCTGTGCTGGATGTCACAATTTGGGGGACTTTGCACCATTTTTTTACTTTGTTTTTACACCATTATAGGGACGCAGACAGCGTGTTTGATTCCAACCAATCACAGACATTGTCACAGATGTTAGGGGGCTTGGTCTGACTGCAATCAGTCACAGACACCATGACTGACGTTGGGCAGGAGAAGCAGTGAATATGCATTAGAGCTAATGATCGGACTCGGAAGGTCAGTAAGTATAACTGTCCTGCTTTATTTCTTATTTTCTTTCTTTTTACTTTTTTTAAATATTCCTATCATCTGGGTGGCCGAACTTGAACAGTAACACAGGCTTAACTGAGAAGTCCATGTTCGGGACACTAGGTCTCATCCCTAGTCTCTAGGAGGCTGTATGTTTGGGTCAGTAGACCATGGTTAGTCCATGAATCTAGCAAATTATGATAAACTACAGTCATGGCCAAAGGTTTTGAGAATGCTACAAATATTAATTTTTACAAAGTCTACTGCTTAAGTTTTTCTAATGGCAATTTGCATATACTCCAGAATGTCATAAAGAGTGATCAGCTTAACAGCAATTACTTGCAAAGTCAATATTGGCTAAGAAAATGAACTTTAACCCCCAAAACACATTTCAACAACATCATTGCATTCCTGCCTTAAAAGGAGCAGCTAACATTGTTTTAGTGATTGTTCCATTAACACAGGTGTGAAGGCTGCTTTACACCAGACAATCTATTGTGCGATAGATCGTCGGGGTCACATTTTATGTGACGCACATCCGGCATCGCTGGCGATGCCGGCCTGTGTGACACCTCCTAGCGACGCAGTATCGCTCACAAATCGTGAGTCGTGTACTGCTCGCTAGGTTCCATAATATTGTTTAATTTAGTTGTTCATCGTTTCCGTGGTAGCACACGCCGCTCCGTGTGACACCACGGGAACGATGAACAGCAGCTCACCTCCATCACGCGGCAGCCGCCGGCTATGTGAAGGAAGGAGGTGGGCGGGATGTTTACGTCCCGCTCATCTCCGCCCCTCCACTTCCATTGGCCGGCGGCCATGTGACGTCGCTGTGACGCCGAACGTCCCTCCCACTCCAGGAAGTGGACGTTCGCCGCCCACAGCGTGGTCGCACGAGAGGTAAGTACGTGTGACGGGGGTTACCGATTTTGTGCGCCACGGGCAGCGATTTGCCCATGACGCAAAAAGGACGGGGGCGGGTACGATCGATTGTGAAATTGCACAATCGGTCGTACCGTGTAAAGCAGCCTTGAGTGTTGATGAGGACAGGGCTGGCGATCAATCGGTCATGATTAAGTAAGAATGACACCACTGAACACTTTAAAAGGAGGCTGGTACTTGGTATCATTGTTTCTCTTCAGTTAACCATAGTTATCTCTAAAGAAACATGTGCAGCCATCATTGCTCTGCACAAAAATGGCCTAACAGGGAAGAGTATCACAGCTACAAAGATTGCACCTCAGTCAACAGTCTATCGCATCATCAAGAACTTCAAGGAGAGAGCTTCCATTGTTGCAAAAAAGGCTCCAGGGCGCCCAAGAAGGACCAGCAAATGCCAGGACCATATCTTAAAACTGTTTCAGCTGCAGGATCGGACTACCAGCAGTGCCGAGCTAGCTCAGCAATGGCAGCTGTCTGGTGTGAGTGCTTCTGCACGCACTGTGAAGCGGAGACTGCTTGAGCAAGGCCTGGTTTCAAGGAGGGCAGCAAAGAAGCCACTTCTCTGCATAAAAAAAAATCAGGGACCGACTGATATACTGCAAAAGGTACAGGGAGTGGACTGCTGAGGACTGGGGTAAAGTCATTTTCTCAGATGAATCCCCTTTTCGATTGTTTGGGACATCTGGAAAACAGCTTATTAGGAGAAGAAGAGGTGAGCGCTACCACCAGTCTTGTCTCATGCCAACTGTTAAGCATGCTGAAACGATTCATGTGTCGGGTTGCTTCTCAGCCAAGGGAATCGGCTCACTCACAGTCTTGCCTAAAACACAGCCATGAATAAAGAATGGTACCAGAATGTCCTCCAAGAGCATCTTCTCCCAACTGTCCAAGAGCAGTTTGGCGCCCAACAATGTCTTTTCCAGCATGATGGAGCACCTTGCCATAAAGCAAAGGTGATCACTAAATGGCTCATGGAACAAAACAGAGATTTTGGGTCCATGGCCTGGAAACTCCCCAGATCTTAATCCCATTGAGAACTTGTGGGCAATCATCAAGAGACGGGTGGACAAACAAAAACCAACAAATTCTGGCAAAATGCAAGCATTGCTTATGCAAGAATGGACAGCTATCAGTCAGGATTTGATCCAGAAGTTGATTGAGAGCATGCCAGGGAGAATTGCAGAGGTCCTGAAGAAGAAGGGTCAACACTGCAAATATTGACTTGCTGGATTAACTCATTCTAACTGTCAATATGACCTTTTGGTACTCATAATATGATTGCAATTATATTTCTGTATGTGATGTAAACATCAGACAAACACAATTAAAAATCAGAGGGCAACAGATCAGGTGAAAATATAATTTTGGTGTCATTCTCAAAACTTTTGGCCATGACTGTACAAACACTAATTAGAAAATAATTAGTTTCCTTCAGTCAGGATTTGGCCCATAAGCTGGTATCCAGCATGCTAGGGCAAATAGCAGGTACAGTCATATGAAAAAGTTTGGGCACCCCCATTAATGTTAACCTGTTTTTTTCATAACAATTTGGGTTTTTGCAACAGCTATTTCAGTTTCATATATCTAATAACTGATGGACTGAGTAATATTTCTGGATTGAAATGAGGTTTATTGTACTAACAGAAAATGTGCAATCTGCATTTAAACTAAATTTGACAGGGGCATAAGTATGGGCACCTCAACATAAAAGTGACATTAATATTTTGTAGATCCTCCTTTTGCAAAAATAACAGCCTCTAGTCGCTTCCTGTAGCTTTTAATGAGTTCCTGGATCCTGGATGAAGGTATATTTGACCATTCCTGTTTACAAAACAATTCCAGTTAAGTTTGATGGTCGCCGAGCATGGACAGCACGCTTCAAATCATCCCACAGATGTTCAATGATATTCAGGTCTGGGGACTGGGATGGCCATTCCAGAACATTGTAATTGTTCCTCTGCATGAATGCCTGAGTAGATTTGGAGCGGTGTTTTGGATTATTGTCTTGCTGAAATATCCATCCCCTGCGTAACTTCAACTTCGTCACTGATTCTTGCACATTATTGTCAAGAATCTGCTGATACTGAGTTGAATCCATGCGACCCTCAACTTTAACAAGATTCCCGGTGTCGGCATTGGCCACACAGCCCCAAAGCATGATGGAACCTCCACCAAATTTTACTGTGGGTAGCAAGTGCTTTTCTTGGAATGCCGTGTTTTTTTGCCTCCATGCATAATGCCTTTTTGTATGACCAAACAACTCAATCTTTGTTTCATCAGTCCACAGGATCTTCTTCCAAAATGTAACTGGCTTGTCCAAATGTGCTTTTGCATACCTCAGGCGACTCTTTTTGTGGCGTGCTTGCAGAAACGGCTTCTTTCGCATCACTCTCCCATACAGCTTCTCCTTGTGCAACGTGCACTGTATTGTTGACCGATGCACAGTGACACCATCTGCAGCAAGGTGAAGCTGCAGGTCTTTGGAGGTGGTCTGTGGATTGTCCTTGACTGTTCTCACCATTCTTCTTCTCTGCCTTTCTGATATTTTTCTTGGCCTGCCACTTCTGGGCTTAACAAGAACTGTACCTGTGTTCTTCCATTTCCTTACTATGTTCCTCACAGTGAAAACTGACAGTTTAAATCTCTGAGACAATTTTTTTGTATCCTTCCCCAACAACTATGTTGAATAATCTTTGTTTTCAGATCATTTGAGAGTTGTTTTGAGGAGCTCATGATGCCACTCTTCATAGGAGATTCAAATAGGAGAACAACTTGCAAGTGGCCACCTTAAATACCTTTTCTCATGATTGGATACACCTGCCTATGAAGTTCAAAGCTCAATGAGGTTACAAAACCAATTTAGTGCTTCAGTAAGTCAGTAAAAAGTAGTTAGGAGTGTTCAAAACAAGAAATTGATAAGGGTGCCCATACTTATGCACCTGTCAAATTTTGTTTAAATGCAGATTGCACATTTTCTGTTAGTACAATAAACCTCATTTCAATTCAGAAATATTACTCAGTCCATCAGTTATTAGATATATGAAACTGAAATAGCTGTTGCAAAAACCCTAATTGTTATAAAGAAAAAAGTTTAACATTAATAGGGGTGCCCAAACTTTTCCATATGACTGTATTCTAGCCTTCAATAAGGGTCTACACTGTAAGGGGTATGTCCCTACGTTGGAGATTTAACTGCAGAGTTTCTGTATATAAAACTGCACCTCTTGGCAGGAAAAATGCTGCGAAAAAAATATTTGTTTTTTACCACTTTTTTATGCTTTTTTTATGCATTGAGTTAGGGAAAATGCTGGGGAAAATGCGGAAACAATTGACAAGTCCATTGTTTGGTGCAGTTTTTTTCTTCACTAAAATCTGCAAGGAAAAAACAAATCTGCAATGTTGGCACGGCATTTCAGGAGTCTCATACACTTTGCTGGGATGTGTTTTCCCTTGCATATTGATTAAAATCTGCAAGAAAAAAAATGCATAAAAAACACAGTGTGCGCACACAGCCTAAATATCGAGTCGTTGCATTAACTTGCATTTGACAAGAACATTTTAAAATTTTCATAATTATATTTCAGTAACTAACCATACAATCATCTAAGCGAAAGATGTAAAAACAATGAAGCAGTAAACTTTGTGAAAAATAAAATTTGTGTCAGTCACAACTTTTGGCAACAACTGTATTAATTTCTTGGATCTTTGCACCAAACAATCAATGAAGACTACAGTTTCTGTCTTGATCACTTTGTAACAATGTTTTAGCATCAAGACTACGGGATCCTTGGAGGAATTAGTACTTTCTAAGTGCTATTCTTTGTTACATGATAATTGCCTTCTTCACAGATATTTTTACAGTTTTCTAAACAATTGTAAAAAGATGCAATTCCTTTCTATTGATTTGTGACATTTTTTATGTTGTTAGATTTGTAACATAATTTTTTCTATAGGGAATTATATATTTATTAAAAAAAGAAAAATCTGAAAAACAAATATAATCCTAAAAACAGCACTAAGCCCCCAAAACAAAACAAACTTCTATAGTGCATTTCATTTTGCAGTAAATATTTAAAGGGATTCTGTCAGTAAGTTTTTGCTATAAAATCTGATGCCAGTATGCTATTTGGTAACGAAGCCTGATTCTAGGGATGTATCACTTACTGCGTTGATTGCTGTAGTTTTGATAGAATCCTTGTTTTTTTTCTCAAGTAGATGTAGCAGAGCTAAACTGTATAACCCTGCCCACACCCTTGACTGGCAGCTTCCTATGCACGCTGTAAGGCTAAGGACACACGGGCATTTAGCATCGGATGTGAGAGCATGGGATGCATTATGCTAATGACCCCCGTCTACCGCTTTGCTGTGAGTGTGAGCCAAGTATCATTATACTGTCATGTGATCGCAGGATCACATCATGCGATCGTATCACAGCTGCAAAGGAGAGGAAGGGAGTTATCCCCCCCTTCTCCTCCAGTATCAGCTGATGTGTATATCGCACTATGCTCTGGTGTAATGCGAGTGTAGTGCGATGTTTCCCTCGCACTCATAGACCTGTATGGGTGCTAGTGAAAACGAATCGGATTCCACCCACAGCATGCTGCGATTGTTGTCTTGGTCTGAATAGGTCTGAGAAAAAAAATCGCGCAAGGGAGCGACCCCATAGAGTAACATTGGTCTGAATGGTATGTGATTCCACTAGCTCCGTTTTACTCGCCGTGTGTCCTAGCCCTTAATTGTAAGCAAGCTGCTAATCAGTGGTGGGGGTGGGGTTATACAGATTCACCTGACGGCCATGCACATGTGACCTAGTCCTATAGTGATAATATCCTGCTAATAAAATACTGATTGTATTGAAACTACAACACACATTCCAATAAGTGACACATCCCTGGAGTCTTTTGGCCTGTATTATGCTGCTTTCACATTAAATTGCAAAACTCTGCTAACAGATTGCCTATTAAAGTGAAATCTCATTGAAATGCCATGAAAAACCTGAAAAATGTGTTGTGTGCATATGTCTTGTTAAGCATAATGTACTAATAATGTATAGTAATTAATTACTTTTCTGTAACCTTTACTATAAACTTCCATTGACTCTGAGGGCAAAAACTATACAAAATGGATCAATGATGAGTGTTGGCCTGGGGTGCAAAGGCTCCACCAGTAAGATTGGTTCTGGGGGCTTAATCTATAACTACATGCAAATATTACCTAATGCTTGTTTGAATGGAAAGGATTCCACTAAAGTATATAGAGAATACAATGGATTGGAAATTGCTGGCCATCCAATCCACCTGATAAGTGAATATCCCAGAGGTGGCATTTATGGCATATCCTATAAAAGATAAATTTAAAAGTAGCATCCATTGTGAGGCCACAAATTGTGTTGACATGCAGTTTTTCCTCACTAGTTAATGTAGCGCCCCACGAGGCGGGTGGTTAACTTACTCGTTGCCGGGCCGTTTTGGGTTGGGTCAGGCGCTGTCATGGGTGGTCTTGCCCAGTTTCGTTGCCCCAAGGCGCACAGTAAATGGTGGGGTATTTGGAGAGAGTTTGTCGTGACGCCACCTGTGGTATGCAGCCAGTGAATAGCTGCCACTGCAGGGTTCCTTGCTGGGGCTGGTAGTAATGCTGCTCGGGTGTGATCACTCTCTACAGGCAGAGTGGGCCCAGGAGGATGGCGAGGGTTGTAGTGGTGCAAAAGGGTGCAGAGCTGGGACGCCGACTGAAAGTAGAAGACCCAAGGTGGTAGTTTTCTCTTTACCTTTACTGGTCAGGTGTTATGGTCCAGGTTTACAGTGGTCTGGTCAGCATAGTGGGTCTCTCCTTGCCTGGTGGGTTGGAGTCCTTCCTTAATGCGCTCTTGGTGGGAACCGCTGTGGCCTGGAGGAGCACAGGTCCCCTTCTCTCTCTCTCTACTTGAAGATGACAGTCCCCTGTGACGGGCAGCGTGAATCGGCTATGGGACCCGCTTAGAATCATAGAATATTAGAGTTGGAATGGACCTCCTGGGTCATCTAGTCCAACCCCCTGCTCAAAGCAGGATTCACCAAATCATCCCAGACAGATGTCCATCCAACCTCTTTTTAAAGACTTCCATTGAAGGAGAACTCACAACCTCTCGTGGCAGCCTGTTCCACTCATTGATCACTCTCACTTGTATTACTGCGATCCCGGGTTCTGTATTGCTGCTGCGTCTTGGAACTATGGTGGGCCAGGAATGCAGAATTTATGTCTATCGCAGCTCTTATTGACTTAGCATGCCTATTTGAAGCTATTAATATAGGCCCAGGCTGAATACTCCATTAAAACAGGGCTATGCTAGGAAACAGAAAATTAAAGGGAATCTGTCAGTAGGATTTCACACCCAAAACTATTCATAAGTACATGAAATACAAGTCCAGCAATACTTTTACCTAGACAGTCAGAGCCTCAATTACTGAAAAATCAGCTTTTCAATTGACATGCAAGTAAAGATGTAGATCTGAAGCCTCTGTCACCCCAGCTCTATTCTTCATCCACCACTGTCTCCTCTTGCTTAACTGAGGACTCCTTTGCCTGACATCAAAGAGCATGGAAGGTGATAGTCAAACAGGTAGATCCGATGCTGAAAGGGCAATAGAGCTGGAGTGACAGAGGTTTCAGAGCTGCAGCCTTATTTGCATATCAATTAAAAAGCTGATTTATCAGTAATGGAGGAACAGACTGAGTAAAAATATTGCTGGGCTTGTATTTGAAAGAGCTACATGTGCATGTAAATGGTTTGTGGAGGTGAAATGGTCCTGACAGATTTCTTTTAAGAATATACAAGAAAAACTTCAATTTTGAACATGTCTTCACCAATTTGCTAATGCCTGACCCTTGCACTTCCATGTGCCACATGTTCATAATAAGGACATTAATTGCAAGAGTGCTGATTCTGTAACAATATGGGGAATTTATATGTAGTTGCCCTCTCAAACACTCATACAGGAAATGTTGTGTAATAGACAAACAAAAACAACAGCCCTGCATGTCCGGTAAAACATGACTTCAACATTTTGCTAAGTATTGAGGGGAATTCCATATTTGCATAGTGGAGAATAGAGTAATAATTAAGAAAGCCTGGGGCTGCGCTGTCTGAGCATTGTGAACTGGTTTCTTGGCACAGACAGTCAATGGCAGGTACAGATTTGCTGTGGTTTAGAATTGGTAATTTGTGATGACCTAAAAATGGAAACCCACCAACGTAGACACACATTTTACATTTTTTTTTTTAAATACTAATCAAATATTTTGCTCATAGGCATTACTGGAGTGGAAGAAGCAAACAGAGGTTTTGCCAGAACACAAGAAACAAGAACCAGCAAGTAATAGCAGGACATTTTATACACGTGTTATAGCACACAGCCATGTAATCTTAAAGGGAACCTGTCACCAGTTTTGGGGCCTATAAGCTGCGGCCACCACCACTGGGCTCTTATATACAGAATTCTAACATGCTGTATATAAGCGCCCAGGCCGTTGTGTAGAACATAAAAAACACTTTATTATACTCACCTAGGGTGTCGCTCCGGTGCAGACTGGTCAAATGGGTGGCGCCATGCGCTGGCACCGGCACCTCCTCTTTCGGCCTTCTTGGTCCTCCTTTTTCTGAAGCCGGCATGCATGAGATGTCCTACGTCATCCACACAGACCGGTATTGAGGTCCTGGTCAGGCGCACTACAATACTTTGATTTGCCCTGAGCAGGGCAGATCAAAATGCGCCTGCGCAGGATCTCAGTGCCGCCGAGTGTGTATCACATAGGATGCATCATGCATGATGGCTTCAGAAGAAGGAGAACAAACATGTCCGAAAGAGGAGGCGCCGGCACCAGAGAACGAAGACACCCATCCGTCGAGTCTGCACCGGAGCGACCCCCCAGGTGAGTATTATAAAGCGTTTTTTATGTTCTACACAGTGGCCTGGGCTCTTATATACAGCATTCTAACATACTGTATATAAGAGCCACTGGTGGTGGCCAAAGCTTATAGACCCCAAATCTGATGACAGGTTCCCTTTAAATTCCATAGGAAATAACAGTGAAATTCATATGTACCTGCCACTTTTACATCTTCATACACTGCAATCTTCCATAGATTTACATATTAGTGATATTGTACATTATAGGCACTGAGAACAGAACCATTACTATCATACTAATTCCAGCTCATACACAGTGCCGTATTTACAGCCCAATCAGCCTTAATCGCACACGAACAGCATGAGCTGCTATACTTACCTGTCTACATCGCTCCTATTACTTCCGGGTCCATGGTGAATGCAGTGAATATATGCAATGAGCACAATGAGCGGACATAAAAGATGGGGAGTATGGTTAGACAATTTAATAGATACTGGATGACTATTGAATCCCAAATATATAGGGTGACTTCTACTACTCTCTGATAGTCTTATAAATTTATAGATTTTCTCAAAGACACTCTACTCCAAAGATACAAAAACCTCTGTTCCTCCCTACCCAACCCTCTCTCTCTCTCTCTTTTCTCCTTTCTTTCTTTTACTCTTATCATTTTTTTCCCTCTTTCTTTACTTAAGGTTAATTCTCCCTTTTACTACTTACCCTTCTCACCTTTTTTTCCTTGATCTTTCCCAAGTTTGCCCCAATAAAGTTGTTCTTCTCTAATTTATCCTCCCTAACCCCTCCTTCTTTACCCCCTATATATACTAAATGGTTAATATAAGTATACTTATTCATAATGTAGTCAAACAAATTTATTAATGTAATTAATTCTGTTTTATTTGTTCAAACTGAAAATACAATAAAAATGATTGAAAACACAAGGAGCGGAACCAGGAAGCAATAGCAGAGGCAGAGACAGCAGTGCCGGAGACAGATACAGTGGGGAAAAAAGTATTTAGTCAGCCACCAATTGTGCAAGTTCTCCCACTTAAAAAGATGATAGGGGCCTGTAATTCACATCATAGATAGACCACAATTATGAGAGACAAAATGGGAAAACAAATCCAGAAAATCACCTTGTCTGATTCGGCAAGATTTCTTTTGCAAATTATGGTGGAAAATAAGTATTTAGTCACCTAAAAACATGCAAGATTTCTGGCTCTCACAGACCTGTAACTTCTTTAAGAGGCTCCTCTGTCCTCCACTCATTACTTGTAGTATTGGCACCTGTTTGAACTGGTTATCAGTATGAAAGACACCTGTCCTCAACCTCAAATAATCACACTTTAAACTTCACTATGGTGAAGACCAAAGATCTGTCGAAGGACACCAGAAACAAAATTGTAGCCCTGCACCAGGCTGGGAAGACTGAATAGGCAATAGGCAAGCAGCTTGATGTGATGAAATCAACTGTGGGAGCAATAATAAGAAAATGGAAGACATACAAGACCACTGATAATCTCTCTCGATCGGGGGCTCCATGCAAGATCTCACCCCGTGAGGTCAAAACAATCACAAGAATGGTGAGCAAAAATCCCAGAACCACATGGGGGGACTTAGTGAATGACCTGCATAGAGCTGGAACCACCATAACAAAAGCTACCATCAATAACACACTATGCCACCAGGGACTCAGATCCTGCAGTGCCAGATATATTCCCCTACTTAAGCCAGTACATGTCCAAGCCTGTCTGATGTTTGCTAGAAAGCATTTTGATTATTCAGAAGAGTATTGGGAGAATGTCATATGGTCTGATAAAACCAAAGTAGAACTGTTTGGTAGAAACACAACTCATCGTGTTTGGAGGAGACAAAATTTTGAGTTGCAGCCAAAGAACACCATACCTACAATGAAGCATGGGGGTGTCAACATCATGCTTTGGGGCTGTTTCTTTGCAAAGGGACCAGGACGACTAATCCCTGTACATGAAAGAATGAATGGGACCATGTATCATGAGATTTTCAGTGCAAACCTCCTTCCATCAGCAAGGGCATTGAAGATGAAACATGGCTGGGTCTTTCAGCATGATAATGATCCCAGGCTCACCACCAGGGCAATGAAGGAGTACCTTAGTAAGATGCATATGAAGGTCTGGAGTGGCCTAGCCAGTCTCCAGATCTTAACCCCATAGAAAATCTTTGGAGGGAGTTGAAAGTCTGTGTTGCCCAGCGACAGGCCCAAAACATCTCTGCTCTAGAGGAAATCTGCCTCGAGGAATGGGCCAACATACCACCAACAGTGTGTGCCAACCTTATGAAGAATTACAGAAAATGTTTGACCTGTGTCATTGCCAACAAAGGATATCTAACAAAATATAGGATATCTAACAAAATATTGAGATACAGGTATAATATATTGTACCATGTTAGCCAGTAGAGATAAAAAAAATTGTTTAAAAGAACTGAGAGTGCTCAGTGGTTGATACCTTTTTATGGCTAACTGAAAAGATGGTAATAATAGCAAGCTTTCCAGACTACTCAGGTCTCTTCATCAGGCTCAGTAAAACACAAATGAATTTGTTATACTGAGCCTGATGAAGACACCTGAGTAGTCTGGAAAGCTTGCTATTATTACCATTTTTTCAGTTAGCCATAAAAAGGTATCAACCACTGAGCACTCTCAGTTCTTTTAAAAAAAAATTGAAAATATTGAGATGAACTTTTGTTATTGACCAAATACTTATTGTCCACCATAATTTGCAAAATAAAATCTTGTCAAATCAGACAAGGTGATTTTCTGGATTTGTTTTCTCATCTTGGCTCTCATAGTTGTGGTCTATCTATGATGTCAATTACAGGCCTCTATCATCTTTTTAAACAGGAGAACTTGCACAATTGGTGGCTGACATTTTTTCCCCACTGTACGTATCAAAATACATTTATTTCTCAGTGATATGTGTTCGGTACATGTCACACTGATGTCACATGGATCACATCAGTGTGCGATCTGTGTGACACCCATGCTGCTGGCAGAAAAAGGACATGTTGCCATGGGGCGCATACGGACACATGTACTGTATGCTCCACACGGACACACGGTCCATGTCAAAACACGGATGTGTGAGGAAGCCCATTGTTTTAAAGGGTCTACATGTGTCTGTGTCTCTGGTACATGTGAAAACAGATGTCACATGTACGAGACACGGATTTGTAAAGGAGGCCTAAAGGCTCATTTATGCATGTCACACAGTGTAGCTTGTTTGGAGAAGAAATTAAATCAGTGATCTGATCATTTCAAAATCTGAGACAGTGTCCTACTCTGCCACATATCATCGAGAAACGTAAAAGGGTCTGGTTTAGCAACTGACATAAACAGTCAGCCACCTCCCTTCATAGGCAGCCCTGGATATCTACACAAACATTTGTCTCTTGTATAAAATACTATATGGAAGTAAAGTCATTATTATCTGGGACTGACACTGATATCGACAGACTAGGCCACTTTTAGGCTGAGGCCATATGGGGATTTCTGCGAGTCCTCACATGACACTCGGCTCACGCTCGCAGCACAGTGGGAGCCGAGTGTCATGTGACTGGGGTCCGATCGTGTGATCAGACCACAGCTGCAGAGGGGAGGGCCGGCGCTGTGGAGGAGAGGGCCAGTACTGCGGAGGAGAAGGAGGGATTTATCTCCCTACTTCCTCCGTTACCGGCTGATGTGAGAATCGAACTGCACTTGCACCACTGTAATGCGAGAGCAATGCGATATTTCTCTAGCCCCATAGACTTGAATGGGTGCAAGTGAAAAAGGATCACATTACACTCACAGCATGCTGGGACTGTTTTCTAAGTCGATTAGGGCTGAGAAAAAAATCACTCATGGGAGCTGCCCCATAGAGTAATATTGGTCCAAGTGGAATACGATTTTTTATCGCATGGCACCCGCTTCATATTACTCACCGTGTGTGCTGACCCTTAAGGATACAATAATATAAGCATACCCTATATACCGGTACCTACATTTCAAAGACCACTTTTTTCAATAGAACAATACCATTTCAAACACTATATCATGATTTAGTAATATTACCATAATGTGATAGAACCTTACTGCCATATAATGATTATTGTTACTATTATCAATAGGCATTGATATTTTAAAAATTCACCTTCCAGCATCCCTATGGATCCAGTGCAGGCTGCACTGATGATCTGCATTGGCTCGGAAGACAATGTTTGCTCTATTCTTGTTGACTTCCGAACACTGATGACTTTACTTCCAGGACCACACAATAAACTGTGCTGGATCCACAGAGGTTCTTGAACATGAGTATTCTTTCATTTATTGTTTTAAAAACTATGTAATTTTGTAAAAAAAATTCAGTGTTGGAAACCCCTATAATGGCAGTGTAGCAGGCCAAATTAACCCCTTCCCAGACTAAGCCCAGGTATTGTTTCGTGCAGGCCAGAGTATACTCCAAAAATGAACTGTCCTAAACCCCTACAGGCCAGATTATACTGGAATAATGTGGAACCTGGGCATTGTCTGCCTCCAGGCCACAGTATATCCCGGGGAATAAACTCTGTACCCAGGGGTGTAAAATAGGTTACATGAACTGACAGTACATAGTGTATCAGTATATAATTAATGTTATGTATTGTAACTTGTTATGTATGTTTCTTTCTGATCTCTGTGACACCCAACTTTTTCTAATTTTACAATCAAGGAAGGCACAGACGATGGGATTTGCAGGTGCCGCATTCCTTCACCAAGGAGACATTGTGTACGATTGTGACCTAGGGTGAAGTACATCACACTTACTGGTTTCTTCAGGCTAGTGCCATCATCCCACTGCCAGTCCTCATCATAGACGAAATAGTAGCCCACGCAACCAAACTTGTTCAAGTTATTCTTCACACCGTTATGACAGACATGGCCTCACTCCTCATGGCGTTGATTCTACTATTTCTGGGGTACTCTTTCTCGACCTGTCCTCCGCTATCTTAGAACCCATCCTCAAGCTGCTGGGACTGTGTCTCTGTTCCCCCTTCTTCCTTAAACCTCTGTCCACTTCTGGGCCCCGACGGCTCTCTAGTCACTTGACTCTCTAAGCTCGCTGGGGTGATCTCTAGGCTTCGGACCTCTCTACGTTACCTTAAGAGTTCTCTAACTGGCCCTGACACCATAGCCACATCTTCTGTTAGGGGTACTTCACACACAGCGAGATCGCTACTGAGATCGCTGCTGAGTCACGTTTTTTGTGACCTCATTAGCGATCTCGCTGTGTGTGACACTGAGCAGCGATCTGGCCCCTGCTGTGAGATCGCTGCTCGTTACACACAGCCCTGGTTCGTTTTTTTATTGTTGCTCTCCCGCTGATAAGCACACATCGCTGTGTGTGACAGCGAGAGAGCAACAATCCTGAATGTGAAGGGAGCAGGAGCCGGCGTCTGACAGCCTGCGGTAAGCTGTAACCAAGGTAAACATCGGGTAACCAAGGTGGTTGCCCGATATTTACCTTCGTTACCAGCCTCCGCAGCTCTCATGCTGCCAGTGCCGGCTCCTGCTCCCTGCACACGCTAAGTTAAGCGGTGTGAGCTGGTAACTAAGGTAAACATCGGGTAACCATACCCGATGTTTACCTTAGTTACCAGTGTCCGCAGCTTCCAGATGACGGCTCCGTGCAAGCGCAGCGTCACTTTCACGTCGCTGCTGGCTGGGGGCTGGTCAAAGGTCGCTGGTGAGATCTGCCTGTTTGACAGCTCACCAGCGACCCTGTCGCGATGCAGCAGCGATCTTGACCAGGTCAGATCGCTGCTCGGATCGCTGCTGCATCGCTAAAGTGTGAAGGTACCCTTACTCGAATCCTATCCTGCACCTACTCACTGACCAAACATGTGGCTTATTGTTCTCCCTCTCCTGGGATCAGCCTCTTGGATGGGCAAAAGTGTTCACACCCACCCCATAAACATCTTCTACATGTCGCTCAAAGTATAAAGAAGGTTCCAGAAGCTTAATCTGAAAAGTTGTGTACTGGGGAAGCCCGCTGTAGAGATGAACAAAAGCACACACCCTCCCACCAGATGGAGGCCAACAAAGCCTACTGTAGGCCTGATTATGTTAGAGTCCATGAAGATATGCCCTAGTTGACACTCTGTTACAGGGAGTACAATGGTTGAATGGAGGCCCCTGAGACAGTCAAGAGCATCTAAAACTGAGAACAAGCTAATCTCTAATCACACACAACAATAAGATCAATGTTACCAGTGCTCCATACTGGAGTTCTGAAGTGCACAGCTCTTGCATGAACTCTGCGAACAGAGCAATGAACTGACTCAATAGTAAATCTATGACTCCATAAACAGTTCTGTGAAAGTGAACATGCAGACCCATAAACTTATTATTGAGCCCTTACACCATTCTTTGCGTGCAACTCGATCGATAGTTGAGTACTTCAGATCAATGTTTCGACTGATTGTCAGTGGTCTCAGGACTCAGAACCGCACCAATCAGCAATACAATGCGGCATTTATAATATATTAAAACTTTTACAAAATGATACTTACAACAATCGGCATTAGATCATCTATTTGGAAATTATGGTTTTTAAAAAAAAAAAAAAATCCACTCAGAATGAAAGATTAGTCATATACAGTGTCCTCCATCAGACTCCTGATATATTGAAAAGGGAACACTGCTGCCATGTAATAAAAAGACAGAAAGCAATAGAAGCAATCTGGATGTTTTCCATTACATGCTCAAATGATTTTTGACTCATGATTATGTTGTGAAAGATGGGAAGTAGAAACCGCAGCAGGTAGTGACCACTGTCTTTAAGATGGCTCACTGTTCCTTCAGTACAATTTGGAGAATTGTTAACATCAACATCCTCATTTGGAAAGATTTCTATTTTAGGTCTTTTAGGAAGTTTTGTGCTGGTTCATTTCCTTCATGAAAAAAGAAAAGTTCCATAGAAGTCATAACTTTACCAACTGCAACAGTATTTATTATTAAGCACTGATGGGCGGACTCGCATATACCCTGAATCTGTAGGTCCAACCATTTTTTTTTGTTTGTTTTTTAAAAAAATTAATCCTGGATATCTGGCAGGATGCCTGTTCCCATATAAGTCTATGGGGACCAGAATCAGGCGCTTCAAAATGGTGGTAGAAGGGAAAGGCGGATTGGAGCAAGCACTTAATACTTATCAATCTCCGCTCGGTTGTAACGCTACTTCCAGGGCCACCCATTATCTCAGAAAAAGAATAACAAGGTCCATAATAATTAAACAGTCCTGGCCAAAGTCACCAAACTCCTAAATGCTACTTACAATTGACTCTGCATCTGACAATAATATTAATAATGTCATAATAGACCAATAAATCATAGTAAATATATATGATTTTATTAAGGACAGCAAAAAGGGATCACACAGAACAGAGTGTATTAAAAACAAGAACAGAAAGACAGGGCAATGTGATACATGCAAGGGTCAAAAAGGTTATATACCATGTTACAAGTTACAGCAATATGCAGGTAAAAAAGATATATAAAAGGTGCAGGCCAAGAGTTAGATATCAAAATTTGTTTGGATGGAAATATTAATGTCCCTAACAGGATTGCACAGAAGTCCCAGTATACAAGGTGAAATCACATTGTTGTTAATAATGTAGAACACATAGAGTAATGCTGCGGTTTATCAAGGAACCACATGTAAAGCAGGTGTTTAGTACAAAATTACAAAAAGATTTAACATAACATCTTGATATGCAAGAGCATATACCACACTGTTGTCAGGCATGCATATGCGGTTGTGCAAACCTTGAGAATTAAGGGACTACAACACCCACCAGAGCCGCACCAGAGACCCTACAGAGCACACTGCCCTGCACCTCGACGCGCGTTTCATATCAGCTTCATCAGGAGGTGCAGGGACAGTAAAGTGGGCAGTTTAAATGCTAAACCGCCATTACTATCCAGCCCATGGTGGCACACACCAGCTGTCTGATAGTCATCCCCCGCTGCGTCCGGGGTCCCGGAGGTCGCAGTGCGCATGTGCACCTAGTGATAATTCGATAGGTCGCCAGAAACAGGTGAGGAGCGGAGATCAAACCGGTCGGCACGCGCACAGGCTGGAGACTGCGGTTGACATCTTAGAGTGGGGAAAGAGTAAGGGCAAAAAATATTACAAGGCATTAATGCCACATTTGGATAAAAAAAACAGCATATACCGTATAAAGAATAGTGTGCAACAACATATTACATTTTTCTGTACTGTTATGTTGAATCTTTTTGCACCTTATGCTGTAATTTTGTACTAAACGCCTGCTTTACATGTGGTTCCTCGGTAAACCGCAGCATTAATCTGTGTTCTGCATTATTAACAACAATGTGATTTAACCTTGTATACCGGGACTTTTGTGAAATCCTTTTAGGAACCTTTTGTTGCAATTTTACAATATATTAATATTTACATCAAAACAAATTTTGATATATAACCCTTGTATATATCTTTTTTGCCTGCAATATTAATGTAACTTGATACATGGTATATAACCTTATTGACCCTTGCTTGTATCACATTGCCTTGTCTTTCTTTTCTTGTTTTTAATACACTCTGTTCTGTGTGATCCTTTTTGCTGTCTTTAATAAAATCATATATATTTGCTATGATTTATTGGTCTATTATGACATTATTAGTTTTATTGTCAGATGCAGAGTCAATTGTAGGTACCACCACTCATTATCTTTCATGCATATGCACTGCTTTCCTCACCCACCATCAGTCCCCACGTCTCTGCACTGGCCACAATCGTCAGGGGGCTCACGTGCCTGCGAGCCACAAGAAGCAGGAAAGAGGACACTGGATATAGGGCATGGAGGACAGGTGAGAAAAATCTTTTCTATTTTTTTTTTATGTGTATATGAAGAATGGCATATAAGGGGAAATTACTACAAGATAAGGACAAAGATGGGCACATTGCTTCAAGATGAGAACAAGGATGAGCACATTACAACAGGATGGGGGACAAAGATGGGTACACTACTACAGGATGGGGACAAGGATGGGAACATTACTACAATGGGAGAAGAATGGGTACATTATTACAACAAGGGGATCAGGATGGGTACATTACTACAAGAAGGTAACTAGGATGGGTACATTACTACAACATTACTACAAGGGGACAAGGATGGGTACATTACTACAGGATGAGGACATGGATGGAGACCAGGATGAGGCACATTGCTGCAGGATGAGGACCATGATGGGGCACATCACTGCAAAATGAAAACCCCATGGGAAAATTGAAACAAGATTAAAACAATTGTAAAATGATATTACTTACAAGAAATTGTATTATTGTAAAAAAAATGTAAAACAAATTTCAAAATACAGCGTTAAATTTGTTTAACCATTAAACCCTTCACAGCCTTTGACATACCTATACGTCATGGAAAGGAGGTCGTTCCCAACTAATGACGTATAGATACATCATGGCGATCGCGGGGCATAGAGGCTGTATCTGTTGCAATAGCCAACTGGAACTCGGCTCTCCCAACAGCTGAGCCACGGCCCTCAGTACCCATGCCATACTTGGCTGTTTAATCCCCTAAACACTGTGATCAATATCGATTGTGGCACTTAATGGATTGGGAGAGAGGTCACACTCCATCTCCCCTCCAATCGGTGCCCCCGCAATGTAATCGCAAGGGCCCGATCATTGTCATGGTGACCCGAGGTCATTATGATGACCTCCAGATCACCTGACTACGGAAGGAGTGAATGATCATACCTGCAGCATGGTCACTTACTCTTCGTGCAGCTCTGACATCTGCAATGTACTACAGGGATATAGACCTTCAGTACATTGCATCTGCAATCAGAGTAGTGTAATGTAATGTCCCATATAGGGGGTAAGTAAAAAAAGTTAAAAAAAATAAAAGAATAACAACTTTCAATAAATACTCATACTTGTGTGAAAAACACCACCACCCCAGACACTGATCATGGGCAGCTGTGGTCTCCTACGGAGAACATTTGCATCTC
Source organism: Anomaloglossus baeobatrachus (assembly GCF_048569485.1). Lineage (NCBI taxonomy): Eukaryota > Metazoa > Chordata > Amphibia > Anura > Aromobatidae > Anomaloglossus > Anomaloglossus baeobatrachus. The sequence continues at coordinate 683,592,986 of NC_134354.1, forward strand.
CACAGGAGAAGACAAGCTGCATCCAGGACACAGTGTAAGCGGATTGTGGGCAAATACACTAACTCTCTAAAAAACGTTATTCAGACAAAATTCCCAATGAAAAATTGTAATGAGGCAGAGGGAGTTACTTTGACCTCACGTCTGGCCTGTGGTCTGGTGGTGTCCATCTTTTTATGCCTATTTTTAGGCATGCACAAAAGTGCGGTCATCAGGGCCGTATTTGTCATTAGGCAACAGAGATATGGTTCTTACGGCTGCAGGCTCCAGGGGTGGCACTTTCAGGCAGCAAATTTTTGATTTTTGTTTTACCTCCCCTCTCCCTCTATTAAACAGTCTAATAAATCAGCTGTGTTTTTGGAAGGAGGGGAGGCGCACCTCCATTTATTTGTATTCAGGTCTTTAAGACAGTATAGAATTCCATGAAGCACCTAGCAGTTCAAAGCGCTCACCAACCAGCTAGATAAATTCTTTGAGGGGTCTATTTTCCAAAATAGGGTCACTTGTGGAGGAGCTCCACTGTTTAGGCACATCAGGGGGTCTCCAAACGCGACATGGCGTCCACTACTAAGTCCAGCTATTTTTGAATCCAAAAGGTGCTTCTTCCCTTCCGAGCCCTGCTATGCGCTAAAACAGTATATTTACACCACATGTGAGGTATCACCACACTCAAGAGAAATTACACAACAAATGATATGGTGCATTTTCTCCTGTTACCCTTTTTTCATTTTCACAGCTTAACGATCTAAAATTCTGTGAGGCACCTGGGAATTAAAGGTGCTCACCATACATCTAGATAAATTGAGGGTTTCTACTAGTTTACAAAATGCGGACACATGTGGGGATTTACATTGTTTAAGCATTTCAGGGTCTCTCCAAATGTGACATGGTGTCCGCTAACGATTCCAGCCAATTTTGCATTTCAAAAATCAAATGGCGCTCTTTCGCTTCCGAGCCCTGCCATGTGCCCAAGTAGTAGTTTTCTACCACACATCAGGTAACTGCATACTCAGGAGAAATTGCTCAACAAATTTTATGTTGCATTTTTTCCTGTTACCTTTGTGAAAATGCATAATTTGAGGCTAAAGTAACATCTTTGTGGGAAAAATTCATATTTTCCTTCCACATTGCTCTAGTTCCTGTGAAGCACCTAAAGGGTTAATAAACTTTTTGGATGTGGTTTTGAGCAATTTGAGGTGTGCGGTTTTTAGAATGGTGTCAATTTTGGGTATGTTCTGTCACTTAGGACTCTGAAAGTCACTTCAAATGTGATGTGGTCCCTAAAAAAAAATGGCTTTGTAAATTTGAACCCTTAACTTTCTAACAAAAAAAATGTGTTTCTAAAATTGCGCTGGTGTAAAGTAGACATGTGGGAAATGTTAGTTATTAACTATTTTGTGGGACATAATTCTCGGATTTAAGGGCATACAAATTCAAAGTTTTAAAATTTCTAAATTTTCAAATTTTTCTCCAAATTTCTGACATTTCCAGAAATAAATGCTAAAAATTTTGGCCTAAACTTAACACTATGTCACAAAAACAATCTCAGCATCACCAGGATCTGTGGAAGCGTTCCAGAGTCATAACCTGTCAAAGTGACACTGGTCAGAATTGCAAATAATGGCATGGTCAAGAAAGTGAAAACTGGCTCAGAGGTGAAAGGGTTGAAAATGTTTGTTTTTTTCCTATATATATTATATATTATATATATACAGTACAGACCAAAAGTTTGCCACCTTTTGCTTTGATTATTGCTTTGCACACTCTTGGCATTCTCTTGATGATCTTCAATAGGTAGTCATCGAAAATGGTCTTCCAACAGTCTTGAAGGAGTTCCCAGAGATGTTTAGCATTTGCTGGCCCTTTTACCTTCACTCTGCGGTATAGCTCACCCCAAACCATCTCGATTGGGTTCAGGTCTAGTGACTTTCGAGGCCAGGTCATCTGGCGTAGCACCCCATCTCTCTCCTTCTTAGTCAAATAGCTCTTACACAGCCTGGAGGTGTGTTTGGGGTCATTGTCCTGTTGAAAAATAAATGAAGGTCCAACTAAACGCAAAACGGATAGCATGCCGCTGCAAGATGTTGTGGTAGCCATGCTGGTTCAGTATGCCTTTAATTTTGAATAAATCCCCAACAATGTCACCAGCAAAGCACCCCCACACCATCACATCTCCTCCTCCATGCTTCACGGACTTATCAGACCAAAGCACAGATTTCCACTGGTCTAATGTCCATTCCTTGTGTTATTTAGCTCAGACAAGTCTCTTCTGCTTGTTTCCTGTCCTTAGCAGTGGTTTCCTAGCAGCTATTTTACCATGAAGGCCTGCTGCACAAAGTCTCCTCTTAACAGTTGTTCTAGAGATGTGTCTGCTGTTAGAACTCTGTGTGGCATTGACCTGGTCTCTAAACTGAGCTGCTGTTAACCTGCGATTTCTGAGGCTGGTGACTCGGATAAACTTATTCTCCACAGCAGAGGTGACTCTTGGTCTTTCTTTCCTAGGGCAGTCCTCATGTGAGCCAGTTTCTTTGCAGCATTTGATGGTTTTTTCCACTGCACTTGGGGACACTTTCAAAGTTTTCCCAATTTTTCGGACTGACTGACCTTCATTTTTTAATGTAATGATGGCCACTTTCTTTACCTAGCTGCTTTATTCTTGACAAATTCTAACAGTCTATTCAGTAGGACTATCAGCTGTGTATCCACCAGACTTCTGCACAACACAACTGATGGTCCCAACCCCATTTATAGGGCAAGAAATCCCACTTTTTAAACCTGACAGGGCACACCTGTGAAGTGAGAACCATTTCCGGTGACTACCTCTTGAACCTCATCAAGAGAATGCCAAGAGTGTGCAAAGCAGTAATCAAAGCAAAACATGGCTACTTTAAAGAACCTAGAATAAAAGACATATTTTCAGTTGTTTCACAATTTTTTGTTAGGTATTTCATTCCACATGTGTTAATTCATAGTTTTGATGCCTTCAATGTGAATCTACAATTTTTAGAGTCATGAAAATAAAGAAAACTCTCTGAATGAGAAGGTGTGTCCAAACTTTTGGTCTGTATTGTATATATATATATATATATATATATATATATATATATACCAAACGGATCAGGATTGGGAGTCCATCCATATGAATGTGAACAACGGCAGAGCAATGTCCAGCAATAACGTGAGCAATCACTTTATTCATGAATCCATAAAAATACTATGGTCCAAGAGATTCAGAACAGCTGTATATATATATTATATCAACTAAAATTAACAAAAAAGTGCATGTTTGTTATTGTTACATCCGTAATGATTCAAGTTATATTGTTAGGGTGAACACTTACCCAGGGTTCACTCGTGTTGCCTACTGCCTGACCTAATTGGTGTTAGATCAAGTGCATGCTTGAAAAATGACATCAGACAAACACAGTCTGATAGTCAACTTTCCTTGACCAGAGGTGGCCCAGAACAGACTTTATTTCAACTGAAACATGCCCTTATATAACCTAGGAATGGGACATGGTTGGCTCTACAGTGGGCATGTCCGGATGTGTCCATTGGTCAGAGGGTTGAACAATGTGTTAGTCCATGAGCTGATTGGTGGCCGTCATCGTAGGCTGGTCATCGGGACGTATCTGTGGTGATGCTGATGGGTGGGTCTATGACATTGTAACGAGGCGAACAGCTCTCAATGTGTTGTGACTGAAAAAGACATGGAGACTGACATTACACAGGATGGTGCTGCCACCTTGTGGACAAGTGCTGAAATTGCTCGAGGGGCGGACGCTGTAAAATCTGATCCTCTCCCACAGGCACTGGTTGTACAGGAAAAAAGTGCGGGAAAAAAGACACTGAACTACTGGAGCTGTACCTGAACAGACCTGCCTCGGACTGCCCTCATCGCTGACGTGTGAGGGATTGCCAGAACTGCTGCAGAGGTGATCCTGGACTCAAGGGACCTCCGGACCGTCTCCTTCCTCCATTCCAAGAGGCTGTAAGCTAGTCCTCTGGCGAGAGGGCTGAAGATTTCCCCATCTCTGCTCCTTGGAGTCGCCGTCATTTACCCGGAGTCCAGGCCTGCTACGTGGGAGCCCTCCCTCCTTGTGTTTTGGACTGGTAATATAACCCATAGGGCAAGTCAGGGACAGAATTCTTGTTTATCATTGCTGTTTCTTTTTGTGTTCTGTGCCGTGTGTCCGAAGTTAGAGACCCGGATAGCAAACTCTGATTATGTGAGCTGCTAAGCCAACTGCATGTGTTATTGAAACGTTTACCAGTAAAGAAATGTACCCTTGCATAAAATCTGAGCGTGGGGATTTTGTTGGCGCAGATTATGGGAACTCTGCCGCGGTCAGACCTGAGGCCACTTCATCTGGCGTAGTCGGCAGGATCTGTGACCAGCAAAATCCCCTTCCGGTGGTAGCTTATAGTCAGACAGCTCCTCCGGCGTCTATTGTAAATCAAGTGAGAAAGTTTAATGGACGGAATTACCCTGTACCTGAATGGGCGGAACAACTTAGGATAGTGGGGGAAATGTATAATGTTGATCCTAAGACCTTAGCAGAAATGGCTATGCTGACGCTGGAGGGGGAGGCATGGACGACGGTCAGACTGGAGACGGTTAGGGGCCAGCGTACATTAGATGACTTGGTGCGGGTGCTAGAGAACACCTATGGGCCGACCAGATACCTGGGAACACTGCGCTACATGTTCTTCCAGCGTACACAGCTCGAGTGGGAGGACATTCCCCAATATGCGAACGTCCTCCAAGTACTGCTGGAACAAGCCTGCAAAAATGGAGAAAATCTAGCTGGTACATCCTCCCGCGACCTGGTGCTGAGGGACCAATTCGTAATAGGACTGAGAGATCCGTATCTCAACCGCTCATTGCAGGACTTACTCCGGATAAATCCAGCCCTTACATTTGCTGAGGTTAAACAAGAAGCGATAGAACGTTCTAGGGGACCTGTTATGGGAACAGAGACTTATACCGCTACTTGCAGATCCATGTACAGTACAAATACGCCGAACAGCGACACGGAGGAACTGAAGCAGATGGTGGCGGATTTACAGAAGCAGGTGCTGCAGCTCACATTAGACCAACAGGCAGATAGGCAAGTGAGACGGCAACCTAGCCGGCCTATGGGAAAGTGCTGGACATGTGGTGACCCCCGTCACAGAGCAAACCGTTGCCCCCAGAACTCCTTCCAACCCGACCCGCAGCCGTTCCATCGAATGGATTCTCAAACACCCCAGCAAGCGGAGTTTCACTCGAAACAGCGGATGGAACCCCAGGCCTATTCACTAGAACCGCCAAGCCGTGCCTTTCAACAGCGGGCACCTTTAAACTAGACACCCCGGCTGAGGAGGCTCACTCGACCGGGAAGACCACGGAGAAAAGGAGCCAACAAAGGAGCAAGCTTGCATCAAACAGCCCTACACTGAAAGTAATGCTAGAGGGGGTTGCCGTGCAAGGACTAATGGATACTGGATCCCAGGTGTCCACCATCTCAGAACAGTTTTACGAGAAATATCTACAACCACGGGCTGCTTATGACCCGAGTACCGTCATCAAGATCAAAGTGGCCAATAATCTACCCATTCCAGTAACGGGAGTAGCTTGGATGAGCACCCAAATGTGTGGACAGGACCTCGGGAAGAGGGGGATAATCGTGGTCAAAGAAGGCTTCGGTTTGGAAACGCCCATGATTATTGGGATGAACCTGATCCTGAAAGACCTGGACCTGGTATTGTTTACCAAGTGGGGACCCAAGTACTGGCAGGAAGTTACCACACACGGGGCCACCCGCCGAACATTCCGAAGAGTGGTTCGGGCCTGCAGCCTACAGCAAATGGCAGAGGAACAATGGCCCATAGCCACTATCACCGTGCCTCGCCACACTAGGATCACCTTACCGGCTGAAAAGGAGACAATTATCTCGCTACCCCTTAGCACCACAAGACTGCTTGAAGGCGTGCAGGTACTGATTGAGCCGCAAACCCCGAGGGAGGGAAAACTGAACCCATTAGTCACTCGCACTCTGGCTGTCGTGAAGAGGGGAAGGATCCCTGTCCGTCTGAGCAATGCGGCTAGTGTAGGCGTCGACCTAGAAGCGGGGACACAGCTAGCCAGAGTCTACGCCCTACCTACAGAGGTGAATCCCAGGGGCCCCCTCCAGTTTGCCCCATCGACAGAGGGAGACTGGACAGTAACTGTCTCCACCATGGCCACCACCACAGATGACACTGAAGCTGGAAAGGAGCTGCTAGAGAAGTGTCAGCTGGATACATCCCAATACTCTAAACAGGAGGTGTCACAGGTGGAAAAACTACTACAGGAACACCAGGCGTCCTTTGACACCGACTTTGGGTGCACCACCAGTATCCAACATGAGATCCCTACGGGTAACGCTTCTCCTATCCGTGAGAGATACCGGCAGATACCACCCCAGCAATACCAAGAAGTGAAAAGCCTCCTGAATTCCATGCTCCATGCCGGAGTGGTACGAGAGAGCCAGAGCCCCTGGGCTGCACCGGTGGTAATAGTTAAAAAGAAAGACGGATCCCTGAGGTTCTGTGTTGACTACCGCCGCCTGAATGCTTGCACCACCTGGGACTCATACCCTTTGCCGAGGATCGAAGAATCCCTGACGGCTCTGAAGAAAGCCAAGTACTTTTCCTCCCTGGATCTGGCCAGCGGCTATTGGCAGGTACCCATGAGAGAAAAGGACAGAGAAAAGACCGCTTTCATCCTACCCATGGGCCTATACGAGTTTGACAGGATGCCCTTCGGCCTGAACAACGCGCCGGGAACTTTCCAGAGGCTGATGGAGCGCTGCTTAGGAGACTTCAATTTCGACTTCACCCTCATCTACCTTGATGACATTGTGGTCTATTCAGCCACGTTCGAAGAACATCTACAGAAGCTGGACCGCGTGTTCCAGAAGTTAAGGGAACATGGCTTGAAGTTGAAACCCAGCAAGTGCCGTCTTCTACAGCAGGAGATCGATTACCTAGGCCACAGGATCTCGGCCGAAGGTGTACAACCATCGCCGGAGAAAATAGCCGCCGTACGGGACTGGCCCCAGCCCACAACTGTCAAGGAGGTGAGGGCTTTCCTGGGACTGGCAGGCTACTACCGTCGGTTCGTCAAGAACTTCGCCCGGCTTGCTGCACCACTGCACGACCTGCTTCGAGGGACCACCAACAGTCCCAGAGGACGCCGCATCAATTGGGGGCCTACCCAAGAAGAGTCCTTCCAAGCTCTAAAGGGTGCCTTGACATCGTCCCCCATCCTGGCATATGCAGATTACACCCTGCCCTTTCAATTACATACTGACACCAGCCTACAGGGTCTGGGGGCAGTACTCTCACAGGTACAAGAAGGCAAGGAACGCGTTGTAGCCTATGCCAGTAGGTCCCTACATGAAGGTGAAAAGAATCCCACCAATTACAGTTCATTCCGGCTGGAACTGTTGGCCTTGATGTGGGCAATGACTGAGAAATTTGCCGGATATCTGACGGGGACAGAAGTACTAGTCCTGACGGACAACAACCCTTTGGCCCACTTAGAAAATGCGAAACTTGGGGCTATGGAACAGCGATGGATGGCTCGGCTCTCCAAGTTTAACTACAAGATTAAATATAGAGCTGGGGCTGAAAATCAGAATGCGGACATCCTGTCCAGAAGGACATCCCCCTCGCCCACTAAGGACCGGGACGAAGAGCTGGAAGGAGACGAGATGCCTGACTTCGCAAGATTAGCCCGGCAGATGATGGATTGCCGCCAGTATGCTGTGGATGAGGCTGGCACTCCATTAGGGTTGCCACTGTCCCCACAGGAATGGTGCAGAATCCAGGACCGGAATGCTGAATGTGCCCTACTCAAAAAATGGGTGAAGCAGCAGCAGAAGCCGTCCTCTGACACGCGGTCACGACTGTCCACCAGTACCCTGACCCTGCTCAGCCAATGGGATCATCCGATTCTGAGAGAAGGAGTGCTATACCGGAGGATCTTCCTATCCCACATGCTGGAGGAGTGCCTACAGGTTGTAGTGCCGGCCCAAATGGCCCGTGAGATGGTGGGAGAAGCACACAAGAGGAACGGCCACTTTGGAATAGACAAGACCTTCCGGTGGGTCCAACAGTCCATCTACTGTCCGGGAATCCGCAAGCTGGTTGAAGATGTCTGCCAAGCCTGTCGCACCTGTGAGCTTTACAAGTCCACTGAACAGCGTGCACCTGTCCAAACAGTTGAGACATCCCGGCCCCTTGAGCTGTTGATGGTGGACTACCTGTCGATTGGGTCGGCGAGTGGTGGCTACCAATACTGTCTGGTTATGGTAGACCATTTCACAAAATTCACAGTTGCTGTTGCTACCAAAGATCAGACTGCCGAGTCAGCTGCGCGGGCCAACTGTCGACAGTTCATCCAGGTCTATGGGTGTCCGGAGAGGTTGCACTCTGATCAGGGGGCTTGTTTTGAAGGTCAAATTATTGAGGAGCTGCATCGGATGTATGGGATCCAGAAGTCCAGAACCACCCCTTACCACCCACAGGGGAATGGTGTGTGTGAGCACTTTAACCGGACTCTACTCCAGTTGATCCGCACCTTAGCCGATGACAAGAAAGACTAATGGCCCCAATTCCTCCCGGATCTAGTGTGGGCCTACAACAATCAAGTCCACTCCGTGATGGGTTTTACCCCACACACCCTTCTCTTTGGCCGCCCAGGAAAAGGGGTCCATGACCTAAACCTGACCAGTCCTGAAAAAAATACCGGCGGTACCTATCCATCCTGGCTACACACTCATCGTCAGAAGATGGAAACTGTATACCGACTGGTAGGCCAACAAATCCGGGGCCAGAGACATGCTGACCCGCTCCCCGTACAGGAAGAACCCTTAGAAGTAGGACAGCTAGTCCTGGTTCGTATTAAGAAGCCTCAAGGAAAACTCCGAGCTAAGTGGGAAGCTGAAGTCTATCGGGTAGTTGAGCGCCCCTACCCTGATGGTCATGTGTACAGAGTCCGAGGCGAAGATAGCAGCAACTCTCGCACCTTGCACTGGAATATGTTGCGCCCCTGCCGATCCCAGCCTGACTCTCTGACCACAGTACCCGGTGAGGACGACACTGCTGACATGAGTGACACCATTGACATTACTCAGCATAGTGACCTTGTTGACTCCGGGACTGGTTACCCGCCTGCGCAGACTGGCCCTCCCTCTAGGGAACTGACGGAGGTAGAGAGTGTAACCGGTGATAGAGTGGAGGGAAATCAACCTCTGCGGCGTACTACCCGCACCACTGCCGGGGTTCCTCCTGGGCAGTCTTATAGGGACCAGTATGTATGGCCTGCTTCTCAGCCTCCCCCTGCCACAGCCTCAGTCCTCGCTGCCCTGGAACCTGTGAATGTTGACAGGGACTGCCAACCTTTCAGTGGGGGGATATGTAACGAGGCGAACAGCTCTCACTGTGTTGTGACTGAAAAAGACATGGAGACTTGTTACGAGGGGGACCCGGGGAAGCGTGCCAAGATGGGAAATGGACTGCTTCCGCCGGTCAAGGTCCACTGTGCGGTGTAAGGGACCGCCGCTATGGTGGGTGAAGAGTGAGCGGGTTGCTGCTAGCGATCGTCTGGAATGTCACAGACGATCTATGTACACCGATCTGCCCTAACCCGTGAGGGTTGTATGGCACAGATCTCACGTCTCGGTGTACCTGTTGCACGGGGAAGCACAGAGGTGCCCACGCACGTGTGCCAGTGGAAGTCACGAGAATATGGCACGAGGGTAGCACAGAGGTGCCCACGCACGTGTGCTTTCAATAAGCAGGTGAGTCCAATGGAGACTTGAGGAGCTCACCTGGGACAGGAACACGGCCTGTTGACGGGGGTACTGCCGGAGCAGCAAGGCAGGAACACGGCCTGCAAACGAAGTACTGCAGGAGCAGCAAGGGCCAAGCCCACAAGAGACAGTAATGCCTGAGCAGTGGCGTGGCAGCACGCTGCCAGACATCCAAACATAGAAGGACGGTCGCGCGCCGCCATGATGGCAGGGGGAGCTTTTAAGGAGGTGCAGCTCCACCCGAGGGCGGGCGCGAGGCGGAGATGACGGACTTGACCCAATCAGGGTCCACGACGTCCCAGCCTGGCCAGTCAGGATTGACCACGTCACCAGCCTTGTCATCAAGCCGTGTGACGTCAGTGAGCGAATCAGGACCCACCACTCATTGCACATGCTCACCCTCCTGCCTCTGGGAAATAGAGGCGGGATCCTCGATCTCACAATGTGCAGAGATAACGGGAATCTCACTGCTTCCCTGAGCAGTAAACCTCTGCACATTGCGCAGCCTCGCAGACCTTCGGGGCCGCTGAGCAGGAGAGTCTGCAGCAGGCCAGGAATGGGAGACCGCTTCACTCCTTGTAACAGGAGAACCACTAGGTGTCACCCTTCTGCTGCCTCTCTGAGAAGGTATCTCCTGCACACTGCGCAGTCTGGCAGACCTTCGGCGCTGCTGAGCAGGAGTGCTCGTGGCAGGCAAGGAATGGGAGACTGCCTCAGTCCTTGCCTCAGGAGAGCCACGAGATGTAACATTACCCCCCCATCTAGGCCCCCCCCCTGTCCGTGCTCGAAGGCCGCTATCAAACCCGGGGCGCGGATATGATCCTCCAACTCCCAGGATCTATGCTCCGGACCACGGCCGGCCCACTCCACGAGGTAGTACCTCTTGCCCTGTATGACTTTTGTCTCCACAAGTTTTGCCACCTCAGGGTCGTCGGACGGGGAGTCGGTTTGAGCCGGCAGGGACCCCGAGAATTTATTAAGTCGTACGGGTTTCAGGAGGGACACGTGAAAGGTGTTGGCTATAGCCCAGCGTGGAGGGAGCTGGAGTCGGTATGCCACTGGGTTTACCTGCTGTAGTACTTTAAACGGACCCAGATACCTAGGGGCGAATTTGGCTGCCTGTACCCGTAGGTTAACATTCTTAGAGGACAGCCATACTAGGTCACCAGGGGCGAAGGATGGTGCAGGGCGGCGGCGAACATCAGCCGTTGTCACCATCCGGTCTTTAGCCCTTTTAAGAGCCTCTTGGGTGTCATTCCAGATCTCCCGGGCCTTGGTAGCCCAATCCTCCACTCTAGTATCGGGTGACGTAATGGGCATCGGAACCGGGATTCTGGGATGTTGTCCGTTATTGAGTAGGAACGGAGTCTGGCCAGAGGATTCATGGACCGAATTGTTAATGGCAAATTCGGCCCAAGGAAGGAGGTTAGCCCAGTTGTCGTGGTGCGCGGATATAAAATGGCGGAGGTAAGTTACCAAGGTCTGATTAGTCCTCTCCACTAGTCCATTGGTCTCGGGATGGTATGCGGAGGAGATGTTCAGCTCTATCTGCAGGAGCTTACAGAGCTCTCTCCAGAAGCGAGACGCGAACTGGGGACCCCGGTCGCTCACCACCTTGTCAGGCATGCCATGCAACCTAAATACATGCCGAATGAACAAGGTGGCGAGAGCACGTGACGTCGGGAGTCGTGGGAGAGGCACCAAGTGGACCATTTTAGAGAAGTGGTCCGTGATGACCCATACGACCCTGTGCCCTGCTGATTTGGGCAGATCTCCCAGGAAGTCCATCCCTACCACTTCCCAGGGACGATCCGGCACTGGCAGTGGGTGAAGAAGACCTGCCGGTCTCTGCCGGGACGGCTTATTCCGAGCACACGACATACAAGCTCCCACATATTCCTGTATGTCCTGGGGTAGTCTCGGCCACCAATAATGCCTGGTCACCAGGTCTCTGGTCCTTTTGACCCCGAAGTGACCCCCGACCTTGGAGGCATGGGCCCACGATAGCACCTCGTTCCGTAGTTCAGGGGGAACGAGGGTTTTGCCAGGTGGCACCTGGTCCAAAGAAGTGGGAGTGACCATCCTCAAGCTGTCCGGGGGTAGTATAAGACGAGGCTCCTCCTCGTCCTCCTCCAACACAACCATACAACGTGACAAGGCATCGGCCCGTACGTTCTTCTCACCGGCCAGGTGGCGGATAATAAAGCGGAACCGGGAGAAGAATAAAGACCAACGGGCCTGCCTTGGGTTCAGGCGTTGTGCTGTCTGGAGGTATGTGAGGTTTTTGTGGTCAGAAAAAACCTCAAATGGATGCTTCGCACCCTCCAGGAGATGCCGCCATTCCTGGAATGCTAGTTTCATCGCCAGTAACTCCCTATCCCCTATGGAGTAGTTCCTCTCGGCCGGAGAAAAGGTCTTGGAGAAAAAGAAACACGGATGTTTCCTTCCTCGTTCGTTTTTCTGGTACAGGACTGCACCTGCACCGACCGAAGAGGCGTCTACCTCCAGTAGGAAGGGTTTGGAGATGTCTGGACGATGAAGGATGGGAGCTCTGGAGAAGTGAGTTTTGAGAGTGTGAAATGCCTCTACCGTTTCCCGTGTCCATGCTTTGGGATTAGCGCCCTTGCGGGTAAGGGCAATGATGGGTGCTGCCACCGTCGAGAAGTTGGGAATGAACTGGCGATAATAATTGATAAACCCCAAGAATCGCTGGATCGCCTTCAGCGAGCGGGGCTCAGGCCAGTTCATCACTGTCTCCAACTTCCCCGGATCCATTGCTAACCCCTGACTGGACACTATGTACCCCAGGAACGGCAAGGATTCCTGTCCAAAAACGCACTTTTCCAGCTTAGCATATAACGAATGGGTGCGGAGCCTCTTAAGTACTCGGATGACATCCCTCCGATGGGTGGTAAGATCGGGGGAGAAGATAAGAATGTCATCCAGGTATGCAACCACGGAAAGATACAAATCCCGGAAAATGTCATTCACAAAGTCTTGAAATACGGCGGGGGCATTGCAGAGTCCGAAGGGCATTACTAGATACTCGTAGTGACCGTCCCTGGTGTTAAAGGCGGTCTTCCACTCATCGCCCTTTCGGACTCGCACTAGATTATACGCCCCGCGTAGATCCAGCTTTGTGAAGACCTTTGCCCCGCGGAATCGATCAAATAGCTCAGTAATGAGGGGCAAAGGGTATTTGTTCTTGATTGTGATTGCATTTAATCCCCTGTAATCGATACAGGGGCGCATATCCCCTTCCTTCTTCTGCACAAAAAAGAACCCTGCACCAGCCGGTGAAATAGACTTGCGAATGAACCCCTTCGCCAGGCTGTACTGAATATATTTGGACATAGCCTCCGTCTCTGGAGCAGAGAGTGGATACACTCTGCCCCTAGGGGGCTCGGAGCCTGGCTTCAGGTCTATTCGGCAATCATATGGCCGGTGGGGAGGAAGAGTATCTGCGGCCCTTTTGGAAAAGACATCCCTGTAGGCCTCATAAGGTGTCGGTAAACCCGGCCCCTCAGTATTCCCTGAGGACCCAACCGACCTAATGGTAGCGGGTGGTTCGGTAGTCACGAGGTGCTCTCTACAGGATCCTGCCCAGGATGAGATCTCCCCTGTTGCCCAGTTGAGTATAGGAGCATGCTGTCTCAACCAGGGAAGGCCCAGTAGGATCTCATCCGTCCCCCCTGGAAGCACCAGGAAGGACACCTGCTCATGGTGTCCCGGTGGTACATCCATCCTGAGAGGGATGGTGATCTGGGTGATAGGATCGAGTAGTATGGACCCGTCGACTACCCGGACCCTGAGTGGCTTGGGCAACAGAACCAGGGGAACTGAGTATCGGGTTGCCAGGGAGGTCGAGATGAAATTGCCTTCAGCGCCTGAGTCCAAGCAAGCCAGGGCAGAGAAGAGAGTAGTGCCGAACTGCAACTGGGCGCTGATAGTCAACCTAGAGGGAGAAGTAGCGTCTAGAGTCCCCCCTCTGATAGAAACTAGACGCTGTCTTTTCCCGACGGTTTGGGACATCGGGTAGCTATGTGTCCCCTCTGCCCACAGGAAAAGCAGATGACACAAGACCGAGAACCTGGGGCAGAGGAGACCACCTTGGACACCTCCATTGACTCCACGGAGTCGCCTACAGGACTGGCTGGGGGACCTGTCTGATGGAAGACGGGAGTCAGACGCTTTTTAGGCCGAGAAGACGTGGGTGCTGAAGAGACCTCGAGCCTTCGCTCCGCCTGGCGGATGTCTATGCGAGAGGCAACCTGAATCAAGGACTCTAAAGTGGCAGGCACCTCACGTGTGGCCAGTGCGTCTTTGACAAACCCTGCCAGGCCCTCCCAAAACACAGGGACAAGGACCTTATCCGACCAGTCCAGCTCTGCGGCCAGTGTCCTAAAGTGTACAGCAAAGTCCCCGACTGAAGCAGACCCTTGCCGAAGTCGTAGGAGGCGCAGCGCGGAATCGTGGGTGACTTGAGGCCCGAGGAACACCATTCTCATGGCCCCAAGATAAGCTGCTAAGTTATTCACCACACGATCTCCGCACTCCCACAACGGCGTGGACCACTTCAGCGCTCTCCCTGTGAGCAGGGACTGGACGAAGGCTACCTTCGCCTTCTCGGTAGCGTAAAGAGTCGCGGACAGCTCTAAGTAGGTGGTAACCTGGTTTATAAAACCACGGCACTCAGAGCTGTTGCCGCTAAAGCGCTCTGGAAGCGCAAGGCGAGGAGACCTTCCGCCCAATAGCACAGCCTGGGTAGCCGCCTGGGTGGCGACTGTCGTCAGAGTAGTCTTATCGGAGGAAGACTGCTCCACTGCTGCCAATCGTGACTCCAACTGCTGCACATAACGCAGCAACTGCTGCTGCTCTTCAGCCATAGCCAGACCTTTGGCGCGACCGTAATGTTACGAGGGGGACCCGGGGAAGCGTGCCAAGATGGGAAATGGACTGCTTCCGCCGGTCAAGGTCCACTGTGCGGTGTAAGGGACCGCCGCTATGGTGGGTGAAGAGTGAGCGGGTTGCTGCTAGCGATCGTCTGGAATGTCACAGACGATCTATGTACACCGATCTGCCCTAACCCGTGAGGGTTGTATGGCACAGATCTCACGTCTCGGTGTACCTGTTGCACGGGGAAGCACAGAGGTGCCCACGCACGTGTGCCAGTGGAAGTCACGAGAATATGGCACGAGGGTAGCACAGAGGTGCCCACGCACATGTGCTTTCAATAAGCAGGTGAGTCCAATGGAGACTTGAGGAGCTCACCTGGGACAGGAACACGGCCTGTTGACGGGGGTACTGCCGGAGCAGCAAGGCAGGAACACGGCCTGCAAACGAGGTACTGCCGGAGCAGCAAGGGCCAAGCCCACAAGAGACAGTAATGCCTGAGCAGTGGCGTGGCAGCACGCTGCCAGACATCCAAACATAGAAGGACGGTTGCGCATCGCCATGATGGCAGGGGGAGCTTTTAAGGAGGTGCAGCTCCACCCGAGGGCGGGCGCGAGGCGGAGATGACGGACTTGACCCAATCAGGGTCCACGACGTCCCAGCCTGGCCAGTCAGGATTGACCACGTCACCAGCCTTGTCATCAAGCCGTGTGACGTCAGTGAGCGAATCAGGACCCACCACGCATTGCACATGCTCACCCTCCTGCCTCTGGGAAATAGAGGCGGGATCCTCGGTCTCACAATGTGCAGAGATAACGGGAATCTCACTGCTTCCCTGAGCAGTAAACCTCTGCACATTGCGCAGCCTCGCAGACCTTCGGGGCCGCTGAGCAGGAGAGTCTGCGGCAGGCCAGGAATGGGAGACCGCTTCACTCCTTGTAACAGGAGAACCACTAGGTGTCACCCTTCTGCTGCCTCTCTGAGAAGGTATCTCCTGCACACTGCGCAGTCTGGCAGACCTTCGGCGCTGCTGAGCAGGAGTGCTCGTGGCAGGCAAGGAATGGGAGACTGCCTCAGTCCTTGCCTCAGGAGAGCCACGAGATGTAACAGAGACTGACATTACACAGGATGGTGCTGCCACCTTGTGGACAAGTGCTGAAATTGCTCGAGGGGCAGACGCTGTAAAATCTGATCCCCTCCCACAGGCACTGGTTGTACAGGAAAAAAGTGCGGGGAAAAAGACACTGAGCTACTGGAGCTGTACTTGAACAGACCTGCCTCGGACTGCCCTCATCGCTGACGTGTGAGGGATTGCCAGAACTGCTGCAGAAGTGATCCTGGACTCAAGGGACCTCCGGACCGTCTCCTTCCTCCATTCCAAGAGACTGTAAGCTAGTCCTCTGGCGGGAGGGCTGAAGATTTCCCCATCTCTGCTCCTTGGAGTCGCCGTCGTTTACCCGGAGTCCAGGCCTGCTACGTGGGAGCCCTCCCTCCTTGTGTTTTGGACTGGTAATATAACCCATAGGGCAAGTCAGGGACAGAATTCTTGTTTATCATTGCTAGGTTTTTTTGTGTTCTGTGCCGTGTGTCCGAAGTTAGAGACCCAGATAGCAAACTCTGATTATGTGTGCTGCTAAGCCAACTGCTTGTGTTATTGAAATGTTTACCAGTAAAGAAATGTACCCTTGCATAAAATCTGAGCGTGGGGATTTTATTGGCGCAGATTATGGGAACTCAGCCGCGGTCAGACCTGCGGCCACTTCAACATCATCGGGGGCCATCTTGTATATCTCTGAAGACTGACTGGCTTATGTATAGAGAATCGATTTCATTGAACACACTTTTCACAATCCTCTATGTCCAGAGGTTAATTAAGTATTTGATCTAATGGCTCTCCTCAACAATAAAACCGTACCATAATCCATACGATGAATGCCATTTAAAATTGAGCAAAAAATGTTCAAAAAAACAAATCCAAGGGTGTATATAGATTAAAAAAATATGGTATCACTAAAAAAATGTCTCTTTGGTCTGCAAAGAATGCAGCCCCCTAAATACATTTTTTTTCTATGTGCAGCCCATATACCCAGCTAAGTTTGAGACCTCTGTCATAAGTCATACCAAATAACAAAAAAGAAGTGTAGCCATTAAAAGTGCCCACAACAATAACACTATCTGACACTCCCCAAAAAAACCCTGTTGGTTAGGTTTTATTTACTATAATTAGTTCCAGAACATTCAGACTTTAAAAACTGTCCTCCAGCACCATAGCAAGTGTTTACTGTGTAACCACACACTCCAAAGACATACTGACAGTGGGGGACAGTGAAGATGATGTCTGTAAAGCGCAACAGAATAGGATGGCGCTATATAAGCAAAGTGTAATAAATATTCACGCCCCAGGCTTCTACCGACTCCTGGAGAAATATTAAACCCCTCTGCACCAATATAGATGTAATAAAATGTTCTCTATTGCATATTCTTTAACGAGCATACCAGTGGCACCGCTAGGCACTTTCATCCAAGGACGGTACCCCAGATCAGAAGTGGGCTGCTCAGAATCTGTATTCTCTGCCTGTGCCCTTGCTGTCAAAATGTCCCTAAAGTGATTTCAGCAATAATCCTACTTCCTACACAGTGCTGATGGGCTGCCTGCACTTGTCTCAGTACCTGGATCACACCGATCTTCTGTCTGCGGTTATGTGCACATAAGTATTTGCAGCTGTGATTTCAACACCAAAAACATGTCCCTTAACAGGAAAATCGCATCATAAGATTTGCCACTTTTTGCCACATTTTTGCGTGCGTTTTTTATTTTTAATGCATTTTTATGTGTTTTTTCCTATTTATTTGAATGACTGAAAAAGAATTGACATGCTACAGATTTAAAACTGCTTCAAGTCTGCAAAGATAAAATAAAAATAAGTATAATGTCATTCACTTTGCTGGTACCGTAAAACAGTGTATTTTTTTTTCTCTGCAGAGAAAATCTGCCCTAGGCAGATACAGCACCCCTTCCAAGCACTACCAAAAGAAAAAAGTGGTGTACTTTAGGGGTTTGGCTTAAAAAGGCGTGTAATTTCATAATTAGATATAGGATCAATCATTGTTTGCAGACCAGTTACACAGCACCGGGGACCAGTGGAGTTACTAAAGTCTGATGGGCCCCAGTGCAAAATTTGGACCAGACCTCCATTCAGCGTGTTGGTCAGATGTATGTGTGGCGCCCGTGAATATATCAGGTTGCCACAGGGAACTGCATCCTTTCACCCAGGGTGCAGGGCCTACCCCCCATGGTTCCAGGTTCCCAACAATCGGTGTCACTACCATCAGCACCACAAATCCCAATCACGCCTCACATCATGACCTGTCAGACACACCAATGGGTTGGTCAAGCTGGAATAAGGCCACCCACCTAGGGGTCAGGCAGACTGGTGGAAGGGAGGAAGAGAGAGAGTAATGAGAGCCCTCAAAGAGTGAGGAGCTGGAGTGGTAGCTCCCGGGGAGCTAGACCGAGGTTGGGTCACAGACGGTGGTGAGGGACCAGAGAAGTCGGGGACACGGTGGTAGTGACATTGGGAAAGGGTGTGACGGACATAGTCTAGGAGGACTGTCGGCATCAGAAACCCAAAAGAACTGATTGGTACCGAGCACGACGGGGTACAGGACACTAGGTCAGGAACCGATTCAACGTCATGATAATTAACCTGGGAGGGAGAGTATCTTCATGAACTTCCCTAAGAGCTCAGAGATTGAAGGCATCAACAAAACGCGGGGGATAGGGTTTTCCAGTAAAGCAGCCAACTGAAATCCCAAGTGCCAGCCATCACAGCTACACTACACATAGTGAGCAAGGTCCCAACAGCTTCAAGTCAAGGGACCACAAACAGACAACTAAATTGTGCACTGAGGTGGGCTCCGGATTACCAAGTGACACCGGTGGAAGCGGACACCAGGACGGGCTCCCCGCAGTGACTGTGATACACAGAGACCTTGGTTTACCTGCAGTGTGTGTGTCTACTTTATAAACTTCATCCAGCACCATGACTACCGCAGTGAGTACCCTGATCCCTGCACCCTGCCTTCCCAAATCCACCAAAACCCCAGAGGCCAGGGCCTTTCCTACCTGCGGAGGGACTGACACCTTGCTGCAGCACACCCTCTGCCCCAGTACTCCTTACAGCAGCGGCGGTACTAGTATTACCGCAACCCGTAGGTGGTGTCACAAACTCCTCCCCTGTAAATAACCTCCTGTCAAGGATCGGAGTGTTTGCCGAGCCGGGGTCCGGACCCCTCGAGCCACGACCACCCCGGATCCGAGCACCCAGGTCTGCGCCGGGGCGGCACATATGGACCCTTGTAAGGTTTTGAATCCTATAAAGACATGTGTTGCCCCCCTCCCTCTTTATTTCTTAGTAATAATCCCATATCCTAATAAACATGTCCCCTATCCTGGCTAATTTGTCCCAAATCCTGTGCCCATCCTGGTATATATGTCCCTCATCCTGCTATATATGTCCCCCCATCCTGGTATATATGTCTCTAATCCTGGTATATGTCTCCATTTTGGTATATATGTTCCCCCATCCTGGGCCCATACTGATATATATGTCTCCCATGCCGGGTCCATCCTGGTATACATGTCCCCCATGCTGAAATATATGTCCCCCCATATTGGGCCCATCCTGGTATATATGTCCCCCTTCCTAGGCTCCATTCTAGTATATACACTGGCTAGCAGAAGGGTATCAATGTTTTGAAGTTTTTACTTTCAGGCTCTATATCTCACCATCCACTACTGCATTGAACGTAAGACTACATTCATTTTATAGAAAATCATCTTGGCTATCTCATACATAAATTTGACTTGCAACTATTTAGCATATGATTAGTTATGAAGATTCTTCTCATGTCACTGTATTGTTACTGTTTTGCTCCTAAAAAGTTTAATTTTTATTATTTTTTAAACTCACATTTAGCTTTCAATACTGCCTGAATTTCTTTTTCCCAAAATGTGTTCCCTGGTCTCTTCTATACATTCCCAATGTTGGTGTATACTGGTCAGCTCACTTGGGTATGTATACAGCTTTTTCTTCCACTCTACTATCAAGTGTTCATTTGGGTTGAGGTCTGGGGACTGTGAGGGCCAATCTCACACTTCTACTTCATTGTCATTGAACCATTTCTTTGCCAATCTCAAAGCATGCTTCTGGTCATTATCCTGCTGAAACACTATGTTCTTTTCATAGCCGTAGTACTCGAGTGTACAAAGTTTCTTGTAGGATATGCACATATAGCTCAACATTGAGAAAACCATCCATCCTGGTCAAGTATCCAACACCTTTGGCTGTGAAACAACCTCAATCCCAGGCTTCCTCCACTGAACTTGACAGTTCCTTCAATTTCTTGTCCCGTTAGCCCCTTTTATTCTTGTTTCTTCCAGACCCATTTGCACCCATCAGAGACTAGTTTATTGATTTTCAATATCCTGAACAAAATTATAAATGCAACACATTAGGTTTTGCTCCCATGTTTCATGAGTTAAACCTTTTTCTGTGTAAACAAAAGGCCTTTTTCTTTCAAAAATTGTTCATAAACGTGTCTATATCTGTTAGTGATCACTTCTCCTTTGCCGAGATAATCCATCCACCTCACATGTGGGGTGTCACGGGCAGAGGGGACGCGCTCGCCACGCTCGGGTTCGGGGCTTCTGCTGCTGCTGCTCGGTGGCTCGAGCGGTGGGCCGGACCCGGGGACTCGAGTAGCGCTCCTCGCCCGTGAGTGAAATGGGGTGGTATGTTTAGGGAGATTGTACGTGACGCCATCCACGGGACGTGGTGATGATAGCACCACTGCTGCTGGTAACGGGGTTCCCGGGAGAGATGGTAGGATGCAGCTGGGATGTTGTCCCCCTCCGTGGGTAGGGGGCCCGGTGGTGTAACGGGGAGGCCGGATGGCTGGAGTGCAGGGACAGCGCGGCGCGGTGCCGGATGGCACAGGTGTACTCACTCAGACAATCACTGACAGAGTCGCTGGTAAACCAAAACGGCCGGATGGACGGGTCCCGCAGCCGGCTGCAGTGTTGTTGTTATGCTCTCCCCGGACGGCTGATGGTGGCTGTCTTTCCCTGCACCTGTTTGAATGTTCTGACTCCTGTGGTTGCCCACCGGTAGTCCGCTCCCCGGCGTATATGTGCCGTAGGAGCCCGTTTTGCCCGCAGGCGCTGGCCCTTGGATCTCTAGCCTGTGGCGGTGGCTGTATATCCTCACGGTGGGGACTGTTGCCTTCTGTCGGGACTTGGTTGTTGGGGAACCCCTGGGGTTCCTGTCACACTCGGATTTGACTATTGTCGGCGGCTCCAAGCCTGGTCGGGGTCCGATGGCCCTGCCTGTGTGCTTAGCTTCACTCCGCTCCCCGGTCTGGTACCGGCGGGCCGACGCCCGACCCCGGTCCTTACGGTTCCACAGAGTTCCACTAACTCCTGCAGACGGTCACCACCGTCTGCCAACCTTGCTGTCAGTGCCTGGGCTCCTACCCAGGCACACGCAGTTTGTGTCCTCTCACTTTCACCTCCTGAACAAATCTGTCTCCTTTTCCCGCCTCCAGGCCTGTGAACTCCTCGGTGGGTGGGGCCAACCACCTGGCTCCGCCCCACCTGGTGTGGACATCAGACCCTGGAGGGAGACAACAAGGGGTTTTGTCTGACTGTTGTAACTGCCTAGGGTGGGGGGGTGTGTATGTTGGTATGTATGTGACTACCTGGCTAGTCCAGGGCGTCACATTCCCCCTTGGTAAAATGCAGACCGTCCGCGGGCTGCCCGTCCATCACCGGTTTTATTTTTCAAACTGCAAAAGATAAATAACATTTAAACATTCAACTCCTTACGGGAGGCACAGTGCTTTAACGTTTCAAACAGTAAACATTTTTATTACACGGACGGGTTCATGGTCATCCGCTCTCCCACCCAAATAACCTAAACCTTGGTGCTGCCCCTAAGAAATAGGCAGCACCCCTCTACCCCAGTCCAGGTCCAGGTTACCCGAGCGGGAACGGGTACGGTGTCTCGCACCCGGCTGTCACTTCAGGGGACCCCACGTCCAGGGGGACCCCTGACCCCCAGAGGATGGCTACCGGTCCTGGTGGTGGCCGGGCCCCAGCCTGCTCTGCTGCGGGCCCTTCCTCCAATCTGCCTCTCCGGAGGCGGCACGGACGGAAAACCAGCCCACAAATTATTTACAGGCCCACAAGTTCGTGGGTGGTCTGCCAGTTCTCGGCCATGTTCATGAGCAGTTTCTCATGTGGGCGGTAAAACACATAGGGTCCCTCCGGGGACAACTTGCCGGCAACGGCCGGGATAATCACTGTAGACAATCAGGTGAAAAAGTCAGTTTGATTTGTGTTCATTCAATGTACTGAGGGTCCAAACGGGGACAACTTGATTGCAACGGAGGACCGCTGCCTTTACTTGAGGTCGCACTCATCAAGGACCTCCTCCAGCTCGATATCCGGACGGCACGGTGGAGGAGGGGGCTGGGGCCACATCTGCACACCGCGGCTTTCCCTCTCTTTGACATCCAGGGCGAACCAGCCCCTTTCCCCGCAATGTCGGGTGTAGGTCACCAGGTCGCCTGGCAACAGATTGCGACCTGGGTGGCCCGTTGGGAGGTGCGAGTTCACGTCGCGGCGAGCCACGAACACTTCGGCCTCCAGGCCCAGTTCATAAATAAAGCCGAACCCCCTTTGCGGGTCAAACTTCTTGACTTGGCCCTCATACACCGGACCCCGCACCCGAAAGGTGGCATTGCGGAGAGTATCTTTCTCCTTGATAACTCGTGCCATCACTTCGGCCCTCTGCTGCTCCCTGGCGGCAATTTCCCGGCCCAACAGGCTTGGCTCCCTGTCCCAGTAAGGGGCATTGGCATGCCCCTGCGCTCGGGTCGGACCCCGCTGGACCGCGCCCACACCGGCCACAACCGGTACTCTCTTGTGGGGGTCCTACGGTGACGTGGCCTGGACTGCTGCTTTGCAGTGACGGCTCGGCGCAGCCTCAGCCGAGGCGTGGGATTCAAAGACAGCTGGCCTCACCGGTTGGGCCTTCGGGCTCACAGCGGCCAGTTCTTCCATGACCGGGCGGACTGCCGGGGCCGGGTCACCTATGGGTGCGACCACTTCCGGGGCCGCCGGCTTCGCTTCACGGACGGGCACCCCCGACGGGATCTTCCATGGCAATGGAATCGGTGCGGGCCGTCTCCGGTTAACGCTCACAGGCCGGTCTTCTAAGGCGCATGGGTTAGATTCCGCTACCGATGTTGGGGGTAGCGGACAGAGTGGAGGGGCAACAGCAACCGGTACGGATGGCGGGGGAGACAGGAGGGTGAGTGGACGCAGACCGAGCCCCTCGGCCGCAGCGACCGGTCCTTCTCGGACACAGCAGCGTGGGTCGCTTACCCGCTCCTCCAACACTGCCTCCACCTCGCGTCTCCGCACGGCCGCCGCTACTTCCTCCATCTCGGCCACTGAGCGCTCCATCAAGAACCGGACCTGATTTTGCAGACGGCAGCACATTTGTGCGGTCCGGGCTTCCAGGAACCGGATATGTTGCAGAGTCCTGGCGTCCCCGCTTGTTATGCCCTCGGCTACATTAGGCAGGCTTTCACCCTCCCCCCCTTGGTTCTTTCTAGCATTTCCGCTTGTTGGGGGCGGGGCGTCGCTTTAGCGCCTTCCCTGCTCGGGGAAGACGCTCGAGTGGGAAATCTTCGCGCCAAAAGATGGAGGAACTTTCAATTTTCCGGCCGGATGCCGCCGGCGGAGACCACAAGGCGCACGTCTACTGGTAAGTAGATTGATTCTATCCTGTTCGTGACGCCAAGTTGTCGCGGGCGAAGGGGACGCGCTCCTCGCCCGTGAGTGAAAAGGGGTGGTATGTTTAGGGAGATTGTTCGTGACGCCACCCACGGGACGTGGTGATGATGGCACCACCGCTGCTGGTAATGGGGTTCCCGGGAGAGATGGTAGGATGCAGCTGGGATGTTGTCCCCCTCCGTGGGTAGGGGGGTTGGTGATCCCGGGGCCCGGTGGTGTAACGGGGAGGCTGGATGGTTGGGGTGCAGGGACAGTGCGGCGTGGTGCTGGACGGCACTGGCGTACTCACTCAGACAATCACTGACAGAGTCGCTGGTAAACCAAAACGGCCGGATGGACGGGTCCCGCAGCCGGCTGCAGTGTTGTTGTTGTGCTCTCCCCGGACGGCTGATGGTGGCTGTCTTTCCCTGCACCTGTTGAATGTTCTGACTCCTGTGGTTGCCCACCGGTAGTCCGCTCCCCAGCGTATATGTGCCGTAGGAGCCCGTTTTGCCCGCAGGCGCTGGCCCTTGGATCTCTAGCCTGTGGCGGTGGCTGTATAGCCTCACAGTGTGGACTGTTGCCTTCTGTCGGGACTTGGTTGTTGGGGAACCCCTGGGGTTCCTGTCACACTCGGATTTGACTATTGTCGGCGGCTCCAAGCCTGGTCGGGGTCCGAAGGCCCTGCCTGTGTGCTTAGCTTCACTCCGCTCCCCGGTCCGGTACCGGCGGGCCGACGCCCGACCCCGGTCCTTACGGTTCCACAGAGTTCCACTAACTCCTGCAGACGGCCACCACCATCTGCCAACCTTGCTGTCAGTGCCTGGGCTCCTACCCAGGCACACGCAGTTTGTGTCCTCTCACTTTCACCTCCTGAACAAATCTGTCTCCTTTTCCCGCCTCCAGGCCTGTGAACTCCTCGGTGGGTGGGGCCAACCGCCTGGCTCCGCCCCACCTTGTGTGGACATCAGACACTGGAGGGAGGCAACAAGGGTTTTTGTCTGACTGTTGTAACTGCCTAGGGTGGGGGGTGTATGTTGGTATGTATGTGACTACCTGGCTAGTCCAGGGCGTCACAGGGGCATATCAAGATGCTGATTAGACAGCATGACTATTGTACAGGTGTTCCTGCGGCTGGCCACAGTTTCACAGTATTCAGATGGTCCAGAGGGGTCAGAAAACCAGTCAGTATCTGTTGTGCCACTATTTTAATCCCACGGTGCAACACATCTCCTTCACATAGAGTTGATCAGTTTGTTGATTGCGACCTGTAGAATATTGGTCCACTCCTCACTGTGCAAAGTTGTTGGATATTGTCAGGAAATTGAATTGTATACAGTGATCCAGAGCTTCCCAAACATGCTAAATCGGTGCAATGTGTGACATGTCCGGGGAGTATACTGGCCATATAAGAACTGGGATATTTTCAGGATCCAGGAATTGTACACAGATCCTTGCAACGTGAGGCTGAGCATTATAATTGTCTCCCATCCTGGACCTCTTCCTGGTTAATATGTCCCGCATCCTGGACCCTGCCTGGTATATATATCCCCCATACTGGTATATATGTCCCCATTCCAGGGCCCATCCTGGTATATATGTCCCCCATCATTGTATTTATGCTGCCAATCCGAGAATATATGTCCCCCATCCTGATATATACAGTACATCCTCCATCTTGGTATGTATGTCCCCCATCTTGGTATACATGTCCTACATCCTGGTATATATGTCCTCTTCTTTGGCCCCTTCTTGGTAAATATGTCCCCATCCTGGTAAATATGTCCCCAATCCTGGTAAATATGTTCTCTCTTCTAACGCATAAAGAAAAAAACATTTTTCTCACTTTCCTCCACTAACAAGTCACGCGGCTTCCTCCTCTGTAGCCGGCAGCTGACATCTTTATGCCTGCTGTGGCAATGTGACGCCCCGGACTAGTCGGGTCGTCCCAGGTAGTCACACACAGCACCACACCCCCTTCCGGTTAGGTGACATCAGCAAACTACAAAAAAAACTTTGTCACCATGCTCCAGGTTTGATGTCCACACCAGGGGGGCGGAGCCAGGCGGTTGGCTCCGCCCACCGAGGAGTTCACAGCCTGGAGGTGGGAAGACAGACAGACTAAGTCAAGTGCAAGTCGAGAGCAATCAAGGTCACGGGCAGTCCTGTGTCCGTGCCCTGATAAGAGACTACCAGGTGGCTGGGTCGGAGCCCAGTCGCCATTGGCAAGGAGACAGACGGTGGTGGCCGCCTGCAGGAGACCGGGAATATGACTGGTGGAACCGTAAGGGACCGGGACAGGGTAGTGGCCCGCCGGGACCGAACCGGGGAGCCAACTGGATACTGGAGCACCAGGCAGGGTACTCAGACCCAGCACAAAGCCTGGAACCGACAGGGCCGAGTCGAATCAACTGATTGCGGACTGGACCTTAGGACCTATCCCACACAAGTCCCTTTAGAAGACAACAGCCCAACCATACAGGGTAAAGCCACCGCCAGGGCATAGAGACCCAGAGGGCCAGCGTCTGCGGGCAAACGGGCTCCTACGGCATATACAAGTCGGGGAGCGGACTACCGGTATCTAGGCATAGGAGTCAAACATTTTACACACAGAGGTGCAGGAGAAAGGCGGAAACCAGCAACCTACTCTGGGAAAAGCTGCAGCCGGCTGCGGGCCCCGTTCATCACTCCGTTTGGTTTACCAGAGACTCCAGTGTCTTGTGTCAGAGTGAGTACACCAGTGCCATCAGGCACCGCACCGCAATGCACCGCAACACTTCACCCTGCACCTCGGCCCTCGCCTACCGGGCCCCGGGACCAACAGCCCCTACCCACGGAGGGGTTAACACCTAGCTGCACCATTACACCGCTCCCGGGAGCCCCCATACATTCACCGCAGTGGTGGTGTCTACAATCACCACAACCCGTGGGTGGCGTCATGAACTATCATCCCAAACCAAACACCCAAATCCCCGCGTGTAGCGCCAACTCCCTTGCAGAGCGACGTGACCCCCGGGTCCGTGAGAGGCTCGAGCCACTACCCGCAGTACGAGCATGGATCCGAGTGGCTCGGCGGTCGCAGCCGAGCCCGCGGGGGCGGTACAGCAACACATGATGTCATTACCATGGGACACCAATGACTGGTACACCGACATCAGATGCGAACAAAGCTCCTCTTTGGCTGGCAGTACAAAAACCCAATGGATTTCTGTGCCACTATGTAGGATGATGTAGAATGCGAAGGAGGCTCGGGACCAGTGGGGGTTCAACAGTTTCGAGCTATATGCCCCCCGATGTCTACACTTCCAACAAGCAACTCCTCCTGTTGTGTTAGGGATCCAGTCGCTCAGCGGCTCAGCAGACCATGGGTTAATCACACCAGGGTGCTTGACAGGTGGCGTCTCGATAGGACTGGACACTGCCCCCATTCTGATCTGAGACACTTCCAGCTTCAGCTCTCTCAGTTCAACATGCAGGACCTGCACGACTTCCGTAAAGCCTCCGCCTGACCCCAGTCCCCGGGCTCTCTCCAACTGCACACTTCCCACAATTCTCTCTGTCACTGGAGTTGAATCATCCTCCCTTTTACCCGCAGCCTGATATATCTGCCAGAAGGACAGTTCCGATGTAGCCCGGGCCATCTCCAGCAGCTTATCTCTAAGGAGTCTATTAATTAACCCTGTGATGAACTGATCCCAGAGCTGACAGTCTATCTCCCGAAATGCCCTCATGGACCCCGGATCTAAAGGGGGCTTTACACGCAACGATATCACTAACGATATGTCGTCGGGGTCACGGAATGCGTGACACACATTCGGCGTCGTTAGCTGCACTCACTTCTGGTGATCTTCAACATCAAGAAACATGACAAAAAACAATATTCACGCAAAAATAGTCTGTGTTCCTGCCTGCAGCAGGTCCTTGCAGATCCTAAATCAAAGCACACTCACAGTTCTGCAAGATTCAAAGCACTGCTCAGGGTGTCTGGTAACAAACTGTCTTCTCCAAGCTCCTTTTTCACAAGCAGCAATCCACTTGATTCTTCAGGGTCCCAGCCGCTTGGCCTAATTTGCGTCCAATCTCTGCATCTTCAACCACTGACCACAATAAAGCTCGAAGCTCCTCACAGGCATGCCTGAAGTGGTTCTCTTTCCTTACCCGGGCATCTCTACTCCCACCCCAGCCACTATCCTCTCTCACTTCCTGGCCCCCACCACTTGCAGGGAGGAAGCCTCTGGGTCCTAGTGCTCTCAAAGTCCTCTTCACACACTTAGGGGTACTTTGCACGCTGCGATATCGCTAGCCGATGCTAGCGATGCTGAGCGCGATAGTACCCACCCCCGTCGCACATGTGATATCTTGCGGTAGCTGCCGTAGCGAACATTATCGCTACGGCAGCTTCAGACGCACTTACCTGCCCTGCGACGTCGCTCTGGCCGGCGACCCGCCTCCTTCCTAAGGGGGCGGGTTGTGCAGTGTCATAGCGACGTCACACGGCAGGCGGCCAATAGAAGCGGAGGGGCGGAGATGAGCGGGATTTAAACATCCCGCCCACCTTCTTCCTTCCGCATAGCCGGTGGACGCAGGTAGGAGATGTTCCTCGCTCCTGCGGCTTCACACACAGCGATGTGTGCTGCCGCAGGAATGAGGAACAACATCGTACTGACATTATGGAACTGACCGACGCTACACAGATCGCCGATTTACGACGTTTTTGCGATCGTTTATTGGTGCATCTAGGCTTTACACGTTGCAACATCGTTACTGGCGCCGGATGTGCGTCACTTTCTATTTGACCCTGACGATATCGCAGTAGTGATGTCGCAATGTACAAAGTACCCCTAAGAGTTAGACAAAGTAAGAGTAGACATATCAGTACCCACATAACTTTGCACACTGTTACAATCAGGCCATAACATGTTGTCCAAATGGTTTAAACATACTTGGGCTTAAATGTTTTTCTTTGAAAGAAAAGGCTTCCACCTTGCCACCCTACACCACAGGCCACGCATCTAAAGAATACAGGAGAATGTTGTCATATAAAGTACCCATTCAGTACTTGTCAGAAATTCTCGCAGTTCCTTTAAATGTGGTAACCCTCTTAGCAGCCTCCTGGACCAAATTTCTTTTAGAGGTTTTTCATCAATTTTTGAGGGACATCCAGTTCTAAGTCACAGTTTAGCCAAATTAAAGCCACTCCCTTTATCACCATCTTCACAATGCTCCATCTTATATTTAATGCCTTTCAAATGTTTTTTTTTACTCTTCTGACTGATAACTTTCAACAATGATATCCCTTAGCTGTATTATAAACTGTTTTCAGACGGTTGCTTTTGTTGTAAAATGCAACTACGAAAATGTCAAGAAAATCCTACTAGAATAGATAAACCTAATACGGACTTAAGCAGAATAACTATAAATAATGGCAGCTGTGTATTGACTATATACCACCCCAGCGCTAGCAGCCTTGCTGCCGCTCGGATCCGGATCCACGGTAGCTCGAGGGATCTCCGGACCCCGAAGGGGCCGCGGGGACACCCGAAATAAAAGGGAGGTATTTACAAGGGATTTTGTTGCTAGAGTTCGTGACGCCACACACGGTGTGTGGTAAGGTGTAATACCCCCGCTGCTGCGGAGAGTGCCCGGTGGCGATTATGTCGCGGGCGGGGAGGGGACGCTGCGCTCACCACGCTCGGGTCCGGCGCTGCTGCTGCTTCGCTTGCTGCTCGGTGGCTCGAGCGGTGGGCCGGATCCGGGGACTCGAGCGGTGCTCCTCGCCTGTGAGTGAAAAGGGGAATGGTTTTGGGGATTTATTGTCCGTGACGCCACCCACGGTTGTGGTGAGGTTGTGACACCACCGCTGCTCTGGACGGGGATCCCGGAAGCGATGACAGGGAGCAGCTTGGATGTTGTTTTTCCCCTCCGTGGGTAGGGGGGTTGGTTGTCCCGGGGCCCGGTGAGGGAGGAATGGCAGGCGGGTTACGGGGTCTGGTGAGGTGCAGGGTCGCGGGGGCAGCGCGGTGCCGCACGGCACGGTGGTACTCACTCAGCCAATGATGAATGCAAAGTCTCCGGTAAAACAAACGGCTGGATGGACGGGTCCCACAGACGGCTGCGGTGGTTCTTCTCCCGGTAGGTTGGCGGTGACTGCCTTTCCCTGCACCTGTGTTATGTTCTCGGTTCTGGTGGCTTCCCACCGGTAACCCGCTCCCCAGCTTGGATGGAGGCTGAGGGAGCCTCTTTTGCCCGTAGGCTCTGGCCCTGGGAACTGTAGCCTTGGCGGTGACTGTATTTCCCTTCACGGTTTGAGTGGTTGCCTTCAATCGGGCAATCCCTTCGCTAATGGAGTTGACCGGTTTTACGGCGACTCCAAGCCTGGTCGGGGTCCGTAGGCTCTGCCGAATGGTGCTGGCTTCTCTACGCTCCCCGATCCGGTACCGGCGGGCCACCGCCCATCCCCGGTCCTTACGGTTCACGTCAATCAGCCCCTCCTGCAGACAGTCACCACCGTCTGCCAACCTTGCTGTATGTGTCCGGGCCACGCACCCGGACACGGTCAGTCTGCTCCGCTACCACTTCAGTCCTCAACTCCTCAAACTCTCCCCTCAACTCTCTTCCTTTTCCCGCCTCCAGGACTGTGAACTCCTCGGTGGGCGGGGCCAACTGCCTGGCTCCACCCCCTGGTGTGGACATCAGCCCCTGGAGGGAGGCAACAAGGATTTTTGTCTGACCTTGATGTGCCTAGCCGGGGTGTGGGGTGTGTTGTTGCAGTACCTGTGACGTCCTGGCTTATCCAGGGCGCCACAATTGCATGATGGTTAACTATTTACCAGAATTTCTCAGCATTGAAGACACCATGAAATGGACAATGTTGAGGAAAGTTAACGCTGCAAATGGAAGACATTTCATGCTTGTGTGGCGCCCTGGACAAGCCAGGTTGTCACAGAACAACACCTACACACCCCACACTCACGGTCAGGCACACCGAAGTCAGACACAAACCCTTGTTGCCTTCCTCCAGGGGCTGATGTCCACACCAGAGGGTGGGCCAGGTGGTTGGCCCTGCCGACCGAAGAGTTCACAGTCCTGGAGGCGGGAAAAGCAGGCAGATGAGTTGAGGAGTGAAGAGAGTTTAGTTTTGGAGGTGAAAGTGGAAGGACGAAAGTGGCAGTTAAGCAGCCTGAAGGTTGTCCGGGTGTGTGGCCCGGATGGATCAGCAAGGTTGGCAGACGGTGGTGACCGTCTGCAGGAGTGGCCTATTGGAGCTAACCGTAAGGACCGTGGATGGGCAGTGGCCCGGCGGTACCGGACCGGTACGCAAAGAGAAGCCAGCACCATCCGGCAGGGGCTTACGGACCCCGGCAAGGCTAGGAGTCGCCGTGAATTTGCCAAATCCGTTAGCGAAGGGAACCTCCTGGGTTTCCCAGCAGCCAAGTCCCGTCAGAAGGCAACCGTCCAACCGAGAGAGGGAAACACAGTCACCGCCAAGGCTAAAGTTCCCAGGGCCAGAGCCTGCGGGCAAAAGGGGCTCCTTCAGCACCCATCCAAGCTGGGGAGCGGGTTACCGGTGGGAACCCATTGGAACCGTTACACTACATAGGTGCAGTAAAAGGCAGTCACCATCAACCTGCCGGGAGGAGAAACACCGCAGCCATCTGTAGGACCCATCCATCCAGCCGTGTGTTTTACCGAGAACTGTGTCCTCATCATTGGCTGAGTGAGTACCACCGTGCCGTGCGACACAGCGCTGCCCCCACGACCCTGCACCTCGCCAGGTCCCGTAACCCGCCTGCCATACATCCCTACCCCATCACCGGGCCCCGGGACAACCAACCCCCTACCCACGGAGGGGAGAACTAACCTCCAGGCTGCTCCCTGTCATCGCTCCCGGAATCCCCGTCCAGAGCAGCGGTGGTGTCACCAATATCACCACAACCGTGGGTGGTGTCACGGAAAATAACCAAATCCCCACAATCCAATCCCCACCCTTTTCACTCACGGGCGAGGAGCGCCGCTCGAGTCCCCGGGATCCGGCCCACCGCTCGAGCCACCACCCAGCAGCAGCAGCCGCAGCAGCAGCGGCCGGACCCGAGCAGTGGGAGAGCGCAGTGTCCCCTCCTCCGCCCGCGACAACTTGGCGTCACGAACAGGATCTTACCGCTCTGCCGTCTGGTGGAGGTGCGCCTTGTTACCGCCGGAGGTGTCCGGCCGAAAGATTGGAGAAGCCGCCATCTTGGGCGCGAAAAATTCCCGCTAGAGCGTCTCCTCGAGTAGTGGAGGCGCGAAGGCCAAAACCCCGCCCCTGTAGAGGAGGAGCCGAAAAGAGACTAAGGGGGACTGATGACGTCTGGCCGCATGTAGCCCACGGCTATAAAAGCAGGGACGCCAGGACTCTGCGGTGATACTGGGTTCCTGGAAGACCTCATTGCCAAGATGCACAGTCCGACTACCAACGATGATGCTCCCGCACCCGGCACGGCGATGTGGCTGAGTAACCGTCTGCAAGCCCACATGCAGCTCCTCCTGGAGGAGTGGGAGACTGACATGGCGGACGTGGTGGCTGCTATGCGGAGACGCGAGGTGGAAGAGGATTTGGAGGAGCGGGTAAGAGACCCACGCCCCTGTATTCCCGAGGGATCGGCCACTGCGGCTGAGGAGCCCGGCCTGCACCCGCTCACCCTGCCTCCCTCCCCGCTACCCGTGTTAGCTGCTGCCGCCCCGCCACTAGGCCCGCTACCTGTCCAACCGGTAGCGATACCCTGCAAATCCGCCCCGGCGGACCAGCCGGCTGCAGACGCTCAGGACCCCCCTGAACCGCTCCTGTGGGAGCCGCTGGGACCACGGCCCCTTAACGAAAATTTGCCAGAAGTCCCGGCAGTGATTGCGCCAGACCCCGAGCCCGGGACCGTGGCATGGATGAAGGCCCGAGTGATTGAGTTCCACCAATGCCAGCAAAGTCAGATATACCTCATGATGGAACAGTGGACCAGTGAAGTGGAAACGCTGGTTGCAACTACCCCAATGTATGGGAAGGGAGCAGATGTGACGGAGCCGATGGGTAGCCCACGTCCCCATGTCCTACCAGGACCGGCCACTGCAGCTGGGGGGCCCGGCCCTGTCTCGGCCCTCGTATCATCCCTACCATTATTCCTGGGGCGCCTCAGCGTTAACCAACCTGACCTACTGCCCCACGCTACCACGGAAGAATCTGATGTACTGGATACTGGAAGCCAGGAGGCTGCGGCAGCTGGCGGCAACCCGCCTGACGCAGAGACAAGTGATAGTGACTCCAGTGACTCCAGCTCCGGTGCTGAGCCCACCCCTGAAAGTGAGGCGATAAGTGAGCATCTCCGCTACGTGGGAGAAAAAATGGTTTATTACACCCCGTGCAATGGTGGAAATGGATACCGGGCACCCCTTTCACAGCAGGCCTGTCACTGCATGTTTGATATGCTGGTGGCGGAGGATGAGGCCGACGCAGAAGAATCGGAGTAAGGGCAGCGGAGTCCCGTTGCAGTGTCCCCGTTGGGACCATCACCTGTAATCGTTCAAATGTTTTAAAAGAATGATAAGAATGATTAACCGAAGTTCACCAGATTAACGAGCCTTGATTAGCACCGGTCGTTGCCGGCAACTGGTCCCCGTTGGGATGCCTTTACCAAATGCGTAGGAACTACTACGTACAAGCCCGAGAACTGGCAGGGCAACCACGAACTTGTGGTCTGTAAGTAAAAATGATGTTTTTAAGGCTATACCGTAACCGCCTCCGGAGAGGCTGATTTGGAGGATGGGCCTGGAGGGAAGTGATGGCCCCGGCCCGCCACTACCGCAACTGGTGGCGATCCTCCGGGGATTTCAGGGGTTCAGCATGGACGTGGGTCCCCTGAAAAGGACAGAACCCGCTCGGGTAACTTGTGCTGGACTGGGGTCAGAGGGTGCTGCCTGTTTGCTTAGGGGCAGCATCAGGGCCAGGTTACTTGGGTGGGAGAGAGCGGAAGCCGTTACCGTTTCCAACATTTAAGTAAGAGTACCTCCCGATGTGGGAAGATGTTATTACACTTGTAATATGTTTATCGTTATCTTTTCCAGTTTGTGAAAATAAAACCGGTGATGGACGGGCAGCCCGCGGACGGTCTGCATTTTACTAAGGGGGAATGTGGCGCCCTGGACAAGCCAGGTCGTCACAGAACAACACCTACACACCGCACACTCCCGGTCAGGCACACCGAAGTCAGACACAAACCCTTGTTGCCTTCCTCCAGGGGCTGATGTCCACACCAGGAGGTGGGCCAGGCGGTTGGCCCCGCCCACCGAGGAGTTCACAGTCCTGGAGGCGGGAAAAGCAGGCAGATGAGTTGAGGAGTGAAGAGAGTTTAGTTTTGGAGGTGAAAGTGGAAGGAGGAAAGTGGCAGTTAAGCAGCCTGAAGTTGGTCCGGGTGTGTGGCCCGGACGGATCAGCAAGGTTGGCAGACGGTGGTGACCGTCTGCAGGAGTGGCCTATTGGAGCTAACCGTAAGGACCGTGGACGGGCGGTGGCCCGGCGGAACCGGACCGGTACGCAAAGAAAAGCCAGCACCATCCGGCAGGGGCTTACGGACCCTAGCAAGGCTAGGAGTCGCCGTGAATTTGCCAAATCCGTTAGCGAAGGGAACCTCCTGGGTTTCCCAGCAGCCAAGTCCCATCAGAAGGCAACCGTCCAACCGAGAGAGGGAAACACAGTCACCGCCAAGGCTAAAGTTCCCAGGGCCAGAGCCTGCGGGCAAAAGGGGCTCCTTCAGCACCCATCCAAGCTGGGGAGCGGGTTACCAGTGGGAACCCATTGGAACCGTTACACTACATAGGTGCAGTAAAAGGCAGTCACCATCAACCTGCCGGGAGGAGAAACACCGCAGCCGTCTGTGGGACCCGTCCATCCAGCCGTGTGTTTTGCCGAGAACTGTGTCCTCATCATTGGCTGAGTGAGTACCACCGTGCCGTGCGGCACAGCGCTGCCACCGCGACCCTGCACCTCGCCAGGCCCCGTAACCCGCCTGCCATCCATCCCTACCCAATCACCAGGCCCCGGGACAACCAACCCCCTACCCACGGAGGGGAGAACTAACATCCAGGCTGCTCCCAGTCATCGCTCCCGGGATCCCCGTCCAGAGCAGCGGTGGTGTCACCAATATCACCACAACCGTGGGTGGCGTCACGGACAATAACCAAATCCCCACAATCCAATCCCCACCCTTTTCACTCACGGGCGAGGAGCGCCGCTCGAGTCCCCGGGATCCGGCCCACCGCTCGAGCCACCACCGAGCAGCAGCAGCCGCAGCAGCCGCGGCCGGACCCGAGCAGTGGGAGAGCGCAGCGTCCCCTCCTCCGCCCGCGACACTTGCTTCCCATGGGATCAGATATCCAGCAGTGCCATCAGCTTAGAACTGGGAGCAACCATTGGGAAACAGCTAAAACCAATGCCCAATAAAAGTGTTGTTCATATTTCATCATGTTTTTGTAAATGATGGTGTCAAAGTTCCCCAATTTTAAGAATCTACAGATTGCCCCTGACTTGTCTGTAATATTATTCTCTCTGCATTCTTCCCATCTATTGTTAGGAGAAGTGGTCTTCAGGGAAGAATTGCTGCCAAAAAGCAATACCTTATATAAAAAATCCCAAGTGACTCAACTATGTAAAACAAATTGCAGTAGGTGCTCTGGATGGATGAGTTAAAATGTGAAATATTTGACTGTAACAGGTTTGTTCACCTAAGGGCTGCAGAGCAGGACAATAAATGAGTGTCTACAGGTAACTGTGAAGGATGATGGAGGTTCCTTGCAAGTTTGGGGCTGCATTTCAGCAAATGGAGTTGGACAAGATTACTAGTATAAGGTGTCACACAATGCTTACAAATACAGGCAGATACTTATCCATCACGCATCATACAATCAGGGAGGTGTTTGATTGACTTCAGATTTATTCTGCAGCAGGACAATGACCACACACATACAGCCAATTAAGAATTACCTTCAGTGTAAAGAAGAACAAGGAATCCTGGAAGTGATGATATGGCCTCCACAGAGCCCTGATTTAAATATCATCAAGTCTATGTGGATTACACATACAGACAGAAGAATTTGCACAAGCCTACATCTACAGAAGATGTGCGATTAGTGTGGAGACACAGGGGTCAGTGGGTGTGTCGCGGGCGGGGAGGACGCTATTCTGTCTCTTCCTGGTAGCAATGAATCCAACCGCTCTAATTATCAGTCCCTTAGATAATTGTATGATTTTACTCACTCTACCGGCTGCCACAGATAGTTCAACTCAGCCCAACGATGACTTGTAGAAAGACAAGGAGAAACGCTGTAGTTTTCTTCTAGAATCTTGTATTAAGTACAAAGTAAAGGCAGGTGAAAAGGAATAATCTGTACAGGGTTTTAGACATGTCTCTTCAGCAATGGTTCCTCTAGACTAAACTGAAGGAGAAGGGAGGAGCATTCTATACAGAAGCCAACTAAGGGAGGTACAGAGGGACAAACTTCATACAGTCTAATCTACCTAGTAACAATAAAGGAATTTCTTGATAGGAGGAAAAATATGCAATGCAAGAATTACATACAACAGGTTGTTCCCATTCATGGGACACAACACTCCCCATCTGAAATCATATGATTTCACAAGTCCTTCTACGACGTAAGGAGTCGATCCTGTCCCTCGATGTCACAAAACCTGTAATGAGAAAAGAAACAAACACAAAAAACGCAACAGTAATGCACTGAATTCAAGTCCATGCTTGGTTGATGACGCATTGCCCTTGCGTAAAAATGTAAAAGTAGAAAATTGTAAAAAATGAATCCAAGTTCAACAAACCCATCTTCAGATTGGGGAAGCCGCAAACGTGCCAACTCTTCCTCCAACCCAATAATCCAACGGTAAAGTTTTAATCCAAAGGAAAAGTTCAAGGTTCATTAGACACGGACAGTTGTGTCTCCGTACAGCAGGGGTAAGGAAAGGTACGCTCCCCGCCGTGGCAGTGCCCAACGACAAAGTTAGTTCATGTAACATCCTCCTTTGGTAAAAGTAGCACGAGTTCGGTGACTGGACGAATCACACACATGTGCCAGCCGTGGCACGTTGAAGACTTGTAGTTGGTGAAACAGTGAGCAGTGTGAACAAGACAAGCTACGGCTCGTACCTCAGATGACCAACTTGAGAAGCGCTCGAAGCGATGAGATCTCAACTTCTGTTTTGATGTCACTGAAGTGTAGCGAGCGGAGACGACCGGTCTAATTTCCTTGTCGGATTCTGGTTCCACCAGCTCGTACATGTTGCCGGCGTAGTTGTCGCAGGTCTCCTCGTATAAGATACTTGGAGGTGTCAGCCACATGTTGTCGCCGAGTTTGGATGCAGCAGTGAGTCTCGTTCCTCGGTCAGCTGGTTTTGTTCGGTGGGAATGTGGTGCCACTGTTCAGCATGATCTCTGTCGAGGATATTTTGCGTAATCTCGACAAAGCATTTCTCCATCTCTGGTTGTCTTTCCAAAGTGCGTTTTAGAGAGGAGGACCTTGCGGTTGCTGGCTGGGAGTTGTTTGGCAACCTTGGCCTTGGAGACCGAAAGGGTAATGGGGTTACCCAACTGCTAGAGTCATTTTGAGAGAACTCTTTATCCATAATCTTTATGAATTCTTTGTCTTCTCTCATCGGAGCCAATTTGTTGTCTTCATTTGTAGACTCGAACGCTGTTGACCCGAAGTCGTCATCCCAGAGATGATATGCGTCCGCGCAGTCGGGAGGCTGCTGTTGCCACCTGGTGTCGCTCAGCCTCTCTTTCACCCCGTAGTGATGCGGACATGGTTGAAAGTGAGTGCCGCAACCGTTTGGGAGGATGTGCGTCTTGTAGGAGGAGATCGCGTCGGGACTCTTCATTTTGCCTACGCAGACGTTTCCTATGATCACCCAGCCTAAGTCGTAGCGCTGAGCGAACGGCGCATCGTGTGGCCCGTTGATGTGTTGGCGTACTTTGTGTAGCCGGAGGATGCCCCTTCCAATCAGAATCAGGATTTTTGCACTATGATCAAGAGGTGGGATCTTGCTGGCGATAGTTCTCAGGTGAGGGTGGTGAAGAGCTGCCTCTGGTGTTGGAATCTCTTCCCGGTTAGCCGGTATCTGGTTGCACTCGACGAGTGTAGGTAGAGGTATCTCTACGGTATTTTCCAGAGATGTTACCACGAGACCACTGGCTCTTCTTCCGCAAGCTTCTGAGATGCTGCTGCAAGTACCTAGTGTGTAAGGGTAGGCATTTCCTTTTAAGCTGAACAAGTCGAAGAGTTCAGACCTGGCGAGTGACCTGTTGCTCTGGTCATCCAGGATGCTGTACACCTTCACGGCCCTTTCTGGGTGACCTTTGGGATATACCCTTACTAGGCATATTTTTGCACAAGACTTGTCCCAGAGATCTTCTCCGCAGACTGCGGTGCACGAGGAGGATACTGTGAGGTGGTTTGCAGCTTGGCCTGTACTCTCCTTGCCATGACATGTGGTAGGAGAAGGTGTAGGTGCAGGATCAGGCTGAGATGGGTGGAGCGCTTGTACGTGATCCGTGCTGTCGCACTCCATGCACTTAATTGTAACCTTACAGTCTTGGCAAGGTGTTCTGTAGAGGCACAACACCTAAAACATACCCCAAACCCTTTCAAGAGTTCCTTTCGTTCTAGAAGGGGTTTCTTCCTGAAGCCAATGCACTTCTTCAGGGGGTGTGGCAGCTTGTGAATTGGACACTGGCGGTTTGGATTTTCCGCCTTCCCGCCTTCATTGCCCTTGTCTGGTGCTGACGTTGGTGTAGGTGGTAGAACATCGGTCTTTTTGACTGATACTGGGCCCCTACATTGTCTGTCATTTTGATGAGTGCTCTCATACCTGGGAGCTGGTGAAGTGGAGTCGGTGGGTTCTCCACAGGTGAAGCTGGGGTCTGCCTTACGTTCCGCGATGCCATTGATGAACTCACAGAAGTAGGAGAATGGAGGAAAGGAGACTTGGTGCTCTTTTTTATAGTTTGTTCCTACCGTAGTCCACCTTTCCTGCACTTTGTAAAGTAACTTGGCGACTATGGGTTTCACCCCACGAGCGGTGTCCAGGTAGCTGAGGCCAGGTAGGTGTGTGTCTGTTTTGGCCAGCTGGAGCTCGGAAAGCAGGTCGCTGAGTTCCTGGTACTTTGAAGCATCCTTGCCAGATATTTTGGGGAGGTCGTATAGTTGTTTCAGTAATGCATCTTCAATTGCTTCAGGACTGCCGAAGCCTTTCTCTAGCCTGTCCCATGCGGTTGCAAGATCAGTTGTTGGGTCGCTGATGTAGACGGATCTGAGTCTCTTGATTCTCTCAGTAGACCGTGGCCCTAGCCACCTGATTAGCAAGTCCAGCTCTTCAGCAGCCGTAATGCCAAGGTCACGCGTTGCGGTTTTGAAGGCACACTTCCACCCTCTGTAGTTTTCAGGCTGGTCGTAATACTTTGTGAGACCGGTGTTGGTGAGTTCTCGGCGGATCGTGTACCTCGCAAAGTCGGACATGTCTGATCTTTCCAATAGTTGGGGCACATTTGCTGACTGCGTGATGCTGGTTGCGTGGTTCGTAGCTTCGTGGTTCGGGAACATGGGAAAGTACGGAGTGGCGTAGGCGTTTAGACCAGTGACCGCCGGTTTGGTGTGTACAGTCTCTGTTGTATGCGGGTCTGGAACTACACAGTTGTTGGGAGTGTAGCGCCTTGCCGGCATGTTAGGTTGCATGTAGACATGGGCATACGGAGGTTGCTGATGCGCAGGGTGTGGCTGTGCATTGGAATATGAAGCAGGTTCAGGCTTGAAAGTCTGAGGTGCATTGGACTGACCTAGAAGGCTGGAAGCTGTAGGTGGATCAGTGTCTTGAGGCTCTGGAGAAGTGTTAGCACTGACAGGAATGTTGATGGTAGATGACAGTTCGTCGGCTTGGCTCAGCACGTAATCTCTTGTACGCTTAAGTGAGTCTTCTGTATCGAGATCACACAAACTGGCGCTGCCTTCTTGGCTCCCACCCAGAGCTTGCTCAAAGACCTTTAGCCTTGCCATGGCCGCCACATGTTCACATTCCTTCTGAAGGGCTTCAATTTCTGCTTCCTTGTGTGCAGATTCTGCTTTCATCTCTGCTTCTCTGCGTGCAGATTCTGCTTCCTTGCGTGCAGATTCTGCTTTCATCTCCGCTTCCTTGCGTGCAGATTCTGCTTTCATCTCTGCTTCTCTCTGGGCGAAGATGGCGTGTACTTTTGTTGTTTCTGCTTCAGCGCATGCCTTTATGAGCTGCTCGCTGAGGGTTGAGTACCTTGATGAGCCTGATTTGAGTGAGTGCCTTGAGCTCTTAATGGACCTGGATTTGTATGATGCCGCTCCTGACATTTGCGCAATTTTTGCTTCAGTCTCGCTCACAATGTCGCGCACGGTGCAAGCTCGTTCAGCATCAAGCTGTTGAAAGTATCAAAGTATCATAGTATCATAGTTTTTAAGGTTGAAGGGAGACTCTAAGTCCATCTAGTTCAACCCGTAGCCTAACATGTTGATCCAGAGGAAGGCAAAAAAAAAAAAAACCCCAATGTGACAAACAAGTTCCAATGGGGAAAAAATTTCCTTCCTGACTCCACATCCGGCAATCAGACTAGTTCCCTGGATCAACACCCTGTCATAAAATCTAATATACATAACTGGTAATATTAAATTTTTCAAGAAAGGCGTCCAGGCTCTGCTTAAATGTTAGTAGTGAATGACTCATTACAACATCATGCGGCAGAGAGTTCCATAGTCTCACTGCTCGTACAGTAAAGAATCCTCGTCTGTGATTCTGATTAAACCTTCTTTCCTCAAGACGTAGCGGATGCCCCCGTGTTCCAGTCGCAGGCCTAGGTGTAAAAAGATCTTTGGAAAAGTCTCTGTACTGTCCCCTCATATATTTATATATTGTGATTAGATCCCCCCTAAGCCTTCGTTTTTCCAGACTAAATAACCCCAAGTTTAATAACCTGTCTTGGTATTGCAGCCCACCCATTCCTCTAATAATCTTTGTCGCTCTTCTCTGCACCCTTTCCAGTTCAGCTATGTCCTTCTTATATATCGGTGACCAGAATTGTACACAGTATTCTAAGTGCGGTCGCACTAGTGACTTGTACAGAGGTAGAACTATATTTTTTTCATGAACACTTATACCTCTTTTAATACATCCCATTATTTTATTAGCCCTGGCAGCAGCTGCCAGATACTGTCCACTAAAGTGAAGTTTGCCATCCACCCGTACACCCAAGTCTTTTTCTGTGCCTGTTTTACCCAGTGTTCTACAATTAAGTACATAATCATACATTTTATTTCCTCTACCCAAGTGCATGACCTTACATTTATCTACATTAAACTTCAATTGCCACTTCTCAGCCCAATTCTCCAATTTACATAAATCTCCCTGTAATATAAACTTATCCTCCTCTGTATTGATTGCCCTGCAGAGTTCAGTATCATCTGCAAATATTGAAATTCTACTCCGCATGCCCCCAACAAGGTCATTTATAAATATGTTGAAAAGAAGCGGGCCCAATACTGACCCCTGTGGTACCCCACTATGAACTGAGACCCAGTCCGAGTACGTACCATTAATAACCACCCTTTGTTTCCTGTCACTGAGCCAGTTTTTAACCCAGTCCTGTAGTTCTTTTTGAGACTGAGACGTATTTGATCTCAGCAGGGTAGAGGAATATTTTTTACAAATCTCTTTGTAAGACCGGTATGCTGAGTACAGTTGTTCAATGGCTTCCTCTGGTGGTAGCTCATGAGCACCGGTTGCAGATAAAACAGTCACTTGTTTTTGCACTCTTTGCCACAGTAATGCTGTTTGGGTGTGCAGTTCACTTCTGGCTGTTTCTAGGTTCTCTTTAACCTTCCATGTTGGTTTGGTCAACCGCTTAGATCTTTCACTGTAATGTAAGTCAGGAGAAAAAACTGTGGAAGAAACAAGCGCAGAAATAGGGTCTTATCTGGTGGATGAGGGGATACACATGTAAAGACAGGTACTCACCTGTTTCGGTTGTGACAGGCACAACTCCTATGCAAGCATATAGGCAGATTATGCAGCAGTGGTCAGCAGCAGCCCCGATGTAGAAATAGTAGAAAACAGGATGGCTGAGAGAAAACCGGGTTAAATGCTGCGCTAGAAAACCACGATTCCAATGGATAAAATAAAATCCTTTCCTTTATTGGCACAAGTCAACGCGTTTCGAAGGCATAACCGCCTTCTTCATCAGGACAAGACAGTACAAGAAAAGGGTCATGCTGTTCTTTTCTTGTACTGTCTTGTCCTGATGAAGAAGGCGGTTATGCCTTCGAAACGCGTTGACTTGTGCCAATAAAGGAAAGGATTTTATTTTATCCATTGGAATCGTGGTTTTCTAGCGCAGCATTTAACCCGGTTTTCTCTCAGCCATCCTGTTATCTACTGTAATGTAAGTGTGAGTCCATGTCTTCCTCTTGTTGCTTTAGAGCAGGTAGTGAGAGAGCTCTCTTTGACTCCATCAGGAAGGGTGAATGCTGCCTGCACTGGTTGTCAGGGAAACAATACAATGTTGCAATCTCTGCAGCCAGCAGTCTGTGTTTACAGGATGTATTTGCAAAGTCTCTGGCTGCAATTTACAATTAGCTTATGGGGGATTCTTGGTTTATAGCTGCACACAGTTCTGATAACAGGTTAATACTAAAGCTGGGTTTACACCCTGCAACATCTCAAACGACATCGCTGTAACGTCACCGTTTTGGTGACGCAATAGCGATGTTGTTTGCGATGTTGCAGTGTGTGAAACCTATCAGCGACCCGGCCCCTGCTGTGAAGTTGTAATCGTTACAAATCGTTCAGGACCATTCCTAGGTCCTTTGTTTCCCGCTGTGCAGCATGAAGTTTCAGTGTGTGAAGACTTTGCAGCGACTTTGTTAGCAACTTCCCTTTCAAAAGGCTGCTTATCAACGTCCCCAACAACCAGCTAGGTCGCTCTGCAGGTCCGGATCACTGTTGAGTTGTTGGCCAGGTTTGCCTGTTTGAACGCTCACCAGAGACTTAGCAGAGACTTAGGGAGGTCGCTATTGCGTCACCAAACCGGTGACGTTACAGCGATGTCCTTTGCGATGTTGCAGTGTGTAAACCCAGCTTAACAGGGCACTTTGTCTGAAGCTGCTATAAAGTTTTATGCTGTGGCTTGTTATCAGCCCCTTGGGGTAATCCTTTCTTTGGACTGTATGCAGTATAGCACTCCTGGAAACAGGTTATTTACTGATATATGAATACTAATCCCGGTCACAGCTAATCCTTTTCACTATTCTGTCTCTTCCTGGTAGCAATGAATCCAACCGCTCTAATTATCAGTCCCTTAGATAATTGTATGATTTTACTCACTCTACCGGCTTCCACAGATAGTTCAACTCAGCCCAACGATGACTTGTAGAAAGACAAGGAGAAACGCTGTAGTTTTCTTCTAGAATCTTGTATTAAAGGGAACCTGTCATCAGAAATTTTGCTTTAAACCTAAAAGTTTCCCCCTCTGCAGCTCCTCGGCTGCATTCTAGCAAGGTTCCTGTTGTTTTTTTGCTCCCTTTTAGACCAAATATAATACTTTATAAAGGTGTACCTTTTGGGATGCAAATTTTCTAAATCGTCCATGGGGGCGGGCTCTCTGGTGTCCGTTATGTCCATCCTGCCAATTTACGACGTCCCCCAACGCAGCATTTCATACTTCCAGGATGCCGCCCAGTGAGCCCGTGGTCCGGCGCATGCGCAGTGCCACTGTACTTCCTCTGGCTCACCATGGATTATAATATCCATGCCTTCGGACCTTCCAAGGCCACATACCCCAAACCAGCAGCACCCTGCTTGTAGCAGGTACCCACTGAGAATAGGATAGTGACGAGCCTAGGAAGCTTCACGAGCACAGCAAGGTCTGTAGCCAAGTAACCGAATCATCCACAACCTGGTTTTCTTCCAGCCAAATCCTAGAATCCTTGGCAGTGCTCCTGAACAATGTAATCCAGTTTTCAGATTCCCTAGTCGGCACCAAAGTGCATAGGCTGGGTAATGGACTTCCAACTAGGAATGAAACCCCAAGATTGCAGACTTAAGAAAAGAACAACCTGGTGACTCCAACAGTCCCTTTTTTTATCTCCCAGGCACTCATTCCAGGGAATGTGGTCTCACCGGATTTGTGGAATAACGCTGTGCTCTGATTGGGTTGCATTTCAATCCGCATAGGTAATTCTCATCTGAGTTAAGTAGACAGAAAGGCTTGGAGAAGTTACCTTAACTCAGCAATCCACATTCTTAGACAATGGCTGGCTCCACAAGTCCTGGGGAAAACAATTAACAAACACTAGTTAGCACACCACAAGGATTCATGTCTGGCCAATTAAGAACATTAACCCGTTACAGACTATGTCCTCACAA
This sequence comes from Anomaloglossus baeobatrachus, assembly GCF_048569485.1. Lineage (NCBI taxonomy): Eukaryota > Metazoa > Chordata > Amphibia > Anura > Aromobatidae > Anomaloglossus > Anomaloglossus baeobatrachus. The sequence goes on from NC_134354.1 coordinate 683,637,024, forward strand.
CTAGTTCTCCAAGATGTTTGGAATAAAGGTACCATCACACATAACGAGATCGCTAGCGAGATTGCAGCAGAGTCACGGTTTCCGTGACGTAGTAGCGATCCCGTTAGCGATCTTGTTATGTGTGACACCTACCAGCGATCAGGCCCCTGCTGTGAGATCTCTAGTCATTGCAGAATGGTCCAGGCAATTTTCTGCAAAGGCGATGTCCTGCTGGGCAGGACACATCGCTGTGTTTGACACTGTGTGACAGGGTCACAGTGACTGCTGAGATCGTTATACAGGTCGCTACTGCGACCTGTATTGTTCCTGCATCGCTGGTAAGATCTGACTGTGTGACATCTCACCTGCGACCTCCCAGCGACTTACCTGCGATCCCTATCAGGTCGCATCGTTTTCAGGATCGCTGGTAAGTCGTTGTGTGTGACTGGGTTTTAACCTAAAAAAAGATTGTTTAAAAGAACTGAGAGCCCTCAGTGTTTGATGCCTTTTAATGGCTAACTGAAAAGATGGTAATAATAGCAAGCTTTCGAGCCCACACAGGTCTCTTCATCAGGCTCAGTATAAGGCCGGTGTCACACTTGCGACTGTAAAATCGGTCCGATTCTCATGCTAGAAAGTAGCATGAGCTCTGTCCGAGTGTTGATCCGTGTGCAATGCAACTGCAATGCGATTCTGTGATTTTTCTCTAGATTGTAGTCCGTGTGCAATCTGTGTGTGATCTGTATGTGATCCGTTTTTATTCTCAGCAGCTGTGTCATCTGTCATTCAGCTCTGCTACATGCCCACTGACAGCAGAGACAGACAGAGCCGCGTGATCAGATGAACTCGGATGAACTTCACCCAACTTCATTGTCATCCCGTGGCTCTTTCTGTGTGTCGCAGCCTGATTTTCGGTGACCGCAAAATCCCTGAGTGACTGAAGTGATCTGTGCGATCAGCGGTGCCATCACTGAGGTTACCCGCGACCACAGCTGAAGTCCTCCACCTGAGATCTGTGGCCGCGGGTAACCTGAGTGATGTCATCGCTGATAGCGTGACTCACTTCAGTTGCTGCGGGGAGCTCACAGAGAGCGGTCGTGGTCTGTGGCCGCTCTCTATAAGCTTTCGATGTAGCAGAGCTGAAAGAATCATGGGACCTCTGTGGATTACGTCGGACCTGGAGGGGTATTTGGGGATTTTAATAAAGTGGTGAAAGAGGGTGTTTTTTGTCATTTATTCCAAATAAAGGATATTTTGGGTGTCTGTGTTTTATTTCTTTAACTTACAGGTTAATCATGAAAGGTATTTCGGGGAGACGCCTGCCATGATTAACCTAGGACTTAGTGTAAGCTATGGGCTGCTGCCATTAACTCCTTATTACCCCAATTGCACCGCACCAGGGCAATTCGGGATGAGCTGGGTACAGTCCCGGGACTGTTGCAGCTAATGAATGTGGCAATTCCGGGCGGCTGCTGGCTGATATTTTTAGGGTGGGGCGCTCCCCATAATGTGGGGCTCCCCATCCTGACAATACCAGCCCCCAGCCATATGGCTTTACCTTGGCTGGTATCAAAATTGGGGGAGACCGCACGCCGTTTTTTTTTTAATTAATAATTTATTTATTTTAGTGCATGATATAGACCCGTCCACCGGCAGCTGTGAGTGGTTGCAGAGAGACAGCCATCAGTCAATGTGGGGGAGTGTCTGACTGCAACCAATCATAGGCGCCGGTGGGCGGGAAATCAGTGAATACGAGATGGAATAATGAGCGACCGGCATTTTCAAAAGAGGAAAAGCCGCCGAAGCTTTGTGACAGCCGTGAAGCCGCGCCGGTGATCGGTGAGTATGAGAGGGGGGGGGAGACCGACTGACAGAGAAAGAGAGAGATTGACCCACATCGACAGACCTCATTCATTTACAGTGTTCTCTGCTACATGTGATAAAGGTATTTAGAAAAAAGCATGTTACTAGGATGGTCTGTGTGCCATCCGTTTTTTTTCTCGCACCCATAGACTTGCATTGGAGTGACTCGCGCGAGAAACTCTAAAAATTGCAGCATGCTGCGATTTTTTTTCTCAGTCCGATTTGAGCTGAGAAAAAAAAAAGCAGATCGGAGCTGCCTCATTGCTTAACATTGGTTTGAGTGCAATTTGAGATTTTCTCACATTGCACTCGTGCGAATCAATCGCAAGTTTGACTCCGGCCTAATACAAAATCTGAAGTCACCTATTTATGCACAACAGCACACAGAATGCAGCAATAAAGAAGACAAGTTATGTGAAGCTTGACATCTTTACTGCTTGTCTTCTTTACTGCTGCATTCTATGTCCTGTTGTGTATGTATGTATGTTATGTGACTCTTCAGATTTTGTATTATTATACTGAGCCTAATACAGAGACCTGAGTAGCCTCGAAAGCTTGCTATTATTACCATCTTTTCAGTTAGCCATTAAAAGGTATCAACCACTGAGAACTCTCAGTTCTTTTAAACAAACTTTTTTTTATCTCTACTGGCTAAGGCCTCTTTCACACGTACGTGCCTCCGGTATGTGTTTGGCAGTTTTCTCACGTACCGGAAACATGTACACACGTAGACCTATGGATTCCTATGGTTTTGGACACACGTAAATATTTTCGCACGGAACGTGTGTCCATTCCGTACTTACGTGTGCCCGTGTGTTTATCACCAATATGTCCGTTTTTCTCCGGCATCACGGGTGTCACACGGAACGCAAACTTGTCACATGTAATGCAAACGGACCACACGGATGTGTTCCGTGTGACACGCACCGGAGAAAAGACATGTGTCTGTGAGAAAAAAAAAACCTTTACTCACCTTCTCATGCCCTGCCATCTCTACCGCTGCTGTCACTTGCTACCGACCACCGCTTATTATGCTCATTGAATATTCACTTCACTGCGGCCGGAAGCAGCAGCAGCGGGGAGTCGGCAGGACCAGAGACCGAAGATCAGCACCACGGACAGCAACACCAGGGACAGATGAGTAGAAAGTTCCCGTTGTCCGTGTGTTATCATGGATAACACACGGAGAACACACGTGTGCCATACACATGGCACACCGAGGGCAAAACGCACCTCTGACACGTCCATGAAAACCATGCGTGATTTTCAGGGACATGTGAAAGAGGCCTTACACGGTACAAAGATATATTTTTTACCTGCAATAACCTACTCGTTCCTTCAAAAACTGTGTGCAGGAGAACCTAGAATTGTTGCTTTGATGATGTTTTGAAGGCATAGGCCGGTCACAGCAAATATTAATGCGTTTTAGATTTCTCTTTTGTTTATTCACTTTGCATTTTGTTAATTGATAAAAAAAAATAATAACGCTTCTATTTGTAAAAGCTCTCATATTTTGCAGCCTTTTTTTCACCTCTGCATAAATCTTTTATACAATGTCTAAAAACATTGTTATTTTTAACATATCTTTGCAGAAGTCTGAGTTTCATTTTTTTTGTGATACTTCCCATAATCAAACAACTACATGATAATATTCTGTCTTATTCAAGCTATCGGATGGAGTAGCTTACTGCATACTGGTTTATTACCAGCTCCCATTTAAATCAATGTTGTCAATATAAATACATCTGCAGTAGTGGTTAGCTACCCCTACTTGATTGTGACTGTCAACATCAGCATTCTCTATCTATCTATCTATCTATCTATCTACAGTTAGGTCCAGAAATATTTGGACAGTGACACAAGTTTTGTTATTTTAGCTGTTTACAAAAACATGTTCAGAAATACAATTATATATATATAATATGGGCTGAAAGTGCACACTCCCAGCTGCAATATGAGAGTTTTCACATCCAAATCGGAGAAAGGGTTTAGGAATCATAGCTCTGTAATGCATAGCCTCCTCTTTTTCAAGGGACCAAAAGTAATTGGACAAGGGACTCTAAGGGCTGCAATTAACTCTGAAGGTGTCTCCCTCGTTAACCTGTAATCAATGAAGTAGTTAAAAGGTCTGGGGTTGATTACAGGTGTGTGGTTTTGCATTTGGAAGCTGTTGCTGTGACCAGACAACATGCGGTCTAAGGAACTCTCAATTGAGGTGAAGCAGAACATCCTGAGGCTGAAAAAATCCATCAGAGAGATAGCAGACATGCTTGGAGTAGCAAAATCAACAGTTGGGTACATTCTGAGAAAAAAGGAATTGACTGGTGAGCTTGGGAACTCAAAAAGGCCTGGGCGTCCACGGATGACAACAGTGGTGGATGATCGCCGCATACTTTCTTTGGTGAAGAAGAACCCGTTTACAACATCAACTGAAGTCCAGAACACTCTCAGTGAAGTAGGTGTATCTGTCTCTAAGTCAACAGTAAAGAGAAGACTCCATGAAAGTAAATACAAAGGGTTCACATCTAGATGCAAACCATTCATCAATTCCAAAAATAGACAGGCCAGAGTTAAATTTGCTGAAAAACACCTCATGAAGCCAGCTCAGTTCTGGAAAAGTATTCTATGGACAGATGAGACAAAGATCAACCTGTACCTGAATGATGGGAAGAAAAATCTTTGGAGAAGAAAGGGAACGGCACATGATCCAAGGCACACCACATCCTCTGTAAAACATGGTGGAGGCAACGTGATGGCATAGGCATGCATGGCTTTCAATGGCACTGGGTCACTTGTGTTTATTGATGACATAACAGCAGACAAGAGTAGCCGGATGAATTCTGAAGTGTACCGGGATATACTTTCAGCCCAGATTCAGCCAAATGCTGCAAAGTTGATCGGACGGCACTTCATAGTACAGATGGACAATGACCCCAAGCATACAGCCAAAGCTACCCAGGAGTTCATGAGTGCAAAAAAGTGGAACATTCTGCAATGGCCAAGTCAATCACCAGATCTTAACCCAATTGAACATGCATTTCACTTGCTCAAATCCAGACTTAAGACGGAAAGACCCACAAACAAGCAAGACCTGAAGGCTGCGGCTGTAAAGGCCTGGCAAAGCATTAAGAAGGAGGAAACCCAGCGTTTGGTGATGTCCATGGGTTCCAGACTTAAGGCAGTGATTGCCTCCAAAGGATTCGCAACAAAATATTGAAAATAAAAATATTTTGTTTGGGTTTGGTTTATTTGTCCAATTACTTTTGACCTCCTAAAATGTGGAGTGTTTGTAAAGAAATGTGTACAATTCCTACAATTTCTATCAGATATTTTTGTTCAAACCTTCAAATTAAAAGTTACAATCTGCACTTGAATTCTGTTGTAGAGGTTTCATTTCAAATCCAATGTGGTGGCATGCAGAGCCCAACTCGCGAAAATTGTGTCACTGTCCAAATATTTCTGGACCTAACTGTATCTATCTATCTATCTATCTATCTATCTATCTATCTATCTATCCATTATCTATCTATCCATTCTCTATCTATCTATCTATCTATCTATCTATCCATTATCTTTCTATCTATCCATTCTCTATCTATCTTTCTATCTATCTATACATTATCTATCTATCTATCTATCTATCTTTCTATCTATCTATACATTATCTATCTATCTATCTATCTATCCATTATCTATCTATCTATCTATCTATCTATCCATTATCTTTCTATCTATCCATTCTCTATCTATCTATCTTTCTATCTATCTATACATTATCTATCTATCTATCTATCTATCTTTCTATCTATCTATACATTATCTATCTATCTATCTATCTATCTATCTATCTATCCATTCTCTATCTATCTATCTATCTATCTATCTATCCATCTATCTTTCTAATCTTTATATGTATTCTGTCCAACCTTTTGAGAAGTTTGTTAGCTTTCTATAATCTAATTATTATAACCAAGTTCACAGGGGAAATATTTCCTATTGTCAAGGAGGTAAACAATGATATCAATACATATTTTAAAGTTCTGATTCATTGTGAGGAATAAAACCCACACATAAATCATTCTTATATGTTCAATTTAGTGAAACATTTCCAAGTGGAAAACCTTTTAGTGAAGTGTTTTGTGCCCTGAAATGACCCTCACACATTAGGGTCCCAGCATGGTGCATTCAGCACTCCTTATCTTAATCTTTTGATTTCACAGTTTTATTTTCCATTCCATTTAACTGGAATAACTTAAGTAGTGTTAAAATATCACTGGAATCAATTATTCATTTCAAATTGAGTTTCTTATTAAATCTTCAAATAATCAAAAGACATAAAAAAAGTTAGGGTTAAATACAGGCTGCAACTCAGATAAGACATATCACTCTAGATTCAAGAATAGCAATGGGTCCCTAAGGGGTGCTTTACACGTTGCGACATCGCTACCGATATATCGTCGTGGTCACATCGTTAGTGACGCACATCCGGCGCGGGTAGCGACATCACAACGTGTAAATCCTAGGTGCGACGATGAACGAGCACAGAAGCGTACAATATCGCTGATCTGTGTAACGTCGGTCATTTCCATAATGTCGGGTCGACCGCTGGTACGATGTTGTTTGTCGTTCCTGCAGCTCCACACAAACATCTCCTTACCTGCATCCCGACGGCAATGCGGAAGGGAGAAGGTGGGCGGGATGTTATGTCCCGCTCATCTCCGCCCCTCCGCTTCTATTGGCCGGCCGATTAGTGACGTCGCGGTGAGGTCGCTGTGACACCGAACGCACCTCCCCCTTGAAGGAGGGATTGTACGGCAGTCACAGCGAGGTCACCGAGCAGGTATGTGCGTGTGACGCTGCCGTAGCGATAATGTTCGCTACGGCAGCAATCACAACATATCACATGTGCGACGGGGGCGGCTGCTGTCGGGCTGGACATCGCTAGCAATTGCTAGCGAAGTCGCAACGTGTAAAGCCCGCCTAAGAGTTGAAGAATCTAAATCCTCTGCTGGGACAATTCCACTTACTCGTATACCAAAAAAAATATACCATAAAAAGGAAAACAGTGTGTAAGTGAGGTTTTACAATATTCCTGCTCATACTTTTATTAGTTATGTAGACCACCAGGTGTTGTTACAATGGCCAGCACTGGAGTGTTAAAATTGGTGTTCTTTCCAAAATGATGAATATGGACAAAGAGCTGCACAATAAGCAGCTGATCACTGACCACCAATCCGGCTATAATTTCCTATTTCCATCCAGTAACAATCCTGTGATAGTTTAAGCCTACAAAAATATCACAATCACTCTATATTTCTCAGTAGGCTCTAGTGTACAGCTTGGGTCCTGTTCAACAATGCAAAAGTCAAGTATACCCTTACTGTCCAATGCAGTTCATCACATTTATCTATAATCACTTACTGTAATTCACGAAAATAAGACAGAGCTCTAATAAGGCCAAGGTGTAAAAACCCCTTGAAGTAAACGTGAACTATCAGCTATTGTGGCAAAAAATCATTATGAAAATTAAATTAAACTCCTAGATCAATGACTGTCATGCTGGTGACTAAGATGTGACTGGATATGGACCCTTTAGCTGGCCCTCAGATTATGTGGCACCCTGAGTTGACCATCAACCCAGAGATACACTCGATAATAGTGAGGTTTGGGCCCCCAGTGTGTCCCTATCTCCTGTCCAAAGACCCTGAAGTTAAACCCTCCACACCCACCACCCAAGGGTCGGGTCAGGACAGCAGTCACAAAAAACCCAACGACAAACAACACAGACTAGGAGCACAAAAAAATGCACACACCCCAAAAACACAAACCAGGGGGACTACAAGAAGGTGTATAGGGGTAAATAAGGTAAGGGGAAGGTAACTAAACAAAAGGGTACATCCACACTAAACAACTGAAGATGATAGCAGCAGCAGCAAACACCTTATTCCTGCTCAAGACCAAGCTCCAAAATGAAATCTGAATAACTGGCACCCTCTGCTGGAAGCAGAGGATATTTATCCAGGTTGGGAGTGGTTATCAGTGGAAACACCTGAGCAGAGGCAATGAGCTTGCTGCTAGCAAGAAAATTGACATTAACCCCGTACATGACAAAATGAAAAAACATTTAATATGAAGAGTCTCAGATGCTAGTAAGAGACTCCGAGCCTGAGCCTATCAAGGACCGTGACAATGACTTCTCTTCAGAAATATTAAATTACTTTCAAAAAGGGCACCCTGGCACCTCTTGTTCAGGGGATCAACAATCACAATATCTGGCATAGAGTTCCGCAGTCTCACTGCAATTCAACATTGTCAATTTCTCTGTGTAATGAGAAAAGCAAAAGATGTGGACCCACTACTTGGGTGAAACCAAAAAGCAAGGTCTAAAGATTTGTAAGTTCTTCACCCTAATCCTCCTCAAGGAGGTATGAATATTGTCACATGGAATCCACAGACTACTACCACATGAGAAGTCTCCATTATTACTTGTTGGTACACAGGAAAACTGAACATACTGTAGCAGTACCAAGGCAGCTGGAAAGAATCAGTCAATCACAGTTCACGAGAGGTGGCGTTCAGTCATTAGCAGTAGGCAGGCAGGGGTCAAGATGGGGGGCAGACAATAATATGGTTTCAAGTATGCAAACTTGATGTTACAAGGAATAAGAAAAGTGTACCATTAAAAAGTTCAGGAACCTTGTTATTCAGGAACTGACACTGTGGGAAGGAACCTTATAAAGCCTGGGACACTGGTAGCAATTACTGTACATGCGTGGAGCACTAAAATATAGAACATACCCACAGCCCAGACCAGAGCAGCACAATGCACGATATCCGCAACAGAAAGGAGTATGTAGGGCACCACCGAAGGTGAGCTGGCATCTTGGTATAGTACCTGGTTATGCCATATATTATGAAGATATGATTTACAGATTAGGGTGAGAAGATTGATGTTCTTCATAGGTTCCCAAAATCTTTGTTCAGTACAATAATTTTTCCAGTCAATGAAATAGAATCATTTGCCTTCATGACACTCAGGACTTCAGTGGTCTTATTCTTATTCTGAATTATGGCAAGAATGAGTCACCAGAAGAGTTACTGGGTTTTTGAAAAAGCCATTAGGAATGAGAGGTTTGTAGAGAGAGACATGAAAGAAACTAAGTACCTGCAAAGATGGTGGAATATCCAGTATGTAATAGAAATGATGAGTCTTAAAATGAAATAGGGTATAACAGGCAATTGTAGCACACACCAAGTATTAGATGTATAGTAGAAGGATTCTCCAATCTAATAATGTGCCCCAACATATGCACGACACACAGCAAGATTTGGTACAAGGTTGATATAATCACAACATTACATGAATAAAATTAAGAAAAAGAAGAAATGGAGCTTACAAGGCTATTGTTGTAAAAATATCCAAATTTTTATTATACAAAATTCATATTATTTTAAAATCGTTACGATCAGTATAGAAAAGGTACATATACGGTGCTTACATAGAGAAAAAGGTGAAATACCACACATAAATGGGAGAGCAAAGGTGATAACACCCCAAATAAGCATAAAGGGACAAAGGGTCATAAATGAATATAGATGGCTGGCTAGTGACTATGGCGTCTCTGTCTTGATAATAACCATAATTCTATGTAGCCCAATCAGCATAGATCTATAAGGCAAGACAGAGATTTGCCAAATATCAAGCTAAACATGACAAAAAGTCATGGAGTGACCAACAAGTATGGCGCCCTCACCCTGGCTGGACACATAAAGTAGTGTAGCCAAATCGGCATATGTCCGTTTTATGCCTCAGGGTGAGGGCGCCATACTTGTTGGTCACTCCGTGACTTTTTGTCATGTTTAGCTTGATATTTGGCAAATCTCTGTCCTGCCTTATAGATCTATGCTGATTGGGCTACATAGAATTATGGTTATTATCAAGACAGAGACGCCATAGTCACTAGCCAGCCATCTATATTCATTTATGACCCTTTGTCCCTTTATGCTTATTTGGGGTGTTATCACCTTTGCTCTCCCATTTATGTGTGGTATTTCACCTTTTTCTCTATGTAAGCACCGTATATGTACCTTTTCTATACTGATCGTAACGATTTTAAAATAATATGAATTTTGTATAATAAAAATTTGGATATTTTTACAACAATAGCCTTGTAAGCTCCATTTCTTCTTTTTCTTAATATTATGTGCCATATGGAGTGGCGTTGATTTTTGATGCGAGATGTGCCTTGGTTCAATGTTCTTTTGTCCACACCTTCCCTGATGAAGCCAGCAGATGTAATCCGTGCGAAACGCGCGTAGGAAGGCTCGTGGCACTGTCCTGGGACGCTCTGGTGCTTGCCCCTCTTCTTAACCATGTGTAAGTTGTGGGTTCTTAGGGTCTTTTTCATGTGACTGGCTTTTTTCCGGCGATCCCTATCCGGCATAAAACGGACATATGCCGATTTGGCTACACTACTTTATGTGTCCAGCCAGGGTGAGGGCGCCATACTTGTTGGTCACTCCGTGACTTTTTGTCATGTTTAGCTTGATATTTGGCAAATCTCTGTCTTGCCTTATAGATCTATGCTGATTGGGCTACATAGAATTATGGTTATTATCAAGACAGAGACGCCATAGTCACTAGCCAGCCATCTATATTCATTTATGACCCTTTGTCCCTTTATGCTTATTTGGGGTGTTATCACCTTTGCTCTCCCATTTATGTGTGGTATTTCACCTTTTTCTCTATGTAAGCACCGTATATGTACCTTTTCTATACTGATCGTAACGATTTTAAAATAATATGAATTTTGTATAATAAAAATTTGGATATTTTTACAACAATAGCCTTGTAAGCTCCATTTCTTCTTTTTCTTAATATTATGTGCCATATGGAGTGGCGTTGATTTTTGATGCGAGATGTGCCTTGGTTCAATGTTCTTTTGTCTCATTACATGAATAAATATGTGTTCTCTAGCCGAATCACAGTGTGAAACGTTTACAAGTTAACCCTGTTTTGTTTGTGCAGCGTGCTGCCAGTCTTACATTCTGACCCACTTACATTGGTTGCTTATGTTCACCACTGTAGTTGTAGCGCCCCATGGGGCAGGGGTTAAATACTCATTGCCGGGCTGTTGCGGGTCAGGGATGTCACGGGTGGCTTTGCCCGGTTCCGTGGCTCCGAGGTGTACAGTAAAGAAGGAAGGGGTCGCAGACCCTGGAATCCCGTGCAGCTGTTGAGAACCTAGGTTGAGCTGGATGCTCCAAGCCACAGGTCCTATGGCGCTCCCAGAAGTGTGAAGGTAGAAGAAAGTGGACCAAGGTCCCAGTGTGCGTCTCACCCCAAGCTGTGCCCGGGGCTAACTGTCCATGTGTGAAGATGCTCCTTCCCTTTTCCCCAAGTGGTGCCTGCCCCCCAGGTGGCTAGCTCCAGTGACCGGGAAATTCCCACACTTTGTGATGGCCACCCCCCATCTACCACAGGCCATCCACCAGTGGGAAGGCACCTAACTGTTTGTGGTGTGAATCTGAGAATAACCAGCGATTAACCTCTCCTTACCCGGGATGAGTACTACATCTTAAAAGAGATGCAGTACCCTGTGGCGACTGAAGCCTCAGGGGCACCACATAGTCAATACTACATATATTATAACTACAAAATACAGCTGCACTCTATATTGCTAACAATGAATAAAGGAACTCTGGTATTGTATTGCTGCTATAGGGATATTTGAAAAAAGAGATACTTAGTTCACATATCGGTCAATGCATGTGAGCCCGATAACCACGACAAGGTGATCTCTTATATACTAGGACCCTAACTTGAAATGCTTCTATCTGGGTTAAAAACCTACATGCCTGTGCAGAGAGGATCCAGCTGTAAAGAAAGGTAGACACATCCTGGTTACAGGGCGGAGTGTTCAGTCAGAAAGAAATGCACTACAAATATATGAAAAAGACTGACCCGCACATTGTTAGCATTCTAGAGTGCAGCTGTATGTATTTTGTAGTTATATTGCGTTTTCGGCTAGCACTTGTTCACACTTGTTGGGTGTGCGGGCCAGTCTTTTTGATATATTTGTATTACAATACATTATAACCTTGTTGATTTTTAGGTGTATTCTAGGATCAATCTCTTTGTTTGCAATGATCTCATAATGTCTCAAAACCTCACTTTTATATACTTACATTATTAAAAGGCTTCTATGTTCCTAAATATTTCTGGGAGTCACAAGGGTCAATCTGTGATGATACCCAATGTACTAGTCACATGTTTTTGCACAAAATGAATCTTCTTGCAAAGCGTTCATCCATCAAGCCATCATGGCCCAAGATCGAGCTGAAGGCCATTAAAAAAAAAAAGTCCCAGAAGTGTCAATTCCCACAGATTCTAGTGGCAGGTAGCCTCAACCCTTTCTTGTGTGTCAATGACATGTATGAAGGTGCTAACCGTATGTTAAGGCAGTGCGCTTATATATCACGGCTGATGTGGAGATGATAGGTGCTTTTTTGTACTTTAAAGAAGTTGTCCAGTTACCAAAATTGTTTTTTTTTCTTCTACATCTTGCTATTATGGGCTTCTCCACACATCTATTATGTTATTTTAGCAACATTACCTTTTATCATGTCGTAGCAGCACATCCTCATTGCTGGGGTTAATCTCTCTCCTGACTTCCTGTGTTCAATTCCTACAACTTCCATGATGCTTTGTGGTGGCTTGCAGTCTGTATCTCACACCCACTGAGATCTCCACCCAAAGACTCCTCACTGCCCTCTTCCCTGTCGCTGCATGTTATCAAAGCCTTAGAGAAATCAAATAAATGACACAGCAGCAGCTCCAAGCTCTGCACAATACACAAACACACACTACGCTCTGTAAAGTACAAAAACACACAGTGTGCTCTGCACTCTACACACGCACAGACACGCTGAGCTCTGCACTCTACACACACACACACTCACTGTGCTCTGCACTCTACACACGCACAGACACGCTGAGCTCTGCAGTCTACACACACACTCACTGTGCTCTGCACTCTACACACACACACACACACTGTGCTCTGCACTCTATACACACACACACACACACACTGTGCTCTGCACAATACACAAACACACACTGCCCTCTGCACAATACACAATCACACACTGCGCTCTGCACTCTACACACAGACACACTGTGCTCTGCACTCTACACACACACTGTGCTCTGCCATCTAGACACACACACTGTGATCTGCACTCTACACACACACACACACTGTGCTCTGCTCTAACACACTGTGCACACACTGCACTCTGCTCATCCTCCCACCCACATGCGATAACATACTCACCCAACGTGACTCCTCCTCTCCCTCTCCTCTCGATCCTGGTGCCACCCACACACAGCTGCAGGATGGGTAAGTGTGACACACTGGAAAAATCAGGTAGTCACAGATAGGCCCCTGCATAACACCTTCCCTCACTCAGGAAACACACAGCCGACCTGAAACCCTAGTCACCTCCCCTTAGGGAAAGATAGACACACCAGTGGACGTGACCACGCGGTTGGACACGCCCATCCAGGGGTCTAGACAGCCCAGGGCGGGAAAACAAGCAGATTAAGTCTGTAGTTCAGTTTGGAGAGGAGTGTGGGCTGGAGCTAAGTGTAGCTCCAGTAGAGGAAGTTCAAGTTGAACGGTGCCAGGGTAGGAGCCTTGGTACCTTGGCTAGGAGGCAGATGGTGATCTCCGTCAGCAGAAGACGGGAAGACAGCTCGGCAGAACCGAGGTGGACTGGGACAGGGTTGTAGCCCGCCGGTACTGATACGGGGAACCGACCCGGATACCAGAGCTCAAAGGGGGGTATTCGGACCCTGAAGCCAGGACCGGAAACAAGCGGCCTGGTTAATTAACCGATTGAGGCCAGGACTAGAGGTTCTGTCCCACCCAAAGTCCCTCATAGAAGACAACAGCCCACCGTTAAGGATTCTCACCGCCAGAGCCCATAGATCCCACGGGCCAGCGTCTGCGGGCACGGCTCCTTAGGCCACATCCAGCCGGGAGCGGACTCCTGAGTTCCAGACTAGGAAGTCCACCTTACACAAAGTCAGTGCAGAAGAAAAGGATAGAGACCACCAGCCCGGGTTGGGGACCCGAATGCAACCGGCCGCAGCATCGGCCACCAGCACCTTGGTTTACCAGAGACTTGTGTGATTTATTGACTGTGAGTAAACAAGCATCCCCTTGCCGTCGCTATACCCTGCACCAGACACTGGGCCCCGGGGCAACCATCCCTACCCACAGAGGGGTTAACATCCAGCTGCCACTACATCTCCCCCAGGTGCCCCATAACAGCAGCGGTGGTGTACCAGCTCACCACACACCGTGGGTGGCGTCACAAACTTAATAAGGCCTAGCCCGTACATCTTCGTTCCCCCCCATTTATTCGGCGTGTCCGCGAGACCCCCGGGTCCGGAGACCCTTGAGCCACTACCCCAGCAGGCCCGGATCCGAGCAGCGCCGGCTGCTGGCACATAAGCCCTCCTCTTGATACTGGGCTGTGACGTGCAGTGAAACCCCACCTACAGCCCAGTCACTCAGGATCAGAGGCAGCTGCAGCTACTGATGTAACGTCAACTTTCAGAGCCTGGAAGTTGATGTGATATCAGCGGATGCCAGCGGCCAGAGCACCCGGGGTCATGTGATCGGCACTGAGTGAGCACAATAGTGCCACTCAGTGCCAGAACTGGAAATAGAAGGTAATTAAAAAGAGACTTATAATAGGCATTTAAATTGATAGTAAAAAAAAATGGGTGAATCACCCCTTTAACAACCACTCTGTTTATTCCATTTATATACTACTGACTGTTGGAAACATTGTCATGACAAGAATACAGTAATATAGTAATATGAGGATCCACTACTCGAAACAATTATTTCCTTTAATATGGGGATGAGCCCCAGTACCAGAATTAAATATGTGAAGTATGCCTGTATGAAATGTATGCTCATTATTATGTTAGCATTAATTTGCAATATTGAATTTCAAAATAAATGTATATTATTTGAGTAATTTTTTTTGTAACATACTAATTGTTCCATATAGGTACCTTTCACATCCTCAGTATTTTTCTGAATGGGTTCCATCTGCCATCTAGTGGCTGTTATCACAACTATACAGTTACTAGACCTTAATTGTATTCTTGATTATGGAGACACTGAAAACTGTACTTGCAAAATGCAGCAAGAGTCTTCTGTGCAACGTCTATTCCCAATAGAATCAGAACCCATTGCTATTAGTTTCATGGTAGCGCAGAAGGTTACAACCTGTATTCCCACGAAACGTATTTATTGCAGACCTCCCACACTGATACCTGCAGAAATATTTACCGCGTCTGATGTTCTTTTGAAAAACATGCAGGGAAGCGGCACATTTCACCTTTTGCATAGCAGAGAGTGAACCTCGCCCTGCTGCGGATTTTAATCAGTTAATTTACATTGTGAAAACTAAACTTCAGAGACTATAATGTAATTTTGCAAAATCTCAAGTTTCCCCTTGTTTCTGTCCCTATCTCCCTCCATCTTCTCCAGAAGGTGAAAAGTAGACAGATATGAACAGTTTTTGAGAGTGAATGTGTAGAAAGTAAGGAAGGGACCAACAAATGGAGGAAAAGGGCATATTTCTCTGATAAAGGTATACAGTGGAACATTGGTTAATGAGAACAATCCGTTCTGGGAGTGTGCTTGTTAACCAAGTTACTCGTTCATCAAAGCAAGATTTCCCATAGGAAATCATTGCATTGCAGACAATTCGTTCCACAACCTGTTAAATGTCCCATCCTGGTCCCCTATTGTACCATTACACACACGTATAAACACACACAAACATGCACAAACACGCACATATTATGCTCACCTTACCTTCCGTTCCATCGCCGGCTTCCTAGAACTTCTAGTTCGCCTGTACAAGATGTGTATCGGGTAACCATGGGACCGACGCTGGAGCTTCCGCTCCCAGCGCGCTGACGTCAAAGGCAGGAGCTGCTTGCCTCTGATTGGCCAGCGCGCTGCCTTTGAGTAGTGGCTGACAGGGGAAGTTCCTCCCTCGTCGCGATGGTTACCGGATACACATCCTGTAGCGGCGAACTACAAGAACCATAAGGCCGGCGATGGAACGGGAAGTAAGGTGAGCATATGTGTACCTTCCGTTCCATTGCCGGTCTCATGGTTCTTGTAGTTCACGCGACGAGGGTGGACCTTCCCCTGTCAGCTGCTACTCAAAGGCAGCGCGCTGGCTAATCAGAGGCAAGCGGCTCCTGCCTTTGACGTCAGTGCGCTGGGAGCGGATGGTCCAGCATCGGTCGCGATGGTTAGCCGATACACATCTTGTACGGGTGAACTACAAGTTCCAGGAAGCCGGTGAGGGAACGGAAGGTAAGGTGAGCATAATATGTGCGTGTTTGTGCATGTTTGTGTGTGTTTATACGTGTGTGTAATGGTACAATAGGGGACCAGGATGGGACATTTAACAGGTTGTGGAACGAATTGTCTGCAATGCAATGATTTCCTATGGGAAATCTTGCTTTGATGAACGAGTACCCGTGTGTGCGTGCGTGTTTGTCTGTGTGTGTGTTTGTGCGTGCTTGTGTGTGTTTGTGTGGAATGCAAGAGCGGGTTAGAGCGCGGTGGCTGTACGGAACCAGAAGTGTGTGCGGTGAGAATTTTGCTTGTACAGCAAAGCTTTCTCATAAACAGAGTTACAAATTTACAGCAAGCTTTGCTCGTTCAGCGAAATACTCTCTAACTGGGTTACTCGTTAAGCGAGGTTCCACTGTATTACAAAGTTTCTTATCTACAGTATTATCACAAAAGTGAGTACACCCCCACCTTTTTGTAAAAATTTTGTTAGATCTTTTCATGGGACAACACTGAAGATATAACACTTTGATACAATGCACATTAGTCAGTGTACAGCTTGTAGAACAATGTAAATTTGTGTGCTCCTTATATACTAAGTACACTCCTAAGTAAAAGTGGCTAAATTGTACCCAAATTGTCAATATTTTGACTGGCCACCATTATTTTCAAGCACTGCCTTATCTCTCTTGGACATGGAGTTCACTGGAGCTTCACCGGAGCCACTGGAATCCTCTTCCACTTTTCCATGATGACATCACAGAGCTGATGGATGTTAGAGATCTTGCACTCCTTTAGTTTCTGTTCAAGTAGGCCCCACAGATGTTCCATAGGGTTTTTTTTTTTTTTTTAAACTCGTTTTATTGATGGTTAAGTATGGCATTACATCAAAAATCAGGTCAACAATTTGTACAGTTAGGATATGGGTAAATATTGATCAAAATCCAGAGTGATAATGCATCAATAATCAAGTCAACATCCTGTACTCTTAGGATAACATTGAAACAGTAGATACCTCAAATGTGTCTGCTCACAAGCTATCTAACATGGGGTAAAAAAAAACAACTCATATTGACAAGGAATATGCAAACTAGGTGACGGGGACCTCGTCACACTGCTGATATATAACCTTATGATCTATAGATTTCCCCTTCCGTATCACTGATATGATAACAAATTATTACTGCGACAGAAGTGTCTGTAGGTTATTAGCCAGGGAACCGGGTGAGCCCCCAGTCAAGGGCGAACCCAACCATCTGCCCCATATTTTGTCAAATTTATTTAAAGAACATCTCGTCTTGAATACAAATTGTTCTAGCGGGATTATAGTATTTACCAGTGCAATCCAAGAGGCCCTAGATGGGGGATGAGCACTCATCCAATTTAGTATAATGCCCTTCCGGGCCAGAAACAGGACCTTTTTTAATAATAAATTCTCATCTTGGGACCAAGAGTGCACGTCTACAACACCAAATAGGCACAGAGTCGGGCTCATAGGGACCGTTTTTTTAAGTATGGAGGAAAGAACCGCTGTAACCTCACCCCAATATGAGTGAATGATCCGACATTCCCATATCATGTGCCAGAAATCTGCACCGTCTCTCCCACACCTCGGACAACTCTCCCCCGCCGAGTTGTTCATCTTTTTCAGTCTCTGGGGAGTGATATAACTCTGGTGTATTATGTATAATTGGATCAGCCTATTATTAATTGCAGGAGAGACTAAGGTGTGGGATTCGACGATGTCGTCCCAAACTACGTCATCTATTTCAGGAATCCTGGCTCTCCACTTATCCCAGAAAGAGGGTTATTCATGGCTTTGGCCCGAATGAGAGAGGAGTATAGTTTGGAGATAAGACCGCCAGGGCCTTGTGATCTAATAATTCCAATGATTGGGAAGAAAGAGAATCTAACCCCACGACCAGAGAACTGAGCCCGAAAGGCGTGTCTGATCTGGAGGTACTGAAACCCATGGGATTCCGGCAATTCGAATTCTGCTCACAGTTGCGCAAAAGGACGGAGTTCACCATCACGGACAATTGAGCTCAGGGAGACTATTCTGCGATTCCTCCATTCACCAAAGCCCGGCAACCCACAAAAATGCGGAAGGTCCAGGTTACCCTATAAGGGGGTCTCGATTGGTACATCATGGAATCTGAATATGGCTTTAGCCTCTTTCCATATCCTGGCCCCCAGTTTGTGTATCGGGAGGATACGGCCCTCAGGGGCTCTCTTGTAATCTGTCAATAGGGGCCATAGGAGATCCACCCCAGTGAACTCTGCCAAGAATCCCTCCGGAGAACCCATCACCCCAGGTAGCGTCCATTGACCCAGATATTTCAGTTGTCCGGCCAGGTAGTATATATAAAGATCAGGAAGGGCCATACCCCCCAGGTCTTTGGGCCTCGGTAATTTGGCCAATTGGACTTTCGATCTGGAAGCGCCCCAGACAAAGGTAATCATTAAGGAGTCCAGGGTCCGAAAGAAGGAGCGGGGGATCTGCACAAATACATGCTGGGTAATGTAGAGACACTTTGGTTGTACTATCATTTTGAGAAGGTTAATTCTTCCCGCCACTGAAAGTGGGAGCTGGCTCCATCTATTAAATTTCTCCCCAAGGTGTGATAAAAGAGGGGCAATATTTATCGCTATCATCTCCGAAGGGCTTCTTGTCAGTATAATCCTTAGGTATTTAAACTGATCAACCACCGGGATCCTATATATATAAGTGTTTGCCCCTTCCTCTCTGTCCCGGGACAAAAAGAGGAGGTACGACTTTGACCAGTTTATTGCCAGGCCCGAGAACTCCCCGAATAGGTCAATAAGCTCCACAGCCCTAGGGATAGAGGAATCCGGACTAGATGCAAACAATAACAAGTCGTCTGCGTACAGAGACAGGCGTTCATCTCCCTTTCGGTGCTTCACTCCTTGATAAATTGGGTCCGCCCGAATGCGCACCGCCAACGGTTCCATGGCCAGGGCAAACAGGAGAGGGGATAGGGGGCATTCCTGTCTGGTTCCCTCCCCAGGGAAAAAGTTTCCGACATATTAGCAGACGGTGCTTTATATATTATCTCAATCCATCTGATGAATTCGTTGCCGAAACCAAATGCCCGCAGCACCTCCAGCAGATATGGCCATTCTATAGAATCAAAGGCCTTGGCCACATCCAGTGAGACCAAAGCCCAATCTTCCTCTAACTTGGCACCCATCTGTAAGATCACCTGCGCCCTCCTCAGATTATCCGAGGTGCTCCTACCTGGAATGAATCCAGACTGGTCTTCATGTATTATGGAGGAGATCACTGTGATAAGTCTAGTTGCTAATATTTTGGTAAGAATTTTATAGTCAGAGTTCAACAAAGAGATCGGTCTGTACGAGCCGCAATCCAATGGGTCCTTGTCTGGTTTTAATAGCAGAACGATGGTTGCCTCATAGAAAGAGTCAGGTAACCGTCCCGTTCGGAACGAAGCCTCAACCGTTTCCAGGAGGGCTGGAGCAAGCCCCCCCTGATATTTGCCAAATATTTCAATCGGGAGTCCGTCAGGACCAGACGCCCTACCTTTATTAAGTGCCCCCATCGCTTCCACCATCTCCTCCATACGAATGGGCTCATCCAAGGCCGATCTCTGGGCCAAAGTCAATCTGGGATACTCCAGATCTCGCAGGTAATCAGCAATCTCCTCCCGTGACATGGTCAATCTGGATTCGCATAGGTTCCTATAAAATTCCAAGAACACTTCCAGTATGTCATTGACGGAAGTGACTGGTTCGCCACTAGGGGCTCTAATCTTAAGGACCACAGGTGAGCTATTGGACTGGTGCACCAAGAACGCTAGGAGACTACTAGATTGGTTCCCCTGCTCGAAATACCTCTGGTTCGTGAAGAAGACATGTCTCTTGGCCTTGTCCTGTAAGTATAAAAGATATTTCCTCCCAGCTTGTAACCATTGAGTTCTGTTTACCTCAGACGGGTCCGAAGTAAATCTATGTTCTAGTGTTCTATTTTGAGAGGCCAATTCCTCCTCCTCTCTGGCCGCCTGTTTCTTAATATATGAGATGGAGGAGTAACAGCATCTCCTCAAATACGTTTTAAGTGAGTCCCAATAGGCCGAGTGATTTTGCTCTATGGAATTCGTCTCAGTATATGCCATAATTTGGTCAGGAATCCTATCATTGGTTCCGAAAAGTGAAAGCCACCAAGGGTTAATTTTCCGTGACAATCTGTGTGATTTACATCCCTCCCATTTAATGCCAACAAGTACCGGGGAGTGGTCTGATACTGATCTGGGCAGGTGGCATACCATTTGTATATGAGCACAGACTCTCTCATTCCCACAAATGTAATCAATCCTAGATAAAGAATTTATCCCCGGAGTATAACATGTGTATTCTCTCAATACTGGATTATAGAACCGCCACATGACACGCCATCCCACCTCCTGTAGGAATGCGCTCAGTCTAGTTTGTATCGTAGGAGAGATCGAGATCTGTCGGGTGCTGAATCTATCCAGTCCTGGGTTATTGATCAAGTTAAAGTCCCCCATGCAGAGCACCAAAGCTTGTGGGAATTGCGAGGCAAACTTAGCCGCCTCATACAGTATCGAAATTCCCATCGCAGGGGGGATGTATATGGCTAGAATCACTATCATTACCCCGTCAATGTGAGCTTGGATAAATACATATCTCCCAGCAGCATCCTTTATAATCCTACCCGGGTCCCAACGCAATGTTTTGTGGATTAGCACTGATACTCCCCTGGAATATGAGGAATGAACAGAGTGGGCCGACCATTGAACCCAAGGCTTCTGGAGCACTCTAGTGGTCTCTAACAATAAGTGGGTCTCTTGTAAACATACGATCTGAGCTTTGGATCTTTTGATATGTGCAAATACTGCCGCCCTTTTCCTGGCTGTGCCCAGTCCCCTAACATTCCATGTCATCAAGCTTAAAACCATTGAAAGATATCACTTGCTAGACTAAATGAAGTATGTCAAGAACTTAACCTACAGTAGAACTTGGGTAAACGTACCCTTAACTGCGAACAATTGGCTGCACTTACGCCGCCGACAAGAACTGGTCCAATAGTGTGACCAGGAGAGATTTTCCCTAGCAACGACTAGGGTGAACCAACGTGGCTAGATGATGTACTTGGTACGGGGGTGTCCTCAAACAAGGACTTGAGCGGCTCCTGCAGTCCAACAGCTTAAATTTGGCAATTACCCAGCTACATAACCTATAACATACATAAATAAGGGAGAGAATAGGGGGATATGGAGATAGGAGGTAGAGGGGAGAGAGAGGGAGAAAGAAAGAGAGAGAGAGGGAAAGAGAGGAAAAGAAGTAGAGAGAAAAAAAAAAGGTGGGGGGAGGGCAGGGATCAGGGGGTTGAGTAAGAAAGGGGGGGGGGATGAGAGTGTGAAACCAGAGGGATAGTTGCAAGTAGCCTTAGGTTATGAAATACTATAATATAATGAAAGTGCCTTTGGCGACG
The DNA here is from genome assembly GCF_048569485.1 of Anomaloglossus baeobatrachus. Classification (NCBI taxonomy): domain Eukaryota; kingdom Metazoa; phylum Chordata; class Amphibia; order Anura; family Aromobatidae; genus Anomaloglossus; species Anomaloglossus baeobatrachus. The sequence continues at coordinate 683,658,762 of NC_134354.1, forward strand.
CAGCAGCGATCCGGCCCAAGTCCCGTCGGACCTCACCTCAGACCGGGCCCCACAAGCGACGCAACTGCGACCGAAGTGGCGGTAATCCGGGACTCTGGGACTCAAACTGAACTCATCAATGATCGCAGGCCATGTCACATCCGAGAACGCAGTCCCGGCCCGCCTCCAGTCATCTAGACGCGGAAGGGAGGCCAGACAACCGGCCCAGTGGAGGACTCACATTGATCACATCTGGTGGCCCACAAGCGTCCGGAGTGTCGCAATCGCAACAGCGCATCTTCACATAATCACCAGCGTATCAGCAATTTGAAGCCAGGAGATCGGGGCGCGGGCGCAACAGCGACTCCGAACTCCTCTCCACTCACAAATCAGGAGAAAAGGAGGAAAAGGAGGAAGAAATATTTCGCGCCTTCAATAGCGAGGGACGCAGGATTCCGGCAGTGGAAGATCAAAAATTGATCGCAACAGCGATTTCAAACACAACGCCCCAGAAAAAGGAATCGCACCCCTGTCTTCACTCCGGAAGAGAAAAGGGGAGGTGGGTCGAAACCGCGATGTAAACACAACAACGATCTCCAGGGTGTCGCCCAAATCAGTAGCGCATCAGCGTTACCTCTTCAGCGAGTTGATCCAATCATCCGCTTCTGCAGGAGAGGTGAAGAAAAGGGAGCGCTCCTGATGAACCAGTCTAAGACGAGCTGGGAAGATCATGGAGTAGGCAATCTGGTGTTCTCTAAGGCGTCTTTTCACTTGGATGAACCAGTCTAAGACGAGCTGGGAAGATCATGGAGTAGGCAATCTGGTGTTCTCTAAGGCGTCTTTTCACTTGGATGAAGGATGCCCTTGTTTTCTGGAGAGACGCAGAGAAGTCAGGGAAGATCAATATGGAGGCGTTATTATGTGAGATCGGGCCCTTACGTCTTGCCGCACCTAGGATCGCATCTCTGTCCCTGCTGCTCAATAGTCGGGCCAAGAGGGGTCTGGGCTGCGCTCCCAGGGGAGGAGGCCTGGCCGGCACCCGATGGGCTCTTTCTATGGCAAAAGCCGCAGACAACGTCGCATCAGGGAAGGTTTCGGAGAGCCATGTTTCCATAAACTTACATGGGTCGCTCCCTTCTGTTCTCTCCGGCATCCCTAGGATTCTTAAGTTATTGCGACGCAGACAGTTCTCTAGGTCATCAGCCCTCTGTGCCCAGTTGTTTGCTGCACGTTCTAAGGAGGATAGTCTGCCCGGCGTCGCTCTTGCGTCGTCCTCTAGCGTGGAGATCCTCTGTTCCGTCTCCTTTACCCGCTCTCTTAGGTTTTGCAAGTCCAGCCTGAGGAGACCCACATCGATCTTAACCTCCTCGATTTTGCCCGTCAGCGACACTTTCGAATCCTGGATCGCTGCAATAATTGCGTAGTGACTTGCTGCAAGGTCATCTCCTGCGATCCCTCAGATCCGGCCTCCATGTCCTCCCCCTCCTCCGCCTCGCTGGCTTCCCGCTCTGCCTGTTTGCCGGCGCCATCTTGCTGGGAGTCCCGGGCAAATTTCTTCAGCTTCTCGGCCGCCGCAGCGCTACGACCTCTACTCATATTACCGATCAGGAAAATCACCGCACCACAGGTAATCCGGAGGTGTATTTAGGCACCAATTTCAGCAGGATTAATGTAGTAAATCAGCGTTGGATAGCGGCGCTGCTCTCAAGTGCGACTGCTCATGCTGCCCGCTGGCCACGCCCCCCTGTTCCATAGGGTTTAGGTCTGGAGACATACTTGGCCAGACCAACACCTTTACCCTCAGTTTCTTTAGCAAGGCAGTGGTCAACTTGAAGGTGTGTTTAGAGTTGTTATCATGTTGGAATATGAAGAGAGGGGATCATGCTCTTCTTCAGTATGTCACAGTACATGTTGGCATTCATGGTTTCCTCAATGAACTGTAGCTCAATGAAAACACCTTTAGGGGAGTTGAAAAGCTTCCAAACAGCAAAAATACATTTTACAGTGGAGCCCCACTGTTTTGGCACAGCCATTAGCTTCCTATTGACATAGGAAATATTGAGGTGGATGAGAGACAGGTGTAGGGCTGATGCTCCTGTGGCGCCCCTGAGGCTTCCGTAGCCACAGGTCATTGCACCCCATCCAGCGGTGTGATGCCCCATTCTGGGAGAGGAAGAGAGTGAACTCTGGTCCCCTGGTAAATCCACACTTCACCCATTGCTAGGCACACACTGGGACCAGGGAAAGTGGCAGACAACCCTCCCATGCTGCATGCTGGGAGGGGTCGTAAGACCCATCCCTGCTCCTATAGGGTAGAACAGAGCAACTGGGGAAGTGGGAGGAGCCACAAGTGAGCAGACACAGAGAGGAAGTGCTAGTTTTAGTCAGAGAAGAGTTGGAGAGAGAGTGGGAAAGGAGGTGGAGGCCTGCCGGAGGCAGGCAAGGAGGAGAAGACAAAGGAAAGAAAGCTCCAAGTCAGTCAGGAGCTGAAAGGAAAGAAAGAGACGCTTCCTGGTGAAGATCCTGGGACTCAGAGGGTCCAGGTGACACCAAGCAGAGAACAGAAGGGGTCCCAGGGCCACGGGTAGCTGTAGAGCTGCGGTGGCCTGTTCCACAAGAACATCGGTGGAGGGATTAAGCTGCAACAGGGGACGGTCCCTAGAAACCGGAGGAGTGCAAAATCATCTCCAGACAGTAAAAACCGAGGCCCAGGGAATGTTGTAAACTCCCCGGGCCACAGCCCACAGCAGTACCTCTAGAAAAGGGATAATCAGCCGACAGGTGACTCCCCAGCCTGGAGGCTGTTGTGGAGGCCAAGCCAGGTTCAACCTACCAAGGCAAGGCTAAGGAAGACAGCAGAAGATTGAGACACTTAAGGGAAGGGTACCGGCTTTTACTCTCAGAATCGCCCAGAAACGACGGAGGTCCCTAACAGTGGTCCCAGCAGTCCAAGGGTCCCTGCAGGACTGTGACAAGAATTGTGAGTAAAGAACTTGAAACTGCACCCTTGAAGTTGCCTCTGTTATTTCATCTGCATAGACACTCACAAGCACCAACTGTGCCCCGGGGCATTGCTCCACCTGTGGGGAGTAGTACCACCATTGCTGCCATATCATCCCCCGGAGGCCTCATACAGCAGCGGCGGCTTATTAGCCGCATACCACAGGTGGCGTCACGAACACAAACTTTATTCACCAAGCCACATATTCTACTGACACCCACCAGGGCCACGGAGCCGGGCCCAGCCACCACTGACTACCACCGGACTAGTCCGGCCCGGCACCGGGTGTCCCATAGCCCTGGAGTGGGCGAGTCAATTTTGGCGTCACGAACAGGATTTCGTGCCCGGTCACACCGGGTACTGTGCGCCTGAAGAATCGTGAAATAGCCTGTGTTTACTGTAAGAAACTGCCGCCATTGAAGCCACTGAGCGCGGGAAGAATGGGGGCGTGCAAGAAGAAAGGGCGCGAAGAGAAGCCCCGCCCCCTTGTCCAAGAAAAGAGCGCGAAGCGGTGCCCGATATAGAAGGCGGAGAAAGAAGAAATGGTGACTAGCCAAGCTGGCTGGCTGGCAGAAAGAGTCTAAATGCCAGACCAGCAGATAAAGAAGATGTACCTGATAGCGAGCGGAGCGGTGCCGGCCGTGATGGGCTGGGCGCCAGTCTGGCGCCAGATGCGAGTGCAGCCTCCGGCCCCGCCTCCGAAAAGGGAAAGGGTGCAGCCGAGTGGCGTGGTCGAGCACCCGAGCAGTGATCCAGCAAGCGTTCCCCAGGTCGGCAGCATGGCAGAGAGGCTGCAGAAGTGTACACCAGGGACCGGCAAGATGGATCCCGAGCTGGACCTGCTCCGGGAGGAAATGCAAATCCTGGCTCGGAGGCTGAATAACATGCAAGCGAAGGTGGACCGGCGGAGTGAAACATCGATGGTGCCGGAGAGCGTGGGCCACTGGATGGAGGCCGTGGAGCAGCGACCGGGTGAGCTACATGAAACCCCGACCCGTCCGGACCCAAGGCCCTGCCAAGTGCCACCGCTCAGTCCCTCCACCGTCCCGCTACCTTTCCCCGCCAGCCCCGCTGACGACCTGTGGGGCACCGGAGGCCTGCCGGCAACCCCCGAAGACGGCGCCTGGGGAGGGGTGGACCACGAGCAGCTGGTGGGCCCCCTACCGACTCCCCCTGTGAGCCTCCTGGGAAAAACATCCCCGGGAGTGAACTGGGACGCGGCGCCCATTGAGAGTGGGAAACTGCAACAGCCCCTGCGGCCCAAGGAGACCCCCCTGGCAAACGAGTTGACCTGCCAGAGATTAGTGGAGGAGTATCAGCGGGAGCGGGAGGCCCGGGAGAAGAAGCGGAGGGCTGCGGAGGCGTCCAACCTGGCCTCCAAGGATGAAATCCGTAACGCCCTTAAAGGGTCACAGGGCCCAGTGAGAAGGGGCCTAGTGGTCGATTTTCGGCAAAAGGGAGGCTGGGGCTTCATCAGAGAGCCCGGACTGGGTAAAGATGTCTTTGTGGCCCGACGAGATATTGAAGAACACCTGCCCAAAGGCCACCCAGGGCGAGATGCTAAGCCGGGTGATGCTGTGGAATACACACGGCTGATGGGAAGCCGGGGCTGGTACGCCCTGCACGTCCACATCCTGCGGGAAGAGATGGCCTCCGAAGAACCGGAGTGGCGCCGCACTATGCCATCGTGCAGCGTCTCCCCTGTCAGCAGCAGCCGCAGCACTACCGCGAAGCAGGCCCAAGACGCAGAACTGAGCAGTGGGCCTGCAACAGCCACGCAGGAGACACAGACCCGGATCTCCATGGCCTACCTGCTACCCAGGGCCCTGCCGAAGCAGGATCCGGCCCATTGAAGTAAAGAAAAGGAAAAGAAGAAGCCGAACTGTAAATAGCCCCTGTCTGCCCCTCATGCTTTGTGAAGATGTTCCTTTTGTGCTGCCCTAATGTTCTTTTTGAAGATGACACCCTTTCCTGCTTTACTGCCCCTTGTACTTTTTGAAGAAGTCACCCCCCCCCCCTGTGTATGTGTACCAGGCCACTAGACTGGAATGTGGTCCCTGGTAAATGTGAAGTGTAAAGTGTCTTGTGTAACCAGGCTACTGGACTTAGTGGCTGGTTTTGTTTTTCACTTTGTTGATTGAAAGAAACGAACTGCCGGGCTACTGGACTTGTTGTAGCCAACAATGTAATTAGTTGCACCCGTTGTGCCCCCTACCAGAATTATGGGGGATGGGCCCGAACCGTGCAATGGACTGGAAGTGCACACTTAGAGTTTTCTTTATAAGAAGTTCGCAACGTTTATTTACTTGTGCCTCCCATAAAGGGAAGAAATGTTTGATTGTTTATGTTATGCATAACAAAAATGTTTTTGCAGTTTCTCCACAATTTCTGTTGTTTTTCAGCCCGAGGACGTGCTGGGATTTGCTGTGGGGGAGTGTGGCGCCCCTGAGGCTTCCGTCGCCACAGGTCATTGCACCCCATCCAGCGGTGTGATGCCCCATTCTGGGAGAGGAAGAGAGTGAATTCCGGTCCCCTGGTAAATCCACACTCCACCCATTGCTAGGCACACACTGGGACCAGGGAAAGTGGCAGACAACCCTCCCATGCTGCATGCTGGGAGGGGTCGTTAGACCCATCCCTGCTCCTATAGGGTAGAACAGAGCAACTGGGGACGTGGGAGGAGCCACAAGTGAGCAGACACAGAGAGGAAGTGCTAGTTTTAGTCAGAGAAGAGTTGGAGAGAGAGTGGGAAAGGAGGTGGAGGCCTGCCGGAGGCAGGCAAGGAGGAGAAGACAAAGGAAAGAAAGCTCCAAGTCAGTCAGGAGCTGAAAGGAAAGAAAGAGACGCTTCCTGGTGAAGATCCTGGGACTCAGAGGGTCCAGGTGACACCAAGCAGAGAACAGAAGGGGTCCCAGGGCCACGGGTAGCTGTAGAGCTGGTGGAGGGATCAAGCTGCAACAGGGGACGGTCCCTAGAAACCGGAGGAGTGCAAAATCATCTGCAGACAGTAAAAACCGAGGCCCAGGGAATGTTGTAAACTCCCCGGGCCACAGCCCACAGCAGTACCTCTAGAAAAGGGATAATCAGCCGACAGGTGACTCCCCAGCCTGGAAGCTGCTGTGGAGGCCAAGCCAGGTTCAACCTACCAAGGCAAGGCTAAGGAAGACAGCAGAAGATAGAGACACCTAAGGGAAGGGTACCGGCTTTTACTCTCAGAATCGCCCAGAAACGACGGAGGTCCCTGACAGTGGTCCCAGCAGTCCAAGGGTCCCTGCAGGACTGTGACAAGAATTGTGAGTAAAGAACTTGAAACTGCACCCTTGAAGTTGTCTCTGTTATTTCATCTGCATAGACACTCACAAGCACCAACTGTGCCCCGGGGCATTGCTCCACCTGTGGGGAGTAGTACCACCATTGCTGCCATATCATCCCCCGGAGGCCTCATACAGCAGCGGCGGCTTATTAGCCGCATACCACAGGTGGCGTCACGAACACAAACTTTATTCACCAAGCCACATATTCTACTGACACCCACCAAGGCCACGGAGCCGGGCCCAGCCACCACTGACTACCACCGGACTAGTCCGGCCCGGCACCGGGTGTCCCATAGCCCTGGGGTGGGCGAGTCACTCCCACACCCCTGCTAGTACAGACAACACACAACTTGGAGTCTTGATATTTAAAAACATTTCAGGCAGAGAGCAGGATAGTAGCATCAATTGCCCCCTATTCTCCATTGCAGTATAGTGTCTTTGCACAGCAGTCAGTGATGGTCCATGCAACACACAGGATGTGTCCTGGCATTTCCATTTTTAAAATCAAGAGGTGGATAAGTAAAAGGATTAGGTCTCTTGCTCCCACATCTCTGCCAGTACAGACAAGACACAACTTGGAGACCCATCTTGAAGTCCTGATATTTAAAAATATTTCAGGCAGACAGCAGGACAGTGGTATCAACTGCCCCACTCCCATCCTATTTCCCCATAGTGTCTTTACACAGCAGTCAGGTATGGTCCATGCAACACACAGGATGTGTCCTGGCATTTCCATTTTTAAAATCAAGAGGTGGATGAGGGATACGATTAAGACTCACCTGGAGATCCTACTTGGAGTCTCCACATTTCCAAAAATTAAAGTCAGGCAACAGTAAAAATAGCAACAATTAGCACAGACTACAAATAGTCGAACATCGCAAAATTGATACACGGGACCAGCTCTGTAATGTGACGCCCCTGGACTATCAGGTGGTCAGAGGGTACTGCACAAACTGCCCTTCCGTGCAGTATTCCAAGTCCCTCATGGTTCTGGGTCCCTATCTAAATAGTGTTGCCTCCAACAGCAAATCAAATCCTAGATACACCCTGCACCACACCCACCAGGCACACCAGTGGACGGCTTGAGTGGAATAGAGTCGCCCACCTGTGTGGTCAGGGAAGGGAGATGAGGAGTGTAGTGAGTAGTGAGAGCGTGTGTGTAGAGTCAGGAGAGTGAGAGGAGGACAGGAGCGGTGGCTCCTAGAGAAGCTGCCTAGGTTGCAGACGGTGGTCTGGGCCTAGAGGAGTTGGACCCCGGTCGCAGGGGATTGTGGCAAGGTGCCTGGACTTGTCGAGGAGGACAGCTGGAAGCCAAACAATATTACCGGTCCGGGACCAAAGGCACGATGGGGTACACGGACCCTAGGTCGGGGAGTAGCTTCAGGCAACCCGACAATTCACCTGAGGAGAACGGAGTAATTATGATCTGTTTCCACCCGCTCCAGACTTGGGGCATTAGCGCAACGAGGGGGATAGGACTTTCCAATACAAAACAGTCCAGAAAATCCCAAGCGTGAGCCCTGAGAGCAAGCTCCCACACTTAGCCACAGTGGGGAGCGGGGCCCGGCAAGTTCCATACTACTGGGCCACCACGTTGAAGTTAAACTTAGTGCCAGGAGGCAGGTCACAGATCACCAGGCAACACTATAGGGGACGGGACCCAGACGAGCTCCTCTCAGCAGCATCGGCACCCAGTGAGTTGGTTTACCCAGTTGTCAGCGTCTGCTTATTGACTGAGTGAGTACGAGAGTGACCCCTGCATCCCACAACACCCCTCACTGAGTCCAGGGGCATCTCCCCTACCCGTGGAGGGTTTCGATACCTTGCTGCCCCACTTTATCACCCCAGGTACTCCCAACGGCAGCAGCAGTACTCCCCAAATTACCGTACACCATGGGTGGCGTCACAAAAAATAAACCACTCCACTGTAAATACCCCCCCTTTCATTTAAGTTCCCGCATGACCCCGGGTCTGGAGACCCTCGAGCCACAGCGAACCCGGATCCGAGCAGCACGGCTGCTTCCACGGGGGTGGCACATAACAAGGCGTGAACCAACATTTCTACCTTCACCAGACACAGCAAGATGACAGACAGGCATAAGGCTGGTGTCCCTGGTAGAGATGAGCGAACCGGTCCCGGTTCGGCTCGAGGTCGGTTTGCCGAACGGAGGTCCCGTTTGAGTTCGGTTTGTCGAACGTTCGACGAACCGAACTCGAACCGCATAGGAAACAATGGCAGGCATTCTCAAACACATAAAAACACCTAGAAAACACCCTCAAAGGTGTCCAAAAAGTGACAAACAACTCACAACACAACACAAACACATGGGAAAGTGACAAGGACATATACTCATGCAAAAATAAAAGAGCAGGACAAGGAAAAAGAGGAGGACACACAGATATAGGCATGGCACGCCCTTCTAAAATCATGTAAAACACCGCAAGGTGACTCCAAGCGGAGTCTCTCTTTTTTCCAAAAATTGGGCCACAAACACACCCACCCATTCAGTGGCAGCAGTTGTGCCCCAGTTGTACACTTCACAGCTAGATTTGCATCAAGCACATTCAAAAATACGCCATAATTAACCGTCTCCAGGATGACACCGGGGTAGGTAGCAAAGTCTTTCCTGATCCCAGCTCTGTTCATCTTGGATCATTTTAAAAAAACACAGCAATCAAGGGTTACTCCAAGCGGAGTCTCCCTTTTTTTCCAAAAATTGGGCCACACACACACACCCACCCCTTCAGTGGCAGCAGTTGTGCCCCAGTTGTACACTTCACAGCTAGATTTGCATTAAGCACATTCAAAAATACGCCATAATTAACCGTCCCCAGGATGACACCGGGGTAGGTAGCAAAGTCTTTCCTGATCCCAGCTCTGTTCATCTTGGATCATTTTAAAAAAACACAGCAATCAAGGGTTACTCCAAGCGGAGTCTCCCTTTTTTTCCAAAAATTGGGCCACACACACACCCACCCCTTCAGTGGCAGCAGTTGTGCCCCAGTTGTACACTTCACAGCTAGATTTGCATCAAGCACATTCAAAAATACGCCATAATTAACCGTCTCCAGGATGAAACCGGGGTAGGTAGCAAAGTCTTTCCTGATCCCAGCTCTGTTCATCTTGGATCATTTTAAAAAAACACAGCAATGAAGGGTTACTCCAAGCGGAGTCTCCCTTTTTTTCCAAAAATTGGGCCACACACACACCCACCCCTTCAGTGGCAGCAGTTGTGCCCCAGTTGTACACTTCACAGCTAGATTTGCATCAAGCACATTCCAAAATACGCCATAATTAACCGTCCCCAGGATGACACCGGGGTAGGTAGCAAAGTCTTTGCTGAACCATGACTTGTTCATCTTGGCTTCTTTTAAAAACAATGTAAGCAAGGGTTACTCCAAGCGGAGTCTCCCTTTTTTCAAACAATTGGGCCACACAGACACCCCATCAGTGGCAGCACTTGTGCCCTAGTTGCAAACAGGATGTTTTGATTTGCATCAAGCACATTCAAAAATACGCCATAATTAACTGTCCCCAGGATGACACCGGGGTAGGTAGCAAAGTCTTTGCTGAACCATGACTTGTTCATCTTGGCTCCTTTTAAAAAACACAGCAAGCAAGGGTTACTCCAAGTGGAGTCTCCCTTTTTTCCAAAAAATTGGGCCACACAGACACCCCATCAGTGGCAGCACTTGTGCCCTAGTTGCAAACAGGATGTTTTGATTTGCATCAAGCACATTCTAGATCCACAAGCATTTACTCTCCCCAGGATGACACAGGGGTAGTAAATTCCTTGTGGATCCATGACTTGTTCATTTTGATGAACGTCAGTCTGTCCACATTGTCACTGGACAGACGCGTGCGCTTATCTGTCAGCACACACCCAGCAGCACTGAAGACACGTTCAGAGACAACGCTGGCAGCTGGACATGACAAAATCTCCAAGGCGTAAGTTGAGAGCTCTGGCCATTTTTCAAGATTTGAAGCCCAAAATGAGCAAGGCTCCATTTGCAAAGTCATGGCATGGATGTTCATTTGGAGATACTCCTGTATCATCCTCTCCAGCCGTTGACTATGTGTCAGACTTGTTGTCTCTGGTGGCCTTGCAAAGGACGGTCTAAAAAAATTATGAAAAGAGTCCATAAAATTGCTGTTACCAGCACCAGATACGGTGCTACTGGTACGGGTAGACTGTTGAAGATGACGAGACCGTCCCATGTTGTCAAGTTACAACTGGGAGATTCACTCCCTGCACCTGCACGGTTGTTTGGTGGAAAAGCCGAGCTAAGATCGAGTAACAGCTTCTGCTGATACTCCTGCATACGTGCGTCCCTTTCTATGGCTGGAATTATGTCACAAAATTTGGACTTGTACCGGGGATCCAATAGTGTGGCAAGCCAGTAGTCATCATCACTTCTAATTTTGACAATACGATGGTCATGTTGGAGGTAGTGCAGCAAGAAGGCGCTCATGTGTCTTGCGCGGCCATGCGGACCAAGTCCACGCTGTGTTTGTGGCATAGAGGTGCTAACCGTTCTTTCTTCCTCTGACATCTCCCCCCAACCTCTTTCAACTGAAATTTGACCAAGGTCTCCCTCATCCACTGAGTCTTCCATGTCCATGGACAGTTCGTCCTCCATTTCTTCATGTTCTCCTGCATCTTCCTCAACATCTCGCCTGCTACCATGCGCCCTTGTTGATCCCTGTCCCCCATGGCCCCATGCCTGCCGCGTTGGTGATAATGAACGTCTGGACCTCGGTGATGTTGTTGTGTCTTGCGCATATGAATCCTCCTGTAGTTCCTCCCCTTCCTGTTGTCCCACCCCCTGACTCCGAATAGTGTTTAGCGTGTGCTCCAGCATGTAAATGACTGGAATTGTCATGCTGATAATGGCATTGTCAGCGCTAAACATATTCGTCGCCATGTCGAAACTCTGCAGAAGGGTGCATAGGTCCTTGATCTGAGACCACTCCATCAGGGTGATCTGCCCCACCTCTGCATCTCGTTGGCCCAGGCTATACGTCATGACGTATTGCACCAGGGCTCGACGGTGCTGCCACAGTCGCTGTAACATGTGGAGAGTCGAATTCCAGCGTGTCGGCACATCGCATTTCAGGCGATGAACCGGCAGGCCGAAAGACTTCTGGAGCGATGCAAGTCGCTCAGCTGCGGCGGTTGAACGGCGGAAGTGAGCAGACAGTTTTCGTGCCCTGGTCAGAAGGCCATCTAGGCCGGGATAGTGTGTTACGAATTGCTGGACAACAAGGTTCAACACATGAGCCATACAAGGCACGTGTGTCACCTTGCCCAGGCGAAGGGCCGCACCCAGGTTTGCAGCATTGTCGCACACGGCCTTACCAGGCTGCAGGTTGAGTGGAGACAACCATTTATTAAACTCGGACCGCAGAGCTGACCACAACTCCTCAGCTGTGTGACTCCTATTCCCAAGACATGTCAAGCTAAAGACCGCCTGATGCCGTTGCGCTCTGCTGCCAGCATAGTAATGAGGGGTGCGTGATTCCTTCTGCGCAGTGAGAACGCTGGTGGCCTGACCAGGCAGGCTTGGGGCGGAAGTGGAGGACACAGATGAGGTGGAGGAGGCAGAAGCAGTGGCGGAACTTGGACAGACAGAGGATTGACATACAAGTCGTGGGGACGGCAAGACTTGTGCAGCAGACCCTTCACCATCTATCACCATAGTTACCCAGTGCCCAGTCAGCGACATGTAACGTCCCTGTCCATGCTTACTGGTCCAAGTATCGGTGGTGAAATGCACCCGTTGACACACAGAGTTTCTCAAGGAAGCGGTGATGTTGTGTGCGACATGCTGGTGTAGCGCGGGCACACCTTTCTTAGAGAAGTAGTGGCGACTGGGCATCTGGTACTGGGGCACAGCGACAGACATAAGGTCTCTAAAATCCTGTGTGTCCACCAGGTGGAAAGGCAGCATTTCGGTAGCCAAGAGCTTACAGAGGGATAAAGTCAACCTCTTAGCTTTGTCATGGGTCACAGGAAATGGCCTTTTATTTGTCCACATCTGAGGGACAGAGATCTGGCTGCTGTGTGTAGACGGTGTTGAGTAGGGTGTCCCTGGAAAAATGCAGCTTTGTGAGGAAAGTGCAGGCGGAGACATGATGTTGCCTTCATCCAACGTTGGTGCTATCAATGTCTGAGAGAGCTGTACACACGCACTTGTTTCCCCTTCCAAACCAACTGACGACCTACCAAGCAAACTGCCTGTTGCGGTTACAGTGGTGGAAGTTGTGCGTGGAAAACCAGGTGTGACAGCTGTCCCCACAGTCCTAGAAGATGAAGAGCGCGCGGATGCACTGGAAGGGGCCGGCGGTGGATGGTTCGCTCCGCTAGGCCGCATTGCAGCACGGTGAGCTTCCCACCGGGACATATGATATTTATTCATGTGACGATTCATGGAAGAAGTTGTTAAACTGCTGAGGTTTTGACCTCTACTAAGAGAACCATGACAAATTTTACAGATCACATAATTTGGGCGATCTTTTGCTATGTCAAAAAAGGACCAGGCTAGGCAAGGCTTAGAGGGCATATGACCTGTTGATCCACCCCGACTAGTGCTCAGAGGCAGAGTGGTGGCTGAGGATGCAGTTGTAGACGTGCTACCAGTACTCCAACTCTGTCCAGGAAGGCGCAAGGTAACTTCGTCATCAGTTGCATCCTCCTCCACCACCTCTGTTGACCTCCTCGAGTGCCTGACTGTGGGTTGACAGTAGGTGGGATCTAGAACTTCCTCATCAATTGTTGTGTTTGCACTCCCCTCACCCTCCGACCGAACCTCTTCTTGCCCTGACCGAATATTTAAGTTGTCATCCCAATCTGGTATCTGCGTCTCATCGTCATCAGTATGTTCCTCATTGTCTATAACAACAGGTGTTACAGTTGGTAAAAAAGGGTCAACATTATGCTCAGAAACTTGGTCCTCACGGCCTGAATCAGAGTCACAAAGGTTCTGGGCATCACTGCAGACCATTTCCTGTTCTGTACTCACTGTAGCTTGGGAGCAGACCTTTGATTCCCAGGCTATAGTGTGACTGAACAGCTCTGCAGACTCAGCCATCTCAGTTCCACCATACTGTGCAGGGCGGATGGAGACTTCAGAGCTGGGAGAAAGCAAGTTTGATTGGGATGACAACTCAGAGGACTGGTGTTTTTTGGATGCGGTAGTTGAGGTGGCGGAGAGGGCACTTGTTGGACCACTTGAGATCCATTCAAGCATTTTCCTTTTTTGGCCATCATCTACCTTTGTTCCAGTTGTCGGTGTCCGTAAAAAAGGGAGCACATCGGATTGTCCACGGTAAGTAGTAGACATCTTACTTTTGCTGGAAGATGGTCTATTTTCAGCAGATGTTAATGGAGCTTTGCCACCTTCACCACGGACAAACCCTTTTTTTCCTTTTCCAATACGCCTCTTACCCTTTCCACCAGCATCTGTCATTTTGCCACTCATTTTGATTGCGACAAGATTGTGCACTTAAAATGTGGTAGTAAAAATTGAGAGGTGGTGTAGATTGCAGCGGTGGTCTATCTCTAGTAACAGCAGAATAAACAACAATAATTATCACTGACAATGCAACTACGGCCCTTAAACTGGCAGCAGTGTTTGCTAGTATAATGGCTTAGCTACAATGAGTTTGAGTGTGCAATGCAGGCAGAGGTGCTGCAAATATCTTTGCACTAGTGGGACTATACAGAAGTCCAATAGCCACGTTTAGGATGCCACTAGGTACACTCAGTGTTTGCTAGTATAATGGCTTAGTAACAATGAGTTTGAGTGTGCAATGCAGGCAGAGGTGCTGCAAATATCTTTGCACTAGTGGGACTATACAGAAGTCCAATAGCCACGTTTAGGATGCCACTAGGTACACTCAGTGTTTGCTAGTATAATGGATTAGTAACAATGAGTTTGAGTGTGCAATGCAGGCAGAGGTGCTGCAAATATCTTTGCACTAGTGGGACTATACAGAAGTCCAATAGCCACGTTTAGGATGCCACTAGGTACACTCAGTGGTTGCTAGTATAATGGCTTAGCTACAATGAGTTTGAGTGTGCAATGCAGGCAGAGGTGCTGCAAATATCTTTGCACTAGTGGGACTATACAGAAGTCCAATAGCCACGTTTAGGATGCCACTAGGTACACTCAGTGGTTGCTAGTATAATGGCTTAGTAACAATGAGTTGGAGTGTGCAATGCAGGCAGAGGTGCTGCAAATATCTTTGCACTAGTGGGACTATACAGAAGTCCAATAGCCACGTTTAGGATGCCACTAAGTACACTCAGTGTTTGCTAGTATAATGGCTTAGTAACAATGAGTTGTAGTGTGCAATGCAGGCAGAGGTGCTGCAAATATCTTTGCACTAGTGGGACTATACAGAAGTCCAATAGCCACGTTTAGGATGCCACTAGGTACACTCAGTGTTTGCTAGTATAATGGCTTAGTAACAATGAGTTGGAGTGTGCAATGCAGGCAGAGGTGCTGCAAATATCTTTGCACTAGTCACCTATGGCTCTGACCCTGCCGGTACGAGCCCTTAAAAGGACTGATAGAAAGTGCTATCCCTAAGCTGTCCAGCGCTGTGTATGGAGCGCATACAGCAGTATCGGCGATAGGACTCAGGACGGAGCTGCGCCAGTGATGTCTGACACCAAGGACGCAGAAGAGATAATGGCGTCCGGACGGGCAGATACTCGTTTTTATAATGCAGGAACATGTGACATGGACATCCTATCACACATGCCATTGCTTCTCTGGCTAAAAGTCCACTTAGCTGTGTGTGTGTCTGGGATTGGCTGACATGCTGGCCCTCCCCACTACACGCGCGCGCTTAGGGAAGGAAGACAAGGAAAAAAAAAAAAAAATGGCGATCGCCATTATCCAAACAGCAGTGATCGGAATGCGCTGTTCCCGCACACTATACACTGAAATGTCATAATAGTGTGAGTCACAGAGTGACTTACACTATTACAGCGGAAAGCCAGCTAGTAATTAGCTGGTCTTTTTGCTGCTAGAACCGTTCTCGAACGTATCTAGAACTATCGAGCTTTTGCAAAAAGCTCGAGTTCTGGTTCGATCTAGAACAGCCCCCAAAATCACTTGAGCCTAGATCTGGAGAACCTCGAACCGCGAACCGCGCTCAACTCTAGTCCCTGGCACTACACCATCGCATAATCAGCACAGTCTGGGACTGGGCAGGCAAAGTCATTGTACAACCACGACTTGTTGATCTTGATGAAAGTTAGGCTGTCTACACTTTCAGGGGACAGCCAGATGCCCTTACCCGTCATTACATCGCCAGCAATGCTGAAGATACATTCTGAGAGAATGCTGGTGTGGCGCCCTGGACAAGCCAGGGGCCACAGAGCACAACACCCACACACCCCACACTCCCGGTCAGGCACACCGAAGTCAGACACAAACCCTTGTTGCCTTCCTCCAGGGGCTGATGTCCACACCAGGGGGTGGGCCAGGCGGTTGGTCCCGCCCACCGAGGAGTTCACAGTCCTGGAGGCTGAAAAAGGAACAGTTGAGTTTTAGTTTTGGAGGTGAAAGTGAGAGGACAGAAAGTGGTAGTGGAGCAACTAACTGACAGCGTCCGGGTGTGTGGCCCGGGCGGTACAGCAAGGTTGGCAGACGGTGGTGACCGTCTGCAGGAGTGGCCTATCGGAGTCTACCGTAAGGACCGTGGACGGGCGGTGGCCCGGCGGTACTGGACCGGTACACAAAGAGAAGCTAGCACCATCTGGCAGGGGCTTACGAACCCCGGCAAGGCTAGGAACCACCGTGAATTTGCCGAATTCGTTAGTGAAGGGAACCTCCTGGGTTTCCCAGTAGCCAAGTCCCGACAGAAGGCAACAGTCCAACCAAGAGAGGGAGACACCGCCACCGCCAAGGCAACTGTTTCTCAGGGCCAGAGCCTGCGGGCAAAAGGGGCTCCTCCAGCCCATATCCAAGCTGGGGAGCGGGTTACCGGTGGGAACCCATTGGAACCATCTACCGTACGTAGGTGCAGGGAAAGGCAGTCACCATCAACCTGCCGGGAGAAACAACACCGCAGCCGTCTGTGGGACCCGTTCATCCAGCCGTGTGTTTTACCGAGAACTGTGTCCTCATCATTGGCTGAGTGAGTACCACCGTGCCGTGCGGCACAGCGCTGCCCCCGCGACCCTGCACCTCACCAGGCCCCGTAACTCGCCTGCCATCCATCCCTACCCCCATCACCGGGCCCCGGGACAACCAACCCCTACCCACGGAGGGGAGAACTAACATCAAAGCTGCTCCCTGTCACCGCTCCTGGGATCCCCGTCCAGAGCAGCGGTGGTGTCACCAACTTCACCACAACCGTGGGTGGCGTCACGGACA
This sequence comes from Anomaloglossus baeobatrachus, assembly GCF_048569485.1. NCBI lineage: Eukaryota > Metazoa > Chordata > Amphibia > Anura > Aromobatidae > Anomaloglossus > Anomaloglossus baeobatrachus. The sequence goes on from NC_134354.1 coordinate 683,675,448, forward strand.
ATAACCCAATCCCCACCATCCAATCAAACCCCCCTTTTCACTCACGGGCGAGGAACGCCGCTCGAGTCCCCGGGATCCGGCCCACCGCTTGAGCCACCACAGAGCAGCGGCAGCAGTGGCAGCAGCAGCCGGACCCGAGCAGTGGGAGAGCGCAGCGTCCCCTCCTCCGCCCGCGACACTGGCTGCTGGGCATGCCAAAACTTCCAGCTCTAGATATTCCTGCACCATCCTCCCCAGTCATTCACTGTGTCAGACTTGTACTCCGTTCTGCTGGTGCATCCGATGGTCTAAAAAATGTGTGCCAAACCTAACATAAATTGCTTCTGGTACTTGAACTGCTGCTGCTAATGTTTGTGTGTTGACAATGCAATATTCCCGTGGTTGTAATTCTAGAACTGTGATGCACACTGTGTGCCTCACTGCTGTCTTGTGGAAAAGTACTGTTAAGATGGTCTACAAGCTTGTTTTGATACTCTGTGTGTCCCTTTCCAGGGGTGAAGCATCTTGCTAAATTTACTTTTATACACTAGTTCTAATCCTAAGAATATGGACATCATGTTGCAGATAGTGCAGCAAGAAGGCACCCATGTGTTGGAGGCTTCCATGAGGTCCAAGTCCATATTGCGTTGGTTGCGGGGTAACACACAAGCTTGCCTGCTCCATCCTCTCTGACCAGCCATGGACAATAGAGACTGGATCAATATCTTCTTCATCTCCTGAGTTTTCTGTGCCCATCACCTCTTCCTCCTGCATTTTTTCCTCGGCTCCTGCACCTTTACTACCAGTTTGTCTGTTACCACGAAATCCACCCTCCCATGACACCCGCCTTTTCAATGACTGTCCGGACCTTACAGAAAATGGTATCTCTTCTTCATCCTCCTCTGCGTCCTACTCTTCCTCTGGGACCACCACCTCTTCCTGCATACTATTCAAACTGTGCTCCAACATGTAGATGACTGGAATAGTGATGCTGATGACGGCATCATCAGTACTAACCATCTTTTTAGCCATTTTGAAACTGTGCAGGAGGGTGCAGAGGTCCTTCATCTGTGCCCGCTCCACAGTCGTGATTTTCCCCACATCCAGACTGCGATGTCCCAGGCTATGCGTAATGAATAGTGTACCTGGGCTTGCTGCTGCGCAGGTGCTGCAAAATTCCACTGTGTCGGCACATTGCATATCAATCAGTTAACCGGTAGTTCGAAAGACCTTTGTAACGATGCAAGTCGATTAGCTGTGGGGTGTAAACAGTGGAAGTGAGCATACAGTGACCATGCCTTCTGCAGCAGCGCATCCAGGCCGGGATAGTGGCCTAGAAATTTCTAGGACGTGAGCCATGCAATGCACATGTGTGATGTAGCCCAGGCATAAGGCCGCCACCAGGTTCGCACCACTATTGCACACAGCCTTCCCTGGCTCCAGGTTCAGTGGAGAAAGCCATTGATCAAACTCGACCTGGATAGTGGTTTACAACTCTGCAGCTGTGTGATTGTGTTCTCCAATGCGTATTCATTTTAGCACTTCCTGACTGTGTTGAGCCCTAGCTGTGCTGTACAGATGTGGGGGGATTCTCTCTGCACTGTTAGAACATGTGTTACTGTGAAGCCCCACAGGTGCTGTGTAGTGGTGCATTACCTTTAGGGACTCCACGTGATGGAACGGTCTAGTCACAGGTAGGGAACCTTCGTTTTGGGATTGTCGTGACGCCACTCTCAGAATTGCGATCAGTGGAGACCGCCACTGCAGGTTAAGGGATGCCTGGGGCTGATAGTGGGTGCAGTCAGTTGTAATAGCCTCCTGAGAGTGAGGCAAGCCCCAGGGCCCTGGTTAGGGGTGTGGAACCACAGGTCGCAGAATGACTCAAACACAGTCCAAAAAGTCTTTTAACGTGTTTACTCACTGTTTGGTGGTCACTGTGAGATGCCCGGGAGACACTGCGATAACCAGGTGGAACCAGGAATTCTAGTAGGCCGTTCTGAGGGTAGCTGTCCACTCACCCTCCTTGCACTCCTTTTGTTTGGGAGGATCCCTTACTTGAAGTGTGGTAGTATTCCTCCAGGGAAGCTGTTGCTAAACCCCGCTCCCCTCTCTGGCCCGTCTGCCGACAGCATGACCTTGGTGGGATGGCTTCTGGCCCTGTCCCCTTATGGGCCTGGTGATTGCTGCTTGGCTCGGACTCTGTGTGGTGGTGGTGGTGAGGGCATGAAGTACCCCCACCTGAAGGTTGAGCAGCTCTGGATGATTTGCTGCCTGCTCTTGGGACCTGTCTGCCCTTGCGTGCTCGAATACCAGGGATCTCCTTACTCAGCCACCCCTCTTTCTGGGTGTCTTTCAGGCCGACCCACAGGTACCCTTTCTCCCCCATGTTCAGCTACTGCAGTCCACAGGGCCTGGCTGAAATGAGAGCCCCTCTGCTCCCTTCCACACTCCTGAACACTCTCCTCCAGACTACTTGCTCCTCCTTCTCTTCCTGTCTGCCCTGCTTCCTAGCAACCAGCCTCTGAGCACACTCCTTGATGGGAATTGAAAGTTAACCCCTTCTGGCTACCCAAGGGTCCCTTCTAATGGTGTGGGAGACCTGGTCACTATGTGTTTGTGTGTGCACCTCATCCTGGCCTTTGGAGATTACCTGGAAGCACTGCCCCAGCATGGGTGCAATACTCTGTGGTGCCTGACTAGGTCAGGGGCGCCACATTCCCCCTTGGTTATCAGCAGCACGTCCTCGGGCTGCAAAGACAAGACAAAAAAGGGTAATTACAAACTTTTCCCACACAGGGGCAACTATTTACATTTAAACATTTAAACATACCAGGTACCATTCCACCACCAACCACCCACAAGTCTGAGACCCACCCAAAAACCTCCAGGAGGTAGGTCACCGGTCCTTTTGGTGACCAGGTCTGGGCCATCCATTTTCCCAGACCTTTCCTCCAATCCTCCTTTCCTGAGGAGAGTGGTGTAAGGTACGCCCCATAAACAGGCGTACCCGCTTCCGAGTGTTGGAGGGCAGGCCCCATAAACAGGCGTGCTCCATTGTTACTGCAGAGCCATGCCCCTCAACAGGCAGACTCTGGAGTTGGTACCAAGGAGGTAAGTTTTTACAAGGCGAGAGTTTGTTGTTATAGCCAGTTCACAACTTGTGGTCCATATTTTAAAGTGCACGTAACCAAGTGCAAAGAAAACATTTTAAAAAGTTCTCACAATAGTCCTTGTGGGCACATTCTTAAACGTTACTTAACTGTAAACAGGTTAAACATTACATTTTATACTGTAATTTTGGATTAAACTGTACTTTCTCTATAGCGTAATGGGAGCTGATGAAAGTTGCTGCGGGTTGATCTACGCAGTACTATACTGTCATCTGTCTGAGATTGTGTCCTCCCACCCTGTGTATGTATCTCACTGTGAATGATGGGTGTACTCGGTGCCGATACCAGTGCATAGTCTTGTGATTCAGCTATGTTTGGCTCTTCAAGGTTCCGAACAGGTTCTTCTGGTTCTCTTACGTCTTCTCTAAGTTGAGGGAATGTAATGACTGAAATAACAACTGCTCCATTGTATTGAGGCCAACTCGCTGGAAAATCTCCAAGTACAGTACTGGTTCTTTGACTGGCGAAGGGTTGGAAACTTCTTTAGGGATTCTTAGCTGTTCAGGACATCTCTTAAGGCGATCTCTAGAAACGACAGCTGTTGTCTTTCCTCCATCTTTGCTGATGAGACATGTCTTTTCACGGCTAAGTGTCGATGGTAACACAGTATAGGGTTCTTCTTCCCAGTGATTGTCGAGTTTATGATGTCTTCTCTTTCTCTTGAGGACTACGTCTCCAGGTATCAAAGGAACAGCAGGTGCTTTTTGATTGTAGGCTTTTTCTTGTTTCTCACGCTGCTGAGTCAAGCTTCGCTCCACACACTCTTGTACTTTCTTGTATTGGGCTTGGCGGTTGGAATCCCAATCAGCACCTTGTAGAGGGTCTTCAGGGGTCTCAACTCCCATTTTCAGATCTACTGGCAATCTTCCTGGTCTGGCCCTCATCAGGTATGCCGATGTGCAGTTCGTGGAACTCACAGGGATGTTGTTATACATGTCCACTAGGTCAGGCAGCTTTTCTGGCCATTGACTTCGTTCTTCTAGTGGGAGAGTTTTCAGGAGGTCGAGAATAATGTGGTTCATCTTCTCACACATGCCGTTAGTCTGAGGGTGGTAAGGCGTGGTATGGATCTTCTTGCAGCCGTAAAGGTTACAAAATTCCTTAAACACCTCAGCTTCAAAGGCTGGTCCTTGGTCAGTGAGCACTTGGTCTGGATAACCATGTGGTCGACAGAAATGTGTCTGGAAAGCTCTGGCTGCAGTCTGACCGGTCAAGTCCATGACTGGCACTACCACCAGGAACCTGGAGTAGTGGTCAACCATAGTGAGAGCGTATTTGTAGCCTTGTCTGCTGGGCACCAACTTTACATGGTCCAGGGCCACGATCTCCAGGAGCCGTTTAGTTTGGAATGGCTGGAGTGGTGCTTTCTGGCTGTGATGGTCTTTTCTTCTAAGATTGCAGGGCCCGCAGTTTCGACACCACTTCTCTAGGGCGGATCTCATGCCCGCCCAGTAGAATCCTACTTTAATTAGTACCTCCAGTTTCTTCCAGCCAAAGTGGCCTGCGCCATTGTGATAGGCTTCTAGCACCATCCTTGTATCCTTCTATGGAACAATCACTTGCCACACCTTCTCATGCGTCCTCGGGTCAATGATGCTCCTGTAGAGTTTGTCTTGATAGATGAATAATTGACCCCTCTCCTTCCATAGGTACTATGCCTCAGGTGGGGCTCCTTTGTCAAGGCTGGCGCCAGGTTGGGTGATCAGCTTCTTTACCAAGCCTACCGCTGGATCATTTTCCTGGGTCTCTTTCCAGTTGTAGTGAGGTAGTGGATTCAGGGTCACCTCTTGGCGGTTGGCACGTGACTGCCGACACTGATTGGCCCCATGGTGATGGACCGCTGGCAGCTCAATCTCTTCGAGGTCATCTACGTCTTCACCCTCGTCTGCTAGGTGAGGCATCCTGGACAGAGCATCTGCGTTACCATTTTTGCGGCCAGCTCGATACTTGACAGTAAAATCATAATTTGCTAGTCGGGCTACTCAACGTTGCTCCATGGCACCCAATTTAGCAGTGTCCAAGTGGGTTAGGGGGTTGTTGTCCATGAAGACGGTGAATTTGGTGGCTGCCAGGTAGTGCTTGAATCACTCTGTAATAGCCCAGACCATGGCCAGGAATTCTAGCTTAAATGAGCTATAATTTTCTGGGTTTCTTTCAGTAGGCTGGAGCTTCCTGCTGGCGTAAGCAATCACATGTTCCTTGCCTTCCTGCACCTGTGAAAGCACTGCTCCCAGTCCCACATTACTGGCATCTGTATACAGTACAAATAGTAGATTGTAGTCAGGGTAGGCTAGGATCTCTTCATCCGTCAAGGCCCCTTTCATTTGTCTGAAGGAGTGTTCTTCTGCTTCTCCCCAGTGAAATGGTGGGCCGGAGGTCTTTCCTTTCTTCTTTGCTTGGCCTACCAGGAGCTCTTGCAAAGGCGCTGCCATTTTCGTGTAGCCCTTGATGAACCTTCTGTAGTAGCCTACCAAGCCAAGGAACTGATGTACCTCCCGGACGGTGGTGGGTGTGGGCCACTCCTGGATGACTGTGACCTTCTCTGGGTCTGGCGCTACTCCTTCTGCACTGACCACATGACCCAGGTACTGGACCTTTGGCTTCAGTAAATGGCACTTGGACGGTTTCAGCTTCATCCCATATCGAGATAGTGCTTCAAAGACTTCAGCCAGGTGTTTCAGGTGGTCCTCGTAGGTCTTGGAGTACACGATGACGTCATCCAGGTAGAGCAAGACAGTTTCAAAGTTGAGGTGCCCCAGGCAACACTCCATCAACCTCTAGAAGGTCCCGGGGGCGTTGTAGAGTCCAAATGGCATGCTGTTGAACTCACAGAGGCCCATGGGGGTGGTGAAGGCCGTCTTTTCCCGATCTTCCTCTGCTACCGATACTTGCCAGTAGCCACTAGTAAGATCTAGGGTAGAAAAGTAGTTAGAGGCTTTCAAGGCAGCGAGGGATTCCTCTATCCTTGGCAAAGGGTAGGCATCCTTGTGTGTTATCTGATTTATCCGTCTGTAATCTACACACATCCTCATCGTGCCATCCTTCTTTTTCACCAGGACCAGGGGAGCTGCCCAGGGGCTGCAACTGTCCCTTATGACTCCTGCCTCCTTTATGTCCTTCAGTATGTCCTTTGTGCGCTGGTAATGGGCTGGTGGTATAGGCCTATGTCTTTCCTTAATGGGAGGATGACTGCCTGTGGGTATGTGATGTTGCACCCCTTTGATTCTACCGAAGTCTAGTGGGTTATTACTAAAGACTTGCTCGTATTCCTGCATGACCTGTGAGATAGCGGGGCCATTGATATGTGACGGACGGTACGTATCTCCCAGAATGCGTACAGAAACATATTAGAGCCCTACATAGTGGTCATAGAGTTAAAGTAGCCCTGGCACACCGTTTATTTCCCAATTGTAATAACGAAGAAGATGAAAGTCTCTTTTGAATTTTTATTGAAAAAGATTATACAGTTGCAGAAAGTCCGCCTATAACAACGTTTCGGCCTTCATCTGGTCGGACAGACTGACTAGACACATATACAAAATAAAACAAACATAACGAGATTTGATCAGTACACATATGGGTGAACATTTTTTGTATTCAGTGACGTATAAAAAGAAGGTATGAGGGTAATGTGACGTGAGAAATGAGGAGAAGCCAATATCCGTGAACCAAAGACCTTAAATAGAAGGTCCCCACAAAAAAGGGAAGTCGCAAGGTGAGTGCTGTGAGGAAGGAATACGTGATGTCATGTCCTGGGACTAACCTGGTCAAGTAATGATTCCCAGAGGGGCGAAGAAAAATTACAGTACTGGTAAGGATGGTAAGTAATGAGAACACGTTATTCGTCTATGATAGAGATGAAAGGGGAACAAAAAGGAGGAATGAGCTGCTGGAATGATGATAACGTGAGCTAGGAAGAAAAAATCATATGTGAGTATGTAATACCTGTTTGTGGATAGATTTGTAAAATCCTGGGATAATAGCGGAGTCCCGTCAATATTTCAGGTTATACTTATAGGCATACTCTGTGATACAGAAGTGATCCTTGGCTCTATGAGAGCGTCAGACCAATCTAGTGAAAGATGTCCAAAATTAGTACTGTAATACAGTCATTAACTGGGTATAATCATAAAAATATACATCAGGTTCTGGTACCCGTACATGAGTGGCAGGATGTATACACAATCTTTAGACAGGGCTGCTGTGTGGCAATGGCAGTGGTCAGTCCAGTAACCTCCAGGCCGGGTTACGCAGGTGGCTCATGTCCACAGTTCTCATTTAAAAGCTCTTTGTAAAGGCCTGGGTGGGGCAGAGCCTGTTGTGTAAGCTGCAGAGCAGGAAACTGAAGAGAGTTCAGGCTTGTGTGGAACTATAACACAGGTCTGTGGACCCCCGGGAATAGCAAAACGGAGTATAGTAAGACCGTCTCCTACGGCAAGCAGTGCCTGTGTGACGGGGAACCGTATGGACTGTGAGTAACCCGGTTGTGTTCCGAATGACTTTTCCTGTACAGCGAGGACAATAAAACTGTTTGGATCAGACTGTTTTGGGTCACTGCCTCATTGTCGTCCTGGGGGACCCCCACCCCGCTACATTATGGTGGAGAATGCGGGCACGGAGCATTGAGGCATACCCCACCGCTGCACCAGCTGAAGTCTGTGACGGCTCTGCATGTCCATAATTAGGCCGGCTACGCTACAGTATAAACCGGCTGATAACATGGAGGAGCTTCTGCGGCAGTTGGTAGCAATTCAGCAAAAGCAACAGGAGCAATTGGGTCTGTTCCAGCAGCAGCACCAGGAATCCCAGCGGCAGCATCAGGAATCCCGGCGGCAGCATCAGGAGACCCAGCGACAACAACAAGAGGCGAATGCATTGCTACGGCAGCAGATTGCGGCCCTGCGTGAGACACTGGCAGCAACTGACTCCGACCGACGGGTGCCCCGGGACAGGGTTCGCTCAGCCCTGCGGAAACTAAGCCTGGAGGATGACGTGGAGGTTTTTCTTACGGTTTTTGAGCGCACAGCGCAGCAGGAAAAACTGCCGGCAGACCAGTGGGCGGAAGTGGTGGCTCCGTTCCTGATAGGAGACGCCCAGAAAGCCTACTTCGACCTCAGCCGGGAGGATGCCCTGGACTACAAGAAATTGAAAGGTGAGATCCTTGCACGTCTGGGAGTCAATACCTACGTGAGGGCTCAGCGAGTGTTTTCATGGGCCTATGTGGAGACCTGTCCAGCCAGGTCTCAGGCATATGACTTACTACAACTGGTTAAAAAGTGGATAAGGGAGAGTCTAGCTCACCAAGGACTGACCTGCTGGTTGTAATCAGGGATCCTGCGCAAGGAATGAGGCTCGGTAACCATCCAATTGAAAATAGAAAGAGAAGTTTCCAGCGCCAGGAATAGGTTAAAAATCCTTTTTTATTGAAAATAAGGTAATAAAAATCCAGCAGATACCATAATAGATGTCAGAAAGATGGCGGCAGAACAACGCGTTTCGACGCTTCAGGTCTTAGTCATGTTCTGACTTAGAGTGTAACCATCTCCCTTTAATCGGATCCCTGGTCCACTAATTAGTTTCACATGTGTGGTTTCACTAGAGGCAACTCCTCAACTAGTAATTACGAGGGATCCGAAACAAATGGAGATATACAATAGCAAATTCACATATATGAGTATACATAACATGATATAATATGGTATAATGCAAGTATGCACAAGTACAAAAAATATATACACAAAAAACATATATACACATAAAATAACAAACATATTAAAATCATTTGTATAGACCGATTTCCCTTGTTGTTTAATGTAACTATGAGTATAGTATATAGGGATCCAACAAGACACTCTGCGTATAGCAATAAAGATATAATTAAATATCTCAAGAGATATATGATCTCTGATAAAATGAGAATCTGACAAATAACTTTCCACATATATATAACATATGCCTTCCTTTCAACAATATACCAAATGCAATAGGGGATGGATATTATGTACTAATCTAACATTCCATTCATATTAAGATAAGCAATATTCCAATAGCAATTTTTTGGTTGCAAGCATATGGTAGAGACATGAAAAAAAAACAAAAAAAAAACGCATAGTATGAATTGTGATATAAGTCACATTGATGCCATTAGGTGTAATATCAATAAGATGTAATACCAATTATATTTAATAGTGTAATATCAAATCCTGGCGATTATTTAAACCCTCTGGATATCTAGTGTTGAGAGTAAAAATCCAGAAGGATTCCCTATTTAATAATTTCCTTTTATGATCTCCACCTCTGATCGGTCTGGATATCTGTTCTACACCCTTGAATTGAAAGCCGCTAGTATCACCCTGGTGCACCAATGCAAAGTGTTTTGAAACTGCTGATATAGCAATTGTGTTCTGTTTAAAAACATCTGAAAGATGTCTTCTAATTCTTACTTTCAAAGGGCCAAATATAATATTCCTGTAGGAGAACTAATTAGAATGAAACGAAATTGTTCCCAACCTAGTGACTATTTTAAGGAAGAGACTTTGACTTGTGACAGACTTGCAGACAGAGGGTATCCTGACTGGGTTCTTAATAGAGCCAAATCTATAGTGGCACAAATAAATAGATCAGATTTATTGGGAAAAAATCCAAGGAAAGGAAAATACAAGAATAAATTGGAACAAAGCAATAATATTGTTTTTTTGACTAATTATAGTAAACAATTTGATTCAATTACAAAAATAGTGAATAAATATTTACCTATACTTGGTGAGGACCCAATTTTAAAACAAGTAACTAAAAATAAGATTAGATGTGTTGCTAAACGAGCTCCTACCCTTGGTACCATTCTTTCTCCAAGTCTTTTTTTGAGTGAAGCTGACCATAGAGAGAAACCCTCTTGGATTACCATGAAAGGTTTTTATAAATGTGGTGCGAATAAATGTAAAGCGTGCGGCTTTGCACAGAAAGGAAAAACCTTTCAGTCTACCTCAAATCAAAAAACTTTCCACATAAACTCCCTAATCAATTGTAACACGACCTTTGTCATATATTTAATAACATGTAAAACCTGTAACATTCAATATACAGGCTGCACGACGGGCCCTTTGAAAGTAAGAATTAGAAGACATCTTTCAGATGTTTTTAAACAGAACGCAATTGCTATATCAGCAGTTTCAAAACACTTTGCCTTGGTGCACCAGGGTGATACTAGCGGCTTTCAATTCAAGGGTGTAGAACAGATATCCAGACCGATCAGAGGTGGAGATCATAAAAGGAAATTATTAAATAGGGAATCCTTCTGGATTTTTACTCTCAACACTAGATATCCGGAAGGCTTAAATAATCGCCAGGGTTTGATATTACACTATTAAATATAATTGGTATTACATCTTATTGATATTACACCTAATGGCATCAATGTGACTTATATCACAATTCATACCATGCGTTTTTTTTTTTGTTTTTTTTTCATCTCTCTACCATATGCTTGCAACCAAAAAATTGCTATTGGAATATTGCTTATCTTAATATGAATGGAATGTTAGATTAGTACATAATATCCATCCCCTATTGCATTTGGTATATTGTTGAAAGGAAGGCATATGTTATATATATGTGGAAAGTTATTTGTCAGATTCTCATTTTATCAGAGATCATATATCTCTTGAGGTATTTAATTATATCTATATTGCTATACGCAGAGTGTCTTGTTGGATCACTATATACTATACTCATAGTTACATTAAACAACAAGGGAAATCGGTCTATACAAATGATTTTAATATGTTTGTTATTTTATGTGTATATATGTTTTTTGTGTATATATTTTTTGTACTTGTGCATACTTGCATTATACCATATTATATCATGTATACTCATATATGTGAATTTGCTATTGTATATCTCCATTTGTTTCGGATCCCTCGTAATTACTAGTTGAGGAGTTGCCTCTAGTGAAACCACACATGTGAAACTAATTAGTGGACCAGGGATCCGATTTAAGGGAGATGGTTACACTCTAAGTCAGAACATGACTAAGACCTGAAGCGTCGAAACGCGTTGTTATGCCATCTTTCTGACATCTATTATGGTATCTGCTTGATTTTTATTACCTTATTTTCAATAAAAAAGGATTTTTAACCTATTCCTGGCGCTGGAAACTTCTCTTTCTATTTTCAATTGGTTAAAAAGTGGTTACAGCCGGAGGTGTTGTCTCCAGCCCAGATGGTGGAAAGGGTGGTGGTCGACCGGTTGGTGCGGACTCTGCCAGTCGCTATTCAACGTTGGGTGGGGCAAGGAGACCCGGGTAACCTGGACCAGGTGGTGAGTTTAGTTGAGCAATATACCGCCACACAGGACTTTATACGAGACTCTGCCCCAGTGCGTCAGGCCCGGCGGCCACAGGACCCTGGCCGAGAGACACGTACGGCACTGGTGAACAACAAAAACAAAGCCCATATTGAGAGGGCAACCCACACTGAGAGCGGCAAAAGACTAGTTCCCCCAGGAATAGTAACAAAAACTGGTGGGGCCACCGCTATGAAGTGCTGGAGATGTCAAGGGCCCGACCATATTGCCGCTTATTGCCCGTTGATTACGGAGTCCATGGATTGTGGGTACACCCGCCGAATGTCTATGTATGCTAATACGGTGTATGCTGCACGCCCTATTCTTGAACCTCCTCTCTGTCATGTGTATGTAAATGGACATCGGGCAGAGGCCCTTTTGGACTCGGGCAGTATAGTGACCCTCGTTCATGGGTCGCTGATTTCGGGGTCGGAGTCCACGGAGAGGGAGGTTGGGATTGTGTGTATACATGGTGAACTCCGCAAATATCCAACAGCAGAGGTATGCCTCTCCACTTCGTGCGGGGACGTGACGCATGTGGTAGGAGTGGTGAAAACCCTACCATATGGGGTAGTAATGGGAAGGGATTTTCCGTTGTTTTGGTACCTGTGGGATAGAAATAATACCTTTTCCCAGGCAAAAATGAATCTGGGTGCGGAGCCCGATGATCCCGAGTCGGGGATACCTGCTGTAGATGTGGCGCCCCTGAGGCTTCCGTCGCCACAGGTCATTGCACCCCATCCAGCGGTGTGATGCCCCATTCTGGGAGAGGAAGAGAGTGAACTCCGGTCCCCTGGTAAATCCACACTACACCCATTGTTAGGTACATACTGGGACCAGGGAAAGTGGCAGTTACCCCCCCATGCTGCATGCTGGGAGGGGCCATAAGACCCATCCCTGCTCCTATAGGGTACATCTTAGCAACTGGGGAGGTGGGAGGAGCCACCCGAGAGCAAACACAGAGAGGAAGGTCAAGTTTAGTCAGTCTACCTCAGTGAGTGAGAGAGTGAGCATGTAGTTGGAGAAGAAGAACGAGAGAAAGGAGGGAGGAGGAGGCCTGCTGGAGGCAGGCAAGGAGGAGAAAAGAAAGAAAGAAAGAAGGAAAGAAAGCTCCAAGTCAGACAGGAGCAGAGAAACAGAAGGAGACGCTTCCTGGTGAAGATCCTGGGACCCAGAGGTCCAGGTGACACCACGTAGGAGACAGAAGGAGTCGCAGGGCCACGGGTAGTCTGTATAGCTGTCGGGGCAGTTTAGAGCTACGGTGGCCTGTTCCACAACAACATCGGTGGAGGGATCAAGCTGCGACAGGGGACGGTCCCTAGAGACTGGAGGAGTGCAAGATCATCTCCAAACAGTAAAAACCGAGGCCCAGGGAAGGTTGTAGACTCCCAGGGCCAGAACCCATAGCAGACTTCCAGAAAAGGGGTAATCAGCCGACAGGTGACCCCCCCAGCCTGGAGGCTGTAGTGGAGGCCACGCCAGGTTCACCCTAACAAAGGCAAGGCTAAGGAAGACAGCAGAAGAAAGAGACACTAAGAGAAGGGCACCGGCTTTTACTCTCTGAATCACCCAGAAATGGCGGAGGTCCCTGACAGTGGTCCCAGCAGTCCAAGGGTTCCTGCCGGCCTTGATAAGAACTGTGAGTAAAGAACTTGAACTGCACCCTTGGAGTGGTCTCTGTTATTACAGCTGCATAGACATTCACAAGCACCAACTGTGCCCCGGGCATTGCTCCACCTGTGGGGAGCAGTACCACCATTGCTGCCATAACATCATCCCGGAGGCCTCACACAGCAGCGGCGGCTTAATAGCCGCATACCACAGGTGGCGTCACGAACACAAACTTTATTCACCAAGCCACATATTTTACTGACACCCACCAGGGCCACGGAGCCGGGCCCAGCCACCACTGACTACCACCGGACTAGTCCGGCCCGGCACCGGGTGTCCCACAGCCCTGGGGTGGGCGAGTCAACTTTGGCGTCACAAACAGGATTTCGTGCCCGGTCACACCGGGTACTGTGCGCCTGAAGAATCGTGAAATAGCCGTGTTTTACTGTGAGAAACTGCCGCCATTGAAGACACTGAGCGCGGGAAGAAGGGGGGCGTGAAAGAAGAAAGGGCGCAAAGAGAAGCCCCGCCCCCTTGTCCAAGAAAAGAGCGCGAAGTGGTGCCCGCCATAGAAGGCGGAAGAAGAAGAAATGGCGACCAGATAAGCTGGCCGGCTGGCAGAGAGAGTCTGAATGCCAGACCAGCAGATAAAGAAAATGTACCTTATCGCAAACGGAGTGATGCCGGTCGTGATGGGCTGGGCGCCAGTCTGGCGCCAGATGCTAGTGCAGCCTCCGGCCCCGCCTCCGAGAAGGGAAAGGGAGCAGCCGAGTGGCGTGGTCGAGCACCCGAGCAGTGTTCCAGTCAGCATTCCCCAGGTCAGCAGCATGGCGGAGGAGCTGCAGCAAAGTGCACCAGGGACCGGAAGAATGGATCCTGAGCTGAACTTGCTCCGGGAGGAAATGCGAGTCCTGGCCCGGAGGCTGAGCAGCGTGGAAGTGGAAGCGGACCGGCAGAAAGAAACGCCGAGGGTGCCGGAGGATCTGGAGCGGTGGATGGATGCCGTGGAGCGGAAGCAGGGTGAGCAACCAGAAACCCCGACCAGTCCGGACCCAGGGTCCCGCCACGCGCCCCCGCTTAGCCCCTTCACTGACCCCCTGGCCTTCCCAGCCTACCGCGCGGACGCCCGGTGGGGCACCGGAGGCCTGCCTGAGACCCCACAGACGGAGCTTGGGGAGGGGTGAACCCCGAACAGCTAGTGGGCCCCCTACCGTGTCCCCCTGTGAGCCTCCTGGGAATGGCATCCCCGGGAGTGAATTGGGATGCAGCGCCCATTGAAAGCGGGGGACTGCAGCGGCCACTGCTCCCCAAGGAGACTCCCCTGGCCAACGAGCTGACGTGCCGGAGGCTGGTGGTAGAGTACCAGAGGGAGCGGGAACTCCGGGAGGAGAAACGGAGGGCCAGAGAAGCCGCTAATCTGGCCTCCAAAGAAGAGGTCAGGAAGGCCCTGAAGGGATCCGAGGGCCCAGTGCGACGGGGCCTAGTAGTGGACTTCCGACAAGCTGGTGGCTGGGGCTTCATCAGGGAGCCCGGCCTGGGCAAGGACGTGTATGTGGCCCGAAGAGACATCGAGGAGCACCTGCCCAGAGGCCACCCAGGGAGAGATGCAAAGCTGGGTGATGTCGTAGAGTACACACCGCTGATGGGGAACCGTGGCTGGTATGCACTGCATGTGCGAATCCTGAAGGAAGAAGCGGCCCCAGAAGAACCAGAGTGGCGCCGCACAATGCAAGCGCGCAGCATCTCCCCTAGCAGCAGCACCACCTCAAGGCAGACCCAGGCCACAGAACTAAGCAGAGGTCCTGCAACAGCCACACAAGAAACGCAGACCCGAATCTCCATGGCATGTGTGATGCAGGGAGCCCGGCCAAAGCAGGGCCCGAGAGACCACAGCAACAGCCCCCTGCAGACGAGCAGCCCTCTGCAGCAACGCCGTGCAACACCGGCAAGCAGCCCCACTCCAATCCAGGCTGCAGAACAGCGCAGAAGGTCAGGGACCAGCGCCCAGGGGACCCAGACGATGATATCGTCGGCGTACCTGCTGCCAGGAGCAATGCCGGAGTGGGACCCCCGCATCTACCCTCGT